>NC_133660.1:215534844-216222441 GCF_037893015.1 Macrotis lagotis
TTGCAAAAAGATTCCCATCAAAAAAGTTTCATTTACTTGAATAAAATTCCTCATACATGTAAAATATTGCACAGTTTCAAAGGATATTTATACCCTTTCTTATGAAATCCTCCCTACACCCCCGGGAGATGGGTAGAACAAGTAGAATTAATTATCCTTGCCTCACAGATAAGGAAACTGAACCTGTCCTGATTGCTCAGGTTCACCCAATCAGGAAGATACAGACTTAAAATATGAACCCAGGCTATGGGATTTGAAACTAGAAGACGTAGCACCTATTTAAGTCCATCATTTTCCAGAATAATATGTGGCAAGATCACACAGTAGAAGCAAAATTTCTGTATTTGATTTCAGGTCCTCTGACTAAGACTGGTACTAAAGAAGGAAAGAAAAGAGGAGAGAAAAGAGAAAGGAAAGGGAAAAAGTAAGGGGGAAAAGGTTAAAAAGGAAGAAAGGATGAGAGAAAGAGAAGAGTGAGGGAGGAAAGGAAAAAAGGAGAGAAGGAAGGAGGGAAGGGAAGGAAGGAAAAAAGGGAAGGAAGAAAGAATGAAAGCAAGAAAGCATCAAAAGAAGGAAGAAAGTAAGAAAAGAAGGAAAGAGGAGGGAAAGAAAGAGGGAAATAAGAAAGAAAGAAATGAAGGGTAGGGTCCTCAAGTAATACTTCCATATCATATTATCTAGTATAGAATCATAGATCTAGAGATAGACTATCCTATTCTGCCCATTTTACAGGTGTGGAAACAAACTCAGAGATAGGAAGTGAGACATTTCCAAGATCCTATAACTAGAAGGTAACAAGAGTCAGATCTGATGCCAGGTCCTCTTCTCATTGTACTATGCTGCTTCTCCTGTTTCTGTTCACAGAATAGTTAAAGAATCACCAGTTATAACCCCCTGAATCATCATCCTTATTGGATGACTGATTCTAAATAATTGTTCCTTTCCCAACCAACCAATACTACCACTTTTCTTTTCCAAAATAACTTTTCTTCTACTTTATACCAACTTTTCTCTTGTCATAGTCAGGACATAAGTTACCCCTTTATAATTGCTATCACCTTTTCCTCTCCTGTGTCCTAATTCCTTTGTTTTAGTCACTTGCCTTTGTCCAAACAAAATAGTGGAGGGTTGATATGTTTACTGTTTCTGTGATGGAAGGAGTCTGAATAATAGCATGCTATACAGAGCATCCTAGATCTACAAAGAACTTTTGAATAGAAAACTCAAAATAGAAAATAGAAAATGTAAAATTTGAAAGGGACCTTACAGGGGCACTAGGTGGTGAAGTGGCTAGAGCACTGGCCCTGGAGGCAGGAGTACCTGAGTTCAAATACAGCCTCAGACACTTAATAATTGCCTAGCTGTGTGGCCTTGGGCAAGCCACTTAGCCCCATTGCCTTGCAATAATCTAAAAAAAAAAGAGAGAGACCTTACTACTTAGTACATATATAAGTGCTTGAAGAGACTTTGGAACATAAAACTTAGATTCTTAGCTCTAAAAAGGACTTTAGAAATTACATGTTTCAGTTTTATTTTACTTTTACAGATGAGGAAACTGAGACTCTGGGATTTGAGTTTTAATCATGGTTTTCTCATTGTCTAAGCCTTAAGAATGAGCAAGTAATGTCACTTCCCTGAATCTTAAACTTTCCCATTTGTGAAATGACATGATATTGCTAGCCTTACCTAACTCATGGTGAGGAAAGTACTTTGTAAATTGTAAAATATTATAGAAATGTGGAACACAGTTATTACTGTAGATTTTGGTAAATTAAGACAGAATTATCCCACTTGAAATTTTTTTCATGTTCTCTCTGCTGAATCCCAGCATCAATAAGGTATGATCAGATTTTTGCCTCATTTTTTTTCTTTGTTAATCCCTTTGTCCCCAATGCACTACTTTAGGAAACCTCTTTGGCATCGTCAATTCTAATCTACTGAGTGGAACACTTTATGTTTTGAATGAACTGAAGCTTCTTTGCTCCCCACATAATGTTCATTTTGTCCCATAAAGCAAACATTTTCCATTACTCCTTTCATCCTCTTATTTGAATGGGGATGTGCATTTATATCTAATGACTGAGTATGGGTTTCTGGGGCAGATGATAGCCTTGAGTTGTCTCAGTTCACATGATTATAAATGGGAAGGGATAGGACAATTTGCAAAGCTGCAAGGATGGCTAGTCACATCTGGGATGAATTTAAAGAACTACAGAAACATCAAAATGATTTTGAAAAAGAGAGGGGGAAGTAATTGTTGAAGTGAAATCCTGCTATTTGCTTTCCATCCAATCTTTCTATATATCTTGGAAGTACACATTTTATGTTTCCTTCTTTAGAATGCAAGATCCTTGAAGACATGCTGTTTTTCATTTAGTAAGTGACTGACTATTGACTGACTGAATAACTGTTTTCTTTGTTTTTTAGGTATTTTTATTTTGCAAGGCAAATAGGGTTAAATGGTTTGCCCAAGGCCACACAGCTAGGTAATTATTGGGTCTGAGGTCGGATTTGAACTCAGGGACTCCTGACTCCAGGGCCAGTGCTCTATCCACTGTGCCACCTAGTCACCCTTGAATAACTGTTTTCTAAAGAAGGAAGGTGCCCAGGAGAGAGCACTCTTTTCATACCACAGAATTGGGAAGTTCTAAGCTGAATTCAACTTGGCTACCAGGTGGGAAATGGCATGGGTTTTCAGTGAAAGTATAGAGATAGAGAAGTTAGTTGTTCAAGGTCACAAAAGCTAATAGGTGGCAGAGACAGAAGACAAATCCAAACCTTGTCACATTTATAGAAGGATATTAACAAATTGGAGTATAAACAGAGGTAGGGAATAGGAGAAGGTATGAATTAGAAGTGAAATCACATGTGAAGTTGTAGAACAAAAGCAGGTATTTGAAGTGTTATGTTGGGGAGTGGGGGCAGGAAGGATTACAATTGTTCTGCTTAGCTCCAGAAAACAGGACTAGGACCAATAGACAGGGCGATAAAAGGGGAAATATTAGAAGGAGCATTCATTATTAAAAATAAAAAAAAAACAAACAGATTTTTTGGGGGGCAGGGCATTGTAACCTGATCTATATTGAAATAAACTGCATTGTGAAAGAGTGACTTCCTTGTTACCAGAGGTGTTTAGGAAGAGATTCAGAGTCTGCTTATCTAGAATACAATAGAAAGAATTGCTCAGAGGACATTTTTATTTTATTTTTCAAAATTTTTTTTAAATTTTATTTTTTGGAATAAAACAAGCATTTCTATAACATGGTATAATTTTATAAAGATAACACATAAAACTGTAAATCTATTATATATCTTGATAGTTCTTTTAGATATATAGTAAAATTATTATGTAAATTTCTTTCTTTTCTTTTTTCCTTCCATTCCCCACCTCCTCTAGGGATGTTTTGACATGACCTTTGAGTTTCTTTCCATGATTTGAGTTTCCTCTGTGATTCTATGGTCTCTGGGTATGGCTTTAAATTTCTCTTATTTCCTGCTGGGATCATTCATTGTAATTTTGATTAGAAAGAATTAATAATGCTGGAAACTAATTTAGGGTCCTCTTGGGGGGAATCTCAAAATTCCATAAGAGTGAGTCTTTTCATAATATATATCTAGCTGCCAAATTGATATTAATTTTAAAAACTATTGATTTTCTTTTTTCACCACATTCATTTCCTAGTATATCTCTTCCACTCTCCAACCAAAGAGAAATATCTTTAACAAAGATTTTTAAAAAAAGAGTTCAGAAAACTTAACCAGCACATTACTGGAATCTGACATTTTAAGTGGTGTCCTGTAAGCATAGTCCCTAAACGTTACAAAGAAAGTAGAAGGGCAGATGCTGCCTCAAGGCTTTGCTTCAGAACAGACTTTGGCATTATAGATGTAGTGAATTTGATATTAGGTTTTTCTTGTTGTTCTTTCTATAATATGCATTGCTCTCTTATTTCTGCTTACTTGTATTTGCTTCAGCTTGTGTCAGTAGACATTATGTTTTTTAATTTTTTAAAAATTTTTAATTTTTTTAAAAATTTATTTAAGGCAATGGGGTTAAGTGACTTGCCCAAGGTCACATACCTAAGTAATCATTAAGTGTCTGAGACTGGGTTTGAACTCAGGTACTACTGACTCTAGGGCTGGTGCTCTAGCCACTACACCACCTCAATGGACATTCTTAAAGCATTGATTGAATGTATCACTCCCCTTGTCAGAAAAATTTTGTCTTTTTTTTTTTGCCAAACCAAATCCTTCACAGTCTGATTCCATACTGGTTTTTCAGCCATGGATCATTGTTTTCAACATTACATCCTCTTACAACCTAAGTTAAAAGCAAACTGGCTGACTTGTTTTTGTCCTTATGTAATGTTTCTCTCTTGTCTCCATGTCTTTGCACAGGTTGTCCCCTATACTTGAGATGTAATCCTCTCTCACCTTCTCACAGTATCCCTCAGTAAACCTCTTCTATGAGATTTTTCATAGCAAAGATACTGAAGTGGTTTGTCATTTCTTTCTCTAGCTCATTTTACAGATGAGTAAACTGAGATAAATAGAGATTAAAGGACTTGCCCAGGTTTCATAATGAATGATTGTCTGAGGCTGGGATTTGAACTCACATCTGTCCTAGAATTTAGCAGCTGATCCACCTAGCTGCCCCATTATCACAACATTCCTAGCTTCCCTTAAACCTCAATTTAAATGAAGAAGTCCTGGGTTTAAATCCAGTCTCAGACATTTGCTAGCTATGTAAGCCTGGGCAAGTCACTTAATCCTGGTTACCTCAGTTTCCTCATCTGTCAAATGGATTGGAGAAGGAAATAGCAAATCTCTCTAGGATCTTTGCCAGGAAAATCCCAAATGAAGTCATGAAGAGTCATACATGACTGAGAAAAACAGTCCAATTGTAATATTATAGAGTAATGCTTATCCTTCAAGCATTCTTTGGGACAATTAGTCAATTATCTCCAGTTTGAAGGAGAAAACAGAGAATTCAAGAGGTTAAGTGACTTGCCCAGGCTCAAACAGATGACAATAATAATAATTATAATGATGATGATGATGATGATAATGAAGTTGGTGATGATGATGATGATGGTTCACATTTACATAGCATCTACTATATACCAGTCACTACTATGCTACGCACTTTACAGTGATCTCATTTGATCCTCACAATGACCCTGGGGAGGCAAGGTACCATCCTTATCCCCATTTTGGAGATGTAGAAATTGAGACAGGCAAAGGTTAAATGACTTGCCCAGGGTCACACAACTAGTAAGTGTCTGAGGTCATATTTGAACTCAGATCTCTAAGACTCCAGAGCTAGGGCTCTCTCTCCACTGCCCACTTCACCTAGTTGCCAGGTCTGAGCCAGCATTTCATTTTATTCCAAGCCCCTTTGCTATTTCAACTCCAGTTCACTTCTTCTCATGGCACCTCGCATGTTCCATTTTAAATTTGTGTTCCTCTTAGTCTATTCTTTCTCATATTTATTCCAGCCTTCTAGACTGCCCCTCTTTGAAGTTTAGGGCCCAGTGCCAGCTCAGTGATTGGCACATAATAAGAAGTGTCTCATAATAGTTTATGGGATCAAATACAATTTGGGACCCCTCCTTGCATTCTCAGTGGGCAGAGAAGCTCTTGCACCTGCGGAGCTCAGCTCGATGCTGATGATTTTCCCAGCTGGCTTCCTTGCTTATGGATAAAGTACATTGGCTTGAGTGAACTATCAGACTCATACAGTGCAATCAATACCAGTAGCTTTCTTCTTTCTCTTGGTCTTTTTTTATCCTGGGAAATGAAACACAAATAAACCTAAATTGATGAAGTCTATTGATTGAGTCATTACAGTAAAAAAATAAGGCCAGTCCCAAGTTGGACATTGGCAGGAATCAGAGACAGGAATGGGGAGAATCCTATGGGGCAGGCTACTAGAGACTATATCCATCCATCTATCCAGTCTCCTATGGGGCCTTCTCTGTTGGGACAATAACCCTAACCCAGTTCCATAATCATGAATTTCTCTTTGATTGTTCCTTCTCCCTAGTCCCACACAGTCAATATAAATATCATATTGCTCCTCTCTCTCAACTGTACTCCCCCCCCGTTTCCAGACCTTGGACCAGTGCAAATTGATAAGCATATATTAATTACTGTGTACAAGAGGCAAGCCCCCTACAAGGGGCTTATATTCTATAGTATGAAACATACACAGACAAGTAATTTCAAGATAACTTTGGGACAAAGAGAGTACCAACAGTTTGGGGACTTAGAAAAGGTTTCACAGGAATGATGACACCTGAAGAAGAGGTGGGCTTTGAACTCAAGTCCTCTGATTCCAAGGGATCTATCATGATTCAGGGGTGATCTTAAAATCTTGAGAGTTGTGCTTTTTTTCAGCTAAAGAATACTTCTAATATGGGACTTTGTAACTGGTGTCTGACCATGAGGTCATGTTCTTTCCCTGTTTAATAAATACAGCAGCCCTAACTCTATGGGATGAATTTGGGTTCAAATCTTGGAGCTGATTCTTGCTACTATATCTGTGACCTGATGTAGTCACCTAACTGCTCTAGAACTAGTCTTCCCTTACAAAAAGAGAGAGTTTGACTACATGACCTCTGTATTCTCTTAAGACTTGAGATCTCTCATCATATAAGCCTTCTAAAGGGCAGAAATGAGGAAGAACCATATTAGTAGTACAATAGATATGAACCTTCTACAAATGAGCCCTCAAGAGTTCTGTTTAACTGAGTCACAGTATATAATTTGAAGTAATCAGTATTAGTAGTGGAAAGGTTGGCTGGAATCTCCTTAAACATTCAGCCAGCAGAAGCTAGAAGATCTTTTTCCTGACCTATTGGAATAGAATTTTACCTAGTCTTTTTGCCTCCAGTCTCATTCTCTCTAGTCCTTTCTCCATTTGTTGACAGATTAAGATTTGATCACATTTGATTGTCTTACACAGTGACTTTGCAATAGTCAATCAGCAGCAGGTGGAGCTATTCCAGAGTTTCACCCATGTAGGGCTAGGTTCAAACAATGTAGTATAGTTTTCCCCCAAATCCCACAATTGTATCAACTTTTTCACTAGATTGCATTAGACCCATAATTGAATAAAAAGAGAACTGAGTTACTTACAGAATTGAGTCACAAATTGGATTTAGTGAGGTTCCCTCAATTCTTCCATGTTCCCTAGTTATTTGATAGGACCCACTAACCTCTCTGAACAGGTAGAAAATGGATAAATGATCTCTTAAGTTGGTTTCAGATAAAACAAATGATGGTATTATGTCCTATGATTGACCAATTCTGAGGTGTTGCCCATACTGGTCCCTTTGTCTGGAATATCACCCTTCTTGACCCTATTCCCATGTCTACCATTGAACCTATTCCCATCTTTATCATTTTTGACATTTGATCCATTTTCAGTGAATAGCTTAAACTATATTTTAAATTGCATCCCCTCCATGAACTCCCTTGCCCCAATCTTGTCCTCATGGGATCTCATGAAGAATTGGAACGTCATATAATTTTTCATAGCTTATACAAAAGGCAGGACCAGTTCTTGTTGAGTATCTTGTAAAGGAAACACTTTTTAAGCTACGGTTTGGACTAGAAGGCCCTTAAGCTCCCTTTCAAACACAAGATTCTCTTATGTGTTCTCCTCGCCAACTGGATGAGATGAAGACATAATTTTGATTTAACCCCCCTGAGCTGGGAGGTGACCTTTGTCATGACAGGTTGTCATGAATGGTCCTCTATCCACTCCAAACATTTAAAGTTATTACTCCACCTTGGAAGAACAGGGCAGGACTCTGGGGTTTATTGGTAGGTAGGGTCTCTGCAGAACCTCCCTCTGTCTTTTCATACTAGATTGTAGCAAGCACTGTAAGGGAGTAGGAAAAAACCATTACATTTATGGAAGCAGGATTCCTAGCTTTGAATCCAAGGACCTCAATGAAGACTTTATCCTCCCTCACTTTTGCTTAAGTCCCATGACCATGGCTTATCAACTCCCTATAAGTCTCAAAGTTTCTGAAGGGCACGAACCCAATATCTATTTTCTATCCCCTCCCCACAAATGCCTAGTATAGTACTTTTTACACAGAAGATGCTTAATAAATGTTTGTTGATCATTCACTCTTCTTCACTTGGTGCTTTAAGGATGCAAATCTAATTGTATATTTGTCCAGATTTCTTAATGCATTTGTAAACTGACTGTCTTTTATATCATAATCCTCCGTTATCTGGAAGTTATATG
Source organism: Macrotis lagotis (assembly GCF_037893015.1). Taxonomy (NCBI): domain Eukaryota; kingdom Metazoa; phylum Chordata; class Mammalia; order Peramelemorphia; family Peramelidae; genus Macrotis; species Macrotis lagotis. The sequence goes on from NC_133660.1 coordinate 215,543,108, forward strand.
TTATCTCTGATAGAATCGAAAATCCACTTTAAAGAAAATTATGATGGAAAGGACTCCCTGGAAACGTTTTTTAACTGCTAAAATAGGATGTGTATTTGTTTCTGTGTGTGTGTGTGTGTGTGTGTGTGTGTGTGTGTTTTAATACTCCATTTAAAACAGAAAAAAGAAATTAGAGGAGAGAAAAGAGGGAAGAATGAGAGGGAAGAGGAAAAGAAGGAGAGAAGCAAAGAGGGAGAAAGAGAATAGAAAGGAGAAGGCAGGGCAAAGGGAATTTAGAGATTATTTCTTCAACTTCCTCTACAATCTTTTTGCAAATGGCAGCACGCTTGCCCTCACCAGTTCTCTTGAAGAATTTGAATCCTGTATTTTGCCATAGTTATAAGACAGGAAGAGCTATTGTTGAGTATGCTGCTGAAATCATTTAATCAACCTCTCTCATTTTACAGTTGAGGAAATAGTCACAGAGAAAAATAAAACAAGCAACTTGCTCTAAATATGCTCTAAAATCACATATAAGAAGGAATTAGAATCTAGATTGAAATCCAAATTCAGTGTTTTGGGAATGGAAGATGAAACTAGAGGAAGAAAAAGGAAGAGGAAAAAAGAGAGAAGGGAAAATTAGGAAGGATAAAGGAAGGAACTGAAATTACTGGAAGGAAAAGAAGAGGAAAAAAAGCAAGAAAGGTAAGAGGAAAAGGAGACAAGTCGAGCCCAGTTGAGAAGTCAAACTCAATTCAGTGATGATACATGTTCCTCCTCTCCTGTGATGCTGAAAGTTAATATATTCCCTTTGTGTACTGATGGCTTTTGTTACCTTGAAAATGAAAATAACTGTTAAAAATAGGCCAGTAGGAAAGTTTCCACTGCTCATCTTGATGAATATTTAGCAAGGAGGACTTTGTGCCTCCCCACAATTGCACCACAAGTTCCCAGGCTTATAGATGCATTGTAGTCCATGGCCTCAGTCACTACTTGTCTGCTGCTTGTGGATTTGGGTCATCTCAGGCTCCATACCTCTTAGTGCCAATTTCTCCAGCTATCAAAAACCTTTGTAAAAATCCTCAGCTCCATAGGTATGTGAAGACCTAGTTGTCAGATAGAGATAACTGCTTATTAATGCAATTGCTAAAGCTGGCATTAAATTCATGGAGGCTGTGGGGGAAGGGTTATTTTAAACATGAATTTTGGGGATGAAGCACAAAGAGAAAAGTGAAGTGAAACCTTCACCAATAATAGATCACAGTTTGGCTTGGACCCAAACACAGAAAACTGAGTGAAAATGAAGGTTGACATTGGGCTTTCTCACAGACCCATTGTGACTTCTTTCCCACACTGGTCTGGGCTAAGGAGTCCTTGTCAGTCTGAATTTTCAGCTTCTACTTTGAATCCCCAAGCTTTTTATGGGTTGGAATCAACTGCTTTATGCTTTATTATATAAAGACTCTAATGCTGTTTGGAGGGTAGGGTGAGGTGGAGAATGTCATTAGAATCTGGGTTGAATTCTGTAATAGCCCATCACTGGAGGAGGGTTGCTGATTACCTTGTGGAGCCTTGCTCCACAAAAGAATTGGTGGGGGGGCGGAGCCTGAGCCTCTCAGGATGAGGAGATGGGAAGTTAGGAAGCAGAGCTTAGGAAGACTTGTACCAGTCATGCAAACAAAGATGACCTTTTGCAAATAGTGTTGTTAGGGAAGGTTGTTCCTAATGTGTTTTCAGAGGTCTCATGGGGAATGGGGAGTTGGGGAGGAAAGTTCTTTCCTTTCTGATGTTGAAAAATTATTCTTGGGGGGCATCTAGGTGGCTTGGTGAATAGAACACCTCAGGAGGACCTGAGTTGAAATCCATTCTCAGACACTTAATAATTGCTTAGCTGTGTGACCTTATTATTAACCCCATTGCCTTAAATATGTAAAATTTTTTTAAAAAGAGGAAAAAAAAATATTCTTTAAATACAGAGGAAACACCTTAGCCTCACTATTGGGATTTGATAGTTGGGGAATATTATCAGGGTATAAATCATACTAATAGTTGAGATTTTCTTTATGCTTCAATCTTCTCAAAGACTTTCTCATTCATTATCTCTCTGAATCTTCATGTGGCTGCTTTAAGGTAAGTCTTTGCCTTGTTGTGGCCATTTTAGAGATGAGAAAGTTGAGACTCAGAGAAGCAGGATTCAACCCAAGTCTTTGCTGATTCCAAATCCAACATTCTTTCTATAAATGGATAGCTTCTACTTCAGTCCATATATGTTTTGTTTGTTTGTGATAATCTTCCTACTTAAACTCTGAACTCCTTAAGAACAAGGGCTGGTTTTTCTTTGTAATTTTAATGCTGCTTTGCTGTCTTTGCCTCTCTGCCTCCTCAGCCTCGAGCCTGGCCTCCAATAGGTACTTATTAATAAATGTTTATTGATTTGACTTTAATTAGGCTGTTTCCTTGACAGATAAACAGTGGGTGGAAGTCAAAAGACCTGAAATTCTAATTTGGGCACTGATATTAACTAGCTATGTAATCTTGGGCAAATCTCTCTTGACTCTTGGATTCCCTAATTGTTAAAGAAGGGTCCTGGACCAGGTGAGCTCCAAGTCTTGCAAGACCCTTCCCAGATATTTGTCCTAAGGTCCTTTAGAGTTCTGAAGAGTTCCTGAACTGAATCCACAAGAGGAAACAAGTGAAAGCAATCTGGTATTTGCCAAGGATTCTCAATAATAGTTTAGATATAAATAATATGACGTCCATTTTTTTTCTTCGGGATCCAAAGAAAAAGTTCATGGTAGAAGTATGATTTTTTTCCTGTGACATTTTCCTGAATGAGAAAGGCCCTTGTCATCAAGTCCTAGGGGGCAAGGCCCCTTTCTTTCTCCATTTTCTCTTCTGTAAGTTAGAAACTCATGATAATCAGCTCCCTATTCATTTTCAAGTTAGAATAGACTTAATAAAGAACATTGCGCCACAGTCTTATAAAGAAATGTCAAAGAAAGTCAAAGGAACTTTGTATTCAAAACCATCCCAGGAAAGGCCCTGATAGTCTAGAGACTGACAACATTTGGAATTTAAATTGGTTCTGTTGAAAGTTTGAATAACATAAAAAGTAGGGATGGAGACGTATTTTCAATCTTTCTTCTGACTGGAAAGAAATGGATGGAGGGAGTTCGTAGCATCTTATATTTAGAGCTGGAGGGGGCCTTCAAAGTCACCTAGTCACATCTCTTCATTTTACAGATAAGGAAATGGCAGACTAGAGATGCTAAGTAACATGTTGAAGGTCACTCAACTTGGGAATTGAAGATCTATGGTTGGTAGACAAATCACCTGATTCTGGATCCAGTCTTCTTTCCCTTGTCCCACACTACAAGGATTATATTAATTTTAGGTGACAAATCCATGATTTTAGGCCTAGTTAAAGTTAATACTAATAATAGCTAGGTGTTATTACACTTTGGGGGTAGCTCAATGATGGAGTAGATAATGTCAGACCTAGGAGTTAGGAAGACTTATCCTGAGTTCAAATTTGGGCTTAGATATTTATTAACTGTGTGACTCTGAGCAAGTAACTTAACTCTGTTTGCCTCAGTTTCCTCATCTGTAAAATGAGCTGGAGAAGGAAATGACAAACTGCTCCAGTATCTTTGTCAAAAAATTCCATATGGGTTCATGAAGTCATGCATGACTTGCAAAGAATATGTTTTTTTTTATTTGAGACTCACAGTAACCCTGTGAAGTGAGTGCAATTGTTATCCCCATTTTACAGATAAAGAAACTGAGACTATGAATGGTTAAGTGACTCTGCTCTAGATCCCACAGGTAATAAGTGTCTGAGACAGGATTTGAACTTACTTATTTCTGACTCCCAAGTCTTGAGTACTATCTTCTGGGCCACCTGACTGTTGTTTTGAGGGGAAGTTTAAAGCAAGTTCTAGTCATATGGGTTGTTACAAAATCATAGAATGTAAGAGTTGGAAAACATCATAGAACAGTGGTTATCAAAACCAGAGGAGACATTAAGGGACAGACTGAGCTAGATGAACTCTTAGGGGATCAGCAAGGTCAGTAAAATGCCATATTCACTATGAAATAGTGTTTACCTTGCATATAATAAAAGAAATTAATTTTTCATGAGAAAAATTTCATTTCCCATGTAACTTTTTTATATCATGAAGATATTGAAGGTAAGTTTTTTTTTTTACTAACAATATTACTTTTTACCCTTCTGGAATATTTTACTGGGGTATTATTTGCTGTCCAGTCATTTTTTAGTTTCAAATTCTTTGTGACCTCAGTTGGAGTTTTTTTGATAAAGATACTAGATTAGTTTGCTGTTTCCTTCTTGAGCTTATTTTACAGATGAGGAAACAGGGCAAACAGGGTTAAATGACTTATCCAGGGTCTTAAACCTACTAAGTGTTCAAGGCTATATTTGAACTTAGATCTTCTTGACTCTCGACACGTCATTCTGTTCACCTATGATTGTTGTCCTTCATTCTTGAAGAGAAACAAAATAACATCAATGTTGTTGAGGTCAAGGTGTACAATTTGTCCAATTTTGTCTGATCCAACCAATTTGACTTTAAAAGTCTCCATTGCAGATTGGATGCCACCTCTAGTAAGTTATCAAACATTCATCATATTTCTGAAGCTATACATAATCCAAACTGGAAACCCCTGATTAATTCTAATTATTTTAAATAACAGATGGGGCAAACAAGGTTCCAAGAAAGAAAGTCATCACAGAGCTGGGATTGAAACCCAGACATAGATGACCATAAAGTTGTTTTCTTCCTACTACTGTGTCTTCCTATCTCCCTCCCTCCTTTCTTTCTTTCTTTTTTTTTCTTTCTTTCTTTCTTTCTTTCTTTCTTTCTCTCTCTCTCTTTCTTTCTTTCTCTTTCTTTCTTTCTTTCTTCCTTCCTTCCTTCCTTCCTTTCTTTCTTTCTTTCTTTCTTTCTTTCTTTCTTTCTTTCTTTCTTTCTTTCTTTCTTTCTTTCCTTTCTCCTCTGCCTCCTCCTCCTCCTCTGTCTCTCTCTCTCCCCTTTCTTTCCTCCCTCCCTTCCTTCTGTGAGGGATGATGGAAAAACATTTTAGAAAATTGCTAAACCTTGATTGGAAGATATATATTTCCTTCTTAAGTCAGCAAATAATCAGGGAAATATCTGAGAATCATATCTCTCATTTATTTCCTTTTGTGATTAATGCTATGGTATGCAATCCTTTAAAAAAATGAAATGAGAAAAATAAAAAAAACTTTTGAGGTCATCACTTTAGGATTTAGTGTAAGGGTCAAGGTTCACAGATCCTGATCCATTAAAGGATATTTGGAATCAAAGACATGCCTCATGAAGTCTGATGATTATTTCATCCATTTCCTTAACAAATCTTCTCTACAAAACAATAATTTTGGTAGATGTGACATGATAGATAGATGACAAACACTTCAAATTTCAAGTCATGCTTGTGACACATACTGGCTGTATATGGTCAAAATGCTAAACTTTTCTGAGCTTCAGTTTTCTCAGCTGTAAAATGATGAGATTGAACTAAATGAATCCATCTTATATCATCATGGTTCAAAAAAATGGTTCAAAGAAAGATTGCTAGTTATAAATTCTGTGACTTCTGAGAATCAATCTTCTCATCTATAAAATAGGCTTCCTTACTCCAAGGGAGGATGCTGTGAAGAAAGTCATGCATAAACCTTAAAATTCCTTAGAAACATGAGGTATTCTCTTACATGAAATGTTTGTCTTACTCCCTTCTATGGTACATTCCAATGACAGGTTCTATGTCCTAAGTTACTTTCAATGTTCTCAGGTCTCCTGTAGCCCTAACATTCTAAATTATGTCATTTATGTTACTCTTCTAGCCCTGATATTCTTTGGGCTATGATATGAAGTCCATTTTAGTCCTAGAATTCTTTGATCTGAACTGCAAGAAATTCCTAAACTGTTTTCTTAAAAAAAAAAACCACACATGCCTCTTAAGGTTGTGCATTTATTCCTCCTTAATGTGTAACTACTGGACTATGTTAATAAAAGAGTCCATTAATGTGACAACTTCTATGTTGGTTAATGTGTATGGTACATCCACATGGAGAGTGTAGGTTTTCCAGAAGAAAGATGACCTAAGAAGAAATAGCATTTTTTTTTTATTTTCAGGAAGCAGGCTGCTTCATCTAGAATCTAACAATTCTCAGATGTAATGAACCTCCAAATGAAATTAACAATTTGAGGAGGAATTTATTTAGAATCAGGGTGCTGGAGTACTCGGTAGATATAGTTTGATCAATGAACTAGAAATAACTTGGTGCTTGCAATATGTAGGGTAGCAATAAGTTTTCTTGGCTTTTCTGGGTTTCAATGCTTGAGTGACATGTCACACCTTGATGGTTTCCATGGTGATGTCAGTTTCCTATTTCTGTTATCCTTCAGAAGGATTCATAATGCCATAGTTAGACTTTTCTACCTAAGGTTGTTCCATCTCCAATTTGGAGTTTCTCTTATTCCTACTTGGTTCCTTTATCATCTGATTAAAAGGAATGGATTAGATGTAAGCCCAGGTGCTTTTTCTGATGGTTCCCCTAGGATTCCTCCTACATTAATGTTAACAGCTTGGCACATGCTGCCTGCCATTCACAGTCAGTTTTACAAATCCTGAATTGAGTGTGGTTTGTCTTGGCGTTATTGAAATGTGGCATAATTGCCTTCTTGGCTAAATATGAAACATGTGCAGTTCACAATATGGATATAGGTATGCTTGGCATTCATGGAAGATCTGTTTTAGAGATGGCTGACAGTGAGTTATGGGGTAACAGCCCTAGCTTTGGCATCAGGAAGCCAGATTTGAGCTCCAGGACTTCTATTGGTCATATTGATGACACCTAACTTGACCTTAGTGGTCTCATATAAATGAAGAAATTGGACTAAATGAATGATCTCATCTCTAACAATGCATGAATTTATTTCTACCAATAGAAAAGTCAGTCATCTGGTGCTTAAAGCAGCCAGTGGTTGCAAAGTGTGATTGCTCTCAGGGAAGAGGGAGCTGGTTGGTGAGAACTAGAAGTGGAAGTAAGAAAATGGTAGCTAGAGTAAAATACTGAGGTTCAAACCAAGGAGGCATTACATCAGAGTAGAAAAATTCCTAGAGCCAGGAGAATAGGAATTGAGTTAGTACTCTACTACTTAGCACTTGTATGATCTTAACCAAGTCATTTTATTTCCTTAAGCATTAATTACTTTAATTGAAAAATGAGTTTGTGGGGCAAGATGATCCCCAAGGTCCCTGCTCATATTAAATCTAATGATACTATGATTTGTACTGAGTGAGTTTTCTCTATGATAGAGTCAAGAGAAAGGGAACTTGGTAAATTTGGGTAAAATCCATAAATGAAAGGAGTTAAGAGATAAATAGAAACAAGAATAGGAAAGATACAGAGAATCATATGACCCTTGAAAACAATATAATATAAAGGAAAGGAAATTCTTGGACCCACAGTTATAGCATCACAGGCGATTAGAGTTGGAAGGGTCTGATCTCTCACTTTACAGATGAGATGAGGAAGACCAACAAGATTGATGGAATTTGTTAAGTTAGGGATCCTAAGATTGTGTTATGTCTTCAGTCCCCTCAATTTAGTTTTCTCTCTACCAATTTCTCATCTATGGCAGAAAGTGCCTCAAAGGCCTAGTCAAATCATTTCCCCCTTCTAATCCTCAGTTTCTTTATCTGCCAATGGGACTTAATATTTGCTTTTCCTACCTCACAGTCTTATTTTTGGTTTGTAAAACTTAGAACATTATAGGAAGGAGAATGATTTACTATATTGGAGGTTGAAGAAGAGGTTGATTCCATTAATCAAATTGGCATTTGTAATTTGGGGCTAATGGCAGCCATCTTTAGGGTGGGGGTGGGATGGGGAAGAGAATAAAAAGAGAAATAAAAGAAATGTACATGATAATTTTCTTGAATATATGAAAGGAATAGCAAGTCGTGAATAGAGTTGTAGTTTCATATTCATTCATCTTTTTACTGTGAAAATTGTTTTTTATGAAAATGCTTGTTTTGTTCTGTAAATTAAAAGTAAAATAAATTTAAAAAATAAGAACCCTAAAAATAAAATAAATTAAAAAACCATAGATTCACAGAATCAAGTCAAGAATAAAGCAATTAAAAAGCCATTTTGCTATGCTCACTACATACTCTGGATCAGCTGTACTAGTGATGTTTACCTCTGCTTTATGAAAGAACTGACCTTTCTTCAAGCCAGGATGCATACTGAGCCCAAGGATGCTCAGCTGCTCTCATGACAAAGACATTAGGATGATTGTTCCACTTCATTGTCACTGTCTTATCTTTTGAACATTTGAATATCATGACTTAGAGGGAAGACTGATACAGAGGCAGAGCGGGAGATATGTTAGAAAAAATACTGGAGTTGGAATACAGAAGACTCTCAGAAAAATACTAGCCCTGTGACCCAAAGTGTCTCAATCTCTATGTTGAATGAGACTATAATTATAATACCAACTTCTCAGGGTCACTCAGTCAGTTAGCATTTATCAAGTGTTATGTGTCAGACATTGTGCTAAGCACTGAGGATGCAAAGAATAGCAAAAAAAAATTACTTCTCTTAAGGAACTCACAGTCTTTTAGAGACAATAGTCAACTATCTACAAATAAGATAAGTATAGGATAAATGGACAGCTAGAAGTCATAGTAAACAGGGTGCTGGCTCTGGACTTGTCTTCCTGAGTTCAAATTTCACCTCAGATAGTAGTTACCTGTATGTTCCTGAACAAGTCATTTCACTCTTTTTGCCTCACTTTCCCCCTTTGTAAAAATTATTGGAGGAGACAAACCACTCCAGTATCTTTGCCAAGAAAATTCAAAGTGAAGGTCACAAAGTGCTGGGCACAACTGAAACAATCGCGCTGTAGGATAAATTGGGGGTAGTGTCAGAGGGAACTTGCAAAAGACAGAACTTTTGTTGATACTTGAAGGAAGTGAGGGACACTGGGAGGCAGAATTTAGGAGAGGAGAGGAGAGGAGAGGAGGAGGAGGGGGGAAGGGAGAGAGAGAGAGAGAGAGAGAGTGAGAGAGAGAGAGAGGGAGAGAGAGAGAGAGAGAGAGAGAGAGAGAGAGAGAGAGAGAGAGAGAGAGAGAGAGAGAGAGAGAGAGAGAGGATTGCCAATGAAAACAATGGGAACTGAAAGACGGATTGTTTTGTTTAAGGAACTACAAAGAGACCCATTTCGATATATCACAGAATATGTGAATGTGAAGCGGAGCAAACCTGAAAATATTGTGTGTTAGCAATCTTTATTAGGTGCTATACTGCTCAAAAATATCTACATTATGGGAATTCAGAACAAAATAAAAGCAACTGATTTGGTATTTTGATAGGGAAAGAATGTTGGCAAGATGTCTAAGAATAGCTAAAAGCCCAGATGGCGAATCAGTTGATCAAAAAACGTTTATTAAGCCCCTTTTTATTGACCATGGTCACTATAATAAATACTAAGGATACAAAGATGAAATGACTCCTGCCCTCAAGGAGCATATATTCTATTTTTTTAATTTAAATATTTTATTTATTTTGAGTTTTACAATTTTCCCCCGAATCTTACTTCCCTTGCCACCCCCCCACAGAAGGCAATTTGTCAGTCTTTACATTGTTTCCATGGTATATATTGATCCAAATTGAATGTGATGAGAGAAATCATATCCTTAAGGAAGAAAAATAAAGTATAATAGATAGTAAGATTATAAAATAAGAAACTCTTTTTTTTCTAAATTAAAGATAATAGTACTTGGTCTTTCTTTAAACTCCATAGTTCTTTCTCTGGATACAAATGGTATTCTCCATCGCAGATAGCCCCAAATTGTCCCTGATTGTTACACTGATGGAATGAGACAGTCTGTCAAGGTTGATCATCATCCCCATGTTGCTGTTAGGGTGTACAGTGTTTTTTCTGGTTCTGCTCATCTTGCTCAGCATCAGTTCATGCAAATCCCTTCAGGCTTCCCTGAATTCCCATCCCTCCTGGTTTCTAATAGAACAATAATGTTCCATGACATACATATGCCACAGTTTGCTAAGCCATTCCCCAGTTGAAGGACATTCACTTGATTTCCAATTCTTTGCCACCACAAACAGGGCTGCTATGAATATTTTTGTACAAGTGATGTTTTTACTCTTTTTTCATCATCTCTTCAAGGTATAGACCCAGTAGTGGTATGAACATGCATTCTATTGATGAGTATGGATAGTCTTGTGCTGAGGAATAATTCTGGTCTTGAAGTTAGAAGAATTGGCTTCAAGTTTTAGGTCTGGCAAATAATGGACAAGTTGCTTAAATGCTTCTAAGTCTCAGTTTCCCCATATGTACACTGAGAAAGTTGGATTAGGTGACTTTTAAGATCTTTTTCTATCCTTTTATTTGATAATTGTGATCTATGACTATGTTGAGTCAGAAATTTGGATAGAGAAAGGAGGGGAACCACATTTATAAGACACCTACTATTTATTATTATTTATTATTATAAGTATTTATTATTATTTATATTTATTTATTATTATAAGTATTTTACCAATATGATCTTGTTTGATTCTTACAACAGTCCTGAGAGGTGCTGTTATTATTCCCATTTTATAATTGAGGAAATTCAGCCAAATTCAGGTTAAGTGACTTTTTCCAGGGTTGTACACTTATGTGCCTGGGACTGTATTTGAACTTAGGTCTGTCTGACTCTAGGCTCAGAAAGCTTCAGAGTGGGAAATCAAAGTACAAAATTGGATCCACCTTGCATTCTGCAAAGGAATCTTCTAATCCAACCATGATTTTGCAGGGTAGAATAATAAGAAAACAGAATAAAACAAAAAGGTAGGAAGATGGACTCATTCTGAGGGAGTGTCAAAACAACAACAAATGGGAGCAAACTGTTCTACATGCAAAGTGTCACCTATATTCTTTCTCTATTACTGTTGATAGGAACATAGGATGACACACTTTAGAACTTGGAAAAACCTTAGAGATTGAATGCAATGTCTTAATTTTCATATAGATATCACATAACATTGAATGTGGTAGAGTATTCTAAGTTCATATTGGTCTGATCAACCATATTTGGGCACGCTATAATGTGTCTCTAATATGGTGACACTGTTTTGACTCTTTTTGATAATGAAGGAATAGAACTGTTGCCACTACCATTATAACAGAACAGGCACTGGACGTCAGATTCTTTGATTCTACCTCCATCCCTCCCATTACCCAGAAGCTACCTTTCTTAGATCCTTTGCAAATCTTGTTATTCATTCTCTCTTGATTTCCAAGACTTCTCTTAGTTCTAATAGTCTATATTTTAAGATGCTCTTCAGATCTGATATTTTGTGCTCTGTATTCTCATGTTCCTAGTACATTTAATACTCTATGATCCTTTATCCTCTTAAAATCTATTCATTGACTGAAACTTCTGTTTTCCTCTAGCAGTAGTCCCCCACCCCATCTTATACATACAGAATCTAGCTGATGCCTCTGCATTGTATACTGGTGAAGATGTTGGCAATTGTTGGCTGAAGGCTGAAAGAGCTATTATGTCCAATCATGTCTTATATTATAGTGTTTGGCTTCCCAGGAATTGTCTTCTTTTTGGAGACAGATTGCCTGTTTCCTCTATCATTTATCCCTCTCCCTTGGAACACACCACAAAACTCATCTCCCATGGCCATTAATAACAAGAACCTATTCCCAGCTCAGATTTCTGTGATGTGCTGCAAGGCATCCTGGTCTTGTCACTGGAAACTCAAAGATGTTTCTTTTGATACTTGCTTTTCCTTGAAAACCCTTTGTAAACCACAAAGTATTACAAAACCGATTTATGACGATGATAGTGCTTTAAAATGTTTTTTTAAAGTGTTTTTTTCTCACAACAATTCTTTGAGATAGGTGGTGCCTATATCCACATTTTGCACATGAGGAATCAAAAGCTCAAATCTGGAGAAATGACTTACCCAAAGTCACACAGCAAGTATGTATCAAAAACAATATTTTTAACCTTAATACAAGATTTTTTAAGGTTGTTTTGCAAATCAAATGGGGTTAAGTGGCTTGCCCAAGGCCACACAGCTAGGTAATTATCAAGTGTTTGAGACCAGATTTGAACCCAGGCACTCCTGACTCCAGGGCTGGTGCTTTATCCACTGCGCCACCTAGCTGCCCCCTTAATACAAGACTTTTAAAATTATCCTTCTCTCTTCTAGAACTTTTCTTATTCCTTACTTTTTTGTTTTATCCCATATTGTCTCTTTTAGCATTTCTTTTCTTGTCCCTTCCGTTTTTACCATCTGTGCATCCTTCTTGCTGACACAGTTGTTTCTAGTAGGGAAATGTCTCTTCCCTTCTTGGCCCTGAGTTCTTTAAGGCCTTTGCCAATTTTTGACTGTCAGGTGTTCCCACTTAGAGGATGCCTGAATCAAGTCTGTTATTCTAGTCTAGTCTGAGAGAAAAGAATTTGCTGTTAATGTCCAATCATCATGTGGTCACCTCATTTTTATCTCCTTAGTCTCCTGTGCCTTTCAGAGCCTGCTTTTGTTGACATGTTCTGGATATTCACTATGAGATTTTCCATTTCAATCTTATTTAGTTCAATGTGTTTTTCATCACTGATGATGGTTCCACTGCTTGCCTGTCTCATCCATTCCTGGCCTCTTGTCTTTCTCCATGTTCATTCATTTTAAGCTATTTTTCTCCCTTATGATTTGTGTGAGTTATTCTAGTGTACCTTGTAGTTCGTTTTCTCTCTCTCTCTCTCTCTCTCTCTCTCTCTCTCTCTCTCTCTCTCATAAGGCACTGGGTTTGGGACTTGTATCTTTAGCTAGAAACAAATAATTTTACCACTTCTGGGATTTTTAATACATTCATTTGCTACACAATTATCATATATCTCCCATTTGCAGAGAGCACACAGTGTTCTATGCTGGGGGAGGTACAAAGAAATAAATATAACTCCCTGCCCTCAGGGAGTTCACAATTTAATAAAGATGATGATGAAAAAATCAGGAAAAGATATTCGATGGAAATAAGGTTTAAGTTCTAAAAAACATCATGGAGAAAATGAAATGCCTGTCTTTTACCTTTCTCTCTGTCTATAATTTTACTGTTGTTATAATAATACCCATCATCCAGCTATCTGTCTTATATATGTCTTTTATCTGTCTATCACTCCCTTTTTGCTTTATTGACATGTGTTATTGATCAACTGATCTATCATTTATGTAATTTTCACTAATCTATTAATTGTCTACAGTAGATTTTAGTCTACTATACTGTCAACATATCGTTTCATCTATCTACATTTGTTCCATTTTATCTAACTGATCAATGTATTTTGCAATTAAAACAATGATTATATCACTTTCTTTGATGCTGTTTTTAAATCTCTCTTTGTTCTTTCCCCTCTGTTGCCTCCAATAATAGGAAAATAAAAAAATATTTTTCCTCCTTAAATGTTTCTGGTCATTCAATTAAAAAGTAAAAGGAAAAAAATGGAGCTCAAAATGCCAGCAGATTTATTTTGGAAAAAAATATGTTAAATTTTAGGAGATGAAGAAGATAAGAAAAGGGGGTAAACTTTGAGGTTTACTATAGTCATGTATATAAACTGAGCATCAAAATACAATGACACTGGAACTTACACAGCAAACAAATTCAAATCTATTATGGTTTTGTTGCTGAGTCCTCTGGAAAAGAAGTAAGACCAGACTAGAGAATAGGAGAGAAATTTTGCAACATTGTTAAAAGAAGAATAATTAATTCATGATTTGTTGAGACTTTCATTCCTTTTTTTTTTTTCAGATTTTTGCAAGGCAAATGGGCTAAAGCAGCTTGCTCAAGCCACACAGCTAGGTAATTATTAAGTTTCTGAGACCGGATTTGAACCCAGGTACTCCTGACTCCAAGGCCGGTGCTTTATCCACTACGCCACCTACCCGCCCCTGGCTTCTATTCCTTTTTAAGTCATTGTAGTTCTTTTCCCTCAGGTCCAAACTATTTAATACCCTAATAAGTGTGTGGTTTTTGACAGAATTTTTTGATGTTTATTAATATCTTTCCAGTAGAATATGTCAGGAGGGGAAATTGAAAGATTTCTGGTTAATTATTTCAAAGCAGGATGTATTTTGAAGAAATATCATGAATATTATTTTATGGTGAGCTCAGAAGTCATTTTGGGCAACAAGGCGCAAATGATACACTAATCTGGGCTTCCCATTTTGTGATGAGTTATAACCCTAGTCTCATCCTTCTATAATAAAGTATCATAGCTGGAAGGGACATCAAGACAGAAGATGTTATATTTCAAGGGGATATTAAGCACAGAATGTGATTTATTGAAGGAACCTCATCACCTAGAATATTGTAGCTAGAAGGGACTTGAGCATGAAGGAACCCCAGCACCTAGACTGTCATAACAGCAATGGATGGTGGAACCTAGAATGTCATATATGAAAGAGAATCTTAGAATACAGAATGTCCTAAGTAGGAAGGATCTTAGAAAACAATGTCAGAGCTGGGAAAGACATTAGCACAATGAAGGACCATTGTGAGATTTTGAAGGTCATTTAAAAACAGGACTTTAGAAGCAAGTTGCTATCTTTAAATAATTCTTTTAGCTTCTAAATTCTCCATTTGCCTCATTCATGATCCATCACAATAGTACATCCCAAGTCGTCACATTGTGTTAGGTTGATATGACCTTTCACAATCAATTAATATGATCTTAGTATATAGCGTTTGAAAGGACTTCATATCTCTAGCTTAATCCCCTTATTTTACAGTGAAGAAGGGAATGGACTGCCTTTAAACTTCCTGTAGTTGGAGTTTTTTATGTAGAGATTGGATGACAGTTTGTTGGGGATCTTGTATATCAATTATGCCTTCATTAGGAGATGTAATAAATAATTTGAGGTTGTTTCCAACTTTCCTACCTTCCTGTAATTCTACAGTCAGTCTGGTTGGCCAATGGAAAATTAGCTTCTGTATGTGACATATACAGTTATGAATACTGACAAACAGATGCCACTTTTTAGGTCTAATATAATAGTAGAGGCAGGAGCATTCTTCATCCCAGAAATTAGGCACTTTGCCAAATTCCAGAGATATAGTAATGAAGAAAACAATTAAGGAGTATCACACATTGAATTTTACACCATGATTATTATTGGATCTATCTTGGGCATTTCTCACCTACATTTCAAATTTGAAATCTGGTTACCAAATTGTGTTACATGTTGAAATAGGTCTGAAAGATTTATCCCTTTATTAACTTTTAATCTTGATTGCTTTTG
This sequence comes from Macrotis lagotis, assembly GCF_037893015.1. NCBI lineage: Eukaryota > Metazoa > Chordata > Mammalia > Peramelemorphia > Peramelidae > Macrotis > Macrotis lagotis. The sequence continues at coordinate 215,558,451 of NC_133660.1, forward strand.
TTTAATACTTTGTTCTAGTTTCTTTGTGAAGTTGAAGATAATTACCATGTTTTGAATTCAACCCTGATAGAGCCTGGGTGGGGATGCTTTATATTCTTTTTTTTTTGGCAAGGCAAATGGGGTTAAGTGGCTTGCCCAAGGCCACACAGCTAGGTAATTATTAAGTGTCTGAGACTGGATTTGAACCCAGGTACTCCTGACCCCAAGGCTGGTGCTTTATCCACTACACCACCTAGCTGCCCTGATGCTTTATATTCTTATTGTTAAAATATTTTCTGTAATTAAGTACAGTGAAGGACCAAGCTTTCTAAGGAATGAGTGAAAAAACTCCCACTATATTTATTAAGTAGTAACTACATGTTTAATAAGTGTGAAAAGTACTATGTTAAGCCCTGAGGATTCAAATAGAAAAGTAAGATGATTCCTTGTACTCAAGAAAGGTTTCATCTTCAAGTCAGATGAATAAGTCCCATGGTTATTAGGATGTAGGGCAAAGTAACATGACAATGCAAAATTTTAATATCATTTACGCTGTCAAATCATCAGTTTTTGATGATGACAGGGCCAAGGATTTTGTCATAAGAACTTTATGTTTGAGGTCTTCAGTAGCTATGTCTTGATCCTTTATAGATGCAGATGCCAGGGCACATCTTCGTGGATGTTGCTTTACCAGATTGTAGGGATAGAGACTGTTATCTTGGGCATATTACCACTCTAGGGCTCTTTTTTTAGGTTTTTGCAAGGCTACGGGCTTAAATGGCTTGCTCAAGGTCACCCAGCTAGGTAATTATTAAATGTCTGAGGCTGGATTTGAACTCAGGTACTCCTGACTCCAGGGCCAGTGCTCTATCCACTGCACCACCTAGCTGCCCCTTACTCTAGGGCTCTTAACCTTCCTTTCTATTTGAAGAAGTTGGTCAGAATTTGGAGCTGGTGATTTCAGATTAGATGAGGCTCCTTCATTCTGTTGTGTCTGAATCTTCATCACCCTGTGGGTTATAGCATACCAATATTGTTCACAGGATTTTCTTGGCAAAGATATTGGAGTAATTAGCCTTTTCCTTTTCCATTGGATTAAGGCAAACAAAGGGTAAGTTACTTGCCCAGAGTCACAACTATCATGTCTGAGGCCAAATTTGAATTGAGTCTTCCTGACTCTAGGTCCAAAACTCTATGTACTGAGCCACCTAGCTACCTTCTGCCCATGATGATTGATAGAACACTGCTATTCCCAAAGTTTTTGCATTCAGAATCCTAAACTGGCTACATCAAAGTGTCAAGGGAAGTGGTTAGTTTGACTTGATTGCCACATTTAGCCTCCTATCTCTTTTGGAGTTTGTTACTTCTTAGGTTAAGTTGTGTTGAGTTCCCTAATGGTGGAAGTTATTGGCAATTGTTCAGGATGACAGCCTCTTCTCCTAAGAGTTTCTCTCTCTCTCTCTCTCTCTCTCTCTCTCTCTCTCTCTCTCTCTCTCTCTCTCTCTCTCTCTGTGTGTGTGTGTGTGTGTGTGTGTGTGTGTGTGTGTGTGTGTTGAAGAAAGTCTCATTTGGACTGAGTCTTGAAGGAAACCAGGTGACAGAACATTTCAGGAAAAGAATCTCATAAAATAAGAGATGGTTATGATTTGGAAAGATGGTTTAATAGAGTCATCACAGAGAAGGAAGTATCCAATTTCATATCCTTAATATATCATTCAACCATATGTTTAAATTCCAGTAGGACTGTGTTAGTCCCTTGTCCTTGAGAGGAAGATATATTACATTTTCTCCATTTCTCCAAAATTCTGAATGAATTCTTAAAGGAAGGTAATAATTTCAATGCTCAGTTCTTCGTACATGCAGTGGCATCTGGGTCTACTAGATAGTAAGATGCTTAAAGGACAAGTGTAGCAAGTTCGTTATCATTAGTTATCTGTATATTGTCCCCATTCGGGATATTGTATGATTGAATTGGTAATGTCTTCTTTTTTCTCTACTGGTAGCTAAGGATGCCCAAGGAATGAAGAAATTCTGATGGGACTTCAAACATAAACTGTTTGAAGACCATCTCTCATCTCAGGCTACTGTAGCCCTTAAGTCCCTCTAGTTTGTAAGAGTAATGAAGAATCTGTCAGGAAAGGATAGTTATAGTATAGTAAAAGAGGGCTGGACCTAAGAGTTAAGACACTTGGGTTCTCATTTTAGCCCTAATGCATTTATTTTGAACAAGTCATGCAATATCTTTGAGACTCAGTTTCCAAAAAAAAAGAGAATCATAATTTGTTCTAACTTCTATGTAGGGTTATGGTTGACAAAATATTTTGTAAATCTTATGGTGGAGATTGGGATAGTAACTGTGATTTCACTGCTATAGAAAGGAATCTGAAATGAGGAGACCAGTTTAGGTTGATGTTTTTTCAGAGCTGGATATACTACTGGGGAGGACAGATGCGTGGAGCAGTGGATAGAAGACTGACCTCGGAATCAGGAAGACAGAAATTCCAATCCAGCTTCAGACACTTGACTCTCACTAATTGTGTGACCTTGGGCAAGTCACTTAATTTGAATTGCCTTGCATCCTGGACCATATCCAGTCATCCTGATTATTATCTGGCCACTGAGCCAAGTTGGTTCTGGAGAAGAAAGTGAGGCTGGGGGATCTAGTGCAGCAGTCCTTATTCAAATCCAATTCATGAGTTTATCATGACATCTCTTCCCTGATGTGATCTTCTTTGAAAAATGAAGGACAAACATTCTTTCATCACTATGCTTTCACCAGCTAATTGTCACATCAGCCCTAAAGTCAGGAGGACCTAAGTTCAAATCTAACCTTAAGTACTTGCCACTTACTATGTGACCTTGGGCAAGTCACTTAATCCTGATTGCCTCATATCCAGGACCATCTCCAGTTGTTCTGTTTCTGGCCACTGAATCCAGTTAATTCCAGAGAAGACTGGTGAGTTAGCACAGCACCCCCTCACACAAATCCAATTCATGTGGTTCTCGTGGTATCACCCCCCTGATATCATGGTCTACTTTGACAATGAAGGAGAAACTTCAGACTATTGAGAAGTAAAATGATTTGGTATTGACTTCATAATCACTTTGGTCTTGACAACATAGTCTGTTTCAGAAGTTAGACTTGAAACTAGAGTTCATATAGAACCAAGGCTCTGATGTCATCTCCTTAGCTACTATACATACTGCCTCTGTAAACCTTAAAACACTTTACAAATCAATTAAATATTTATTAAGCATTTAGTATGGTGAAGACATTAGCCTGGGTTGGATAAAAGATTATAAATAGGACAATCCCTACCCCCAATGGACTTGTAATCTAGATAAACTATATTTTCTTCAAAGCTTCAAAGTAGCAACATTTAGTTAGAGTGTGACAAAAAGGGGAGATCAAGAAAAAACTTTAGAAAAAAATTAAGTTTAACTATGCAATTATTATCCTTTCTTGATAGGGTCTTCATTACTCTGTGTGCCCTTACAATATAGAGAGAATTAAGGGCTAGTCAAGCTACCAGGTGGGCTAGTATCCTGAGATGAGAGATGGTCTTCAGCTTGGAATCCTGTCTGACTTTCCTCATTTTTGATTAGGGGTAGATCTAAGAAAGCTTCATGGGCTAAGTAGTACCTTAGCTAGAACCGGAAAGAAGAAAATGGCTTCAACAAATGGGAATAGAAAGAGATGATATTCTAGGCATGGGGAGTGTTTGAGGCTCACTTTGAACAATAACAGCCATAACAATATAAAGGATGACCAGAATCAAAATTCCAGGCATCAACAACACTCTTAAGACATGGCACGTCTGCTTTAGGCAGCAATGCCAGGTCAGGATATACTCCTTTAATAACGGTACCAATGAAGAGCAAGAGAGGTTCTTTTGTGGATGATGATGATGATTGATGCAGCTGCCAGAACCAACAATAACAACTTACATTTAAATTGAGTTTGAAGGTCTGAAAAATCTTTGACTGATGTTGTCTCACTTTTATTTCCACAGCAACTCTCACAGGTAAGTGAGAGTTTAGCATGTAACATAAGAGAAAACTGAATCTGAGAGTTAAGTGATTTGCTTCTGATTGCTCAGTTCGTAAATATTTGGTGTAAATTTTGAACTCAGATCTTACTGATTCCAGTTCCCAGTGTTAGCTACTTCATTCCTAAAATGAATCCTTGGAGAAGGTTCTGAGCAGTTCTTTCTTCTCAAATGTATATGAGGCAATATCCTATATTACAGTGTCTATCCCTCTACTAAAATAGAAATTGTATGAGGTCATCTTCATGCTCTGACTATGGTGCTTTGTACATAGAAAGAATTTAACAAATGCTGATTGAATTGAATATAAATTGTTGATAATACTATTCTTTTGTTCAGGGTTACAATTAATTAATCTAGCCTTTTCATCTGTGGGTAAAGTTCCATTTCTTATACAACGAGGAACATCTTTTCATCTTAGAATGTGGCTGTTGGTATAGGTAGAGTTGCTTTTCTATCTAACTAAACTTCAGTCATAGTACATGTATAGTGAGGAGAGTTTGCGATTCTTACTTTTATCAGACTTTGGAATACTTTAAGGGTTGGCTATATCAGCACCAGGGCCAGCAGCTTGTTCTTTCCTTTGATTATGAATACCAAGCTTACAGTCCGAACTGTAACTTAGAATTTAGATCTAGAAGGGATATTATAGTGGCAAATAGAAAGTGAAATACATTGAACAGAAAATAGGCCACTTTGCTTGGAATGTGGAGGGTGGAAAATGTAAGATCAATCAGGAAAGTCAGGTAGGAACAATATTGTGAAGTGTTTTAAATGTCAAATAGAGAAATTTGCATTTTATTCTAGAGTTAACAGAGAGTTACTGGAGGTTCTTAAGTTGGGGCAGTGATATATGTTTAGAGACTGTAGAGAAAATGATTTGGGGAAAGGAAAAATTGAAGGCAGGAAAACAATTAGGAATCTGCATGGTAAAGCAAAATGTGAGCATAGTCTGAAGGGGTTGGGAGAAGAGAGTGGATACAAGATATGTTGTAATCTGTACTTGAGAATTGACTGGAAAAGGAAAGAAAAAGAGTCAAGACTGTGAATCAGAGTGACCAGAAAGATGGAGGTACCCTTGACAGAATTTTGGAAGAAGTGTAGGTCAAAGTTGGGGGAGGAAGTAGATTATTAATTCTGTTTTGAGCATGTTGCATTTGAGATACCTATGAATCATCCCAGTGGACATCACTAGAAGGGAGATGATAATGTGGGATTGAAACTCAGGATAGAGATAATGTATGGATATGTAGATTTAGGAGTTATCTGCATATAGACAAAAATTAAACCCATGGGATTTTATGAGATCACCAAGAACACCACTCTTAGTCTTCCAAGCCTTCTTTCTATTACAGCACATACATAATGGAATAAATAGAAGAGTATTTTTTTTCCTGTGCCCTTAGACAGTTTCTTGCACTAGAATTAAATCTTTGGTGAAATGAGTAACTAAACTTACATTATTGTCAGGAACATTTATGTAATAATTTCATTGAAGTGATCCTTTTTTCACCATAAAAATAAAAGAAGTATTTTCCTGAAATTGATGAAAATGGAGCCAATATTTCTCCTTAAATTGACTTGTCTTTCTCATCATGAATTTGTTTTACTGTCTTACAAGTCCACTTGATTTAATTCAATTCAACATTAAGTATCTAACTTGTAACTCATCCTATGATACATATGTTAGGAAATATGTTTTGATTGTTTTTCAATTACCCTCTATTATCATTACTCATTTAATTGTGTAGTTTATAACCAGACTTTCTGTAAAGATTAGGCCAGGAATGGCTCTATAGGTTGCAAGCAAATTATTTATTAAAACATATCCCCATCTTCAGGACTCTTTCCTTCTAAAAATAAAATATTAAATTATATTCAGATATTTCCTAAATATGCCGAAAATACTGTCAAGATCCTACAATTATTAACTGTGAGGGTATTTTAGCTTCTGACTCAAGCATACTCAAGAGAGTAAGGAGTGACTCAGAAAATGTTGTCAAGAACAGAGATATTGCTGACTTCATGCTATAGACTCATCACCACCCAAATATGTTGTTGTTCTCTTGACTGTAGCCTCGATCAGTGTGACTCATTGTCTAGTATGTTTGACTTCCCTAGGCACACATAGTGGGCAGCAGGGAAACACTGTCATGAAAATACCCAAAGCAAGTTACTCAGTAACTCAAGATGCTCTAAACCTCTACTGTTCCCCCACAATGAGGTCTTACCTGGTTCTTTTGCTTTTCTTCCCATTAAAACAATTCAGAAACAATGATATAAGGAACCAGTCAAACCATTAGCTCAGAGATGTGTACCATTCTTGGTTTTAAAATGGACAAAATTTGGAGGGAGTAAAAGATTGGTTCTGTGATTGATTGGAGTTATGTAAGAGTTTTTACTTTTCAAATATATCACCAATGAAACAGAATTTGATTTAAAATTAGGAATTTTGTTCTTAGAATCAAATGAAATGATTATAAAACATTCAGCATTGTGTCTGGCACATTTTATAAATACTATCTTTTTGTTACTATCATCATTATTATTAAATGGTAGAACTCTTGGGAATTTTTTAGTTCTCCACTGCAAATATTATTTCATTTAATTCTTCCCATACCTCATGAAGTAGGCATTATGGGTTTCATTATTCTTACTTTACAGATGAGACTACTGAATCTCAAGGAGATAAAGTGACCTTTTTAAAGTTTTGTGTCAGAGTCAGAATTTGCACCTAAAGTCTTTCACAACTTCTTATGCTTCAGTATGCTAAAGCTGCCTCTCATCTTGGATAGTTTTCATATTATTCATTTTGGCATTCACTCTATCACCTAGGACTGGGTCTCATATTTTAATAAAGTTTCATTTCATGTTTTGACTGGTATCTATAGCCATTAATGAGGTCTAAATATCTTTCTGCTCTCAGTGTCTTCTTGTGGCCACCTCAGAGTGTTTCAACACACACTTTCAGTGTCAAATACGTTTAAAACTTAAATGATTCATTTAGTTGCTAAGGATGCCAAGCTCTGAATGTCATTCCTCAATGTGTTTGGCTGGTTAGAAGCTGAGAAATCCTTTTCTCCAGAACAGGAGGAGACTTGCCTAGAAATCATTTTAGCTCCATGAATAGTATTTCTTCCTTCCATATCTTAGAAAGTCCTTCATTTTCTTGTTTTCTAGTAGGTGGTGGCAGAATTCTGGTATCCCACCTGTTAAAGTAATTCACTTTTCAGAGGTGGTGGGACACTTCTGTTTTTTATTTACTCTTTTCAAAATATTTAGTCACTCAATTTGGGGAATTTCACATTTTAGTAATTATGGCATAGTAGAAAGAGCAAAGGATTTAAAGTAGGGGGTTCACACTCTACCTCTGTCACTTTACGGAAAAGAACAATCAAAAGTATAGAGAGTAGATTATAGAAATGGGCACAGGCAAAAGCAAGAAATCTAGCCTGCCTTGAGTACCAGCAAAAGAAGAGCATGGATGTATTTATATTTTTTCCTTGTGGCAATAGGAAGTCACTGAAGGTTTTGAAGAGTAGAATGACATTGAACTGTCCTTTTGGAAGATTGTTTTGGTAGCTGGTGGAGGGGTTAGAGATGGAAGAGATTTGAAGGAGATCAATTAGGAGGCTATTACAATTTTCTAACTAAAAGACTCTTCATACTCCTATTCTTTCTCTTCTTCCTCCCCCACACCAGTTATAAAGAAACTTTTAGAAATGGGAAAAATTAGAAGAGAAGGTACTTTTCCAAGCTCTTCTATTAAGTCAGTGGCAAATTGACGACTACAATATAGGTTTTCTACTTCACAGCCCAGGATCTTTTTTTCCCTGCTGTATTTTGATTGTGCTTATTTTAATAGTTGAAAACAGATCAGGGATCTGATCCAGGAAGGCATATCTCACATTTTCACTTCAAAGTAATGTGTTTGAGGACCTTGTATCCTACAATTTGTGGCACCCCTCCCCCTTCCTCCTGCTGAGCTTAATTTCAGAATCCATTACTCTCACTCAAACAAAATAAATAAATAAGATGGAGAAAAGAAGGATAGCTCTCGGCTGGGTACCAGCCTTTCCTGATTTTCATCAGAAAATCTTTGCTCTCCCATGCTGGAAATTGGTCTGGCACCTCCCTGTGTGACGCATTCATGCAAAATAAATGTGACGGTTTTAGAAAGTCCTCACTGAGTGGTTGCTGCTTGAGTGCTGTGAAATCATGATTTGTTGCACTGAAGGTTTCAGAGCATTTAAAGTTATTTTTCATTCCTTAAAAATTAGAAGCAAGATAAAAGAGTGAGGCTGCTCTACAAAGAAGCACCGAGTAGGGGCTGCCATGCCCACTGGTGGTCTTTGTTAGGCTACAGAAGAGCTCCAGGTAGAGCCTGGGAATGGCAGCACATGTTCCATTGGATCAAAGGATTTATAGCTGAAATGGTTTCTCTCTCTCTCTCTCTCTCTCTCTCTCTCTCTCTCTCTCTGTCTCTCTCTCTCTCCTTTTTTTCTACCCCCTCTCTTTTTCTCTCTCCCAAGTTTTTCCCAAGAGTTCCTCTTCTCCTCTTCTCATACCTTACTCCTCATCTTCCTCTTCCTCCTCCCTTCCTCTTCTCCCCTCCATGTTTCTTTCCATCTCATTGACCCCCTTTAATTGAACTCTTAAAAAATAGAAAAGCAAACCCTCCTAACATAGTTTCAGCAAAACAAATGTCTTTATTATCCTTGTTTACCCTCAAAAGTATGTCCCATTCTACCTTTCCAGTTTATCAAGTTTCTGGATACCAGTCCTTGGAATTATGTTTTGATTAGAGTTCTGAAATCTTTTATTTTTCTATAGTGTTTAATTTTTTCTCTTAACTTCACTCTGCATCAGATCATAGAAGTCTTCCCACTTCCCTCTGAAACCATTTCCTCATTTCTTATTAACCTCATTTCACAGATAAGGAAACTGAAGTTTAAAAAAAGTGACTTCCCTAATGCTTCATGGGTAGGAAATAGTTGATCCAAGATTCAAATTCTAAATCTTATTTGTTTGTCTTATTTAGCTTTTATTGATGAATGTATCTCTCCTCTCTCCTCCCTCTCCTCATCTCTTGCCCTTCCCTTCCCCAATCAGGAAGCAGCTACTGAATACAGCTTAAAATAAATTTCTGGACTTCATCATGGAATGAACTCTGACACGTATGAGTTATTAGACTTAGGGGGAGTACACTATACCTATAGTCTTACAGAATGATAAGTGGAGTACAGAGCATAAGCATTACTCTCCAGAGGACAGGCCAAGTCAAGGGTCAGAGTTTCCTGAGAATTCCAAATCTAAGGGACTAAGATGGCAGTGGGGGGTGAGGAAGGGAGTCTGTATAGAGCAGAAGTTTCAGGCAAGGAATGCCTATACTTAATAGGCAGATACTTCCAGAATTGGTACCAAAATGGCTGTGAGTTACAATCTACTTCCATGGCTTCTTAATTTGTCATTGAGATGATAAGTATTCCTACTCTCAAGTGATATGTGGACTGTGAGCATTTCCAGAAACCCTTCTTTGACCCATTGTGTCAATGGAAGTGTGGTAATGGATCTATATTCTAGTAGTTCACTGTAGTGTAGAGGTCATCTGAAGTTCTTAAAGATCTTGCCAATCTCTGGTCTTACCAAGCCAGAAAAAAATCAAAATATGAGTCTTTCTTTTCTAAGTATGAGCTTAGCTGAGTGCAGAGAGTCTCTAACCCCCCCACCATCAGTAACCAGATAAAGATAAAAGAAATCCTTAGCATTTTACAAAAAAAGATTTGCAAAAATACAGAGGTTGATTTGTTCTTAAACAATAACAGATGTGTTGATCTTAATGTGCCCCCCCATATATTTTTTCAGTTTATTAAAGTGGATCCGATATCAGCAATTTTTGAGTTCCTTCCAGTGATATGTATCATTACTCATCTACACCTATCTATCCTATACTATTCTTGTCTGTATGCATCTAAAAAAAATTAACATGGGTTCACCTAACATGTAGGGGGATTTCTTCCATTTTCCCTGACATTATGATTGAATGAATACAATAATCTGTTTTTTCCTACTTACCTTTCCTTGTCCTTGACATTTGACTGCGCATCTTTGTCTTTTAATTGGTTTGATTGCCATTTTTCTGTCCTTTTCTTTTAAAATCTAAGTTGATGTGTGTTTTCTATACATTCACATTAGTCTCTCAAAAAATCCTCATTTTTTCCCCATATTGACATTGTTTCCCTTTATGCATTCAGAAATTCATTTTTTTTTGCAAGACAATGGCATTAAGTGATTTGCCCAAGCCCACACAGCTAGGTAATTATTAAGTATCTGAGATTGGATATGAACTCAGGTCCTCCTGACTTCAGGGCTGCACTGCACCACCTAGCCACCTCTCAGAAATTCATTCTTGAACAGCTCTCCTTGAAGTAACTACTTTGAAGCATTTTACTCTATGTGATCCTTCCTACCTACCTTTCTTTCTACCCATTAATATCTACTTCCCCCAAATCAAAGGTGCTCATCAGACTATGCCAAGATTTCCTCTTCTTTTCTTTCAATAACTCTAAAAAAGATAATCACTTCTCCTATCACTTACATACCAAACTATCAACCAATTCCTTCCTTTTACTGAGTTTTCAAATGCAGTATAGAATATTTCCTGGTTTATCGTTCCAGATGAAATTATCATTAAAGGAATTCAAGATGTTTTCAGAAGTTTCTTTTTCTTAGGATGGTAAAAGCATTTTTGAGTCCTTGCATTGGGAGGAATGACTGAAGAAACTAAGGGGCATTTATCTGGGAGAAAGGAAGAAATAGGGAGATGTAATAGTTGTCTTAAAGTATATGAAAGGTTTTCATGTAGTTGAGGCATTATTCTTTATCTACTTGACTACAGGTTATTAAAATAATAGGAGTGTTACTGAGAAGTAGGCTTTGCCTCATTATAAAGGAAGTATTGCAAAGATTGGAGCTTCTCAGACTTTGAATAGTTGCCTCAGGAAGAAGTTCTATTTGACTGGCACCATTTGGTCAAAGTCTACAAAGCACTTCTTGGGTACGTCATAGAGGAAATTCTCCTATGTGAGTTGGGCAAATGACTTGATGCCATGGGTGAGTTGAAGTAGAGATAGAACCAGATTCCTTGACATTCAGTCCAGTGGACCATGCTGCCTCTCTCAATAGATTTTCATATATATATATATATATATATATATATATATATATATATATATTATATAGATAGTGCATCTATATCATCTATATCTATCTATATCTATATCTATATCTATATCTAATCATCTAATCTACATCTACATCTGAATCTATATCTCTATATAATATCTCTATCTCTATCTCTATCTCTATCTCTATCTCTATCTCTATCTCTATCTCTATCTCTATCTCTATCTCTATCTCTATCTCTATCTCTCTATCTATCCATATGAGGGTTATGAGGTACTAGCATATTGAGAGATTAGCTCAGGAGCTGCCTTAAGTGGCCATATTTCTTTTTTTTTTTTTTACTTTCCTCCATCATATTACTCCAGGAAACAGCATAGGTGAGTGGAACATGATGAAACTATAATGTCCACTTTATTATTTGGGAATTCAGGAATTAGAAAGATGGTTAGTATATGAATGGCTTGGTAGGAGTAGAGGATGACTACTTCTTGAGGTGTAGAGAGTATGTTTGGTTGGAGTTAGAGAATAAGTTATGACTGGGGAAGAGACCAAGAGGCTAGTAATAGTGAGCAAATGATTTGTGTAAGTCTTGTGACATACTTTCGCTCTGTCTCTCCCTGTCTATCTGTCTCTACCTCTCTGACTCTGACTGTGTCTTTGTTTTGGTCTCTGTGTCTTTGTCTTTCTCACTCTCTCTTTTTGTGTTTTGCATCAGTCTGGGATATTTTTCTGTTTTAGCTAGGTACACACATTCACACACACAGTGTGTGTGTGTGTGTGTGTGTGTGTGTGTGTGTGTGTGTGTGTGTGTGTGTGTGGAATGAACTGATGACTAAGTATGAACTCAAATTTGACTAACATTGATTACCTGAATGATAAAAGAAAACTGAATTTTTTCCCCTTATTATCCTTACTGGAAAAAAAAGGATTGTGGAGGGTATATTTGTAACTACAATAATATCAGGAATCCTGGAATCTTCAATGTTTAAAGTGTGATAGAAGTAATGCTGTAATATTGACCTTTTAGTCTTTCTACCTTTGGTTTAACTTTAGCAAAAATTCCCTGCCTAGATGGAATGTCCAAAGTGACCTTGTGCTTTTCTTTTCTTTTCTTTTTTAATTTATTTTTATTCTCATTTTGAACAAATGTTTTTCTTTACATTAATAAAATATATTTGTTTACAACAAAATACCCCTCCCCCTATGAATATAGATAGACTTGCTTGGGCAAAAAAGTAAAGGGGGGAGAAAAAAATTAAAATTAAAAAAAATAATAGTAATAATTGTAGCTATGGCCAGGTGGCGCAATGGACAAAGCACCAGCCCTGGAGCCACAAGCACCCGAGTCCATATCCAGCCTCGTAAACCCAATAATCACCCAGCCATGTGACATGCAAGCCACCCGATCCCCACTGCCCTGCAAAAACCAAAAAGAAGAAAAAAAAAGACCCAAAATAAAATAAAATAGTAATAATAGTAGGGGTGGCTGGGTGGCAGACAGAGCATTGGCCCTTGAGCCAGGAGCACCTGGGTCCAAATCCGGCCCCAGACACCCAATGATCACCCTGCTATGTGGCCCCAAGCAGGCCACCCAGCCCCACTTGCCATGCACCCTCCCCCAAATAATAATAACAAAAAATGTGTTTCAGTCTTTGTTCCAACACCATCAACGCTGTCGTGAGTGGATCACATTCTTTATGATAAGTCCATCACAAAAGTTGCTTCCATATTTTTCCAATGTTGCCATTGCTGATCACAACTCCCTCCTTTCTTATTTCTCCACTACCATGTACTATATTTTCTCTCTCCTTTCATTCTGACTCTGCTGTAGGGTTGCTGAGTGGTGCAGCAGACAGATCCCTGGTCCTGGGGCCAAGAGGCCCTGAGCCCCCATACCACCCCTTAGGCCCAGAATCCACCTGGCCCTATGGTCTTGGGCAGGCCATCCAATCCCAACCCCTTACAAGAAGTAAAAAAAGAAAATGTGTTATATCTGACCACTATCCCCCCCCATGGTCCATCCTCTCCTCCTTTATTCACATCCCCACCCCTTCCCCCTGCTCCCCCCTCCTTTTGACTCCAGTTGTCTATACCCCATTGAGTATATTTGCTGTTTCATCTCCTAGCCATCTCTGATGAGAGCAAAGGTTCCCTCATTCCCCCTTGCCTCCCCCGTTCCATACCATTGCAATAGCTCATTGTAATAAAAAAAAAATCTTATTATGTGAAATAGCTTGGACTATTCCCCCTCTCCTTTTTCTTCCTCCCATTCCATTTCCCTTTTTTTTCTTATTGACTCCATTTTTACACCATATTTTATCTTCCAATTCAGCTTTCTCCTGTGCTTCAACTATAAAAGCTCCCTCTACCTGCTCTATTAACTAAGATGGTTCATATGAATATTATCAGTGTCATTTTTCTATACATGCAGTTCATCCTCATTAAGTCCCTCATATTACCCCCCCTCTCCTCCAATCTCCATGCTTCATCTGAGTCTTGTATCTGAAGATCAAACTTTCTGTTCAGCTCTGGCCATTCCCAAAGGAACCTTTGAAATTCCCCTGGTTCATTGAAAGTCCATCTTTTTCCCTGGAAGAGGACATTCAGCCTTGCTGGGTAGTTCATTCTTGGCTGCATTCTAAGCTCTTTTGCCTTCCAGTATATTGTATTCCAAGCCTTACAAGCTTCCAGTGTAGCTGCTGCTAAGTCCTGTGTGATCCTGACTGCAGCTCCACGATATTTGAACTGTGTCCTTCTGGCTGCTTGTAATATTTTCTCTTTTACTTGGGAGTTCTGGAACTTGGCTATAATATTCCTGGGGGTTGGTTTTTTGGGATCTCTTTCTCAGGGGGATTGGTGGATTCTCTCCATTTCTATTTTGCCCTCTGCTTCTAGAATATCAGGGCAATTTTCCCTGTAGTAATTCTTTGAAAATGATGTCAAGGCTCTTTTCCTGATCATGACTTTCAGGTATTCCAATAATTTTCAAATTAGCTTTCCTAAGTTTGTTTTCCATATCAGTTGTTTTTACAATGAGATATTTCACATTTTCTTCTAATTTTTCATTTTTTTTGGTTTTGAAGTATTGATTCCTGATTTCTGTTAAATTCATCAACCTCTCTGAATTCTATTCTTTGTCTGAAGGATTTATTCTCCTCAGAGAGTTTTCTTATCTCTTTTTCCATCTGGCCAATTTTGCTTTTTAAAGCATTCTTCTCCCCAATAACTTTTTGAACTGTTTTATCCATTTGACCTAAGCTGTTTTTTAGCATGCTATTTTCTTCAGCATTTTTTTGGATTTCCTTGACTAAGCTGCTGACTTCATTTTCATGTTTTTCTTGCATCTCTTTCCTTTCTTTTCCCAGTTTTTCTTCCAACTCCCTCATTTGATTTTCAAAGTCTTTTTTGAGCTCTGTCATTGCCTGAGCCCAATTTCTGTTTTTCTTGGAGTCTTTAGATGCAGGAGCTTGTGCTTCCTCATCTTCAGACTGAGTATTTTGATCCTTCTTGGGCTCATTTGAAAAATATTTCTCAATGGTCTTCCTCTTGTTTCTTTGTTCATTTTCCCAGCCTAAGCCTGTTTTTTGGCGGTGCTTCCTGAGCTTTTGGGACACTCCCACAAGGGTCTCAGTGTGTGAGGTTCTGTCCTCCCTCCTGGTCTGTGAATGACCATAAGCGCCCTGCTCTGCCACAGGGCTGAGGTGGGGGGGGGGCTGTTGTTCTATGGGGGGCCTAGACTGCGATCAGGATCTGAATGTGGTCAGAGCTCCAGAGTCCTGTTCCAGGGGCAGAGGACAGAGCAAGGCAGTCTCTCTCTTCACTCCCCTCCCTCAGCTCAATGGGCTCATGCCCTGGGGGCTCCTGCTTACTGGCTCCACCTGCTTCTGTTTCTGGGTCTAGGCTGCCAAAAGACCAGGCTGCTTGCTGTGTGCCCTGAGGGCTGGGCTCCACGTGCTCACCCAGCAGAGGTCCCCTGCTGCTTCCTGGGGTGCAGCTCAGGAGACTCCCCAGCTGCTGCGAGCTGTGTCCCCCAGCGCCCTGGGGCTGCCTCCAGAAGGCTGAAATTCCTTGACTCTGGCGGGCCACCCCTCCTGCGGGCTGCCCCTCCGGCCCTGGGGAGCAGAGCCTCTCTGCTCTTTTCCAGGTTACCTTGAGTAGGAGAACTGCCTCACTGGGTCCCTTTGTGGGTTCTGTCTCTGGAAAGTTTAGTGAGAGTCCTTAGTTTATGAGTTTTATCAGAGAGCTCCTAAGACTAGATCCCTTCATGTAGCCATCTTGGCTCCGCCCCGACCTTGTGCTTTTCAATGATAATATGCACAAATTCTATCTTTAATAATTAGGCCGGATTCAGTAATGCATTGGAATGATCTCTCTGGAGACATGTATACTAGCCTATTTATCAGACAATAGAACCCTACCTAGGCATTTTGATGAATATGTCATTTGACTCTGTTTCCTTCATAGATAAAATAATTGGGGTAGTAGGATGAATAGTGACTACCCAAGATTATACAGCAAGTTTAGGGTATATGTGGCATTGGAATTTATAATATCTTAGTTCTCATATGTTCGCTTAATAATTATTATACACACAAAATACCTGCCATAGCTCCAAATATATTTATAGGAGCCAACATTTTCCAATACTAATAATTATTTTAAAGTTTGATATTTATATATCACCTTGAGGTTTACAAGGGACAACACATAGATTATTTCATTTAATCTTCTCAACAGCCCTATGAACTGAGAATGTGTTGCTGAAATTATTATCCTCATTTTAGAGATGAGAAAAATATCTGAGACAGGTCAAGGATCTCAGATGTAGGAAGTGTTCAAGGCAGAACTTGAACCCATTTCTCCCTGTTCTCAAATACTATATCATGCTGCCTATTTGTTTTTTGATTTTTGATGATACTCTATGTTTGACTCAAAATATTATTTCCCTCTTTGCATCTTTTTTTTTTTTTTTTTTTTTTGCAAAACACTCTCATAATGAGGTAGATAAAGCAATGGACATAGATATAGAAGACCTCAACTGTTAGCTATGTTAACTTGGACAAGTCATGTTGCTTCTTTTACTCTTGGTACCATCCTCTGTGAAATATCACTACTTATTATCCTAACTCCTAAACTAGTATGTTGTGAAGGGGGTGCTCAGTGGAGGGGGAACATAGAGGGCAATATGGGTTCCAGTTCTAGATCATTTTTTACAAGCCACTTCCCTTCACTGATTCTTAATTTCCTTATCTGGCAGGTGAAGTATCCTTATTGGTAACATGAATAGTTTACATCTTGATAGTACATTCCATTATACCAAAACAGCTTCATATAATTTTCCTACTACCAAGCTATTAGTACAAAGCCTTTCTAAACCTTGAAGCACTGTGTAAAAAAGAGGAATAATTATTACTCATGGCAACCCTGGGACTTAACACTTTTTATTATATAAATACTTTATTTATTTTCCAATTATATACATTAGTAGTTTCTCCAATCAGTTTGTGTAAGGTTTTGAATTTTGCAATTTTTTCACCTCCCTCCCCCTTCTCCCCAACAGAAGGAAATATGGTAATTTTGACGTTGTTTCCATGATTTGCATTGGTCAAAATTGAATGTGTTGAGAGAAAAAAATGAAGAAATGAACTATTAGAGAAAGCAAAATTATTTAGTACAAAAAACAATTTTTTAAAAAAAATTGAAGATAATAATCTTTGTTCTTCATTTCAACTCCACAGTTCCTTCTCTGTATTCAGATGGTATTCTCCATCACAGATGCCTTAAAATTATCCCTGATTATTGTACTGGTGGAATGAGCATGTCCTTCAGGGTTAATTATCACCTCATGTTGTTCTTAGGGTATAACATGTTCTTCTGGTTTTGCTCATCTCACTCAGGATCAATTCACGCAAGTGTTTTCATATTTCTCTGAAATCCTATCCCTCTTGATTTCTAATATAACCATAGTGTTCCATCATATACGTATATCACAATTGGCTCGGACATTCCCCAATTGATGGACATCTCAATTTCTAATTCATTGCCATTACAGAAAGAGCTGCTATGAATATTTTTGTATAAATGATGTTTTCACGCCTTTTTATAATCTCTTCAAGGATGCAGACCTAGTAGTGGTATTCCTGGATCAAAGGGTATGCACATTTTTATTGCCTATTGGGCATAATTCCATAGGATTTAACACTTAACCTAGCATTAAGGCAAGTAGTATAATCCCATATCACATATGAAGAAACTAAAGTTCAGAGAAGAGATTCACATGGGACCATATTGTTGGAAATATTAATGCTTGGACTGAAAGTCTAATCTCCAAATGTAAATCTTCTTACCCTTCCCATTTCCCAATACTGTCTTTTGATGCCAAGGCACTGACTGAGAGATGACAGTGTCATTAAAACTTTTTTTTTGGCAAGGCAAATGGGCTTAAGTGGCTTGCCCAAGGCCACACAGCTAGGCAATTATTAAATGTCTGAGGCCGGATTTGAACTCAGGTACTCCTGACTCCAGGGCTGGTGCTCTATCCACTGCGCCACCTACCAATCCCATTATTTAAACTTTTACAATCATAAAAATTTTTTCCTTGCACATTATTAGTTTATGCCATGATAGCACAAAATTACCCTGCTTATGTGGGATAGCTTCATCCTCCCATCCTAGAAAATTATTTCTTATTAAAATGTGGTCTGCATTTTTAAATAATTTGATGTGAAGTATTTCTCTTTTTTCTTTCAAATACATTTTGTTTTTATCTATTTATTTTAATTTAGCATTTTATTTTCTCCAGTTACATGTAAAACATGTATTGAAATTTTGAGCTCCAAATTCCCTCCCTTCCTCCTTCTCCACCTCACTCCCAATGGGAAGGCTAGCAATTTGATATAGCAAAACATTTCCATAACAGTAATGTTGTGAAAGAAAAGGACTAAAAACAAAAACCTCAAGAAATCAAATTTTAAAGCATACTTCAATATCTATTTGGTCACTATCAGTTCTTGCTCTGATGATGGATAGCATTTTTCATCATCAGTTCTTCAGAGCTGTCTTGGATCATTATATTGCTGAGAATAGCTAAGCCATTCATAGCTGATCATCTTGCAATATTTCTGCTATTTTGTACACAGTACATTTCATTTTGCTTCAGCTTATGTAAGAATTTTCTGAAAGCATCCTACTCATTATTTCCCACAGTAGAATAGTATTCTAACACAACAACATATTACAATTTGTTCAGCTGTTCCCCAGTTGATGAACATCCCCTCAACCTCCAATTCCTCACCATCATAAAAGAACTGTTATAAATATTTTTGTACATAGATCTTTCTCAAGTTTTTGTTTTTTGTAAATGTTTTTGGGATACAGACCTAGAAGTGGTACTTCTAGGTCAAAGTGCATGCATGATTTTACAGACCTTTGGGTTAATTTTTAACTGCTTTACAGACTTGGTTGAATCAGCTTACAACTCTACCAACAGTACATTAAACTCATTTTTCCCACATCCCCTCCAACATTTGTCATTTAACTTTTCGTTTATATTAGCCAAATTAATAAGTGTGAGGTGGTACCTCAGAATTGTTTCAGCCCATATCTCCTCAATCAATAATGATTTAGAGCATTTTTTCTCATATGGCTATAGATAGCTTGATTACTT
Organism: Macrotis lagotis; assembly: GCF_037893015.1. Lineage (NCBI taxonomy): Eukaryota > Metazoa > Chordata > Mammalia > Peramelemorphia > Peramelidae > Macrotis > Macrotis lagotis. Next base: position 215,577,330 of record NC_133660.1, read on the forward strand.
AATATGAAAACTGTTCATATATTTTGATCCTTTATCAATTGGGAAATGACTCTTGCCTTTATAAAGTTAGCTTAGTTCTCTATATATTTGAGAAATGAGACCTTTATCAGAGAAATCTGCTTCAAAAATTTTTAAGTTATTATTGCCAACTGTATTTCTCTCTATCCTATTTTCCCCCATTTATTCTTCTCTCTCTCTCTCTCTCTCTCTCTCTCTCTCTCTCTCTCTCTCTCTCTCTCTCTCTCTCTCTCTCCTTTTACCCTATTCTTACTCTAGGGTTTTGCTTCTGACTCTCCTCTCTTCTAATTTGCCTTCCCTTTTATCACTTACCCCTCTTCCTTCATTCTCTTCCCCTTCTAGTCTTCTATAGGGTAAGATAGATTTCTATGCCCAATTGAATGTGTATATTATTCCCTCTTTGAGCTAATCCTGATGACTAAAGTTCATTCAGTCCCCCTTATATCCCCCCTTTCCCTTCATTAGGAAAAAATTTTCTTATCTCTTTTATGTGAAATAAGTTAGCCCATTCTACTTCTCTCTATCCCTTTTCTCCATACATTCTTCTTTCACCTCTTATTTTTTAGATATCATTCCTTCATTTTCATCTTACACCTGTGACCTCTGACTATATGTACTCCTTCAAATTGCCTTAATGAGGAAATTCTTATGAGTTAACAACTATCATCTTCCCAAGTAGGAATTGTAAGCAGTTTAAATTTATTAAGTCTTTATTATTTCCCTTTTCTATTTATCTTTTTATGCTTTTCTTAAATCTTGTATTTGAAAGTCAAATTTTCTTTGTCTTTTAATGTTTTTGCAAGGCCAATAGGGTTAAGTGGCTTGCCCAAGGCCACACAACTAGGTAATTATTAAGTATCTGAGGTCATATTTGAACTCAGGTACTCCTGACTCCAGGGCCTGTGCCCTATCCACTGCGCCACCTAGCTTCCCCTCAGATTTTCTTTTTTAACTCTGATCTTTTTATCAGGAAAGTTTGAAAGTTCCCTGATTCATTGAATGTTCATCTTTTCTCCTGAAGGAGTATGCTCAATTTTAGTGGATGGTTGATTCTTAGTTGTAATCCAGTTTCTTTTGCCTTCCGGCTTATCAAATCCTGAGCCCTCTGTTCTTCAGAGAAGAAGGTGCTAAATCTTGTGTTATCTTTATTGTGACTCCACAATATTATGTTATTTATTTCTGGCTTCTTGCAGTATTTTCTCCTATAACTAGGAGTTCTAAAATGTGACTATATTATTCCTAGAAGGTTTCATTTTTGTATTTCTTATGGGAGGTGATTGGTGGATTATTTTAATTTCTATTTTCCCAGTTGTTATAGAATATCAGGGCAGTTTTGATCATGGCTTTGAGGTAGAAAAATGATATTTAAATTATCTGTCCTTGATCTATTTTCCATGTGAGTTTTTTATGAGATATTTCATATTGTCATCTATTTTTTAATTCTTTTAGTTTTGGTTTATTGTTTTCTTTGTTTCTCATAAAGTCTAGCTTCCAATTGCTCACTTTAATTTGTAAAATTTTCTTCAATGAGCTTTTGGCCCTCCTTTTCCATATGGCCAATTCTGCTTTTAATCAATTTTTCTCCTCACCTGACTTTTTTGTACCTCTTTGACCTAGTTTTTTTTAAGGTATTAATATCTTCCATGGTTTTTCTGTCTCATTTACTATACTGTTGACACATTTTTCATGATTTTTTTGCATCATTCTTATTTTTCTTCCCAATTTTTATTCTACCTCTCTTACTTGATTGTCAAAATCCTTTCTGAGCTCTTCCATGACCTAAGACTGATCCATATTTTTCTTGGAAGCTTTGCTAAGAGATTTGACTGTATTATCATCTTTTGGTCATGTGTTTTGATCTTCCTTGTCATCATAGTAATTTTCGATGGTCAGAATTTTTTATTTTTTTTGTTTTTCTCATTTCCCCAGTTATTATAAATTTTAACTCTGTTAAATTGGGGCTCTGCTTCCAGGGTGAAGGGTGTACTATTAAAAGCTTTAGGGTTTTTTAAACAACTGTTTTTTGAAATCCTTTTAGGGACCTGTAAGTTTTCCATTCTTCTAAGGTAGTATGATCTAAGAAGAGGTATGTTTTCTATTTTCCTGGCCTGTACTCTGATCTGTAAGCGAACAGAAACACTCTTTTTTTGCCCTGGAACTGTGAGGTCATTCTTATTTCCCTGAGACCACAAACTCCAGTGTGCTAGTGCTCTTCCTTGTCCTGGGACTGTGAACCAGGACTGTAACCCAGATCTGAGTACGGGCAATGCCACAAAGTCCTGTCCCAGTGCTAGCAAAAAGATCTCTGCAGTCTCCTTCTGACTAGCTATTTGACCACTTTACTGTCTGTGGGCTGAGAGAACCCAAAAAATAGCCACTTCTGCTGTTGCAGATTCAATGACTTCCAAGGTCTGTTCCTAGTTTACTGGGGCTGGGACTGTGTTGGTCCAGTCTGTCCTAGACTGTGCTCTTCTCTCCCTGGTGCAACCAACCTTCCTGCTGACCTTCTAAGTTGTGGCGGACTGGAAAATTGTTTCACTCTGTCTAGTTATGCTGCTCTAAAATTTGTTTAGTCATTATCTAAAGGTATTTGGAAGGTTTGGGGGAGAACTTAGGTGAGTCTCTGCCTTTACACCATCCTCTTGGCTCCCCCTCCTGATGATGCATTTATCTTACAACTATTTTGTGAAAAAGGACTCTTAGTATAATAGAATCAGTTTTGGATTTGAAGAGGGAAGACCTGAGTTCAAATTTCCCCTCTAATCTCAGTGTCTCAGTTCCCTGATCTATAAATGTGAGAGTTTTCGACTAGATATCCTCAAGTGCCTTTATATCACTAGCTCTCTGATCTAAGCATTTTAGAGTGATAGAAATGAATAAAATTTCATCTTGGATACATGAAACTCACAGTTGAGTAAGGAAGGAAGACATATTCTATATATAAATTAAGAATTAGTGCTCTTTTTTTGGCTTATCTATCTTCTTCTTCCCTGAATTGCCTGTAGTTATAAGATTGGAATTCTAGATTAATGGGAATCTCTTGAAATATTTCAACTGTCAAAGTATTTTATGGTTAAATTAATTTGGGAAACCCTGGTATTACACGACAAAGATAGTCATTGATATAGTGGATTTCCATTTGCTGCAAGTTACACATATAACAATAGTGATAATTCCAATTCTATAGAACTTCAAAGTTTAAAAATTATATAGGAATAAAAACCATGAGAGAGGTCTAGAGTAAAGATCATATTTTTCCCATTTACTAGATGAGAAAAGTGAAAACCAGAGAGATATAGCGACTTTGGGGTCAACCAACTAGGAAAAGTCAATGGCAGCACTAAAAGTCAATTTTATCCTGACTCTAAACCTAGAGTTCTCTTTATTACTACTACTAATAATATTAGTAGCTAGCATATGCACGGTTTTAAGGTCTGTAGAGCCTTACACATGTTATTTAATTTAATCCTCCAGTAGCCTTATGAAGTAGGTGCTATTATTAGGTATCTTTTTATAGACGGGTAAACTGAGAGCAAGAGATTAAGTGGTGTTCTTATGGCTAGTAAGAGTTGGAGCAAAATTAAAACTTGTCTTTCTGACAGCAGGTACAAAACTCTATTTACCACATTCTTGATATCCCCTAACCTTAATATTCACTCTTGAATACTCACAATTTACAGTAGTTTCACTATGAAGGACTAAGTTTCAGAAAAAAATCTAGGCTGGAAATTCTTCATAATCATTTGAGCAATAAATATCCCCTCTGCTGTAGAAGGGCCCTGAATATTTTGCTTGACTCTGCTTTGCAGAACATGGTAAAATTACAGCATGTACTAGGAGTTCAGAAGAGGAGAGGGTTACTTCTGGTAGGAAATGAGGAAGGTTTAAGGTAATTCCTGATGTCCCCACTGGGTCCCCTCATTTTATAGATAGGACCCCTGATGGGTACTGGTTCCATGGGATAATCACTGCTATTATGGATGAGATGGAATTGAACCATAGACAATAGGCAGAAGTAACAAAAGGCAATGTATAGAAAGCCAGTGTGTTTTGGTGGAAAGCCTTAGACTCAAACACCAGTTCTAGCTGTGATGCTTAACTCACATTTGACCTTGGGTGAATCATTTAACTCCTCTATTTCTTAGATTTATCACTTGTAAAATGAGTATGATATGATTTGCCATACTTAGTCCAGTTGTTTTAGGGGGAAAAATCACATTTTAAACTGTGGGGTGCTATAGAAATGAGAACTAAGATCAAATTTGGGAAATGTAGAACATTCTAGATGCAGAGAATAATATGAACAAAGGCACTGTGGGCAGCAAGTTTGAAAGAATTAGTGGTCATCTCACCTGAGCTCCACAAATTAATCAAGATTTCCCATTTTTACATGTAGGGAAACTGAGTCACATGGATTTGGCAGTGGACATAGTCAAGGAATAGCAGGAAAATGCTCAGAGTCTTTGATTGCTAAGTCAACATTTGATTCACTGGGCCCCACTGAATTTTTGGTTTTAATAAGGAACACTCTCTGAAAGGTAGAATCCTTTTCTGACTAAACCAGCATGGATCCTATTAAGTCTAATGGGCTGGTGTGGCAAGACATTGCTATATTTTGCAAAAGTCCTATCTCTTCACAGCTGGATCTGGGGAAAGGGTGTGTTGAGTGTGTAATGACTGTTTCTCCCTTCTTTGAGCAAAAAATGTGGATTACCTTTAGATACATTATCTGTCTTTTTTCAAATTGGGCACCTTTTCACAAGAGAAATTACTTGAAATAATATCCATATGGCTGTCTAAACATGGGCAAGCAGGGAGGAGCAGGAGGAGGGTATCAGACCCTGAAGTGCAACTTCTGTTTTAAAAACAAGATCAGTAATTTATGCCAACCTCTCAAATACACCCAAGCCACTTTTTATGTTTCGAGAAGCATTATGGTAACAGCACCACAGTTTATCCAATTACCTTTTTACTGATAAATAGATTTGAAAAAATGCTGAGTAGAAATACATGATGCTCATTGTGAAGAACAGCACCCTACTTCCATGATTTTGATGACAATGTAAACTGGAGCAATGATAGCTAATGAGAGGATTGGCTGAATTAAGATTCAATCAGCTTGTAATAAATGGAGAGTAAATAATATTTTAAAGAGAGGAACTGAGGTGGAAAAAGAATCTACCAAGTCTCCTTATTAAAATATATTTTATTCCTTAAACATGTTTGATGTAAAGATGCAATTTGCCACAGCCGAGTCAAGTTCAGGTATTTATTTTCGATGGCTGGCTTTGATTTACAAGGAATCTTTGACTGATTCCTTGCAATTTCTTTAGAAAAACTCAATATGAGACAAATTGAATTTAGGGCTCATGAACAGTGGGACAGAGGAAAGAGCCCTGGGCTTTCAATTAGAAGACCAGAGTTCAGGTCCTTTTTCTACCATTTAATAGATGTACCCTTTAGGGAAACCAATTCATCTTAATAGGATACAGTTTCTTCATTTGTAAATTTGAGGTAATAATATATTTTTACTTATTGTCCCTCAAGGCTATTATAAGGAGAATGCTTTTTTAAAGTTAAGGCACTGAGTATGTAAGATATATTTCTATTTTATTTTCATCTTTTTTTCATCATCTTTCTTGTTTTCATCTTTCTAATTTTCTTTTTCTTCCTCTTTTTCCTGTTTCTTCCTTCCTTCCTTCTTCTTCTCTCCTTCTATTCCCCTTTCTTTCCCTTATTTTTCTGCTTTTTATTTTCTTTCTTTTTCCTGTTTTTTTTTCCTTTTTTCCTCCTCCTCTTCCCCTCTCTCCTTCCCTTCCTCCTCTTTACTATGAAGTCCTTTATATTCATTTTCTTTCAATACAGGTATTTTCCAAACTTTTCTTGAAAAGTAGCTATTTTTGTTTTCCCAGTATCTAAGTCTTGTGGTTGTATCAGGGGAATTTGTGGCATTTGTAATAATTTATAATTATAATATAATTATAATTGACAATATAATTGTCAAAGGATGAGAATTGATCCCTGTTCCTATTCCTGTATACACTGAGCATTCCCTTCAGCTTTGCATGGTAATAGGCTTATGATAATGGACTAGTTTGGGTGAGGTAAATAACTTCTTGGTGAGATGTGAGGATAGAGACCTGTTATGGCTAAATCAGCTCTCATTAGATTGTTACTAAGAGTTTTTAATGCTTGACAAACTTGGTGACTTAACCCCTCTGGGGTTTCTTCCAGATTCTTTGTGAATGGTTCTGCCTGTTTTGCAGATTGCTAAAAACCATTATATGCTTTAGAGTAGATTGATGACTTCCAGAAGACATTGGAATCAGAATAGGATCTTTTTGTTGAAGAAAGATCAAATACCATAATAAAGAGGTCATCATATTCAACCATTTTACAAATAAGAAAACTAAGGTCTACAGAGAATAGGTGAATTGACAGATAATAAGTTTATGAGGTGGAATTTGAATACCAAGTCCAAGGTCTCCAAGCCAGGTACTCTATCCACTATACCATACTTTTATAACTATAAAATGCTGTGTAAATCTTAGTTATGATGATAATTATTTGAAGGGATAATGAGACATATTGAAATTGAAGCATTAAAAAAGACTGAAACTTTTCTATAAAAGGATCACTGAAGGAATCTGAAATGCTAAGTATAGAGAAGATTTGGAGTGGTGAGTCTTATAACTATCTTGAAACATCTGAAGGGCTTTCATGAGAACAAAGGAGTAAATTAATTTTATTTGGCCCCATGGGGCAAAGTTAGAACAAACAGATGGAAGCTTTTATGTGACAGACTTTAGCTTGATAAATGTTCTAATTATTAAAACTGTCCAGAGGTGGAGAGGGCTGACATGAGAAGCAGTGACCTTTCCACCTCTCCAATTTCCTCCTGTCCCAACAGAGTGGAAGATTTTAACGCAGGGGCTAGATGACCACTTCTCAAGGATGTTGCCAACAAGATTCATGATTTTTATAGGACTTGTCTTAGAAAAACTCTGAGGTCTCCCCCAACTCTTGAGGGTCTATAATTTTGTGGTCCACATTCTTCTCTAGGTGGCTGACTTGAAAAATGATGGGGGTAAGAAAAGACTGTAAATATCATCAATTTACTCTATGCTGTGTAAATTATAACATACTGGCTACAAGTTTTCTGAACAGAGTTGCCATTAAGAAGAACATTCACACCATTATTTCTTTTTACTGGAAACATTTACATGGATGAAAATATCTATTTTAATTAGCACTTCCATACCATACATGAGCCTAGACCTGGGAGGGAATTTGATATTATCTCATTGGACTCATTAGATATGATGATAGTTCCCCTAGTTTTTAATTAACATGTCTAAGTTAGACTTAGAGAAAGTTATCACTGATTCATTAACTTGTTCATGCTCTGAGATGTCACAGGACTAGTTAACATAGTTTGTGCACTGGTATTCTACTCATGGATACAGAACTGCCACAAGGACTCATTATTCTGACTGTACCCAGATAATCATTCAATTATTTGTTAACTCTCATATAACACTATTATAATAGCCAGGTAGAAATTACTTGTTAGACAATACTTTTTTTTGCAAGGCAAATGGGGTTAAGTGCCTTGCCCAAGGCCACACAGCTAGGTAATTATTAAGTGTCTGAGACCAGATTTGAACCCAGGTACTCCTGACTCCAGGGCCGGTGCTATATTCACTATGCCACCTAGCCACCCCTAGACAATACTTTTCAAACAGTTCTAGGAATATTAGGGGAAAAAAAGCTTTAAGAAGAGATTGCTTCAATATTGTGGGGAAAAGAACATTAGCTTTGGCATCAGAGTATTTAGGCTTGTCTTTTGGATCTCCTGTTAAACACTTCTGGGATCTTTGGACCTCAGTTTCTTCATCTGTTAAAAACAATATCTATATTTAGATGGAATCTGAAATTTTAATTGCTCTTAATTGATTATCTTCTTTTAACAACTAGAGAAATTGCATGAGATCCTGATATTGGAAATTAGAAGATGGCATCAGAGACCCATGAGGACTTCCTCTTTGAAGGACTTCACTCTTTGACTGACACCCATATAAATGATTTTGGGAAGGGTTCACAAAGTGCTTTCAAGAATGCAATTGTCTCTGAAATTTAAACACATATTCATCTCTAAAACCTTTCAGGTTCACTCCGCCCAGGACCATAAGGATTTTACAGTTGGGGAGTACCTGAGAGGATATGCAATATAAAGTAAAGCTGAAATTCCCAAGGGAAAAAATAGCTTTTTAGGCACAAACTTCTTGATATTATAAGCTCATAGAGAGATAAGTCTGTTGTATTTATCATTATTTTTAGAGTGTGTGTTGAACACAGTACTTGTATGTAGTATGGGCTTAATCGGTGTTTACTGAATTAAATTCAGTTTCATCTGAGCTCATATGGCTTAGGTCAAGGAAGTCTTCCTGAATTTGTCCTTAAAAGAAGAAGCTACTTCAGTATAAGATTGTAGAGAGTGAATTCCTATGTCCTGTCATGAGACAATAAAGTCTCTTTTGACTGTAAAGGCAGCTATTTGTCACTTTTATGAAGAATATTGAACTTAGAATCACAAAAGAACATCTTCAGATACTTACTGGTGGTGTGACCCTAGATAAATCACTTAGCCTCTGTCTACCTCTTTGACTTCATCTATAAAATGGAAGATGAAATGAGATAAAAAATTTAAAATATTTTCTAAACCATAAAGTGGTATATATAAACTAGCTGTTTTTCACTGTATTAATTGGTTTGTTTCTAGCTCTATGTCTTATGAACTGAGATTTTTTTTTTTAAAGATGGAATCAGCTTTCAAATTCATTAAAGTGCACTGCAGTTTTTCAGGACTTTGCTACTCTGATCCATCCATACACAGACAGTACTGGGGCGGGAGGATTTTTTATATTTCATCAGTCATGTTGATTTTATGATGGACAGCATTTTCATGTGAAACTGTAAAATATGGTCATGTTAACACAGGAAATCAGAACTACAAAATCCCCTGGTGGAACAGCTGGAATGAAAAGCTGAACAATGAGATTTTCAGTGAGTACTGTGACTTCCCCTGTTTCCAGGCTTGAAGACATGGAGGGTTTGGGAGGGGAGATGCTCTTGTCTCAGAGCTGGTGGCATCCTCAGTATCCTGATATTTCTATGATCTTTGGCCATTCTAACTAAGTAGAGAGCAAAGACCTATAGAAAGAAGCTATTGTGTAAGAAGGGGTAAAAGGACATTACAAGATATTGTTTTAGGAGATTCAAGACAGGGTTGTTCTGTTTATTGAATTAGCAAGAAACTAGAGGAAAACAAGAAAGCTAGAAGGTAATCAGAAAACATCACAAATATAAAGACATTTTGTAGATATTAAAGTAGGAATGTCAACTATGTACACCTTAAGGTACCTATGTGGCACAGTGGATGAAAGTCTAGAAACTGGAATCAAGAAGACTTGGGTTCTTATCCAACCTCAGTTTCTAAAACTGTAAAATGAGGTTAATAATAACTTCTACCTCCCAAAATAGTTATGAGGATGAAATGAGTTAATATTTGTACAATTACTTTATGAACCTTCAGATGTAGGTAATAGGGTTTTGTAACCTATAACAGTACTAAAACTCTGTAAGAGGGTCTTGAAAATTATTCAGCAACTTAAAATAGTAGAGAGATGATAATGATGGTTAGATAAATTAGATGCTAAAGTTAAACATCATGGTTCAGTTTGAAACTATATATAGTAAAATTAATTCTGATATTGGATCATCGAATTGGGAAATATATATTAAGGCATTAAACATTTATGTCCATGTGTGCATAGTATGAGTTCATTTATTCATTTTGAGTTTGTGACCTTAAACAGGGTTAAAGTAAGATTTAAATGGATAAGCTAGAAAGTGGAAGATGACTTGGTTTCAAATTCTAGCTCCATTACCAAGTTTCTTGGGAAAGTCACTTCCTGTCTTGTGGTCTTCATTTTCTCAAATGTACATCAGTGGTATCAGTCATTAGGGTTCCATATTTTAAAGTCTTCAAGGTCTGGCATTCTAAATTTTCTTCTGTCCCTGATATTCTACTCAGCTAGTTGCAGCAAGCTATGGAGTTGATACTTTCCTCCCCATACCAACCCAAGCAAAGTTGCTTACAGATTCTGCCATTAATAGATAAGGCTTGGGGCAGCTAGGTGGAGTAGTGGATAAAGCTTGGGCCTTGCAGTCAGGAGTACCTGGGTTCAAATCTGGTCTCAGACACTTAATAATTACCTAGCTGTATGGCCTTGGGCAAACCACTTAACCCCATTTGCCTTGCAAAAACCTAAAAAAATAGATAAGGCTTAAATGTTTAAGAACTGGGGAGAAGAGAAGCTAGGTTCACTTGATTCATATAAAACATTGGAAAAGTCCATATGCATTTTGACATAAAAGGCTTTACAAAATCTACATCCAGTCTTGCTTTTTCCATCATTATCACCAAATCTTTGAGCTCCAGGCAAACTGGTCTGGTGGCCTTTCCCTTCATCTGGCCTATAAACTTCTCATACAATTTCTAATGCCTTGAGACAACTTCCTCCTGGAATCTCACACTTCTTCTTTTTTTCCTATGGATTTTTCTATGCCTAGTTCAGGTGCCTCCTTTCCAAGGAAGTCTTCTCTTATTTCTCACATTTTCAAGGATTTCATCCTTTTCAGGTCTAATAGAATTGCATAATTCTCTAATCTATGATACCCTAGATTGGAACAATAGTTCTTAATCTGCAATTCATTTCAGGAATCTGAGATCTTGAATGGGAAAAATGGTGTCTTTGTAAAATCTTACTTTCTGTATGAAATTTTTCCTTGGTCCTTCTTAGCAATAGTTTAATCATAGCTACTATTTATTTGCTACTTGAGGATTTTCAAGAGAACATAGAATTTGGAGCTGAAAGAGACCTTATGTTCCAACTACCTCATTTTTCAGATGAGGAAACTGAGGAAATGAATTTCCTTATCTCCAGAGATATTGGATTACACAGGGTTTGGTTTCTTTTATTGTTCCTTCTATTATATATGATGTTATCATTGTCCATACTCATTTTTGGACTTGGAAGATTTTTAGTAAGGGTAAAAGGGAAAAAAATCCTTACACACTAGGATTCCTTTTTCTTAAACCTAAAAATTCATTGTTTTTTTCCTTTAAGTTCAATTGAATATCTCAAAAGGGTGAATGAATGTCTGAAAAACAGATTTCTTTAGGTCTAACTTGTGAAGCAAGAATATGTTCTCTATGAAATAGTCCTTGCAGTCTGCATAATGTGAGGTGTTTGGTGAACCTTGGTCATGGCATCATCCTTGGGTAGAGAAATTCTAATCTCTTTATTTTACAGATAAGTAAATCATGTCTCCTCCAAGGTCATACAAGAGAATAAGTAGGAGACCAATAATTTGAAGGCAGTTTGCTAGTTGCCTCTGAGTCTTGATGCAGTTTTCATCATACTTCTAGAAACAGGATGATGGAGGGTATACCTTGCGTCTATTTGGGGATGGAGATAGATAATTAGGTGATTTTCTTTTCTCCAGATCTTGAAAGGAGAAAGAGCTAGGTTATGACCTATCTGTTGGGATAGCAATCATAGAAGCCTTTTCTCAAATGCTTCAGCCAGAGAGGAGAGCTTCTGGAAACCAAAATAAATCTGAAGGAAATTAGGGCAGTATTTTTCAGGTTGCCTTCCTTAGGGAGATGAAGAGTCTCCCCCCCCCCCCCACCCCAAGCAAACCTAAGAAAAATAAACTTGGAAAAAGAAACCAAATAGTTTTCTTTCTTTCTGTTATTCCACCCCTTTCTTAGCTTTATTTCCCTAGGAGCCTTGTACCTATTGTAATCTATTTCCTGGTAGATTTTCCTGTTTATTGCCTCCTGGGGGGGGGATGAGGTCACAATTTGGGGGGATAGGGGTGGAGGAGCAGCCTTGCTTTCTCACTAGAGGAGATCAAGAGACAGCCACTGAGACCTTGCCAAGATACATCGTAATGAACAACCATATTCTTCCCAAACCCTTCTCATTATTTCAAGATCACAGGGTCACAGTGCTAGAACTGAAGCACCTGGTTCAATGTACTCATTTTTGCAGATGAGGTAAAGGGAAGTCCATTCCTTGGGGGGGGTGCTTCCATGATTTGCCCAAGGTCAGACAAATGTTAAATTGGGAATGAAAACTGTTTTTCCTGATTCTAGAGCCCTGATTCTCCCTTCTCCCCTAACTGTATCATCTTAACAATAAGTACATAGTACAAAACAAATTGCTAGGGAAATGGGATAAATAGAAAGAATGCTAAATAAGGAAGGGTTTCTGCCTTGAAGGTACTCTCAGCCTAGCAGGGGAGATTCATTCATTCATTTAACAAATATATCAAGAACTGCTCTGTTTGGAGTCCTCTTTTGAATGTCTAACCATGATGCAGAGATGATACTGAACTTTCAAAGGTGATTCCCACTGGATCACGCCTTCTGATTGGGCTTACCAAGATAGCAGATGTTTTAGATTCTATTTCAGGTGTAGACCATATGACAGGACTAGCATAGTTAAAATTAAGAAGGCTTATGATCAGAAGTGCTACTATCTTGGGAAAATATGTTTGATCATGATCCCTTATCTACTGCCTTAGTTTCCTCATTTGTAAAAAGAATTGGAGAAGGAAATGGCAAACCACTCCAGTATATTTGCCAAGAAAACTCCAGATGAGGTCATAAAGAATTCAAATTGACTGAAACGAGTGAATATCAACAAATACATAGTTAGTGTAAGATGCAGACTCAGCTCTCATGAACTTCCTATCTAGCAGGGGAATGTATGACCCATACAAAAATATACAATGCTTTAAAAAGATTCATAGGAATTAGTAGGGAAGTAAATAGCACAAGAAAGGTACAAAGTAATTTGTTAGGATAAAAAAAAAGAAATGAGGTTAAAGACAATTTCCTTAATTAGATGATATCCAAGGTGGGTCTTGTCTAAAGGTGGACAAGGTAAAGAATGCTTTCAAGAAGGAAGGAAGAGGGGCAGCTAGGTGGCAAAGTGGATAGAGCACCAGCCCTGGAGTCAGAATCTGTTCAAATCTGGCCTCAGACATTTACCAATTATCTAGCTGTGTGACCTTGGGCAAGTCACTCAACCCTATTGCCTTGCAAAAAAATACTAAAAAAAAGAAGGAAGGAAGGTCATAATCATGGAATCAGGGAATGTTGGGTTTGTGCTAGGGCAGTCAATCACTGTTATTATAGCATGTTCCATTTTATTTCAATCACTTCTGGCTAATTGGGGATGACAGGAACTTTCTAGTTGTCCTCCCCATCTCTATTCGTTGGGACTTCTCTGTCACAGACAGTTCTGATTTGCAAAGGTCAGATGAATACAGAAACACTAAAAATGCTATAATGAAGCTCTCCTATATTTTCCACAGAATGCACCATTAACCCCCAGAATTCTTTGTGGCATGGGTGGACATCAATTTAATGTCATTTCCCAGTAAAGTTCATGTACAGGCTTATGGTAGAGTCATTTAAAATGTACCCTATCCTTCTCTCATCCCTGAAAGGTTTACAGCCTTTGCACATGTGTTTGTGAACTTGACAGAGCTTCACAGATAAATTAGAGGGCCATCTGCAAGGCACAACCACTTGCATCATTAAATTAAATTAGAGCATGACTAATTTTTTTCTTGGGATATTATAGGGACCCTTGTGAATAATAATATCATTAGGTATAACTGCAAAGTGCAATGTGACTTAACTTGTTATTATAATATAATAACAATCTGATTGTTGTAAGGATATACATGATGCCATTTAGACACAGAGGCATGGTAGAGAAGGAAAAAGAAAACACTGCCTGAGGAGTTAGAAGACTTGGGTTCAAGAATCATGAATTAGTGTGACCATGGTTAAATGATTTCACCTCACAAGCCCTCAGTTTCCTCATCTGAAATTGTACTGAGTTCTCTCTGAGGTCATTCTAACTTTAAAACTAAAATACTGTGATTCTTTGATCCTTTGTTTGCCTCAGTTTCTTCTACTGTGAAAATGTACCTAATTATAGCTCCTATCTTCCAGTATTGGTATGAAGATCAAATAATATGTGTGTAAATCATTTAATCAAGGCTCCCTCTCTCTTTCCCTCCCTCCTTCTCTTTCTCCTTTCTTCCCATCCTCCTTCTTTCTTTCTTTTCTTCTTTTCTTCCTTCCCTCCTTCTTTCTTTTCTTGTCTCTTTCTTATTCTTGTTTCTTCCTTCTCTTTCTCCTTTCTTCTCCCTACCAGAGCTCTCATAACAGAAAACAAATAACTTTAGTGCCAGAAAATCGATGCTTAGTGATAAATTAATAGCTATGATAATAACTGCAACAATGATACTGGCTTTTTTGATATGGGGACTTTAGGGTGGTGGAAGGCCTTAAAATCCATTATCTCATTTGATTTTCAGAAAATAGGTGCAGTGACATTCTCATTTTATTGAAGGAGAAATTTAGACTCCCAAAGGGAAAGCTATTTGTCAGGGGTTGTATAGATGCTCAGTGCTCCATTGGGTGGAGACCAGAAGTATGTCAGACAAATCAAGTCCAAGTCAATCTGCAGGTTCATCCCCACCCCCTTTTCTTTTTGACACTACTGGTCACTACTACTCAGGATCATAGATCATAGTTGACAGGGAGATTAGAAGCATTTAAATCCAATCTGCTCATTAAGATGGACCCAAAGAGATGAAAGAACTTGCCCAAGTTAGAAAGTATTTAAGTGAGATCCCTGTTCTTCCCAACTCCCAGTCAAGGACTCCATGATAAATTCAAGTCTTCTAGTTTGTTATTCACTGCTCTTTTCAAGATACCTAAGTAGTATTGAAATCTCTGATTGAGGCAGGCAATGGGAGGGATGGTGGTCAGAGAAGGCTCCTTCTAAGGTCTAACTCAGAAAACTGACATTTTCTCAAGCCACTAAGGAAATCTTTATGTCACTCTCCATCTCTTTCCACATGCCTGCCTCTCGAGGAAGTGGGGCCCTTGGTGTGTGGGTGTTCTCTTACACTTGTTTTATAATGCTATTCAGAAAGAGTCCCCAGTAGGGTTGGAGGGAGCGATCTGTCGCTCACTCTTCATGCATTGGGTGCCTATTTAAAGATACCTCAACTCTTGGCAGGATGCTTTTTCTGGACCTTAAAAATGGAACTTTCAAAGCACAATGACATCATCCTCATTTGCTTAGACTGGAAATAGATACCCCTGGTTCTCAAGGCCTGAAGGCAGTGATAGGGTAAGTTCATTCCCTATGTTTCTTTAGGGAATTAATGTATAAAGACAGAATTTGGTTGCAAATTCCCTGTCTCTGAGCTTTAATTCTGCTATTAGTAATGCTGGACTGGGAGTTAAGAGACATCTGGGTGCTATCTCATTCTATATCATTAGCTTGCTGTGGCTTTGGGCAAATCACCCAGAATTACAGACTCTGATTTGGAAGATACCCACCATTGCCCTGTATCCTAGGAGTAGCTGGGTGGTTTGGCAGAGTTCAAATCTGACCTTGGTTACTTACAAGCTTTGGGACTCAGGGCAAGTCACCTAACTGCTCATTGCCTCAGTTTCCTTAACTGTAAAGTGGGATATAATAAAAATAATAATAATAATAATACCTACCTTCCAGGTTCTTTAGGATCAAATAAGATAATAATTGTAAAGTGCTTAGTACAGTGTTATATGTCTTCATTGTTATTGCTAACATTGTTATTGTTATGTATGAATCCCTTCCTACTCTCTTGCCAACCTCATTTTATAGATTCGTCCTCTGCAAGCCACATTTTCTCCATCTGGTAAATGATGGGTTAGGAATAAATAGTATCTTGAGTCTGTTCAGGCACTAATATCCTGTTTTACTTTTAAGTATCCTTTCAGTTTTGATATGCTCTGGTCATTTCAGGCTTGAACCCTGTATTGCCTTCTAAGACTCCCTTCCAATTCTAATATCCTAGGTTCTAGAATGTCCTTTCCAACTGAAGCAGTCTACATTCTTTCCAGGTTTCTTAACAGATCTAATACTGTCTATTCTATATCCCAGTACCATTTCCTACTCTGATGTTATGTCATTCAGAGCAACTAAAAGTTAAAATTTAATACCTTTCTATACATTGCAGAAATTGTGCCATTTCCAGATTGCTAAATCTGATTTTTTCCCAAGTGTTGACAAGGAAAAAAAAATCTGTTTTATTTTAGAGGTTGCTCTGTGAACATTCTGTCAACTGAAGGATCATTGTAGATGCCATTCTATGATGATTCAGGCAGCAGGATTTATAAATTGGGCAGTTTGAGCTTACTTTAGAAAAAAGAATGATATCATCTTTGAGTCAGAAATCTGATGATGATTTTGTCCTTCATTCTTGAAGAAGACCATGACATCAGGGATGTGATACTGTGACATGGACATGCATTAGATTTGAGGGGGGGGGGGCTGTGAAAAGTCATCAGCCTCACTTTCTCCTCTGGAACCATCTGAATCCAGTGGCCAGATATGAATCAGGATGACTTGAAGTTGCCTTGGATATGAGGCAATCAGGATTAAGTGACTTATCCAAGGTCACACAGCTAGTAAGGGTCAAGTATCTAAGGTCAAATTGAATTCAGGACCTTCTGTCTCCAGGGCTGATCCTCTATCCAATGCTCGATCTAGCTGCCTTAATCTAATATTTAACCACGGATCCATATGGGCAATCCCAGGCAACTTTCATCTAGCCTTCTCTAAAGTTGAGTTGGGGATTTTTGGCTCTCTTATTAATTGTGTGGATTCTAAAGATTTTCTCTGAATGAACACTGGACTGAAAGTAAAGAATCTAGTTTCAAATCTGGATTGCTGTTGTCTGAGTGATGATGGCTAATTGGTTAGTGTATTTGAGTTTCTATTTCCTCACTTATAAAATTCCAGGATTAGATTTCTTTCATCTCTTCCTCCTGCTTCAATCCCATATACTTGGTTCTCTCCAGAGAAATATGGTCTGAGTTCTCAAAATGTTGTATAGATAAATGTTCTTGATCAGACCAGGAATAGGTATTAACTAGTTCTCATTTTCCTTTCAAGGTCTCTAAATCATAGCATGTTAAACTCAAATAGATACCAAAATTAATATGTTTGAATACAATGATGATGAGGAGAACATTTTAGATGTGGTCCAATTTATTGCCATTTCCTGTAGTTTAATCTCTTCTAATACCCAAGAACTTTTGGTTTCCTATGGTCTGAGATATGATCTTGACTTTACCCTGCAAGATGAGTTTGTGATTAGACTCATGGTTCCTATCCCAGGATAAAACTCCAGGGAAATATGAATAAAGTTTAGTTATGGTTCAAGTCTAGATTTCATTTTATATGAATAGCAAGTTCTCCATATGGACATAGGGTATGGGACAATCTTTATTTCATCCACTACAGTAAAAGTAAATAGAATCATTAGTGTATGTGAAAAAAACATAATTTAAGTAGTTTATTAGCCACTACCATTAAGATTAAAACTTTGGAGTTGGGTGTTCACTGAACAAATACTCCTATTCTCCTTAGCCCTCCACTGTCTGAACATCTCAGAACCAAAATAGAATTAGACAAAATCCTGCTCAATTGCTCTCCCAAGCATGACCACAGTCTTTTAGTGACATTCTCTCCTGTTGGGCATTCCCTTCCTCCTGCAATGAGGAAAAGGAAATAAAAAGGAAGAAGGCAGCATCCAGGAACTTCAGATTCTGAGAAGTCTTTCTCAGATTCACCTGGACAAGCACTTTGCATATGATTTTCTTGCAAGTCAATATTTTCTTCTCCTTTTTAGATTGAGCAAAGGAAAAGTTGTGAAAGATACTCTTCTGGGGGGTGGGGGGGATATTTAGAATGCAAAAAGGGTAAGTCACTTTGCTTACTTTTATAGTCTATGAGGGAAAAGATGATTACTTCAAAAAGAATCTATTTTCCAATCACTTTGAAGGCAGTTTCAGTCATTGGATACCTATCAAAGAGTTTTTGCAAAGTTCCATGGAACATGTCTACCACCATTGGAGGTATCTAACAAAGGTATCTTGTAATCTCATCAAGCATGTATGGGAACTCACCAAATTACCTCAAGAGCTCCTCTAATCAGCTTCTTATTCTTGAGCCATATGAGTATAATGATCTCCTTGGGAAGATTGCTTCTTTCACTGATAATAAATAATAATCCACATTTCTGTAGCCCTTGAAGCTTTGAGAATCTCTTCCTCATAGCAACCTTGTGAGAATTGTGAGGATTTTGGTTCCTATCCAAACATACCTAAGAAGTGGTCATATGGCTTGGTCTGAAGATTTCAAGGGAGGAACAGCCTATTCTCTCCCACTGAAAGCCCTGCTACATGCAAGTAGCTCTAGTTATGAAAAAGTTTATCCAGAAAGTAAAATTGTGTAGAATTATTACAATTATGTAAATGAGGACATTGAACCTCCTCTTAAGTTTAGAATGGCACTAAGATTTTTGGGCCATTCTATATATTTATATATATATATATATATATATATATATATATATATATATTTACATGCATGCATGCATTTTTATAATCGTACTTCTTTTGAAATATCAAGTATATTTTTACATATGTATATATCTACACATATATGCATATATATTTCTAACTAAAACTTCTGAAGTTATATAGATTGTAAATCTGTGACTATCTGTGTTTATAGACTCAATTACTAGAAATGCCTTCATTGTTATTGTAAATCATGTTCCATTATTTTCTTTGTTTTATATTCCTAATACTAGCTGGTATTTACTATGTCATTTAAAATCTTTGTCTTATTTAATATGCTCAGTTGATTTTATGACCAGCTCTATAGCATCACAGGCATTAATTTTCCTTTCAGATGAGGGAACTGTTCTTAATAGAGGTGAATAGTTTACTGAAAGACGGAATCCAGATTATGATTGACAAAATCAAGACAAATCAAAATTTTTTTACCCTCAAATCCTCTTCTTGATCTCTTGTCTATTTGAGTTCAAACTAAAAAATGAAGGACAAGAATCATCCCTGCTATCCTTTTATAGGGGATGATCTGGAGGTTGTAATTGGTGAATAATGACATAACTCACTGATAGATATGTGCTGTGTTCATTCATGTGGGCATCAGTTCGCTCCTCTGTAAAATGGGATTATAATGCTCACCCTACTTACCTCAAAGGCATATTACACGATTCACATGGGAGAATCTGTAAAAGTGGTTGTGTTTGTGTATGTGTATATATATATATATATATATATATATATATATATATGTATGTATTACATAAGTTTCAAATTAATTTTACATTCTATGTACTTCTGTAATTAGGGTTTAGAGTATCTAAGAACAAAATGGATAGAAAGATGTATTGGAATAGACACATGTGATGGATCAAGCAGAAAATCTGGTAGAAACACTAAAAATGTAATAGGCATAGCAATCCAATGTACTCTATTTCTCACCTCAGTGCTCAATATGTATTCATTTGATTTTGATTTGATTTGCATTATATCTGTTGCCACTGACTCTGAAGCTATTTTTCTGCTTTACTTGGGTTTTTGCCTATTAATTATGCATAGATATGATAATTTTTTCACCCCAACTAACATTTTTGTACAATACTGAAATATATGTAAAATTTACATTGCCCATGAAGAAGATAGATTTAAGAAGGCAAGACCACTAAGTTCTGTAACTTTATACATATTCTATAGCCATTAGAGTAAGGGGTAATGAGAGGTAGAGGGGGCCATGCTCTAATGGATGACCAGTATTCTGAATGATGGGAGCAGACAAGAGATGGAGGTTATGGGACTGGACTAGACTAGGGGGATCAGGGAAAGCATCATAATTGAAGGAAAGAAGACTATTATTATGAGCCAGACATTGAAAATATTATGGAGGAAGGAAAGTAGCCTGGGTTCAACAGGTGACAGAATCTGGATAGAATAGAATTCATTTTAAAGGACATGGAACTTCTCACTGATGGTGGTAGAAGAAGGTTTAAAAGTATATCTAAGGGTGGCTAGGTGGTGCAGTGGATAGGAGCACTGACCCTGGAGTCAGGAGGACCTGAGTTCAAATCTGGCCTCAGACTCTTATTAACTACCTAGCTGTATGGCCTTGGGCAAGTCACTTAACCCCATTGCCTTGCAAAAAAAGAAAAAAAAAAGTATTTCTAGCCTGTGGGTCAAGGTGTGTGAATGAAGAAACAGCCTTAGAGAGGGTACTATAAGAAGTGATAACTTTGGGGGAAAGCTAGGTTTTGTTAAGCACCAGTAGATGGAAAGATGGGAAGATTCTTTGAGGATTATTTAAATTGGATTGGACAGGATCTTGCAAGTTAACAAGTAGAAACCATTCATTTTATGGATATGGGAGCTGAGGTCCAAAATAGTTGAGAATGACTTGTGAGAGTTCTCTCAAGGCATTGCAGAACAGAACCAAGTTTGAATTCAAGTATGTTATTATTATATTGAGCAAACATGAAAGTGCACCAAAACAGGGGAAAGTTCTCAGAGGACCCAATGGGAAGGGGAAGCAAAAACTGTAACTTGGGAGCTGGATTTATTAATTATGTTTACATCAACCCTTTACTTGCAATTCTTGCATTGGACATCCATTACATGATTGTCTGCAAATGTGTTTTTCTTCTTTTTATGGATGAGGAGACTGAGGTTCCAAGAAGATCAACTGTTATGAAAATCTTTCCATACTAAGAAAAATATTCAGACTAAGTAGTCTCTTTCAAGTCACAATCTCAAAGTATGATCCCTGGGTTTTATTCATTGTTTTATCCCTTTAAAATCATTACATCATCCTTTTAATTTTGCCTACCTTTGCTCTTATCCATAGAGTCCATTCCAGGGTCATTATTCACTAATAGACTGTTTTGAAGTTAAAGTAGAACAAGTAATGGTCACCTGGAGAGCTATTCATTTCCAGCTTGAAGCTCCAGAATAGCTGCTTAGAGTGTGAACATGTTGTGGGAGCCATTCTGGAGTGGTTCTACATGAGGATTTTACTCTAGGACTCTAGGGTAGGAGTTCATTGCAAAGTATTCCATTTTGTAAGTAAGCCAGTCACTCCAGAGATAAACTTTGAACATGAGGGCGACCCTTATTCCAGCCAACCACTGATAAACACCTTGGCATCAGTGTCTTGGATAAAGTATGGAATAATGGAAAAAATCATTCACTATACTAAAAATCACAAGACCTGATTTTGAATTCATGCTCTTTTTATTGTAGCACATGGCTTTGGATAAGACCCACAATTTCTCTTACTATAAAATAGGGCCATAGAATTAAGATTTCAAGAGAAAGAAATCTCAGAGATCCATGATCAGGGGTTTATTGGTAAATGTTTAGCTTCCATTTCTCTGAAAAAAAATACACAAGAAATATTATTAAATTTAATTTGCTTACTACCTTTTCCTCTACCACTTTTTAATGTCCAGACAATCAACAAAACTCTAAGTTAAATTCTTATGTACAGGATTTGTTGATTTCTAAGGTATAAATTCTCCTAATGAAAATTTAACAATTGATTCTTCTTTGATTTGGTAGGAGCTGTCTCGAGCACATTCTTGTATGTAGTCCATTGCTTTCATTTTACAGATGATGAAATGGAGATCTAGATTTAAGGACTTTCCCAAATGCTGCTCATTTTTCAGGATTCTTTAGGTAATAGGGCAACTCGGTGAATAGAACACCAGGCCTTGGAATCAGGAAGATTCATCTTCCTGAATTCAAATCTGACCTCAGATATTATGTACTACCTGTGTGACCCTGGGCATGTCACTTAACCCTGTCAATCTCAGTTTCCCCATGTCTACAATGAGCTAGAACAGGAAATGGCAAATCACTTCATATTGTTGCTGAAAAAAAACCCCTGGGATCACAGAGTTAGATCCAAATGAAAAATAACTAAACTGACAATCAGTATTAAAGCTTTATGGGCATTTACTTTATTATTTATTTTGTAAGTATTCCTCCCCCCACCTTACCACATACCATAAATCCTCCAACTCTCAAGTTCTTCATCTCTTTTTTGACTACTAGCAAAATTCTTATTTTTGCCATCATTCTAAGGCCAATTTCTTTTTTATCCTTCTACTTTAATGAGGTCTTCATCAAATTTTTTTTGTATATTTTCCTATTCAGGCTAGTGGCCAGTGTGAGCTTTATTTCATAATCCCCCAAAATGCTTGAACTCCATTATTTGATCTTTTTATTTGGAAGTGTTGAAACATATTGATAATATTAAAATTCCCCTCTATTAAGCTGTCATTTGCACTTTAGTATGAAGTACTTAGATTGAGTACTTTGTGATATGAAGGTGGAGATTCCCTCATTGAGGAAATGAGAATTTTGATTATGTAGGTGTGGGAGGGAAGAGACATTTTGCATAGATGGTTTAGGTCTGAGAAAGCAGAGCTACTCAGTGAGGACTTAAGTATAATCAGGAGAAATGAGGTAAAATAAGATTCCTAGAGGAATAGGAGATGAGGCATTTTTTGAGTTGAGGGAAGAGTACAGAAGGTAAATGGGTTAGCAAACTTTAAATTCCAGCTTTTATGTTTTGGAAGCTGATGGTGGCAACTAAAACCCATCTCTTCAAGTTACCTTTAGCTTCAGGTTGATGACATCTGGCATAATTATATTATGCCCCAGCTCCCAAAACAACACTCTCTTCTAAATTTCTGCTCCTTTCCCTGCCCAAGCATTCTATTGCCAGTACATTCTTTTTCATGATGTTGAATATTCCCAGTAGCTTCCAAGCCTGAGAAAGAGGGAATAGCCAAGACAAGGACCACATTGTACTGTATAGACTGAGGTGTGTGTGAAGTGGGCATGGGAATGGAAGGTGCTGAGGAGGTACAATGGAGGAAGGAGCGGAGGCTTGTGATAATTATGTGTCTTTATCCCAAATGCACAGAAGGGATTCTGCAGCAGTATCTGTTGGGAGCTATGGATGGGAAGTGATTTTTGAATAGAAGAGAGGAAGAGAGGAACGGGAGGAGAAAGAGTCCTTTATTGTATATTATATAATGTTTAATAGAATGTTTGAGATTCTAGCTTATTCAATTAGCCTCTGTTTGTGTAATTTGCCTTGTCATGATATTACAATCCCTTTTTCTAGGTACAAAACCCCTTTGTGGTAGGAAATATGGCTTTTTGGCAGCCATTCAGCCTGCAAAAAATGTTGAAAATTATCAAATCTTGCAGGAAAAAAGTAAAATGTAGGCCCAGTCACTTGAAGGAGGAGCTAGAGACAGGCTTGCAGACACCAGTTTAGAGTTAGAAGCAGAGGAGCTCAGCAGCCCCTTAAACTTTGGAATTTTCTGAAGTCATAAGTCCTATAGTAGGACTTTTTAGATATCAGTTTAATGGGCTACTGTCTCCAGTCTTGCTTCTGCTACTTGCTACCCATGTGATATTGGTTGCCCCAATACCCTCCTGAAACTCAAGTTCTTCCTCTCTAAAATGAGACTTTTGCTTAATGAAAGGATCTGAAACTTCATTTTCCACTTTTAAATCTTTTGTTAATTATTAATAATGAGAGCTACAGATATACTGAAAAAAAGAATTGGAGCCCTATAGATTATCAAGAGAAAACATACACACATACATATATACATATATATATTTACACACACACACACACATATATATACACATGTAGATAGCCATACACATGCATGTAGAATATAATTTCTTTATTTGTAAAATGGGGATAATAATAATAAAACCAACTTCCCAATCCTGGTTGTTGTGAGGATCAAATTGAGACAATATTTTAAAGTGTTCAATGCATTGCCTAAAACATAGTCAATAATGCATAAATGTTAATTATTAGCTATTATTTTATTATCTTGTGATGCTGACACAACTTGCTTTCTCAAGATACAAAGAACCCCCTCACCAGGAACTTTGCAACTTTGCAGTTTATAAATGCCGTGTTAATATATATTTATATATATATGCATTTATATGTATATATATATATGGTATATGTACAGACAGACAATTTGAACAATATATTTATGTTTGTTTAAATATTTAATGCAAATATCCATAGCATATATAAATATGTATATAGCATATACACCTACCAAATATATCATATATATACCCATATATATATATATATATATTTATGGAGAGAGAAAGTAAGATTAAATTCATAGAAAATAAACTCAAATATAGATATATAGATACAGATATAGATACAGACACATATATACATGCAAAAGAGGGATTGGTTAGGTGGCAAAAACCATGTATGACTGATGGATAACCCATATGCCTCTTTCATATCTTAATAATAAAAGGTAGGGACAAAGATGGCCCCCAAGTCATTGAGCAGACTCTCTGTGGCAAATTTATAGGAGGGCATAGATAACAGTTTTACCAGATAAACAGGTCTAGATGGGTTCCAATCTGTATCACTAGAGAGAATGTCCCCTTCAATGAGATTAGAGAACTCTGTAAGAATCTGTAGAGTATGATTCTTTAAGTAAGCCATAATGGGCTCTTTTGGGTGATGTTATAAAAGCATTTCTTATTCAGAGTTATTTTCTTCAATTATTTAAAAACTTTATTCTGGGAAAGGGTGTAGAAGTTTCACTAGACAAACAAAGAGATCCATAGAATGGAAAAGAACAATGGAACTAGATTCCCATTGAGGTACTTTTTTAACTTTGGGATTATTTGAATTTTTTAATTAATAATGTCAACAAACATTTGTATATAATATTTTATATTTACACTTTTTCACTATCTCATTTGATTCTTAGAATAATAGCTAGAGAGAGAGAGAGAGAGAGAGAGAGAGAGAGAGAGAGAGAGAGAGAGAGAGAGAGAGAGAGAGAGAGAGAGAGAGAGAGAGAGAGAGAGAGAGAGAGGACATTAGAAGGTATCCCTCATTTAATATGCTTACTAACTCTGCTGATGTCAGTGATGACTACTTCAGTTGTTCCTTCCACACTGCAAGAGTTGGGGCAACCCTGCAATTTGGCAAATCTGTGTAAAATGTTTTGGCCCCTCCATTCATACCAGAGAAGAAGTCTGAACTCTTATGATATTAAAAGATAAGTTATGTTGATATTATATTATTCCGTACTTCTATTTTATGCATTTCTGAGTTTATAAACATTTTCTGCATCATCTGCTAGCCTTTGTGCTTCTTAAAACTCTCCCCAAATTCCTGTTGAATTTCTTATGTTGACCCACAACATACTGAAACTGAGATGGTACAAGACACAATGTGGAAGGATACTGTACTACTAATAGCATTTCTATAGAGCTTTGAGGTTTACAAAGTACTCTACAAGTATTAACTCAGTTAAAACAATAAATGTGGCTAAAGATTACTATTTTATAGAGAAAGAAAGTATCCCTCAATCTTTCCCATTTTATAGAGGAGTAAGCTGAGACTCAGGAGGTGAAAAAACCTATGAAATAGGTAATGATGATGCTCTGCCCATTTTCACAAGTGAGGAAAATGAGGCACAGAGTAGTGAGGCATCATGCCAAGAAGAATGAGATCTAGGAAGGTCTCCTGATTCTAAATACAGTGCTACTATATTCTACTATACCATGCTTCCCTTTCTAGCTGCATAGACATAAAAACGATTTTCATTACAATGTCTTACCTGTTTAAAAGAGATGAATGGAAAACAGCAAAAGTGTCTTTCCAGGAGGTGAAATTAAATATTTTGTCAGAGTTCTTTTGACTTTGGCACTTACAGACTCTCTCCATCAAATCCTGGATATGACTGGTGCATAGATCTGCTAATACCATTTAAGAGACCAAAGTCCTGAGAACTGTGTTTTTGTCTAGCCCCTAAGTCATTTACCATAAACTCATTTCAGGAGCCTTGAGATATAGTGTAGGGTATCTTCATTGTTAAATGAATTTAACAGGCTCATTGAAGGTCTGAGCAATAGCATTATATGTTCCTCCAGGCAATAATTCCCCATTTGTGGATCCAAATTGAACTGCACAATGAGAACTGGAGAGATGGACAGATATGGGAAGCAGTTTTGAATTCTATTGAGTGAATGGCTGTCAGATATTTTCTTTGCACAAGAGTATCATGAGCTGTGGTTCTACTTAAGGTTTGCTTTAAAAAAAACTTTTTTCATAAGCACCATCACTGTAAACTACCATTCAATTGGCTGGTAAAAAAATGAGGCTTCAGTGCCTTCCAACTTTAGTTGTTTGTTCGTAAGCTTGTAGAAGCCACATTGGGTAGTTGCAAGAGTGAACCCTTGTTATATTGGGTCTGGGTCCAGGATACATGAGGTACTCTATAGGGTCATTATAGAGGGGACTTTTGAAAGGTTAAAAGTGTTTAAATATATCAGGAATCAGGATACTTAAGTTTTGGCTCTGATTCTATCACTATCTGTGTAAAGACTCTCATGTCTCAGTTTCCTTATCTATATTGCTGTAGTTGGACTAGCTGACTTGTAAGGAGTCTTGTAGCTCTAAATCTTATAATTCAATGATATGATGATCTCTGTGGACTTATTTTCAGCTCTGTGATTCAATGAATCTTTCTTGTCTCAGGGATTCAAAATGAGGTTTGAGATTTTCCAGTTTTTCCTCCCTTCATTATATCCTTTATGACTTAGAGAAATGATTTCCTCAAGGTTACATACATGATGAGGTAAAAGAGATGATTTTTTTTTGCCTCATTTTTTATCTAGTTTTAATCACTAAATGGTCATTGCCTCAGACAAACTGAAACCTGGGAAAGACCTTAATTAAAAAGAAAAGACCAAGGTCTCTCACTGAATTGGTAGTCTCCAGGAATTCTGATCTATATCTTGCCACTGGTCCCAGTTGGTTCCAGAGGAGAGAGTGTGAGGCTTAAGACTTGACACAGGCCTTCCTCACTTAAATCCAATTACTTGCAAATCAAAGCATCACCTTTCTCATGCCATTGGTCTTCTTCAAGAATAAAAAAGAACAACAATATGTTAGTAAATAGCAGAGTCGGGATTCAAACTTGGACCTAGATTAAAAATTCTTTGATTTTTCCTCTACAGAAAATTTTCAATTGATGTCATGGAAATGTAGGACCATAGAATGCTATGGTGTTGCAAAAGGAATAGTCTGTCTTTGAAATCAGAGGACCCAGAACTTGCCTTTCCACACTTTGTTGCTCTGTGATCCTGGGCAAATTACTTGACTTCGTTTGGTGTCATTTTCTTCATTTGTTAAATGGGGGTGTTGGATTAGATGACCTGAGAAGCCTCTTCTAGAGTCAATCTCAGATGTTATGCTTTTATTAAAAAAAAATAAGGGGAGAGGATCAGTGGTCGTTGCTCTGGCTAGTAGCATTTTGGTATTTCCTGTGGGGTAGGAGTCCTCAAACCAAGAAACAGTTCAAGAGGTACTCTATCCTGTTCTATTGGAAGAAATGAAGGCCATTGGAACCCTGGAGCTAGTAGCCCAGGGAGTGAATAAGGCAATAGGCCAGTTGAACTGTTCACATGGGGTACAGGGTACGCTTCAGAACTAGAATCAATTTCTTTGGGGAAAGAATTATATAAGCTTTTAATGAAGCAAAAAGAAACTTATCATCAACATGTCAGCATCTGGGGCATGACCCCAGTTTTATCAAGTTAGTTTCAGTTTTTTGCAATTCATCAATGATCTTCTCTGAGTGAAGAAGAAGAATCTTCTTATCCCCTGAATGAGGATCCTCTCACTTTGGACATTGGTTCAAATTACTTTATCAAATAATTAGAATATAAGTTTCATGAGAAATAAGTATTGTTTTATGTTTGTCTTTTTATCATAGGGGTTTTATTGATTAAAGGGTTGATTGATCTAGAGAACAGGGAATTTAATCTATAGTTTGGGGTAGTGGTTGAGAGTTGAGCAAAAAAACAAAATATGGCTCTGAAGACATAGTAGTGCTTAATTTAAGTTCCCTAAATTTGTAAAGAGTCAAAATTCAACAATTACTTCAATTATGAATTTGGGCAGCAAATCACTATTCTGAAAAGAAGTCCATCAACTTTATCAGATTTCCAAAGAGACATATAGTATAAATAAGGTTAAAACCTCTGGGTTCAAATTGGAAATATAAAAATCATGGTATGAGTTAGAGGGGACCTCATAAAATCAAGCCTAACCTTCACTGATTAAGAATCTTAGGACCAGAGACTTGTCACTTTATCCATGTGACTTCTAAGTCATCCACTCACTGGGATGGGGTATGATGTTACGATGCTGAGGGGAAATTCATGCAAGGGACTAAATCCAAGAACTGAACTGGACCTCCAGAGAACTGCCTTTGGTGGGATATAGGGTAATGGGAAGAATTAGACAAGTTTGCAGGACCATTTATGCTAGTCTCCATCATAAGAAAACCAACCATATCCAGTGACTTTTATATTGAATTTGATCCTTTTATGATATGGATCATTCCTATCTCTATAGAATATTATGATTTGCAGATCAGTTTCATGTTAATAGTCTTGTTTGATTCCCCACAACAGAGAGGACAAATATTATTCAACTCCAATTTTACAGAAGATCAAGAAGTTAAGTAATATGCCTCTCCTCATATAACCAGTTGTCAGAAGAGCCAATTAGAAATGTGATCACTTTATGCAATCTAGTGCTCTCTATAGAATGACATGGAACCATTTAGAAGGAGTTTATCTTAGCCACTACACATATACTTGAAATCACCATTACTGGGAATCAGCAAATGATTCACAGGCTTATTCATGGTAGCATAGGATTATACAGCTTGGAGGTGTCCTTGGATCAGAGAACAAAAAAGGTTCAGACTGGAAAGTGGCATAGAAATAGGACAGGGACCTTGGACCACAAAATATCAGAGCCTGAAGGAATCTAGGATACATGCCATCTAGCCCCCATCTGGGTCTGTCATGAATCCCCTAAACAACATCTCCAGCAAGTGGGCCCACAGCTCTCCATTTTGAATGCACTACTTCTTGAATTACCTTCCAAATGGCATTGTTATGATGCAAACTACTACCCCGCTTCTATGGGGAATGGGTTATCATCTATTTATTCTGTTTGGTTGAGATATTCTCAGGGCTCTCAAAGATTCCAGAGAATGATTATTGTAACAATACTGATAATAACAATAATGATAAAATAATGATAGCAACTAGCCACAGAAATAATAAATACAACCGGCATTTATATAGCACTTTCAGATTTCCAAAGCACTTGGTGTATATTTTCACATATGAGTCTCCTCTGGTAATATCATTTGCTAGAATGCAGATAAAATAACAGGAGAAACATACTAATGATCTAGAATTTGGGAATAAAATACTGATTTGCTATTCCATTTCACCAGTAATTTCGAATTCTGAATTTACCAGCCAGCCCTGTCAAGGGGAAAGGAGTTCAGAGATCTGACTTGGAGTTCAGACATCTGGCTTGAAATATCGACCTTGATACTAACTGTGTGTTTGACTCTGGGGATAGCTTATGAATAGAGTGAATAGAGTGCCCTGCCTGGAGTCAGGAAGACCTGAGTTCAAATGTGACCTCAGATCTTAACTAGCAGTGTGATACTAGGCAAATCACTTCATCCTATTTGCCTCAGTTTCCTTATGTTCACATGAGCTGAAGAAGAAAATAGTCAACCTCTATTACTAAAATGGTTGAACAAATCTCTTTAACTTTCCACCTTTAGTTTCTCCAGCTATGGAAGACAGAGCAAGTTTGTATAGTTTGGATTAAGCAGGAACAGGAAGGGGGAGGGAGAGATGTCTCAGCAATGCCAATTACTAACTGTGTAAACTTGGTTATGACACTGCCTTACTGTGGGTATCACTTCCCAAACATTAAAGGGAGTGCTTTATAAACTGTATAGAAATATAAGTTATAATACAGGTATGTTTCAATTTTTATTTCTTTTGGAAACTTTGAAGAAATCATGATTGCAAAACCATCTTTGATCAAAGAGTAACTGCGGTGTGCTAACATTTAAATTCCTTTAAAAATTCTGTCTAGAGATGACATTTATATCGTATTTCAGATTTTAATCCCTAAGATTCAGAGTTATAGAGAAGTTGCCAATCTGAATTGGCAGAGAGAGATTCCTCACCTGAGAGTTGCTTATTCTAATGAACCCATCTGTTTCATAGATTGTGGAATGCTTAAATACCCTGTGAGATATTTCAGGAATACCTGTAAGAGTTATTATCTACCTTTATGGATGAGGAAATTAAACAAAGAAGTTAAAATGATTTGCTCATGCTTGCACAGTTAGTAAATATCAGAAGTTGGATTTAAGCCCACAACTTCCAGCTTCCAATCTCAGCACCCTATCTATCAATGACACCATACTTCTTCACTTCCTTGTGCTGCCAAATATTTTATTATGTTATTTTGATAATTCTATGAACTTGGGATTTCTTCTCTATGGGTACACACTCCAGTGATTCAGATAATAGTCCATCTCTTGCCCCTTTATGATTCTGTGTAACTTGTGTCCATGTTCTTCTGAAAATATTCCATAGTGGCTCCAACCACAGGTTGAAGACTTTACTCTGGTTTTCTTAGCCTTCTGTAGAAATAAATAGGATCCATAGACTATCCAATAGTCATCCCTTATTCTTTCCAGAAGATAAATTAAGATCTCTCTAACTACATCCTTCTTACCATTTCTTTTGGGCAGCTCTAATATGAGAATTTTATTGCAGCCTATTCAAGTCCACCATGTGCCCCTCCACTTTCCTTTGGCTCTCATATTGAATTCACTGGATAGCATAGGGCTCACACCCAAAGAAAATCCATGAACATTATTATTATTTATTATTATTATTGTTATTATTATTACTAGTTTTTGAAGATGGGTCTCTGCTTTAAAAAGAAGTTTGGGTCATTCATTATCTCAATCTAGCCCACTGTTGTCCTGGTATTTAGTTCTGGGTTTTTCACATCACTCATGTCCACCATTTGTCTATGATATATATGACACACACACACATATAACCTGTGCTTGCATAACTATATATTCCTATATTTTTGCATGTACACATATGCATATATGCATAGATATGCAGTTATCTAACACATAATTCATATGTGATATATGCTCATGTGCCTACTTACATAATATAGATAGAAAGAAAAGCAAAAAGAAAGAAAGAAAGAAAGAAAGAATGAAAGAAAAAGAAAGAAAGAAAAGTTTTATGGACCATCCATCTAATCCTATCATAAACTAGACAAGAAGTATTCTTGGAATCTTCTTTGTCTGCTTGAGGTTAATCCAGGAAATAACATTTGCTGCATTGGATAGGATATAAGTTTCATTTTCCTCCAAACCTAGGCTATATAAAACATGAATGGATAGGGATATGGACTGGACTTGTCATTTCTTTCCTAAGGGGAATCTCAGATAAAACAACTACCTCTAACCAGTGCAAGCTGTGATTTTTTCTGCAGCCGAGACTCTTTAAAATCCTCAGGGACTCATTGCCAATCTATGTCAGAGATGGATCTTGCGCCCAAGTCTTTATGGCTCCCAGTCCAGCCATCTTATCAACCACACTATATTGTGTATTTGTATACATGTGTATATATTGATTTATAGGTATAAACATATATATATATAATATATACATTTATGTACACAAATATAAGTAGGTTTTTTTTATTGGAATTGTGATATCATTAGTGTAGGGAACTAGCTCCTCATGAGATGCTTTAACTATAGTAGATCATTACCAGTTCTACTTCTTAGAGAATTGCACAGAATAGAGATTAGGCAATTTTGGTAGAGTCCCATATTCTGCTATGTCAGAATCTACATTTGAATTCAGGTATCTACAACCTGGGATGTCTGACTCTGTCTGCTTTCCCTTCCTAGTTCTCATAAGTCTTAGCCTCTGTCTCTGTGTGTCTCTGTCTCTGTCTCTCTCTGTCTCTTTCCATGCACACACACACACACACACACACACACACACACACATACACACAAACACACAGACATATAGAAACAGGTTCAGAGAAGGGAAGTAAGGAATCTCCAATTATATGCTAGCAAAAGTCTGAGCTGGGATTTTATCCTTGGTTCTTTCCTTCTGGAGTTCATGTCCTTTCCAAATGAGCTCAGAAGCATAACTGTTGGGAGGGAATTGCTTTGTACACTTTGTAAGCATTTTATAAAGGTGAATTATAATATGTTTTATGAAACACTGAGGAAAAATTAAATGTAGCTCCTTCCATTTACCTCTTGGGTTTTCAGAAGTAATTAATACTTTGAAAGATAGTGTGGTCTAGTAGACCTGGATTTAAATGCAAATGCTCTCTCTCTGA
This sequence comes from Macrotis lagotis, assembly GCF_037893015.1. Classification (NCBI taxonomy): domain Eukaryota; kingdom Metazoa; phylum Chordata; class Mammalia; order Peramelemorphia; family Peramelidae; genus Macrotis; species Macrotis lagotis. Next base: position 215,609,729 of record NC_133660.1, read on the forward strand.
TATGTTTGTGTGTGTGTGTGTGTGTGTGTGTGTGTGTGTATCAATTGCCAAATTGTTTTGATAGAGGAAGTTTCTGCACATGAAGTTTGCAAACCAATAAAATTATGCATCTTGACAATATTTCCCCTGTCCCTGGAGTGATGGTGGTGGTAGAGGAGAACAAAGTCAAACAAAATAAAACAAAGATAATTGGAGTAATAGGGGCATGACAGAGTTAGTTATAAGAGAGTCTATTTCTCAGGGCAAAATTTTCCACCCAGGATTCATCCTTATAGGAGCTAAGAGGTCTATTATCAGATCTCAATCTGTAGCAGGAAGAGATAGTTCACAAGGCTTGCGGGAGCCAAGAGGGCTGTCAAGATTTGGGGCAGAGAGCAGTGAAGAAAGGATCAAGAATTCAAAAGAAGGGAAACAGAAAGAAAGAGTCTAATAAAAAGATAAGAGGAATAATAGAGGTCAGAGGAATTGGGAGTAAAAAATATGAAAGCCCTGACCTGGCTCTCATCCTCTACTCTTCTCACCACCTTTCACTGTCCATCTGTTTGTCTATATAATTAATTTTAAATAGTTAGCAAGGGATGTACCAACAAAATACATGAGGAGGAAAAATCAAAGATAAAAAAAATGCATGGATGGGTTGTGAACTGCACTAATGGAAAAGTGACTTACATTGAGGAGGTCAATGATCCATTGAAGTGTTCCCTTTACCATAAACTTTTTTTGGTTTTGTTTTGCAAGACAGTGGGGTTAAGTAACTTGCCCAAGGTCCCATAGCTAGGTAATTATTAAGTATTTGAGACCAAATTTGAACTCAGGTCCTCCTGAGTCAGGGCCAGTGTTCTAGCTATTATGCCACCTAACTGCTCCTATTATAAATTTCTTACTCAAACTTTATGGATCATACATTTGGAAAAAAAGAAATAATTGTGCAAATTCAAATGATTCATTTGATTCTCATTAAAATATTCAATTATTCCTAAATCACCTCTGAAATCTCTGAAGTATAGTTTTATCTGATAATAATAATAGCTAACACTTATACATAGCAATGACTATGTCCCAGTCACTGTTCTAAGTACTGTAATTATTATTTTGTTTGATCCTCACAATCACCCTAGGAGGTTGGTACTGTTGTTATCATAATTTTACAGATGAGAAAACTAAGGCAAATAAAAGTCTAGTGACATGTTCAAGGCCATATGTCAGTAAATATGTGCATTAGGATTTGAACTCTTGTCTTCCTGATACAGACCTGGCACTCCATCCACAGAATCATCTACTTGGAGGCAACAGAAGGCAGTAGAAAGAATACTGTTCTGAAAGCCAAGGGACATAGGTTCAAATGCTTACTCTCCTACTTCATATCTGAGTGACATTGAGTTATACTGAAGTTCATTTTATTACTATTTTCTTATAAAGTGTTTCTCAGTGTTTTTGTTTACTTCTAACCAGTATAGAAGTGCTGTATCTTTAGCCATAAAGGGAACAGTCATCAGTCTCTGAAATAAGTAATAGAACTTTTGAGGTTTTGATGAGTTCTGCTCTAGGTCATTGGCTTGGAAACTTGTGGAAGTAGTGGAGAGGAATGGGGTGAGCCAGTGTTGCTAAAAATTTCCCTCTAGAATGATTGGATGAGGGTGTCTTGTTGAACCAGTTATTAGGGTTCTTGGGATTTTGATGAGTGTATCGTATCAACTAGTGAGAAGACTTGAATTTTAAATGATTGTGATCTTAGGTCAATTTATTTTCTTTTCTGAGCCTCTTAGAAGTAAAGGAAGTTGCACCTTAATGTTTATTCCTATCTAATTCTAAAGTGTTATGATTCAGAATATAAGTGCCCCTTATACAACTTTTTTCTTCATTTCCTTGGAAATCTCATGCCAGACTCAATCCCAGTTGTCCATTCTGGCAGTATGCAGTAGGTTGTTGGAAAAAAGGATGGTCCCAGTTGAATGATAGATCCACGCTGCTGGAGATGGCTGATGTGGTGACCCCAAATTAACCAAGCTAACAGCTGTGCAGGGACTTGGAGGCTGTTCCAATTTTACCTCTCTGGGGTTCCCATGGCAACTGTAGTGTTAAGAACGAACATGGGCTGGCGGAGAGTGGAATGGAATTTGATGAACGCTAAAATGCAGTGGCTAGTGAAATAATTTTGGATGAATCCCCTTCCTCACTGGACCAGTGTCTGTAACTTGATGGATGTCTGCTTCCTATATTTTTTGTGCTAACTTAAATTTTTTAAAGTAATTTGAAATGGATAGGTTTCCATCCAGTTTAAACCCATTCCATTTTCTTCATTGGTACATAATGAAAACGTCTTTGTTAAGTGGGGCTCAATTTATGTGTTAAATACATTTTTTTATTTAGTTTTTGAACCGTGCATGATTTATAGACCCCCCTCCCCATATGCTTTGGAAAGCAGCCACCATTTCAAGAAAAGTAATGAGATGGCATATTTCAGGGCCGTCTTTCTGGAATTGGAGGGGGAAACCAAAGCACCATGCTCTGGCTGGAGCCCAAAGCCTTTGTGGAACACGTTGGTTAAGATAAATTCCATTCAAGAGAAGACAAGCTGGCTCCACTCTATGTCAAAGCTGAGACTAACTCAGCTGTTCCTTTGGTGACAGTGCTATTTTTTATTTTGATGCTAAGCTTGAAGCATTGAGTTCATCAGCAGCTGTCTTTGGTGAGTTACATTATTAAGAGGGAAAAAAAAAGTCGATTTTGGAATCCAGACAGCCTAATCTTGGATGCAAATATATATATATTATATATATATATATATATATATATATATATATATATATATATACATACAGATACCATCATGGATCTATTTTTGAGTGTTGTCTTGGATATTGTGATGCTAAGAAAGATATGAGATGTATCATCATAGATGTGGCCTTTCCATGTTTTTCTATGGCCAGCAAAACTCATCATTCTAGAAGGTGGCCAGTCTTCTGCTGCTAATCCTTGATTAGTTAATCAATGAACCTTTCCAAATTATCCACTATGTGATAGGCACTGTGCTAGTCAATGGGGATCCAGTAAGAAAAATGAAATAGTCCTTGGTTTTTAAGCTTCCATTTCAATCAAAGGAGACAGCATGGACACATACAAACATGGGATATATGTATACATGGAATAAATTCATGTTATGTGCATAAGGGAAGGTCCAAAATGACTTTGATTAGACATTAATGCTTGAGCTGAGTCTTGAAGAAAGTGAGAAGGCATTACATTCTAGACATAGTGGATGCATAATGTATTAATTGATCTAGTCCATGGAAATTTTATGACCTCTTACATTTGATTCCTTTCTCCCTAGACTATTTTTCAGCTACATATACCTTCTTGCCCCTCTCTCCACTCCGAACACTTCATCCCCCAACTCTGTGTTCTTTCTCTGCTTTCCCACAGATCTGGAATGTTCTTCCTCCTCACTATTACCTCTTAGCACCCTTGTCTTCCTTCAAGGCTCAGTTCAAATTCCATATTCTGAAGGACATTTTATGCCCCTTGCAACATTCCCCTCTGTGTCTTTTCTTGTGAGATTTCCTCTTTACACTATAAATATCTTATCTATATATTTAAATGCTTGTGTCCACCATTAGAATGTAAGCTCCTTGAGAGCAGGGATCATATTTTTGTTTTTCTTCATCTCCTCAGTGCTGAGTACTAAGTGTACATAGTAAGATATTAATAGATGTTTGTTGACTAATGAACAGCACTATAAAAACTTGTTTTCAGTGGCATTAACCTCTGAGAACCCAGAGCATCTTCGTATTCCCCAAAGAGGCATTGAAGATTATTTGAGTGCAGCACCTCCAAGACTATCTAGAAGAAAAAGCAAAAGCCTATCCATAGTGTTTGATATGAAATATGCATCATCAGATTAAGAAATGGTATTTCTTTTTGAGGTTGGAAGTGACAACTAATATCTTTTGTTTCTTTACCCTCTCTAGGTAATTTTGATTCTGACCAAGTATTACCATGCTGACATGGGAAAGGTGCTGGAGAGTTCTCTGTGGAGGTAAGGGCTGTCAAAGCCACCATCTTCTCCTTTTTTTAAAAAAAAAAAAAAAAAACCTCTACAAAACGATAATTGGATCCTCACCTTGACTCCCTTAGCCAGCCTCATCAGAAGCTAAAGTGCAGACTGCATGCCAGTTGTTGGTCAGCTTTCTTGGGTCATAATCATTTCTTTCTTTTGGGCTAGTATTGGGGAGAGTAGATACTGAAAGGAGATGAAGTATTTATGCAGTAGAAATAAGCAGCATCAGAGAAAAGAGAACCTTTTAGAAGTCATTTTAGTAGAAGCAGAGAGTTGTTTTATAAAATCAGGTCGGTGAACAATTTTCCATCACTTATAATCTTGACTTCACATATACTGATCAGAATCTACCAAATTCACCTATTATCTTCATTGCTTAGGAGTAGGTTCCGCCCCCTGCACTGATCAAGAGCATCTTTCTGTACTTGAGAACTGAATTCAGTCCAGCCTTGTGAGACTTATTTATCCCTTTAAAAAGATGATTTGTAAATTATTTTCTATTAGCTCTTTAGTTCTGTCTCCAGAACATACCTGAGGATGTCATGGAGAGTGAAATAAATGTTTTCATGACACTTGGTGATAGGCATCTATCTGTATATGAATCTGTTCTCTTATTTCATAATTAGCTGCATCAGGGCTAGTAAACCTGGCTGGTGAGGGACAATTAGACAAATTTGTTTATAATAAATATCTACTACTGACTAGTTACCATGTTAGGTGTGAGGGAATAAGTACAAACCCTGTTTAGAAAACGTTTGCACTGTAATGAAGAAAAATTGATATATATTTAAGTATATATTGCATTTATATATATTTATTATATACTATATTTATAAATATATACATATATTTAAGCATATGTTATATTTAGATATTTAAGTATATATTATGCTGAGTAATTACAAAAAAGAAATATCCATTTCTAAATGGAAGGTAGTTTGGGAGGGAGATTTGGAAGATGTTGAGTGGATTAGGAATGTGTTTACAAAGAAAATGGGGTTTGAACTGCATCTTGAAGAAAGAAAGAAAGATTCTAGAAGGTAAAACTGGGGAAGGAGTGCATCCCAGGCATGGGTTTAGGCCATTACAAAGATATGGAGATGGACCATGGAGTGTCACATGTAAGGAAGAGATAGAAGTTCAGTTGGTTGGAAGAAAAATTATGGAAGTGGGTACAGTGATCAGTGAGGCTGAAAATATAGGTTGGAAAGAAGTTTTGAAGAGATTTAAAAGCTAATAAGGTTTATAGTTTAATCATAGATATTGGAGTTGATGGAGTTAGACAGGGTGACATGACTAGATCTGTATTGAAGGAAAATAAGACTCTCTTTGGTGGCAGTGTATAAAATAGACTGGAATGTCAAGAAACTCAAAGCAGGTATATAATCCTAAATCTTTTATAATCTAGGCAAGAGATTATGAGAGCCTGAACTAAGGCAGTATTTATGTAAGTATAGACAATGGGATCTATTGGATGCAAGACAATAGAAATGGCAAAATTTGCCATCTGATTGAATGTATAGGAAAAGGATGACGAGGAGTCAAGGATGAAATCAAGCTTATGAAAGTGAGGGACTGGAAAGGGTGGTATCTCTGACAAGCATAGCAAAATTTGCAAAATGAGTTTGGGGGATGATAATATTTAGTTTTTGAGAGTTGAATTTGTTTCTTTCAAAACTTATAGGAGGCACTTGGTCATATGAAACTGAAAGAGATACTAGAAATGTGTGTGAATGGATGTATGTAAAATAATCTGTGACTAGTTTGTATAGAGATGAGAATTAAATGCAGAGAAAGGAAAGGATTGAGTTGGAGCCCTACCCAGGCCAGTAAGCCTTTCCAAGAAAAAATTTAGTCCTCCAGTGATAGAATGGCATCCCTGATTCTAAGGGAGCCAGCTTTAGAATGCAAAGTCCTTGTCTGGGAAGAAGCTAGGCTAATAGGTTGTGGAAAGGCTTAACGATTCTTTAACCATTTCTAGGAAAACAAGGCAGATATTAGAGCATCCTGGTAAGGAGAGGTGGGTATAGTCAGGATGAGGAACATCTACTTTAAGTATATATTATGTATATACCTATAGGAAAATCTTTTGTGGCAAGTCCCCCAATGGTTTTGGAATCCTGGGACTATGGATGCCTTTATTTCAGAACATATCTCATTGGGAAATCATTTGAACAAACCACCAATTGCAAGGCTTCTTTGAAGCTCCCCTTCATTCTTCAAATGAATAATCATTCGTTCTTACAGAATAAGATAGTAAATTAATGTGATTCTTCACATGTCCTTTAAACTTCAGATTGCCACAGGTTTCAGTGTTGGTTATTTCACAAAGCAAATAATTTAACATATGAGTAAGAGGACTCCACTCCAAATCTAGTCACCTCAGGTTTAATCAAGTCAAAATTAGCACTGCACAAGGAGTGGTTTGAGATTAAAACAAATTAGCTAAAATTAGTCATATCTGAAAATCAAATAGATCTTATCATGCTTTACCTGAAGGCAGGGCCTTTTCCCTAGGAGCTAGTCAGATAGGGAGATGCTGCTGCTGAGACTAGAGCAATTCTAAGTAAGTGAATATCATCTCAGAGTTTTCATTGTCTTAGTTTAATTCCTCTCTTCACAAAAAGTGACAGATTAGATCTGCCATTGTGCTTCCTAGGACAATGTGAAATAATTTTCTAAGGTTTTGCCTAAACATGAAGAAATTCCTCAGTGTTGCTGGACCTTGTATACCCTTCAACATAGAATCTGTCCCTAATTCCAAAGATGCCTCTGGATTCTTAGGCTGACATTTTAGATCTTGAGTTGGTACCCATTGACCCAATTTAACAAAAGAGAGACTAATCCCTATTTTTTGTGGAAATGAATGTCTTCAGTGATTCCTTAGGCTTGATTTCCATGTTGCAATCATTCATCAAACAGAAAATTCATAGAAGGAAATTAATTGTTATAACACATATTAGAAACCTTCATTAGGAATACCCAGGAATCTTACTTTCCTTTCCCTTCACTCCAACAATCATATTTTATTGTCACTCAGGACAAAGTGATTGAGAATTATTGTTCATAATTATTTTGTTCTTGTGATAAATCATGTAGTAAAGTCTGGGGTCCTTTTAAGGCAGGAACCAAGGAGTAGGAGTGTGGCATGGGTGATCCAAAGATGGACAAAGTGGTCTGAGTGCAGGGTCAGTGGGGAAGACTAGCTGGGGGCAGAGGTTCTATGCTTTCTTAGTTACAAAATATAATAACATGGAGAGCAGAGGTCTGTCTGTAGCCTAGGAACATACAGTTAGAAACCAGGACTCAAAGGGACCTAAAGGAGAAGGTGGAATTGACTACCAAAGTGAAGGTCAGCAAAACCCAAATACCAAATACATCAAGGAAGAGGATCCATACCTGGGAGAAGAGTGGGATGCTCTGAGAGCTGAGAACCCTGTAACTTTTTAAGCCAGGGACTACTGATAATCTTCCATGTTCTTCTCAATGAGCTACACCCATGGGAACTACATCCTTTAGTGTTCTTACAATGGGAAACAGCTGTGTCCATATGGTGGCACAAGGAAGTGGGTAGCGGTGGTGGTAAAACAAAGAAACAAGCAAAATCCTCACCACAATAAACCCTTCTGGTGCCATTTCAGGGTAAGATGCCACAGGTATCGAGTTTGTGATATTGCAGCTCCTTGCATTTCATATTTATTATGAACTATTTTATAGTTCATTGTGTGTTGTGATCATATTAAAGGAATCTGAGGATTCTTCTTCTTGGAACTGAGCTCAGAATTTCTGGAATGAGTTGGAGGAAATAGTTTGCAGTTCCAATGGGAAACTTTCACCTCTCCTGAAATATCACAGGAAATCTCAGTGGTTGCTTTTGCAATGCAACAACAGTACAATGCAGTCAACCAAATGCTTATTTTGCATATAAGCCACTGCAATAAATACTAGGGGAGATAAAACTTGAAATAAGATGAAATTCTTGTTTTGAGGGAGTTTACTTTCTGGTAGGAGAACAAGACACCAACATAATGGCTATAAGATTCAGTATTATTGGGGATGGAGGATTCAGTATCCCACTGGGCAGCTTGGGGATGGCTTCTGGAAGAAGTACCTTTGAGTTTAGTTTTAAAGGTTTTTGAACATATTTTCTGTTTACTTTTTATGTTCATGTTGTGTCCCATCAATAGATTCTTTGAGAAATTTCTCTTCCTCCCTCCTCTCTTCCTTTCTTCGCTCCCTTCCTTTCTTTCTTCCATATAACAAATTTGTAATAAATACTTATTGAAAGTATGAGTGACTGCCAAGGACTTTGAGAGTCAGATAATAGAGTTTGATTTTATAGACTGGAGATGGAATCTTTGACATCTGGGGGGCATAGGATCAGATTGAGTTCTTGTAGTTGTATCAGTTCATTGTCTCTTCTGGGTGCTTATCACACACAGAGACAAAACAGCACAGCTCTGTGAGCATCATGACAGACAGCATTTAACAGGATTTAGGCACGTGTCTGGTCCATTAAGATATGTTCAAGCACTCACTGCAAGAGGGTCCTGTTCATGCAACTCAAGTAGGTCAACCTCCAATCCCGCCATTGTAGGTTAACAACTACAACACGGATGAGTGGCAAGTGTTAGAGGGATTATTAAAAATGTATTAAGCCTTCCTGGAATTCTATCAGCAAACTCAACAAATACATTTTTAATACCAGGTATGACATTTGCATAACAAATCTACCCTTGCAAAACTTGCCTGAATTTCTTTTTAATTGGTTCCTGTTTAATGGTCCAACTGTCCTGTTCTACCAGATCTGATTCTTATTCTCTGTCACATCCTTGATGTCTCCTCCTTGTGTGTATGTCACTTTGAAGTTGTTGGAAGAGACTCAAGGTGCAGAACGGAACAAAAAAAAATCACACACACTATGATGTTAGAAGATCTAGCATCATTTATTTAAGGCATATGGAGCCACCTCTGAACCCTACCCACTTTCATTGCCCTCTCTGCTTTCCTTCCATAGGGAGATTGAAAATTCAAAGTCTGTATTTTCTGAATGGGAAAGGCCCAGAAGTAAGGGCCTAGGTGGACCAAGAAACACTTAGAGAACCTTCTTAAGGCAGGAAAAGTTCTGCCTGAAGAGAGAATTAGAAGTATAAATTAATGTTGACCTTCACTTGGGTAAATTGTGCTCTCCGTCTGTACTAGCCATTTGAAGGTCACTAGGGACTCATCTTATGGACTAAGATTTTGCACATCTGTCAGTTAAAGAGAATATTGAAATGGAAATTCTGATGCCCCAGAAGTTTCTGTGGTTGTGTGACATGACCCAGAGGAGGAAGGCTTCCCAAATCCAGGAATGCATTCTAATGAGAAAGAAACACCCTTTCTTTATTGATAGTCATATTTTTCACCAGGTGGATCTTTTTCTCTGGCAAGAATGTGGGGCCTCTTGGAGGTTAATGGACGATGCAGGTTCCTGTTTTTCTTCAGAATGAACCAATGGAAAATTATTGCCTTTTCCATAGGATCAACTCTTGGGATTTAGAAAAGAAAACACTTCTCTTCAGTGTGAATAAACTGTGGAGGCTGTACAGCCCTTAATTTGAAGGCCATTAACACTCCAGGCTTAGTTCTAGCACAACACCAGGTGGGAGTGTTCTCTGAACACATAGAATAAAAATAATCTATGTGAAAAGGATATAGCAGAAGCATTGCAGAATATGAGAGGAAGAAAACGGGTGAGACCTTAGAAACCCTCATTTATTATGGGACCCTACCTGTTTCCAAGAGGTTCTGGACTGAAAAGACTAATTTAATTGTATAAACATAAAGAAAACTGTTAAAAACTGGCTGATGTGAGAGTCAGCCTCCCCACCATCCCTGACTCTCACATTAGCCTCATAGTTATGCTTAATGCCTTAATACTATAAACAATTTTGAAGAAATAAATATGAGTATGTATCTACATCCAATCTATAATGTCTATATCAATATGCATACATATATACTCATACTCTCATGATTGGTGGTCGGTTGGTTCATTGTTGGCCTTTGTTCTTGAAGAGGAACAAAATGACAACACTATGTGAGAAACAAGTTTCATTGTGTCTGACTGTGGTTGACCAGACCAGTAGAAGTTTGGGGTTATTACCCCACAGGTCAGGCAAACAGTCAATGTGATCATTTGGTGGAGATTCTCTTAATTTGCCCTTTCTGCATTTCTTTTGAGCTATTTCAATTTTTCTCTGCTTATAGAGAAGGTCTGATGAGGTCATGCCATGCTGGGCAGTCGTGAACTGGTATCTTCCATATTGCCTTGATTCCAAAATTCTTAGGAGAGGTCTTAAGAGTGTCCTTGTATCATCTTTTTTTTTACCCCACTGTGAGTGCTTTCCTTATGTGAATTCTCCATAAAATAATTTTTTTGACAAGCATCTGGTAGGCATTTGAACAACATGATCAGCCCAAGGTAGTTGTGCTCTCTGTAGTTGAGTGTGAATGCTTGGCAGTTTAGCTCAAGTCAAGTCCTCAGTATCTGGTATCTTATCCTGCCAGGTGATCTTCCTAAGATTTTAGGTGACGTAGGAAGACATAGGATATAAGGGAAGACATGAGAAGATATGGGAAGATAGTTATTTGAGTTCTTTGTCTATTTTCCCCTCATTAAAATTATTATTTCATTATTTAGGAAGTTTTTATTGTTATTATTGTTGTAATTCCCCCTGGACTGGGAACAAGAAGAACCAGCTAACTGGTTGCATGGTGATTACTACTGATCATCTATATTTACTGAAAAAATTGCATTGGATCTATGTTTGATTACAATAGGGATAAAGGTAATAATAATAATAATAATAATAATAATAATAATAATGTGTCCATTTCAAAGAAGACCACAACATCAGGGAGGTGAGGCCATGCCAAGCATATAATTTATATTTGAGTGAGGGGTTGCTATACTAATTTACCATCCTCACCTTCACCTTTGGAGCCATCTGGGTCCAGTGGCCAGAAAGGAATTGGGATAACTGGAGATGTCCCTGGATGTGAGAATCAGGGTTAAGTGACTTGACCAAGGTCACCCAGCTAGTAAGAGTCAAGTCTGAGGCTGGATTCAAACTCTTGTCCTGACTCCAAGACCAGTGCTCCATCCACTGTCACCTAGCTGCCTTAGTGACAAAGGTAGTGTAGTCTGAACAAAAAACACTCTCCTACTTACCTGAAACAAAATCTGATTGAATTGTCTAGGAAGAAAAGTTGGAATAGCTCCGGTTAGCATATGTTTATTAAGAACTCTTCTGATATCTTCCATCAGTCTAATTCCTTTATTTGATAGCCCTGGAAATTCCTAGAATTTTTAATGCAGAGCTCATAGTATACAATTATTTTGCATACAGAATTTTAGTGACTTTAGAGAGGCTGCATAGTATGGTGCATTGAGAGCTAAATGCAGTGTTTTGAATTCAAATTGCCCCTCTGACTCAGACTGACTATATGTAACCCCAGAAAAGTTTCTTAACCTCTCTAAGACTACAGCTTGGAAAGATTGGTAGATGTTGTTTCATTCTGGTATTCCAATGCCAATAAAAGTTCAATCTCCTCCTTTCCTCTTGTCCAAAACTCACTGCTAGATATGCTAGATTGGTATCCAGTTAACTTCTTCAAGAAGGGGCTTTCTGAGAGGTTGTTTACATAACAAGGGATGCTTTGGGGAGGGGTTCTGGAAGGCTTGACCTCAAGGAGCAGACAGAAAAAAACAGATAAATGAGAAGGATAAATGAAATGAAATGTCAAAATAAGAAATTCAGAGTGAATGGGTTCACTGATGGAAGAAATGGCATAAGAGATTAAAATCAATTCAACATATGTTGAATGACACTTATTTTTGTGCCAGAAAGAAAGTCCAAGGAGTTCCTGGGAGATTGAAAATATTGGACAGTCATGGTGGGAGCAAATATGAGATGATAAGGAAGGAACTCCCTTCTTTTGGATGGACATCTGGGGCATGCCAGCCTCTTGAAGCTGAGAGAACCAGAGTTTCATGCAAGCAATCGTAGATTAAGGCTTAGTAAATTGGGATAGGCAGCAGACACAAAAGAATTCATACATCAGGGCTGTTTTGGGCTCTGTTGTTTTTTAATCTCCAAGTATAGTCATGGGATGATTCCCTTGCATCAAGGTACAAGCAAAAATACTGCTTGACTAGAATCCTTGAATTGTATTTAAATCTCAGTTCTGCCCCTTCTTGGATGAGCTTGGTCAAATAGTTTGCTCTCCCTGGACCTCAGATTCATCCTTTGCAAAATGTGGTGGTTGGTGTGGATGGTTGTTAATGCTCCTCATAGCTCTCATTCTATACTTTTATCTTTGCATTTGAAATTCATTTCATTGCTATTTGAAAAAACTGTTGTGAAGCTCCTTATTTAGATACTGAGAATTTAAATTTGAGAAAATGACAAGTACTCTTGATCTTAAGGTGCTTATGGTCTTCTGGGGGCAGACAGTAAGCTAGAGATGTGGGATCAGGGTCAAAGAAATGTGGTGGTATATTTGTTCCTGTAAAGAATATTTGTTCTTATTTTACCTTTGAGTATAATTTTAGGAAAAGTGCCTGTTTATTCTCCAAGGCAATGTTACCACTAATAACCCTATTTTTTTTTATAACCAGAGACCAAGACTTAGTGATGTTTCATAGAGAGACATCCTGGAGTAATAGAAAGACTCTTGTATCAGCAGAAGGAAGAAGGAGAGGGCTGGGGTCCCCGTTGACCAAGGGAAGGGCTGTCCGAGGGAAGAGGGACATGACAAAGAGGCAAAAGGTTGAGAGGAAGCCAATTGCATGGGACACAGCTGTTTGCCTTCACAACAACATCAGGCAAAAGGTACTGCCCAACCTGGGTAGAACAAGAGGCACATTGACACTCCCCTTAATCATGGAGACATATTGAGAAGCAGATGCTGGGACGCAGGTGCTGTGGCTGGCTAGATACCAAGGGGCAGCTGTCCCTAATTAATCCCCAGTTTTTGCCATTAGGAAGAGGGTCATTTAATGTGGCAGCAGAACCCCCTGATGCTGGTGATCATTAGACTGGTCCACTTAGAGTTGGAGGAGGCAGATATCTTGCAAGGACTCTATAGATTAAGGTTTAGTAAACTGGGATAGACGGCAGACATAGGAGAATTCATACATTGGGGGTGTTCTTGGCGCTGTAGTTTTTTTTTTGTCTCCAAGTATAGACATGGGATGGTTTCCTTGCATCAGGGTACAAATCTCTAAGGCTTATCTTGTGCATTAATATGTGTTGAGAAAACAAATGGGAAGCAATTTTTTTTCTTCTTATCTTTCTATGAAGCAACAGATTGTCTGGTATACTAATGGTTAGTTCCCCACCCCATCCAGTACACAAAAATATTCTCCTTCAGGTGTGAAAGCTGGAGGTGAGCTCAGGTGAGTGCTTTGATTAGGACAGGCAGTGAGAGCAAATTTGATCTTACAGCTGTCACCAATTACCACTTTACTCCATTCTGATCTGTGCTGTGCCGGCTTATTAGAGAGATGAAGCCACCACACTAATCTCTGAAAACACAGCAAATAGACTCCACAGTGCCTGTATTGGTGAAGGACATCCTAGGCAGCTGTCCAGCCTCACAGTTCCTCCCAGGCTTCCTGATCCTTTCAGGTCATATACCTCATATACCACCAGAAGCTCTGATTCTCTACTTCTCATAGTCAGGATATGATCTTCTCCCTGCTTTCATTCCCTCCCCTCCCATTCCCTAGCAATTTGTCACCTTTCAAGTACTCTTCATGATAGCGCCCCCCAATTAATTAGGAAACTCACCTAGGTAAAAAAAAAAAAACAACCAACTACCTGACCAAGCACAGACTGCAGCTGGTTAATGAATCTGAAGAAAACTAGATAGGGATTTCCCTGCTTTCACACAGAAAGGTGTGAGACAAGGAAGCTAATGGTGATCCATAGACTAGATGTCAGAAGAAGGGTGCAAATGCTCATTTTGTAATATTGGGTAAGTTAATTCCCACCTTCTTCCCAAATTCTTCAACTGTAAATGGAAACAATATTACCAAAATTAGAAGCTTGTTCTAAGATTCTTTCTAGTGGCTGATATTCTATATTAGACCTTAGCTTAAAAGGATCAAGTTTTCCCTCTGCATTCAGGGCTATCTCCAGTCATCCTAATGCATATCTGCCCATTGAACTCAGTGGACTCCAGAGGAGAAAGTGAAGTTGGTGACTTTACCCAACCCTACCTAACTTAAATTCAATTCACTTGCAAGTTATGACTTCTCCTTCCTGATGTCGGTCCTCTTGGAGAACAAAGAACAAACAACAATGTCCTCACTCACCTCTGCTATTCTGTGATCTATCACCTTCCCAAAGCTGGAACCTGTAAGATTAAAAAAAAATGTAGCAGATCCACAGTATAGTTTTGTTTAGCAAACACTTCATTAGATCATGCAGTAAATTTAGTTTTGCTGCTTTTTATGAAAGATGCTTAAAGACACCAAAGTTGTCTTCAGGAAGGTACCTGAATTTTGGATAAAATTTTCCATTTTAGTTAAAAAAGAGAAATCTTCATTCCTACATCAAAAAGCCCAATCCCAACAGACAGGCCTGAATTCAGTTTGAACTATTGACCACCTCATTCAGACCAAGTCACTACTTGTGTCTAACACAGACAAAAGAACAAAAGGACAAGAGAGCAAATCAAAGAAAGCAGATGGGGGACTGCCTTTGGGAAGCTTGTTTTCCCTCCAAGAATAATGGCTTTGTGGGAAAACTGGAAGCAACCAAGGCTTTGGTGAGACATAAACACTGGCTTCATTCAGTAAACATTGTGCTACCCTTTCTCCCGCCTGGGCCCTTGGTGCTTAACACAGAAGCCTTGTGGAGCAGAATGCTTTTTTACCCATGGTCAAAAGGATGGGAATTCTTTCTAATAGGGACCAAATGACCCTCAAGGTCATTTCTGGTTTGAAATCCATGAGACTTTATTAGCCTTAATGTACTTCATTATAACATCAATAAAATATGTACCACAGAAGGGCAATATACAACCCCAGCCCCATATCAGAGGATGCTTCAGGTAACTTAGGGAATGGTGTGAACAAAGACTCAAGGGTGGGAAAGCAAAAGAAAAATAATAGACATATTAATGTAATGACAAGGATTCTGGTTTGGTAGAGCATAGTCTATAGGAGGGGAAATAATATATACTTTGTTTTGGCTTATAGACTTTTGAATGTCAGGCTGAATAATTTCTACTTTATTTGGTAGGTTATAACTTTCATCAGAAGGATATTAAAAGAATAATATAGGTAGTTGATTTAAAGTTATAGTTCTTTATCAATCATTTTACTTGTTTCTGATGCTTTGTGATCCCATTTGGGATTTTCTTGGCAGAGATACTGGAGTAGTTTGCCATTTCCTTTTCTGATTTATTTTATAAGAAACTGAGGAAAGCAGAGTTAAGTGACTGGCCCAGGATTACCTAGCTAGTAAGTATCTGAGCCCAGATTTGAATTTAAGAATATGGGTCTTTCTGACTCCAGGCCTATTATTCTCCCCACTACCAACTCCTTCATGATTTAAAGGAGGGGTTCATAACCTGACTTCCAAAGGTCCATGAATAGATTTCAGGGGATCTTCAAATTTTAATGGGAAAAATACACTTTTATTTTCACTAACTTCTAGCCAAAATGTAGTGTTTCTCTCAATCACATTTAAAAACAAAACAAAGCCTTATTTTGAGAGAAAGTCTATAGGTTTCCTCAGCAACCTATGCCAAAAAGGTTCCTGACAAAAAGAGAATTGAGAATCCCTTGGTTAGAAGGAATGTAGATAAAAGGGAGATAAGAAGCTCCTTCAATAATTCAAGAGAGGTATGGGAAAGTGACCTCATTGAAGGTGATACTTTCGGGAATGGAAAGAGAAATATGCTGAAGAATGAGATAGGAGAAACATGGCAGAGGTGGGGTCAATAACTCTTGGTGAACTCTTAGATATGGAACGGGATAAAGGAGACTAGGAACCATAGGACAGTCACCATCTGGATGTCTGCGAGGATCTATGATTTTATTTATTTATCCATGAGTTAATATTCTCTCCTGTGAAAAGTCAGTTTCTTTTCCTTTCTTAGATTAATTGCCAATAGTCATTTAGTTATATAACCTTGGGCATTCCTCCTCTTAATATGGCATGAAATGCAGTCCCTAGTGGTTCACTGAGCTTATCTCAATTCAATTCATTTCAATGAGTATTTATTGACCATCTGTTCTGTGGCCAGCACTAAGAAAGATCACCATAATACATGTCATTGGTTTCCATATCTGCCTCTTAGAAATAAAATCACACAATATCAGCATTGGGAGGGACCTTAGGGTCTTCTATTTAATCTAAGCTGTTACCAGCACAAGAATTCCATCTGTGACATCCTGAAAAAGTAAATGTCTGGATTGTTCTTGAAGACTTGTTTTGAGGGGAAAACCTGGTACTCATTCCACTTTTTTGTTGACTGTGTCTGCTAGGAAATTTTTCCTCTTGATTGTGCATAAAACTGTCTCTGTAACTTTTATCTTTTGCTCTTGGTTCTGCCTTCTGTGACCCCAGAAAAGTTTCATTCCTCTTCAGGGCAGCCTGGAGGCATGGTAGATGTAATCATTTTCCTGAGTTCAAATCTGGCCTCAGACACTTACTAGTTATGTGACCTTGGTCAAATCACTTAACCTTGTTTTCCTCAGTTTCTCCTTTTATAAAATGAACTGGGGAAGGAAATGGAAAGCCACTCCAGTATCTCTGCCAAGAAAATGCCATATGAGGTCATGTAGAGTTAGACATGACTGAAAAGACCCAACAACAATTCCACTTCTGCAATAATAGTCCTTTAAATTTCTTGGAGAGAGCCACCACTTAGTCATGGGCTAAATAAACATCACCTGGTTCTTCAATCAAATTTTCCTAAATGTTCTCAATTCTCTTTATAACCTTGGATGCCCAGCTCTGTAGGCAGTTCAGCTTAGAATGAGCTTTCTAAAATGCAATATTGAAATGTACAATATTAATATGCCAGATTGTCTGATAGGGAGAGAATGTAGTAATACTTGGGATTTTAATTCAAGGCATATGAAATCAATTAGATCTCTCAAAAGGAGACTAGTTTCTGAAATTCTAGTAAGTCAAGGCAAGACATAAAGTATTCATTAAATGCCTACTATAAGCCAGGCACTCTGAATATGAATAGAAACCAAAAAAAAAGAAAGAAAGAAGGGAAGAAAGAAAGAGAAAAGAGGGAGAGAGAAAGAATGAATGAAAAAAAAGAAAGATAAAAGAAAGAAAAGACAGACAGTATCTACCTTCAAGGCATTTATGTTCGAATGGGAAAAACAAAAGACAACAGAACGGTGGTGGGGGTTGGAAAATAATCTTATAAGGGCATGATGGTAAAGTATAAAAGAATCAGAAGCAGAGCTAAGAGAACAAAGAAGGATAACTGACCTGGGGCCATTTCAAATATGGAAGCTCTGAGAGAAACTCAGTGATAGTAGAAGGGAATTGTTATATGGAAAGAAGTTCTAGGGTGAGATAGCAAGTGAAAACAAAACATGAAACATGAGATGGCACATTAATATGAGGTAATGGTAATAAAATGTGGAGAGCGAAGGATTCTCAGAAAAACTGGAACCACTTGATTTTGTAGATTGAGAAACTTAGGTCCCAAAATAAAAAATGACTTTCTTAGATCATCTGGCTCAATAGATGAATTGTACAACCAGAGGCTTAGAGGCAAAGAAGAAATTGGCAGCTTTCATAGTTAAATTTTTAATCTTTCAAAGAGGTGAGCCATAGGAGTTTCACATCTGGGCCAATAAGGGGCAAATGACAAGATTTACTGCATTTTTAATGAATGAGAATTTTATGAATTAAAGATAAGTCAGATTCTCATTCTTTTCTTATTTTAAATACACAGTCTGTCCACAGAAAAGTATGAGAGAAATCTTTACTATTATATCTATCTGTAGATATATACTATCTGTATAGTCTTTATAATTGTTATATTGTTACAGATTTGATAATTAATAGCTATATAGACATATGAAACAGTAATTATCAAACCTGTAATAATATTTATAACAATTATGAATGTAGACATTATATAGATAGGGAGGCAGTTAACACTTGTTCATTGGTGTCCATCTCTTTCTAACTTCATCTGGAGTTTTCTTAGGAAGGATATTGGAGTGGTTTACCATTTCCTTCTCAGCCATTTTACAGATAGGAAACTGAGGCTAATAGGATTAAGTGACTAGCCCAGGGTCACACAGCTAGTAAGTGCTGGAGGGGCTGAAGTCATGTCTGCCCTTGGTATAAGAATTAAATGCAATAATATGTAAACTATTAAAGGACTATGTAAATGTGATTCATTAACATTAGAGCTGACTAGCCATATCAGTCCTGCAGGCCAGTAGTTGTCCACAGAATACAATGACATGTGAAGACATTTTAACATATCAGAATGCTCTTAACTTCTCCTATTTGCAGTCATGATAACTTTTTCATTTCTGCTCTGTTGCTTACATTGGTAGGAAGCAGTCTTGGTAAAGGAGAAAAGAGAACAGGATGGAGTTCTGTGCTTTAAGTTTTGACTTTGCTGCTAAATGATTATGTGAACCTCATCAAGTCATTGTCAGTCTTCAAGTCTTGAGGAAAGTCCTCTCAAAATTAGCCTAGATCATGACTAGAACCTTTTCTGCTTCTAATATCCTGCATTCTCAGCTTCTTTTTCGTTTCAGTATTCTCTGACTTAAAGACTATTCTAGCATTAACATTTTTCTGTTCTTAGATTCCTCCCTCTTCTAATATACTCTTTTTTAAAAATCCTTTCCAACTTTAACAGCTTCTTTTCCAAGGATCCTTCTATCATTAACAATTTGTATTCTAAGATTCTTCCCAGTACTAATATTTTATGCCTAAGGTCCCTTCTGACTCCTAACAGTCCAGGTTCTTAAATCTCTTCTCTGTCTCTTCTAATTTTAACATTCTCTTTTCTAAAGGCCTTTCCAGCATTAACATTCTATATTCTAAAGTCTCTTCTAATTTTGATATTCTACATTATAAAGTCCCTTTCCAGCACTAACATTCTGTATTCTAAAGTCTCTTCTAATTTTGGTATACTACATTATAAGGTCCTTTCCCATCACTAGCATTCTATATTTTAAAATCCATTTATAGAAGCATCATCCCCCCCACTACATATAAAAGCCTTTCCCAGTGACAGCAGTCCATGGTTATAAAAATCTCATTCCTGATTAATGCTTAATGCTCTATACCTATTTCAATTATTTTTTATTGGAAAGCACTGAATCATTTGTCTGGTTACCTGTACACAATCGATGTGGTAAACATGTTCATACACAAGAGGGTCAGGGATTGGAAACCAAAAGGACCCTAAGATTCACAAAACACATAATGTTTGAAGTGGAAAGAATTTTAATATAAAAGCTGGAAGAAACTATCCCGGTCCAGCTCCTAAATCAATGAAATGCCATATTTAGGGTCCTACATAGAACAAGTTAATGGCAGAGAGGTAGGGCTGGACATCATACCATTTGAATCTCAGAGCAGTTTCGTCTCCACCCCACTTTGTTGTTCCTTTTGCATTGTGACTCCATTTGTGGTATGCTTTCCTTCTCTAGCTCAGTTTTTCCTTTACAAATGAGGAAAATGAGCCAAACAGGGTTAAGTGAATTGCCCACAAATAGTAAATGCGAGCCTGGAGTTGAACTCATGAAGAGGAATTTTTCTTATTTCAAACTTGGTGCTCTATCTATTGCACCAACTAGATGCCAGTTTATTTTGCTATTTTATTAAAAAAAATTTATTAATGATTTTGAATTTGTGTTTTCTTTCATACTCCCTCCACTTGTAGTCAAGCTATTATTCTCACTTTACTTTGCTTTTCATCCAGGCCGATCCCATATTTGTGATTTTGTTCATGTTTTTTGTTCTCTTCCCTTAATTAGCTCTCCCATCCCTCTTTCCATTCTTCCCTATTTAAAATACTTCTCTTCCTCCTGCCCCTTGTTCAGGTACTTACCCCTATGAAACTTTCCTTACTTATCTCCCACTAGGCATGCATTTTTTCCCTCCTTGAATGTGGTATAACACTCTTCCAATCTCCTTAAAGTGTATATTGTAAACTTGTGTAATCAGGCTACAAGACCCATGAGGGCAGGCTTGCCATTTAAGCAATTCTACCATTCATTTATGATTAGACATAACAAACCATCAACACACGAGTAGTCAATTGATTGGGACTGAATGAGAATAATCAGTGGCATCATGAGAGGCAATGTGGTGCAGGGGATAGAATGTCACCTCTAGAGCTAGGAAGATGTGGGTTTCAGCCCTGCCACTCACACATAATCGTGGCGTGTTCCTGGGAAGCTCATTTAGCTCTCAGTATTATGTGCCTGTGGCTCTCTAATATTAAAAATCACAGGGAAGGCAATGATCTTCACTAGCAGGAGTTTCTCACTGGCTATTCCCCATATCCATGCAGTCAGTTTTAGTTAAAAATAAAAGAAATGGAAGAAAAGCAGAGTCTGACAGATATCTCAGAAGATATTCAGAGCAAGAGCCTTTAAAGAGGCTTCTGTTCCCTTTAAAAAAAAAGCCCTTTTGAGGCTATAAAGTCTCTAACCTTTAAAGAATCTTCTCTCTTCCAAAAAGCCTTTCAGATTATAATGGGTTGCTGCCCCCCTGCACCTTCCTCCTTCAGCTTAAATTTCTTTTCCTTCAAATTTGTTTTTGTCTTCTTTGAGATGGAAAGATGAACTCATTTCCTTAGCTGTTAGATTAGAATCTTTCTGAGGGTAGAGATTTTTTTTATCTCCAGCTTTAAAATCATTGGAAAACCTTGGGAAAGTCAAATTCTTTCATCAAATTCCAGATTGCCCATCTGTGAAAGGGAAAGAATGATTTAGTTCATCTCTAAGATATAATCTTCTCCAGATATTACATTCTTTATTTTAGTTTTTTGTAGGTCCCTTTTACCTTGAATGCTCTATGATTCTATAACTTTTATTTTGTTTGTAGTAAGTTCAGTGTTTTGGGGAAAGAAGGGGAATTCTCAATTCCCTGTTTTCTCTCTGGGTCCCATCTCAATACGAACCAGTGTATGTGTAGGACATTTATGAGATGTAGAGTAGGTGAATGGCACTGCAAATAATTCACTAGGAAATTCTGGAAAATAGAACAGAAAATTGAACTCCTGGGAATCCAAAGAGATAAATTGGTAGAAAGAACCTAACTGTGGAAGTGCCGGAAATTGTCTTGCTTTAATGAACATGGTTAATTAGAGTTTCTTTCAGCAATTTAGTCTTTATAGCTTTTTGTTTTTCTTTTCTCCATGAGCACATTGTGTTTTGCCCTCATAGAAGTTATTGTTCGAAACTTTATGATGCAATAAAATGAGACTAGTAATGTATCAAATGATATTTGGGAAGAAGGAAGCTGGTTTAGGAATAATTAAGCTTAGTAGAGACTTGAGTCATAGAATCTTAAAAATCATAAGGTCTTTTTAAAGGCACCTTATTCATGTTCTTCCTAAAATATGTCACACTAGTGGTTGCCCAGCTTCTGCTTGAAGGTGTCTGCAAGGAACGGAGACCACTAGCACCAGTCCCTTCCATTGTTGAGCAACTCTGATGGAGTGGTTTTTTTTTTTTTTTTTTGATGAGGCATGTTTTTCTGTTACTATTTGGTCTCCCATTAGACAGAAAGTTCCTTAAGGTCAGGGACCTTTATATTTTGTTTCTTTATGTAGCTACAATGGTTACCATTCAGTTGGTACTTTATAATTGTTGATTGATTGATATTTGCCTCTCAGATTACCAAAAAAAAAAAAAAAAGGTCTCTGACCTCAAGGAGTTTACTGTCTAATGGAAGACCAACTCTATCCCTTGTAGATAAAACCAAACTGCAAAATACTAGTGATTGACATTATTTATAATGGCAAAACAAATATTGAAAACATATGGAGGCAAACAGATTTTTTTTCTTTGTTCCTTTGATAGAGGAACTCAAGGAAAGAAAGGGGATATACAATCATCTCTATGAATCTATATTTTATAGGATTTTAGCAATATATACTTTCTTTGCTGATGTACCTTATACCTGATTGATTCAGATAACCTTGACCCCTCAACCATGATGGTGGCCTTTACTTTCATTTATGCTCTCCCAGGTCTATATGGCTTAACAGTTTCCCATTTCCCAGCTCTGTGATTCTTACTCAACCTGCCATGAGCTAACTTCCTCTTTGAAAAATATTTCCTGGATTCTGTGAACTGACTTTTAAAGGTCACCATGAGGTATAGGGTATCATTCTTCATCCTATCATACTGCTTCCTTTCTGATTCACTCGTGATGCTAACTTATACCTCATAAAAGGGTCACTGATATGGTTGCTTTTTTTCCTCCCAAGTTCATTTAACACTTTACTGTAGGATTCTTTCTGTGTTTCAGTCTTCTGCTTTCAAGTGCCACTACCTTGTCTTTATAATGAATGGAAATATGTTTTTCTAAATATCTCTCCTGTTTTGTTTATTGCTTATTCTGCCCACCAGGATCAGAATTCACCCCCTCTAATCTCACAAAATCTCTGAGTTTGAAAGGACCACAATAGTCATATATGTGCTCCCAAATCCTTTAATAGCAATTAGACATCAAAGTTGTGCCTAAAACTTTCAATGAGGAAGCCAACTACCTACAAAAACTTTATTCTATGTTTGGCTTGTTCTAATTATTAGGAAAATTTTTCCTTATAGTGACTTTAAATCTACTTCTCTTCTATTTCCTCACATTTTAAAGTTTTTTTTTTGCTTTGTTTTTTTGGATCCAAGAAGAATGTATCTAATCAATTTTTCCTATAATATCCCTTTAAACTATGAACTGGGCTGGCTTAAAATCAAGAAGATTCCTCCTATTGAGTTTGAATCTGATTTCAGATGTTTAGTAGCTGTGTGATACTGGGCAAGTCACTTTAACCCTGACTGCCTCGATTTCCTTATCTGGAAAATGAGTTGGAAAAAGAAATGTCAAATCATCCTAGCATCTTTGCCAAGAAAAACTTGAATAGGGTCATGAAAAATTGGACATGTCTGAAAAAAATGACTGAAGTGTGACTTTTTACAAGTCAATCAATTTCTGACTCAGTTTTCTCATCTGTAAAATGGGACAAATAATAGTATTTATCTCTAGGGTTCTTATATGAACAAAATAAAATACATACAAGATTTTTCTAACTTTAAAGTGCTCTATATAAATGCTTGCTATTTATTATTATTATTTTTATTATTGAATTTTTAATCCAAGTGTATAACCTAATTGACAATGTTCTTATTGAATTTCATCTTAAATTCATTCCTGCTTCTTGATATCTTTATTTTTAATCTGTACATGCTTATTTACTTTTTTCATCCTTTCAGTCATAGCATCTGAAAAGACAATAAACATCCTATCTTTGCTTTTACCGATAACTTGATCAAAATTTTGAACAGAATGTAACCAATAGCAATAACCACCTAATAGAGAGCTAATATTAAAGTCAAGACGACCTGAATTCTAGCCTTCTCTTCCTGTGTGCCTTGCATACAAATGATGACTGTGTGATCCTAGGTAAGTGCCTCCTAATGCTTTGAACAAATTTCTAAAATTCTAAATTGGAGAGAAAATAAAGAGGGATCTCCTCATTTGAGATTTACCATATCACTGAAGACTCTGCATTAACATGAATATACTTGAAAATCCATAAATATTTTTATATAATTATCATGACACTTCTTTGAAGTTGATCTTATAATTATATCCCCATTTTACAGATGGGGAAACTCAGAGAGGTTAATGACTAGGCCATGACCACACAATGTCAGAGGTAGTTTATAGACCTAGATCTCATTAAATTAGTGACCATCTTGGAGAGAGAAATTTCAGACTGCAAAAGTTGGTAAGTGAGTAGGAGGTAAGAAAATTGAAGTTAAAAAATGAAAGTAAGTTTTTTATGAGTTTGGTGAAATAAAAATAGTTATGAGCCCATAGTTTAAGAGGATCTCAGGGATAAATGAAGTTAATTTACGGATGAGCATGGATGTAGTCAATAGGGAAGGAGCTAAAAGATAAAGAGATATTAAGGATGGAAAAAGTTATTGAAAGGATATATTACTTAAACAAATGGACTTGAAGTGATAAATAAATAAATAATAGAGTTATGTAGGGCAATGAAATAGAGATATCTTGTTTAATAAGTATTTTTTTGACACCTCTTTATTAAAGTCTGGCATCTCATTATCAGAGAATAGAGCAAAGGATAAGAATAGAAACTTGTGTATATTACAGATCTAAAATAGGAAGAAGAGAAGAGAATGCTCATGAAGGTTCTCCTTGATTTTCTCAATAAAATAGTTAAGGACCTATCTGAGGAGAATAGAATGATTGGTTATGGGAGGCTTAAGGAGGGAAGAGATAGTTTGGGACAGTCAGGCCAGTGGACTAGAGAATCAATTAGTTGAAAACTAATTGTGCAGCAGCCAGGATGTACAGCAGTCTGGATAGAACCTAGGTTTGTGATAAATGAGGATGAGAGAGAAAGGTGGAAAGGCTTGAGAGTATGATGAAATACAAAAAAAAGTATGAGTTCTTGATCATGGAGATAGTATAGTTATATCTCATAGTTTCAGAAAGAGTATCCTTGTTGGTGGTGGAGATGGGAGATCATAGGAGTTGTGATAGTAAAACTAAAGCATAGAATTTCTTTCTGAAGTTATCTCACACTATGTAATATATTTAAAATGCCAACATGTCCCTAATGATTGGAATTATGTTCTATTTAATTTTGTTGTTGTTATGACATATTCTTGGAACATAGAATGCTAATGATGAAAAAGACTCTCAAGATTCTCTAGGCAAACCTTATTTTTATATGGGGGAAAAGAGGACAATTTTAAGAAATAAATATGCCTGTGGTTATACAATAAATTAATAATTGGCAAATCCAGAAGACCATGGTCTCCCATATTCTATTTTAAGGAATTTTCTTCTTTAATCAATAATTTTTCTCTGTTTACTTATATTTACTTTGACAAAAATAATATTTAAATAACATTATTTAAATAATTTGAAAGAGTGATTGAGTAGAAAGAGTATTTTGATTTGTAGTCAAATGATTTGAGTTCAGATCCCATCCTTGATCCTTACTACCAGTGTATACTTTGGAAAATTATCTAACACCTATGGTTTTATTTCCCCATCTGTAAAATGGGATTAATGGATCCACTGAAAGGTTGATACTGTCATCAAATGAGATTCAAGGTATGAAATTGATTTGGTGAACTAGTATGTGTTATACAAATAAATTATTACTCTTATCCTGATTTGAGAAAGATATAGGATTTTGGACTACAAATTCTGCTAGTTTGTTATTGGACCATGAATGCAAAAGAAAGATGTTGGAGGTATTCTAGGAATGGGTTAAGAACATAATTGGTTTTTAGTAAGAAAGCTATGAAATAAAAATGTGTCTTTTTTTCAATTAGCCAAGAGTTGGATTGATTATATAATCTCTTACTGGTTTTCTTTGCTGATATGGGATCCATAGACACAATAAACATATGTTTCTTGTATTTATTATAAGAAGTATATCTCTGAGGGGAGAAACAGAGTTCAGATAAAATACTGTCTTTCCCTTCATGCAGATTTTTAGCTTAGTTAAGCAGGGTATGACACAGATAACTGAACATTCAACAAGAAAAGATACAAGATACAAGTAAGTTTCTGAGTGAAATTCCTAGGGGAAGGTTGTAGAGATGTATTGGGAAAGTGCTAAGGCTGTGCTTCACTGAGGGGATACAAAGGAAGTATCATTTTGTATTAGACTTTAAAGGGAGGGAGGGAAGAACCCAATGGGAAAAGAGGAGGAAAACATATTCTTGACCAAAATGAGAATATTAGGAAAAGCTAGAAGGATGGAGAAAGCAGGATGAATTCAGGAGCAGAACATTTTCCAAGTTTGGATCAAGCATATATGGTGTACAGAGTGAAGAGTAACATGAGGAAGGGTTGGAAAGTATGTTACTATGAGATTGGGAAGGTCCTTGAATGCCACTTAGGCAGTGGAAAACTCCAGAAAATTTTTTTTTAATTGAGGTATAGTTTGACTGGATATAGGCATAAAAATGTGTATGTGTGTATGCATGTTTTTGCTTATGCACTTTTTATGCCCATATCCAGTCAAACTATGCCTCAACTAAATATATCTATAGCTACAAATTTATTTCTTTATCATAGATATTAACTCAAGTATATTTGTCTATATATGTACATAAACCTATGTATATGTTTGTAGTATATGTATATACATGAATATATATATGTTTATATATATATATATATATATATATATATATATATATATATAAAATGTAGATAGACACAACTAGTTGGCACTGAGCTTGTAATCAGGAAGACCCATTTTCATGAGTTCTGATCTGGTTTCAGACACTTATTAGTTATGTGTCTCTATTTGTCTCATTTCCTCATCTGTAAAGAGGTCTGAGGAAAGAATTGGCAAATCACTTCAGTATCTTCACCAAAAAACCTCAAATAAGATCACAGAGAGTCAGACATGAGTGAAACAATTAAAAATAAAAAATGCCCATATAAACATATACATACAAATAATACAAACAGAATATAAATATATTATAAATTTGATATTTATTATATACTTATATGACATAATAAGGTTATATATAATTGGATTTTATACATACACATGATTTTGGCAGCAGTGTGAATGGTGGTTTGTTGGTAGGAGAGAATAAAGTTCAGACAAACTTGTTAGGAGCTCTTTGCAGGACATGTCTCTGTGAATCTGTTCTATTGTGAATAAAGTAGAGAGAAACCATGCTGCATGGGTTGGCAAACAGTTCATAATCTTCTGGACAATTCAGTGACTTTTTTCCCCTTGTCAGTGACATTCTTTTCTTGGCTATTCTATCCTCTTTTGATTTTCATGACTTTGGCCTCTCCAAGTTTACCTCCTACTTAACTGACCACTCTTTATCCATGTCCTTCACTGAATCTTTATCCTTGGGGCAGCTAGGTGGCACAGTGGATAGAGCACCGGCCCAGCAGTCAGACAGACCTGATTTCCAATCCAGCCTCAGACACTTAATAGTTACCTAGCTGTATGACCTTGGGCAAGTCACTCAAACCCCATTGCCTTAAATAAAAATAAAAATAAATCTTTATCCAGATCATGCCTACTGACCAAGGGTGTCCCATAAGCACTTTGGAACCTTTTTTGTGATATCTAGGATCCTTTTTATGATGAATAATGACTTGCATAACTTACCATTTTCATTTAGTATCACAGTCAATTGCATGTTATTTCCATCATTAGAATGTGAAATCCTTGGGGATGCTGACTTTTTTCTTTTTTTTTTTTTGATGCTGACTTTTAAATTTTCTTTTTCTTTTTCTTTGTATTCCTGGTGCTTAGCTTAATTCTGGAACATAATTCTTTAATACTCTTTCTGACTGACTATGGGGAAATGAGGCAAAGCATTAATGAAGAGAGCTTAGTGAAAGAACCTTCCAAAATTTTGAAATGTTTGAGTTATTTCAGTTATATCCAATATTTTATGACCCCATTTTCTTTTGGGGGAATTTCTTGGCAAAGATATTGAAGGGATTTTCCATTTCCTTCTCCAGATCATTTTTCAGATGAGGAAACTGAGGTAAACAGGGCTAAGAGACTTGCCCTGAATCATATATTTAGTAAGTGCTTGAACTCATGAAGATGACTGTTCCTAGTTCCAATTCTAGTCCTCTATGCATTATGCCACCTAGTTGCCTAGGAGCTAGGTGAGTGAATATTAATGAAATATTTTCTATATAAGAATATTAAAACAAACAAAGAAACCTAAGATGGTGCTTTTTCCATCCCTCAAAAAAAATAATAAAACTGCCCTCACAAAGTCAGTGTCTTTAAAGTCTTAGTTCAGTTTTGGGCTTCCATGATTTAAAACTGTACTAGAAGTTTTGGGACACCTGGCATAAGAAACCACTCATTGAACACCTTGATCATTGTCTCAGATATGGGACATACACAATTTTTTCTAAACTTCAATGCCTGTGGTCATTCTTACTTTACCGTGTTACCTCTCTTGCATGCATCATAGAATTTTAGTCAGATAGAAACTTGCCTATGTGGTCAGCTTCCTTTGCAAAACTTGCATCTAAATTCACATTCAGGATACTAACATGAGAGTTTCTATTTATTGATTGCCTGGTCTGCTGTGAAAAGGTCTACATTCAATAATAATATCACTAATAATATAGGAATACCTTGGAAATTGGCCATTGGTAAGTGCTATTTTTCTTGACCTTTAAGTTAAATTCAGCTTCTGTTGCTGAGATTTATTGCATTTGAATGCAACTCTCTGAATGGGGAAACTTGAAAAAGCATCCCTTATTTTCTATTATGTGATAAACCATGCTTCAGTGTTCTTCTAGGGAGTATGCCATAAAACTAATAAGCAAGAGCATGCTATGCTTTGTTTCTGGAGAAAAATGAATGGAGATTGATTGGGGGACATGGCATCTGAAAACTTTCTTGAGTCACATTGGGGCAAAAAGTATGAAGGCATGAAGGGTGATAGTGGAACTCATACATATGAGAAAAATCTGGAGCTCACAGTGGAACCAGGATTAAGGTTTTTGAAAAGAACATAGAGGTCATTTTGCCCAAATCCTCTTATTTTGCAGATTAAAAACAAATTATAGTTTCAAAGGATGTCTTACTGAAGGTTACACAAGAAGAAATCAGGGATGTACTGCTAAATGTTTAACAAACAACTGGGGGGGTTGTATACATAAAACATTTTTTAAGCTTAAGCTTGAATATTAAAATTTTTCATCATTTTAAGACTAGAAATCAACAAAACAATAAATCAAGTCCTGATTTCTACATTTGCCAATTTCCAAGGTATAAATCCTTACACTGAAAATTTAACAATTGGCCCTTACAAACCAGTTGGAGCTGACTCTAGCATATCCTTGGATATTTTGGAGAATATTACTCATACACAAGCCTTCTAGTTTAACTCATCTCTCTATAAGAATGATTTTTACAAAAGAGTTTAAAAAAGGGTCATCCAATGTTTGTCCCAAACCTCAGATGGGGGGGGTGGCCCAGAAAAGACCTGACATTTTTAGATAGCTGTCTTAGGAAGATAGTTTCTTGCCCTAGTCAACCTCAAAGGACAAATTAGGTGCTACAAGTGATTGTAGGAAAGCATATTCTGACTCAAATAAAAGGTATATATTTTAATTGAAATTGAAAGGGAATACCTCAAGACAATATTGAGTTACCCCTCACTGGACTTTTGATAGAAGTTAAGGATATTGCAGAGGAATGAATATTTAAGATGAACCCTACCCAACTCTTCCTCCATCATTTCTCTCTCCTTCAATTCATTCCCCCTTCTTTTTCCTTAGTTTTCCTCTTCCGTTCTGTACATATGGATTATAGCATCTTTGAACTGGTATTGAGTTTTATTTTTATCTAACCCCGGTGCTTTTTTAGAGACAAGGGCCTATTCTCTTTGTGAAGGAGCTCAGGAACTCTTGAATGGATCCATATTGTGAATGAATGAATATTATGAATGGAAGAACAGTGATGACAGAAATGATAACTCCCACCTATAGTCCTTGATGAATTACAAAACACTTTTTTTTACCATGCCTACAGATAGGATATATTTAATATTTTTCTGTATTTTACAAATGAGGTACTGAGGATGAAAAGTTAAGTGGCTTGCCTGTGATTCCACAGGTTAAAAAGCATGAATGTGAAGCTTTGCACCCAGATCACATGACTTCCAGTTTCGTGTTCTTTCTACTTAGAAGGAAATCCATTAAATTAAGAGTGAAAATTCTGAATGAATGAATGAATGGATTTTACAGAAGAGTGACAATTTTGAAAAAAATTTCTATGAATAAATGAGTTAATGAATATTTCAAATGAATGACTACAGCAGACTACATCTTTGTAGTCGCACAATTGACTAAAATCTGCAGGGGATACGAGGTCCCACTGTGTTTATTGCTTGTTAACTTAAGAAAAAAAATACAAAGGCTTTGATTTTCTATAGCTGAATGAAAGCAGAAGAAAGTCATGGTTTTACCAAAGATTGCTGGGTGACACTTACTGGGATGTGATGATAAAACATCGGTTAGAAGTCAGATTAGAGTAGTCAAGAAGTCAAATTAAAAAAAACTACACCAAGGTGGATTTGCACGTGGGGGAAATTCATGAATTTTAAGCACAGAGTTTGACCAGGAGCGTCCAATAAGGAGGAACCAGCGAAATGGAAGAGGAAGAGACAGGATATATTAGGAAAAGGAGAATCGAATATGGGATCTAAAGACCTTGTTGAAACTTTGTAAAAGTAGCTGAGTATGGCACCTTATTCAGTTCTCTTCAGACCTCAGTTTCCTCCTCTGTAAATGAGAACTTTGAATATTGTCATTTCTAAGTACCTTTCCATTTCTATCTCTTTTTCTCTTTTGTCCTTTTCTTTCTTTTTTGTTAGCTTGAACTGATAGCTTTCTGGTCTATTGCACACGGTTCCTCTTATCTGGATTACCTACTAAGACAATTTATCCTTCTGGAAATGTCTTCAGTGTTCACTCTACATGCACAGCAAGACCCTTTTCCCATTCTCCAAATCACACTGTTCAAGCCACACAGTAGAAATATCTAATTTTTTTCAAGCCTAAGGGGTTCAATGTGCATTTTACACACACACACACACACACACACACACACACACAACCTTCAAAATCACTTTAATTACTTTAATGGTGTGGCTCATTTTAAGAAAAACAAAACAGATTTCATGAAATTTGACTCTGTAACCCTTAAGTACTCAGAATTCTTGGTTTCACTGAATCAAACACCTCTTCTAGAGATTCTAGTCTCAACTCCTTAAAACCATAATAGACAGAGAATAAACAGCCCTGTCTATAAAGGATAACTGCCTGGCTAGTGATGAATTCCTTTGAATTGAGGAAGAATGCTCTTCAAAATACATTTGGCCACAGAATCATTGGGAGGCTTTGAAGACTGTTAGGTGGTTGAAGCAACACCTCTGTGATGCTAATTAGCTTCATTTTGAGGACTGACAGTAAGTTAAGGTTACTTCCACTCTGAAAGTGAAAACCTTAGTGGTGACCCTGTATTAAAAATAGATAACAATATATATTTTGTTTTTAATTGAATTTTTACATATCAGAAAACAACTCACCAGAAGTCTTGTTTAAATATCAGACAGCCCCCTTTCCTCTTCCCTTCCAACTTCATTCAGAGTTCTGGTCAAACTGGAATTTTTATTATCTTACAAGTGATCAGTCCTTTAATGTGGCTTCATTTGGACTATTCCTTATATCTGACAGGCTTCCTCTATATTCCAATCCAAACTATCATTGTCATTGGGCCATAGCTTCAAGATCACCTCTTTTAAGTGACATTTCCTGATTGTTCTACTATGAAATTATGTTTCCTTTCCTGATATATGGGATATTGTGGAAAGGATGCTATTTATACTTTTATCTTTGTATTCACAGAACCTGGAACAGTAACTGGCACAAAATTGGTGCTAGGTGATTAATCAATTGACTTGGAATTATAGATCATGATTTCAACTCAATTTATTCATCCTCTTTGGGTTTTACTTTCCTAATTTGTAGAATAGGGGTATGAGGCTGGATAATCTTTAGGGTCCCTTCCACCTGTATAACTCTGATCCTATGCATTTTTTATTTGTGTTAAACTTTTATTGGATATTTTTCAGCCTTAAGATTATGTTATACTTACTACATATAGTAGTATCTTAATACTTGTAGTATATTTGAGCTGGACCACTTGGTGAGTGATGAAACTGATGGGCAGGGAAAATATTTTTTTCATAAGAAATAATGTAATGAGAAATAATTCATGAAATTCCCCCCCCCAAAGTTTCAGATTTTACTGGGCTAATATTAATTAATGAGACTATTATGTAATGCAGAAACTTAAAAACTAAATATACAGATTAAAAAGCAATTAATTACATAATAGTAAAATAAAGTTTTACTTCATTTTACTTCATTCTACATGAAAGATAGTTCCTGCTGTAATGGGTTGTTGTTTGTCCTTCGATTTTAAAGAGTACTGTGACATCAGGGAAGTGATACCATGACAAGTGACTGAACTGGACATAAGTGAGGGGCTGCTGTGCAAAGATACCAGCCTCTCTTTCTCCTCCAGGGTTAACTGGGTCCAGTGGCAAGAAATGGACCAGGATGACTGGAGATAACTTTGGTTACAGTGGGAAACTTTGGCCTTTGAAAGCTAAGGTCGCAGTTTGACTGAGGTAAAGTCCATTCAGTGATTAAGGCTGTGTAAGAGAGAGATAAGGCATAGAAGCCAAGAATGGCCACTGTTGCTTAGACCAAAAAACAAAACAAACACACAAAGAAAAAATTCAACTGGAAGGACAAGAACCTCAGGGCTTCCAAGTGATTAAAGTAGGTAAGTAAGAAATGAAACAAAGAATAGCCTCTTTTTTCATAAAATAAGAGGCAAGAGGTCCTCAGCGTTTCTGACCCAAACAGTACCATTTGCTATATACTGTGGTTCTGAACCACTCAAGGTTCATACAATGAACAAGTGGGCTTAGCCTGGGGTTCTGCATTGTTCCTGAGATACAATGAGACTGATGTCAACCTCTGGAGTTGGGGCAGCTAGGTGGTGCAGTGGATAGGGCACTGGCCCTGGAGTCAGGAGGACCTGAGTTCAAATCTAGCCTCAAAAACATAATAATTGCCTAGCTGTTGTGACCTTGGGCAAATCACTTAACCCCATTGCCTTAAATAAGCAAAACTTAGAAAAATTAAATAATTATAGACAGGAATCTAGTGATAAGCAAGCGACAAGTGACAAAGTATTCCCTTTTGTGGTTTGTCATCTTGACTCACAAATTCTAACAAGTGACTCAAAGAAGTTCTAACAAGTATGTTGGGTCTTGAAAAATATGGAGTGCTGAAATAGTTTCTTTTTCTTTTCTAAATGCAACAAATAACAGAAGAAGAAGGTAGAAAAAGACACTCTGCTCCTAGGGAACACTGTAGCAAAAGTAAGAGGCAGAAAGTCAATTCAGTAATATTGAATTATTGAACCCATGCAGCAGATAACTCTGGACTTATTCTCATGTCATGTAGATGTGAATGCATTTAAGATATAAGAGCTACCCTTCCTTTGACATGGATAGATGGATGGATATTTCTGGAAATCTGGAAAAACCCATACCACCTTTGAGGAGAGTTGGAGGAAGGTTAGGCTTATCCTGCTGATAGGCTAGTGTGAAGGAGCAGGCAGGATGCTACACTGCCATGGCCAAGTGTTTTTTTTCACTCTCCTCTGTCGAAAAGAGGTTGAGAGATATGATTATTTTGGGAGTGAGGATTAAAACTACTTTTCCCTGTTTTCTCTTGGTGTTAGATGAACACTTAGTTTATTTCTTTCAGTTTAGGTCCTCCTATTACATAAAAGATAGTTGCAAATAGTTAGTAAACCTCTTTATCAAAGTACATAGTAAACAGAAATTGGACAGGTTATATATCTTAGGGTAGATAATAGAGTACATTAATCTTAGCTCAACAAGGAGCTCACTGAAGAGGTCTGCTTTCAAAAGTCCCTAGGGTTGTACGCACAGAGATCAGGAGATATATTGGAGACTATGTTGTCCACATGTCTGCAGAACCAAGGACAGCCTTTATCCAACAGTACACATTTTCCTTCTTTCTCCATCTCCCTTTCTACTTTTCCCAGCAGTCTCTCTAAATTCTCTCCATATATAAACAGGGTCATGGACTCAGATCTTTGAGTCAGTCAGGAGTTAGACCTCTATGCAGTATCTATATAGCATACAATGCCACAGCGATACCCTTCTGGATATTGTCCAACCAGTCTGTCTTAGAGTAGAGTTCAATTGCTTAAAAATTGTTGAATAAGATAATAAATTTATGACAGGAAAACACATTTTATATATAAAATTTGAGAAGCACTTCTACTTCATGGTGTAAGGTGAGATGCTGCTATAGTCCTATTTTGGCTGAAACCAGACCTTGGTGACCACTGGGGTCGTAGCTACACAGTGTTAAACATGTGGAATACTGAAGGTGAAAATTGTAGCCAAACATTTGGATTTATAATACTCTGAATTAAGTCATCCCTCCAGATGTTCAGTTTCCTTCCACATGCTTTGACCTAGGTCTTTGTGTGTCATTGGTAAAGAATTATTTCCTTTCCTTTATTTGGGGATCATCAAAACTTTCTTCAGCCTGCTCATTAGTACATGTAGATGGGAGTGTTTTCTCCTCTTGAATCTTGATGATGGATACAATTTTCTTCCCTTGTAAAATGTGATAGCAAAACCAACAATCAGAATTAATTCTGCATGTATAAGGAGCAAATACTCAGTTTTGTGAATTAAGCATGTCCAATACCATAATTTAATATAGAAACCAAAGTGAGAAAGGAGAGGAGGCTTACCCAAGATCACATAGATAGAATAAGTGCTGGGCTTCATATCTAAGTATTCAAAATCTTCTAAGTCTGAGTCTAGGATTTTCTTTGCTATTTTTGCATAAATGGAAGTGCTACTTTATTTTGATGCACCAGCCTCCAGAAGACCTATTAAAGTGTGAGGGCAAGGATCAAAGAATCCCAGAATCTCAAATATGAAAGGAGGTTTCAAAGGACATAAAATCTAAATTATTCCCAAACTGAAAGCCCCTCTACAACAACCCTGGCAAGTAGTCCCTGGTGATCTGATAGAAAACCTTTAGAAATGGTGCCCCACCCC
Source organism: Macrotis lagotis (assembly GCF_037893015.1). Lineage (NCBI taxonomy): Eukaryota > Metazoa > Chordata > Mammalia > Peramelemorphia > Peramelidae > Macrotis > Macrotis lagotis. The sequence goes on from NC_133660.1 coordinate 215,644,774, forward strand.
ATCTACACCCCAGAGTAGGTCATTTGACCTTTTAGATAACTATAATTTCTTAGATGAAACTGAAATCTGATTTTCTATACCTTCTATCAATTGCTTCCTTCTAAGGGATAAGCAAAATAAGATTAATCTTCTTTAAGGTAAATATTAAGAAACATGTATTTTATCCCTTAGTGTCCCCTTCTCCAGCCTAAACCTTCTCAAATTCATCAGATTGTCATCTTAGCAGTCTGAACTTTAAACCAGAATTACATGACTGTGAAGAATTCTTCCATCTATCCATTTCTCCATACACATTTATGAAGTTATGTGTACCAGAAACTGACCAAGTCCTGGGATTCGAAGAAAAAACAAACAATTCCTATCTTCATGGAGCTTAAAATCCAAGGAGTATATTGGACTTAATAAGTAGGTATATACAAGATAGATACAGGTCAGATAATGACTAAACAACTAGCATGTTAGATAGAGTACTAGGTCTGAATTCATGAAGACCTGAGTTCTAATCTAGCTTTAGACAGTGACATAGTCAAATGATAAAGGCAACAGATGAGATAATGGACAAGTCAAATGGGATCAGAGGGAAATCCCTATCAATTTGGGGAACTGGAAAAAACTTCCTAAAGAATTCTTGAAGAATTCCAGGGGTTAAATATAAGGTAATTAAATCCAACTAATATAAAAGAGTTTCTACCATTTCTAACAGCACCGTGCTCATTTTGGAGATACAAGAATGGAAAGACAATAAAGAAGACTGCATTTTGCAAGGGGAATACAATATAGACCATAAGACTGACCTCAAAATCTCTCAAAATATTGGTCAATCAATTGTATTACTAAATGAATAAACAATTGTACTAAGGAAAGAATGATCTAGTACTCCATGGCTTTGTAATGGTGAATCTATGTCGCATCTTCTTTTCAAAATTTCTTTCTTTTAAATTCATAGAAGAACTTGAAGATTTATATTAGAAGCTAGCTTCTGATATATCTCTAACTATCTCTATATCTATCTCTATCTCTGTCTCTGTCTATCTCTATCTCTATCATCTCTCTCTCTATCTCTATATCATCTCTATCTCTATTTCTATCTCTATCTCTATCTCTTTCTCTATCTCTATCTCTTTCTCTATCTCTATCTCTGTCTCTGTCTCTGTCTCTGTCTCTGTCTCTGTCTCTATCTCTATCTCTATCCCTATCTCTATCTCTATGTCTATCTCTAACTCTATCTCATCTATATATTGCTAAGGTTCATTGTTCTTATAAACAAAATGGGGCCAGTAACATTTAGACAACTTACTTTACAGATTTGCTGGGAAGAAAATGAAGGCTGAATGTGAAAGTGTTTTATAATTAAATAACCTTGCATAAAAACCACTAGCAGATATATGATACAGTGAATAGAGCACTAGGTTTGGAACCAGTAATCCTTAATGAATCCAAATTTAGCCTCAGATATTCAATCACTGGGATTCTGGGTGAATCACTTAACCTTGTTTGCCTCAGTTTCTCATCTGTAAGATGATCTGGAGAAGGAAATAGCGAATTCTCTTAGTGTCTTTGTAAATAATAGCCCAAGTAGGTTCATAAAGAGTCAGACATGACTGAAATGACTGAACAACACATAAAAAATCTATACTGACAATTCATTTCTTTTCAGTCATCATTCATAAAAATGCTTCCTGGGTATGGAACACACTGGTCATGAATGGCATAGTGAATAATATGAACAAAAGCATGAGGGCAAGAAAGAGAAAGGTAAGTATTGAGGACAGCAGTCCAGCTTGAATAGAATGGAGAATATGCAGAAAAGTGGGTAGTGGTAGATGAGAAAGGGTAGATAGGATCAGATGGTGTAGAACCTTTAATACAGTTGAAAAATTCTCAGCAGAGGAGTGACACAAATGGTAAAGGCAACAAATGAGATAAGAAATTGATAGTATTTTGAAAAATAGTTTGTTAAATTCATTCTCTAAACCCAACTATGCTAAGTGACTGTCTTAATGTCAAACAGCTAATGAATCATAGTTCCAGGCCTGAAGCTCATAGTCTTCTGACTTCCAATCCAGTCTTCTTTCTGCTCCAGTCCTTCTCCCTTTTACTACCCTCATTTTTATGAAGATCCTTCTACTTTACAGAGTTAAGTGGCTGAAAAGTTACAATTCAGCCTGACTGGAATGGAGCATTGAAAAATGACTGTCAAACCTCGTGAATGCTCTGAATCTCCCAGAGAAAATGCTAAGTGTAGAGCAGGTCTGATTAATGGGAGGTGACCTTTCGATATGGCAAAAGGAGCTGTTCCATGTGGCTTCAGTTAACACCCTGTGGCCTCTCTCACAGAATTTTAAAATCCATATGCTGGGTCAAAAGAAATGTATTGTGCCAACAGGTCACTGGAGAGAATGAGTACTGTTAGAAAGGAGTGGGATCTGGCCAGGACCCTGGGTTAGAGAAAGGAAACTGGTCCATTCCCAATAGCAACATCTGCTTCCGGGCAAGGGAGGATGCTGAGACAGCCAAACACCCTGCTGCCTAGTCCCATCATGGAGCTGGGAAGCAGAGGCAGTTGGTTCACTGCCAAGTTTGAGGACCTACTGGAGCTTGTTTTAAGTTTCCAGCCAACTGAGACTTCAGTTTGTTTACCTTGAGCAGAAGGGGAGCTGTTACTTCTCAGAGGAAAATTTACAGTAGCTACTTTTTTCTTCCATGAAAGTGAACATTATTTTGATGAGTTAAAATGGAGTGGAACTTTAAAAGTTAAAGAAGGGAGGTGAACCTTGATGAAAAGAATTGGGGGTTTGGCTGAGCTATCCTTTCCTGAATAGAATTTTTATTGGATTGAAAGCTGTGTGATATGCAGTAACTACCTAACAATTGTTGCAAGGCAAGTGCTTTGTAAACTGTGTGTAACTTTAGAAATGGAAGTTATGCCACAAAGAGATCAAAGAGAGAGGATAAAAACCCATATGGACAAGAATATTTATAGTGATTCCTTTTATAGTGCCAAAGAACTGGAATCTAAAGGAGTGCTTTGCAATTAAGGAACAACTGAACAAATATGATATAGAAATGTAACAGAAGAAGTTATCTTGTAAGCAATGATGATGGGAAAACCTGAGAAGAAATATATGACCACTCAGTGCAGAATGAAGCAACCAGAACTAGGAGAACAATGTTTTAACAACATTATAAAAAGGACAACTTTAAAAGACTTCTGATCACTTTGATGACCAATGATGATTCCAGAGGCTCCATAATGAAGTAAAGCTACTTAACTTCCGACAGAGATATGACCAACTCAGGGTGCAGAAGGAGACATGTATTTTTGGACACAGCCAATGTAGGGATTTATTTTTTGACTATATATATTTGTTACAAAGCTTTTGTATTTCTTTGTGTTTTACTTGGAATGTGGTGGTAGGGAGCAAAAAAATGTTTCTTAATTGAAAAAATTAAAACCAGATATGAAAAAAAGAATGAATATTATAACTCTTAACTGTTTTGCAAGGAGGTTGAACTTAATCCCTAAGGATCTTCCTAGATCTAAATTCTACAAGCAAATAATTAGTCAAGATTTCATTATGCCATCCCTATATTCTAACTAAGTTAGTCCATGCTATTAGGGGAAATAGTAGAAAATTGTACCCTTGAATTCAAGACACAGATTCATAAATAAATGACTGCAAGTCTTAGTGTTGACATTAACTGAATGAAGCTTATTGGGGATGGCAATACCAAACTATCTCCTTTTGTTGTCCAGTCATTTCTATTGTTTCCAACTCTTCATTACCTCATTTGGGGTTTTCTTGGCAAAGATACTGTTTGCCATTTCCTTTTCCAGCCCATTTGTTGGAGACTCTGAGGTGATCAGAGTTAAGTGACTTGACCAGAGTCACATAAATAATAAGTGTCTGAGGTTAGATTTGAACTCAGATCTTCCTGAGTCCAAAATTGGTGCTCTAACAAATTCCTCATCTGATTTCCCAGTCTACTAACATATACAAAGTTTATTTCTCATACTGCTTTCTTCAAGTGCATATTTTTAATATATGTATATAAATAGCTTGTAAACCTTAAAATATCATACAAATATTAAGTATCATATTTAAATACTTATACACTTTTCATGTAACTGGACCTGTGATTTCATTGGTGTAGGTGTCTCCTATATATCAATGTGGAATTTATTAGCTTTGCATCTTAATCTCTGAAAATTAGCTGGGATGCTAAGATATGAAATGGATTATCCTACCTTACATAGTCAATATGAATTAGAGTTGGCAATTGAATCTTAATTCTTTTCATGCTGAGGGAATCTCTTGTGTTTGTGAATGTATATGTATGTGTGTATATATATACGTGTGTGTGTGTGTGTGTGTTTTCTCTGTCGTTGAATGAATGGATGGTCTTTCTACATTTGAAATTGGTCCTTTGGTGTCAAAGCCTAAGTGCGCGCGCACACACACACACACACACACACACACACACACACACACACACACAAACTTCTATCTGTGTCTATCCTCCTATTTCAGTCTTCTTATGTCTGTGACTCTTTCTACCTCTATTTCTATTATTCCTCTGTTTTTGTGTGTATGTAAGTATATATATATATATATATACATATATATATATATATATGTAAAATGATGATGAGACAAATATCATAGTATGCTATTATTTCCCTATGTTTCAGCAGAAATTTTTAAGGCCTAGACTAAAATGTCTAAATTAATATATCCAGATATAGATTCATACACATACCTGTTTTTCTGGAAGACAAAAGGGATAGAGAAGTGACCTTGAGTTCAAGAAGACTCAAATTTAAGTCCCTCCATAGATACCTAGTAGATGTGATCTAACCTAATTGATTTGTTCTAGACATATGGTATTATTAATATGAGCAACTTCTGACTGAAAACTGCCTTTCTTGATAGATAACTCATTTGCAACTTAGAGACTTTGTTTCCTAACAACATTAGAATGTTTTGTGATTTATAAAGGGTCACATAGCTATAAAGAGATGGGCATTTTTAGTCCTTTTTTATTCCATTGCCAAAAGTATTCCATACATTTTATGTTATTTTGATATATTAACAAAATAGTTCATACTTATTTAGAAGACAACTAGATGATGCAGTGGATAAAGTGTTGGACCTGGAGTCAGGAAGACTCATCATCATGAATTCAAATCCAACTTGAAACACTAGCTGTATGACCCTGGGTAAGTCACTCCATCCTGTTTGCCTCAGTTTCCTCATCTGTAAAATGACCTGCAAAAGGAAATAACAGATCACTCCAGCATATTTTTCAAGAAAATCCCAAATGGGGTCATGAAGATTCAGATGCAAATGAAAAATTGAAACTTCTAAAGAAATTTATGAATACTTTTTCTCCCAATAATCCTGTGAAGCAGGTAATATAGATAATACTATTTCCATTTTGCATATGAAGATATTGAAACCCAAAGAGATGATGTAACATCCCTAAGGTCTCTCAGCTAGCATGAAAGATCAATGCTCAACCCTACATGGCTGTCATTGAGTCCCAGGATACTTTTTGCTATGGCAAACTAATTTTCAACTATGTTGAACTTCCATAGCATATCAGAGAATTTTGCTTTATAGTACTTCTTCTAACTGATTGCAAATTAATTTGGTTGTTTGGGCTGACTGAAGAACAGCTGCAGCATTAATTATGCAGAATGGTATAGAAAAATGTAGCGTTAATGTTTTATCTCCTCATTATCCCAACAGCATGGAGTATATTTTCAAACACATAAATGTCTAATGCAATATTTCCCACATAATTTATTTAGGATGAATTGGGGTGTAGAGATTCTAAGCTCTCACGTGGGGTAAAGGGCAGAGAGCCATTGAATGACTAAGACCTCTATCCTGCTGCCTGTTTGTCAGCCTACATCTTGGAGCGGCTGATCTGTACAGATGTGGCCCACACATTGAGTTCTAAATGGCTGGTTTGCCTCAGCCCTGGGTGAGAGAAACATCATGACATCAACTGTCCTTCAGTTCTCCATTGCCTCCTGTCATTGCAGCTGCTGCTCTGCCCTTGTGTTTTCCTCTAGCCTCCTACACTTGCTTTTAGGGATAAAATCAGCATTCTTTGAGAGGAAAAAAAGAAAGGAAATAGACATGTTATGCATTTACTATGTCCCAGGTACTACACTAAAACCTTTTAAAATATTCTCATTTGATCCCCAACAAAATCCTACAAGGTAGGTTTTATTACTACTCCCATTTTATAGTCAATAAAACTGAGTCAGATGTTAAATGACTTGTTTGATGCCACATCAAGTCAGTACCTGGGGCAGAATTTGAACTCACATCTTCTTGACTCCAAGGAACACTCTTTCTACTATGCCATGGAACAAGATGATACTGTATTGTAATAGAAAGAGTACTGAAATCCTGAGTTCAAAATCAACATTCTTAACTGAAACATCTCTGGGTAAAAACCCTTAACTTAGTTTGAACCTCATCTGTAAATGGGGTTAACCACATTAAGTTGCTTATCATGAAACAAGTGTTCAGTGCTCTAAATATGTGAAATGTTACGTAATAATCAGACTTAATAATTAAATAACTAGTTTTAGAAGACAATAAAAAGAAAAAAAACAAACTGAAATGTTAACAAAATGTAAAGCAATTAGAGGAAAATTAGTATTTCATTATCCAAAGAGAAGAAGAGAAGTGATACATCCATTCAGAACTTGTGATAACCAGGGCCAAAATTGATCAGGATTTTTTGAGGAATAAATAAACTTTTTCTATATGAAAGAATAATAAAAAGAGATTGGTAGTGAGTGTATTTCATCATTGTAATTGAAAGTATTTTGTCTCTATAGATGGAACATCTGAAATAGCTAAGATCTCAGAGTAGTATCAAAATATTCTTGGCTGGGCCATGGCTACATGAATTCAACCAATAATATTGTTAACAAAAGGAAGCATCAACACCTTTCCAAGTTATTTGAATTTATTTATAGAAACACAGGGATTTGTTAAAACAATTTAAGAACAAGTTATTACCACTGGAAATTCCTGAAAAGTTATCTTTAAGGTGGCCGGACATAATGTTATCTGCAGATTATGCAACAAAATGGTGGAAATTATAAAAGATGCCACTGTAAGGTAAATTTTACCACTTGGCTCTACAAAAAGAAATGGACTAAAAATAGAATTATGTATCATAAGTTCACTATCTTTTATAAACAGAAAGATATGAAATCCTCCAACGAGAACTACAAACTTCAAAATCTCTTTGCAAAGTCAGCAAGTAAACCATATTGAAACCAGCACCATTGAACCCTGCAGAGCTGACACCCACAACTTGCCCAGACATAATATTTACCAAAAACATTTTAGAACATTTAAATAGCTGTTTCTAATGAAACACATACATTGCAGAGAGAGAAAGAGAGAGAGAGAGAGAGGAGAGGAGAGAGAGGAGAGGAGAGGAGAGGAGAGGAGAGGAGAGGAGAGGAGAGGAGAGGAGAGGAGAGGAGAGGAGAGGAGAGAGAGGGGAGGGGAGGAGAGGGGAGGAGAGGAGAGGAGAGGAGAGGGGAGGGGAGGAGAGGGGAGGGGAGGAGAGGAGAGGGGAGGGGAGGGGAGGGGAGGGGAGGGGAGAGGAGAAGATACAGTTATGTTTAATCCAGAATTGACATGAGCAACTATTAAAAACAGTTATTATGCTATTTGAAGTACTGATCTATATCTATATCTATATCTATATCTATTTATATATATATATATCTTTATCTCTAGCTCTACCTCTATCTATCTATCCATCTATCTATCTATCTATCTGCTATGTACTGGGTCAAATAATCAAAGGGCTGGATATTCTCAATATTAACCTAGGGGTATGAGATGAGAAGTAAGGAAACAATTTTTTGACTCTGATACTGATTTGCTCTGTGATCTTGTGCAGTGGCCTCAGTTGACCTTTCTAGGACTCAGTTTTTTTATTTCATTTGTATGGTAATATGTATTTTTTGACCTCTCAGTGCTATGCTAAAATTTGATAATTAATATGAAAGGACTGGATAAATATAAAGTACTAGATAAATATATAGTATTTTCTCCTTAATTCTTATCTGGTTAGATGATTTTGGGGACTTTTCTGATGTTTCTGCTTTGCCCAAGAAGGTTGGAAAAAACTCATCATTTTCAGCCTTGGAACTCTTATCTTGTCCCTCTGCTTGGGGGTGGGCATGGAAACATGAATTGTAAAATCTCATTAAGGATGGGCACAGTGGGAAAATCTTGTTTCTTACCGGGTTGCACTATTTTAATTCTTTGACTTTGCCACTGTGTCACTAAATGAAATGATTTCCCTGCTTTTTCCTATTATCTCTCCTGCTTTTCAGCTTTTTTATGTGTTGTTTTCTTGTAAGCCCCTTGAGGGCAGGATGCCCTCATTGATTTTTGTTTTGCTGTTTTTTTTTTGTATCTGAATCTTCAGTGGTTAGTCCAGTGCCTGCCACCTAACATACACTTAATAATAGTTTATTGATTGACTATTTTTGTATATTACAAAATTATCCATTATGAATCTAAAAAAATTCAATGTGACCTGACCATAGTGAACTAATAATTCTAGTGACCTTTTTAGGAAATTCACTGCCTTACAGATTCTCCCTTTAACATTTTCTCCCCCATTTACTCTCCCCAGCTGACATACAGGATGAATTATTTCATACTTCATATTTATAAAGGCCACATCACCATGGAAACAAAGTCTACACCTCCTTTGATTTCCCTTTGTATAGTTTGCTGAATTCATTCATTCATTCAATAAACAGATTCATTGATACATTGATTTAATCAATGGTTAGTATGGATCTTCAGTGTTCTGGGCTCTGTGGGAATAAAAAGATGAAATAAAGAAAGACCATTCCCTCAAGGCACTTCCAGTCCAACAGAGAAAATGAGATGTATATAAATCATGAGAATAGAGGTCAGAATGTATTGATGAACCAATGGAGAAGAGCACAAAGGGAGCAAGAAGAGTTCAGCTCAGACTTCCTAGACAAGGACCACTTGAGTCACCTTTTCAGTAAAGAGATCATGGGAATGACTAGCTTTTCTTGGATCTGAGTGATTGCCCAAGTGAATTCACATAGATGGAAGAGGTTCAGAGAGGGGTCAGGGCATTTCAGCAATTGTTTCTATCTTCTTATTTATGTATTTAGTCTTTTCTCTGATAAAACTAAATCTTCTTGAGGGTGAGGGCAATGTAATTTTTTTTTAAATTTTGTATCCCAGGGTATCTACATGGTTCAGTGGCTAGAACATGTGTTCTGGGGTCAGAAAGACCTGAGCTTAAATCAGTTCTCAAACACTTATTAGCTGTGTGATCCTGGGCAAGTCACTTAACCCCAATTGCCTAAGAAAGGAAGGAAAAAATAAAGGCAGGAAGGAAGGAAGAAGAAGAGAAAAAAGGAAGAAAGGAAAAAAGAAAGGAAGGAAGAGAAAGAAGGAAAAAAAGAAGGAATAAAGGAAGGAAGGAAAAGAAAGAAGGAAAGGAAGAAAGGAAGAGAAGAAAGGAAGGAAAGAAGCAAGGATGGAAAGAAGGGAGGGAGGAAGGGAGAAAAGAAGAAAAGAAAGAGAGAAAGAAAAAAGAAAGAAAAAGGGAAAAATGTATCCTCCACACTTACAGTGACCTCTGAAATGTAGTAGATCTTGGGATGGAGGTGAGTGCAAACTCGTGTAAATGGGAGAAAGCCGGTTTGACTAGATTAGAGAGTATAGGAGGGAGTGCAATGTCCAATGAAGCTGGAAAGATAATAGTAATAATCATAAACAGTTTTCATTTATATAGCATTTTAAAGCAGAAAGTTTTATATATGTTGTCTCATTTCTCATAGTAACCCTGGAACATATGTGTTTCTGTATCCCCATTTTACAGAAGAGAAAACTGAGACTGAATGAGGTTAAGTGACTTTCCTAGTGTCAAACAGCTAGTAAAATCTGAGGAAGCATTTAAATTCAGGTTTTCCCAACATCATGTCTAGCTCCCTAGTTTGGGTCAAGGTTGTGAAGGGCTCTAAAAACTAAGCAGAGGAATTTGAGTTTTATTCTAGAAGTAACAGGGAGCCAGTGGAGTTTGTTGAGTAAGGGAGTGATGTAGTCAGATTGGAATTTAAGGAAACTAACTTTGTCAGCAGTGTGTAGGGTGGATTGGAATGGGGAGAACACTAGATATGGAGATTATTCAGGAGACTATTCAGATAATTTAGGTGAGTGGTGATGAAGCCCTAAATGAAGACTGCATCTGTGTCATCTACTGTGCCACCTAATTGCCCATAGGGATCTGGAGTTACGAAGGCCTGACTTGCCTCAGATGCTTATTAGATGTGTGACTCTAGGCAGACCATTTAATCTCTGTTTCAGTTTTCTGATCTGTAAAATAGGCATAATAATAGTACCCACTTCCCAGAATTATTGGGGAAAGTCAGTGAGATAACATCCATTAAGTGCTTTGCAAACCTTAAAGGGCATAAATATAATTATTAACTTTTAATTGTTATAGTAATATTGGTATTGGTTTTAATGAGGTTCAGAGCATGAAGACTCGAGGATAATATAAGTGTGGGAGAAGGGAAGGTTTGGGAGGAAAGATGGAATTTAATTTTCCACCTCCAGGAAAGAGGTGAAGAGTGCTTAAAATGGGGAGCTGGAGTTAAGAAGGATGAGGGAGGATGAGTGGGAGACATCTCAATGAGGTGGCATCCTTAGGACTTGGCAGCTATTTGGATGGAAGCAGAAGGGGTGGCTTTGGAAGGGAAGAGTCAACAATGATTCTGAGGTTTGGAGCTTTGGTGTAATATTGGGACTGTTTAAATTGTGGGAAAAAATGAGAAAGTGCCAGCTGGCATTGAGACTTTGGCACAGTGTGAGGCAGGGGATTTCTCCACTCAGAAATTTGCTAGAATGTTTTTTTTACCAATCACTCCAGATCAGAGCTCAGCATTTTGTATACAGTTTCTGCCCTAGGAAATTTTTCTTCAGGTAACTTGATATTCTCTCTCAAACTATTCAATGATCGAATATTGGCTTCTTGATGAATTTTTTTGCAGTCTGAGTGAAGTGGCAGGAATAAAATCCTTGGCCAATAAACACTGCTGTCACTAATCTCTCCATAGTAAAGGGAATTTTTCTGTATTCTCTTTTTAAATCTGCTACTTCTTCCACTTATGTGACCCATTAGTCCACTGTACCACTCTGGATAAGGCAGTAAGGAGTTCACCCTTAGGTGGAACCTACTGGTAGAACCATAGGAAATTATTTTTTCGAGAGAACTGGATCACAGAGTCACAGTCATACTGGTGTAATGAGTAAAGCACTGGCCATTGATACTTGGATATCATAAGCCAAATACAATTGAGCCTCAGTTTCCTCTTGCAAAATCAGTGCATTCGAATTGACTGCTCTCCATGGGTCTCCTCTGAAATCTAGGATCCCAGTCCTATATCTACATAGTTAGAAATGGTAATATCCTTGGTGCAAAGTTTAATGAGGAAGGTTCATTCTAAACACATCTTAACATTTTAGAATGGCAAGATTCTTTAGAGGTCATCTAGTACTTATTCGTGGTTCTTTATGAGGCTGCTAACAATGAGAACAGCAATAATACAGTAGTAATTAGCTACTCTTATAACAGTACTGTAGCCAGTAGGATTATTATTGCAAATTAGCAAGCCTTCTGTAAGGAGCAATTATGAGATATCAATGACAACAACAAATAACTATTGGTATATTACTATTGATTATCTAATGAAATCGTTTGGAGTTCATTGAGAAGATAATGCTAAATAGTCTTTATTATAATAGTAATATGATCATTGTTATTATAATTAATAGTTATCTGGGCTGACCCTCTCAGAGTTAATTATGAGGAAAACTAATCATAAGAAAAGGAAGTGACTTAATCAAGATCACATACCTAAACTATTGTAGATGTGACTCAAACCAAGATGTATTGACAAGCAGGCCAGTCCTCCTTCAACAACACCATATAGGGTCGATACAGTGCTAATTTTTAGAATATGAAGTTGGGTTTCCTGCATTGATAGTTTGATGACTTGATGAAAGCAACAGTTTGATGACTGGAATGAAAAGGAAGACTTCTAAAAAGGTATTTATCAAACATTAAGAATTTATTGTGTTGAAAACACTGCTTAATTCTAGGAAAAATAATTACAAAACTCAGAAGTCACTGACCCTTGGAGCTCATCATTTACTTGTACTGGCAACAGGCCTGGAATGCTCCCATCTGGACTCTGAGATGAATAAAAAATGCAAGGGACAAAGTTTCTAGGTAATTAATAATTAATTTATTTATTAGGCTATTGGCAATCAATAAATTGATGGTCAGTGATTTCTCTCAGCAACCAAAGCTGCCAAGGTAGACCCTACTTTAAATCCTTTCTGAAATGGAATTTCAATGACAAGTGAAAATCTGCTTTGATTGATAGATATTTAATGAAGAGGACTTCATCTTCTCCTGCTGAGAATGTACTTTGACCACAGAGGGTAAAAACGAAATTGGAAAAATTCACCAATCACCTGAAAGAGATCTTAAAATGGAAACTCCTAGTAATATTTTGGCACTCTCAGGCCAAAGAGAAAATAGCACCAAAGGCAACCAAAAAGAAATTGTTTAAATATTCTGGAATTATAGTCAGGATAACACAACTACATGGGAAGATGGTACTTGTACTATTTAAGAACTTTCTCATTATTAGGCCACTTAGAAGAAGCATACATAGTCAAGAAGGCATGGATGTAAGTTGAATGTCAAAGTTAAAAAAAAATAGCTCAGCACAGTTGCCATCATATACAGGAAGTCTTTCCAGTGTCCCCTTCAACTAAATGCCTTTCCACCCAAGGTAATCTTGTTTCTATTTTTTATATATCTTTCTGGAATGTTATTAGAAAATATTACTAGAAAATATCAACCAGATTTAATTATCTAGTGTAAAATTATTTATTTTATTTTTCTGAAGGCCTTTCCTAGTTGATTTAAAAAGTTTTATCATTTTAAGTCACACACTGAGGAAGACTACAGTGCATTGGAGACTACTTGAAACATAATTCAACTCAGTTAAATGTATTTATTATCATTATTATTAAAATTAAATACTCACTTTGTGTAAGGCACTGCATTAGATGCCAGAACTGGTGAATCCTGTACATACCTTCTCAGAAGATTTTTAAATGCATAAAGTAAAAGTCATAGGATTACAAAGAAAGCCAGTTATACTGAAATCCAGTTATCAAAGTAGATTTTTTTTAAAACAAAGATTACACAGCCCAGTTTAAAAACTCTTGATGTAGAATTTTGGCTCTTTGAAGGCAAGGACTATCTCAATTTGCCATTTGTGCCTCATTGCCTAGTAATTGACTAGCAAAATAAATAACAATCAAATGCTTGCTAATTGATTCAAAGGCAACAGTGCTCTCAGAGTGTTAATATTCTAGTGGAAAGATCCCAAGACCCTAGTTCAAATTCAGTTCTTTTCCTTGATTTTTGTATACCCTTCAGCGTGTTATTTCCTCTCCTTTGGGCTCAATTTATTATTTTTAATGTTAAGTGTTGGATGCTGTATAGTAATGAATCAGGAAAACTTGATTTCAAATCCAGTCTATAAAGGGCTCTGTCAATTTAAGCTGTTATTCTTTTCCTCAATTTTCTAATTGCTTCATGCTTCCAAAGAGACGATTGGTTTAGGGGAAGAAAGACTGAAGTCAGGAACCTGGGATTCAAATGCCTTTTCTTTCTCTCACTCCCTATATGACCTTGGTTAAGTCATATAGATTCTTTGAGTTTTAGTTTCCTTTTCTTTACCTGGATTCTTATTTCCCTTCTTTCTCTAAATAGGTGATCCCAAGATATTTTCTTACAGCTTTATTTTAAGGAAATGGCTTCATAAATGATAAAACACTATACAAATATTAATTTTAATTATTTCATAATACTTTTATAATTTAGAATTCAGATTTTTTCAGTCTTTCATTAACCATCCTGACTTGCCTCAAGGAAGGAATCAGTTCATGCATCAATCCCTTTTATCAAGTAGTCATCTAGTTTTCAGTGACAGGGAGTACCCTACTTATGAATGCACCTTTTTCCACCATTGTATAAGACCTAATAGTCTGATAGTTATTCACTTGTTTTGAACCTGAATAATATCCTCGTGGTAGTGAACAGGTATTCAAAAAAGTTGTTTATTTCAACTTTATATTAATCTAAAGATCTGAATCATTTTTTCCTTCAGAATGAATTCTATTCTTCCCTCTCTCTCTCTCCTCCTCCATTCCAGTATGTCTGCATTTGGTTATAAATCATCATTGATTATCTTCCACTAGATGGGAAGGTGAAGAGAAACCAGCAGGAGTCAATATCTTAGGCTAGAGAAGTTAACCAAGGTATATATTTTTCTTTGTGAAAAATGGGAAGACCATTTGGCCAACCCCAAAACTGTCTTTTCTTGAAGTCAATCAATAGATAATCAGCACCTGTGGCAAACAGTCCTTTGAGAAAAGTTCCCATGGTAAGGTCTAGGTTGCCTCAATTGACCAATGATTTATTTTCATTTTTCTTTGAACAAGACATGTCTGTGTACATCAATAACAAAAAGGCAGCCCACAGATATTGATTGTTAAATGTATTTGTTGAGAACAAGGTTTTTGTACTTCCCTTATGAACTTAGATTTTTTTTTCTAGTGACATGACTGGCTCACCACCCTCTGTTCTGGTGAGACTACATCTTGCTTTGTCCTGAGCATCACATTTTAGGAAAAATTTAGCAAAGCAGAGTGTATACAAATGAGCATGGTCAGGTTAGTGAAAGGACCAATATCATGCCATGTGAGAAAAAAAGAAAATGGGGAATGAAGAGAAGATTTAATAGGAGTGAGGAGGTGGATAGCTGTTTTAAAGTATCTAAAGGTCTGTCATATGGATGAAAGTTAAAACTAGATTCTTTGTGTCACTAGAGACCTACATTGGGACTAGTATTGAAAGTTGTAGGGAAACAAATTAAAATCAATACTTCTGACAAATAATAATATTTCTGTATGAGTCCAGTGGCACCATAGCATACTAAAATGTTCACATTGAGTTTGAATAGCAGAGATTTTAGGAATAAAAGCTCTTATAACCCAGACCTGGGGCCAAGTAGGTGATTCAGTGAATAGAGTCCTGGTCCTAGAATCAGGAAGACTCAATTTTGAGGGTTCAAATCTTATCTAAGACACTAACTGTGATCACTTAACCCTGTTTGGATCTGGAGAAGGAAATGGCAAACTGCTCCAGTATCTTTAAAGAAAACCCCAAATTGGATCACAACTGATATGATTGAAAAAATAACTTGGAATAACAAAGAAAATTTAATTTGTTAGTAGTATATGATATATTTATAAGATTATAGCATATCAATAAGACCAGTGACCTTGAATTCAAAAACCTGGGATTGTTTTCTGGTTCTGATTCTTATTGGCTTTGTGACTGTGGCAAAGTCATTTGTCTTCTCTGGTTTCTACATTATCATGATAGAAGAAATAATCCTGGACTTGCAAGTTTTAAGAAGGTTCTTTAAATGGATATTAATTTTTTTAAAGCGAAGAGCACCCTAGAAGAATATGTCATTCTTATTGTTTCTCCCTCCTCTACATTTCATTATTTATGTGATTTGTGTTGATCTATGACTAAGGTATGACAGGACAATGGGGAAAGGATGTGTTCCTTTATCTAACTTTATTAACAAATTTCCAAAACAGCTAGCTAGGTGATACAGTGCATAAGTTTCTGGGTTTGGAGTAAGGAAGAGCTGCCCTTCAATTTAGTTTCAGACACTTACTAACTGTCTGACCTTGGTTAAGTCACTTCATTTCTGTGTATACAGAACAGCAGTAAAGGATCTTTAAAGGATATTGAGCATAGAATGTTAGCAGTGAGATGATCTTAGAATACAAAGCACAGAATATCAAAATGGGAAAGACCTCAGCATATAGAGCATAGAATATCAGAACTAGAAGAACCTCAAAGCAGACTGCTGCCAATCCAAAGAGAGAAGGAAGAATTTTAATCATGGAATGTTCATTGGCTGTGTAGGAGTTACCCTTTGTTCTCTTTATATGATCACATGACTATTTCACCTCCAATTTGTACATTCATTTGATTACATTCTTCAGTTTATATTGCTTTTCTAGTTTTTTCCTATTCACTATGCATCACAGTTACTATGCATACCTCTTCCCCCCACCCCCAGTATATTTTCCCCTGATATATTTTGATTAAATTCTGTATATTTTATTGTTATATGTATTGAGTCACCTCTCTTGACTACCTACCTCTCATTGAGGCAGACTTCATTGGAGGGCATTGGCTCAAGTAATGCAGTTTCCTTTGCCTTTGGGGTCTTTTATTTTGCTGGATTAGTAAAGGTCCTTAGGATTCAATTATACTGGTGGTAGATGAAGATCTTTAGAGTACCCTAATTTTCATCATGAAATCACTTTCTTTAGAAAATAACTACCAAGCAGTGACCATGGAACTGGTAAACAATTGTCTCCTATTTCAGATATACCCATTTTTATTTTTTAAAACTTGATTTTATGAACCTCACCCTGTCATCAGCAAGAGGGAAGGGGATAGCTACTTTTCACACACGGAGATATTGATTAAACCCATGAAAATGCATACTTTAGGGGCAGTTAGGTGGCACAGTGGATAGAGCACTGGCCCTGGAGTCAGGAATACCTGAGTTCAAATCCGCCCTCAGACACTTAATAATTACCTAGCTGTGTGGCCTTAGGCAAGCCACTAAACCCCACTGCCTTGCAAAAATCTAAAAAAAATGCATACTTCATGAGCTTTCTGGTGGTTGGGCAAAGGAAGACTGAAGAATTTGTGGATGATATTGTGAATTTGGTTAAGTTGCAAATCAAGTTATGATTATTATTAATTTTGCTAGTGATACATGAACTTCAGAGAAAATTATCATTTCAAGACTGAAGCATTGATAATAAATCATTCAATGATACAATTTTGTTTGTACCTACTCTTTTTTCATTGTCTCTCCATTAGACTTGAGTTCCTTGAGATCCTTGAGATCAAGGATAGTCTTTTGTGCCCCAAATTAGCACAATCCCCTGGAAGAAAAATAAGGCTTAAAGGGGGCACTCATAAATAAGTTCAAATATTTGCAATAGGGGGTTAGCCTTTGTTGTGCTTGACTTCAAAGACCAGAACTAAATCCAACCATTACAAGTGACAGAGAGATTTTGGTCTGAACTTAGGGGAAGCCCCCTAATAATCACAGTAGAACAAAAATGGAATGGATGATATTGGAAACTAGTAAGTTGTCCTTTATTAGAATTCTTTCAGCAGAGTCAGATGACTTCTTCTCAGGGATGATGTGGAATGATTTCTCTTGACTTAGACTAGGAGAATGCTTCTAGCTCTGAGATTCTAGGATACTCTCATATAAATCCTCACAAGAAGGGTGGCCCATAGTTAGAACACTGGACTTGGAATGAGGAAGACCTGAATTCAAATTCTCCCTCAGACAGGATTTGTGTATCCTTTGCTAAATCACCTATCTTATCCTCAGATTCTCCATCTATAAAATGGGCATTATAATAGTATCTACCTCCTGAAGTTGTGAGCAGAAAATGAGATGCTATTTGGAAAGTACTTCCAAGACTTGAATCACTATATGTATATTAGGATTATTATGTTTCACTTTAATCTTTTCCTTTCCATGTTACACATTTCAAGCAGTCTTCATTGTCCATGATTTCGAGCACCATTCTGCTCCCTTTGTCATGGATGTTCTTTATCTTGCCATTGAGTCTCCTGAAAGTTGGTGCCCGGAACTTAATATGATTTCTTAGGCATTTCTTTGACAAGTTTATCCCAGCAGGGTAAATATGGTGTTGTCTTTCAACAAGTAGTCACTGGGTGCCTACACCATGTCAGACAAGTGGGGATTCAAAGGAAGATTATAGACTAGATTGTGAGATCCATGACATAGGGCACTTCCAGATGAGCCCATTCCATTTATCAGTGCATGTTGACACTTTCTCTGTAATGAAGAGTCATAGAGCACTGAAAGGTAAAACAGAGGAGGTTTGTCCATCCAACACATTTCAGAGATAAGTGGAATGTGATTCCAGGTCCTTCATCACTTACTTTGTCAGTGAACACAGAAAAGAAAGAGTTCCTATCCCCATCAAGAAAGCAGCTTGCATTCTGTGGAGAAGCTAATATGCACATATAGAAGTAAATGTAAAAATTACTTCCATGATAGAGCTCTGACTTGAAATGGAGAGCCCTGAAATCAAATCTTACTTCATGTATTTCCTCACTGAGAGATTTTGAACAAGTCCCTTGATCTCACAGAATTGATTTTCTTATCTATAAAAATAGGGGTACACTTGCCCCATTCTAAGTTACAGTTGTCCTTAGAAAAGTATTTGTTGATACAAATAAATCTTGTATTTACTTACTTATTTTCATTGCTTCCCCATTTCTGAAATACTTTGATGTTCAGTTATTTCAGTCATGTCCAACTCTTCATGACTACATTCACAGTTTTCTTGGCAGAAATACTAGTTTGCCATTTCCTTCAGTTCATTTGATAAAGGAGGAAACTGAAGCAGACAGGGTGAAGGGACTTGTCCTGAGTCACATAGCTAATAAACATCTGAGGCTGGATTTGAACTTAGGAAGAGGAGTCTTCCTGATTCCAAATTCATTACTCTATCCACTATCCCACTTAGCTGCCTGCCTGGTATAGAGTAGGTTCTTAATAAATGTTAATTAAATGATGATTTCAAGGGTCAAATAATTGAAATTCTTGTTATTTGTAGAAAAAAGGGATGCTCAGTTCTTTTATTAGATACCTCATAGCTTTATTATAATCTAATGATAAAATACATATAGGGATTTGTAAATGCAATGCATTCTAAAAAGGAACCTCACATGTGAGTCTTCAGGAAGCATCTATTAAGTGCTTGTTATATGCCAATTAAATATTAGAGATGCAAAAATCAAGGAAAGGGGTATCTGCCTTTAGGGATCTCATATTATCATTGAGGAGCTAATATGAAAATGTATGAATATTCTGTGTGTGTATGCACACACACACACACACATATAAATGCACATTTACAGAATAGATGGAAAGTGATACCATAGGGAAAGTTCTAGGAGTGGGGAGGGAGATAGGAATGACTTTTTGCAGAAGGTGGGTTTTGAGTTGCACCTTGAAGAAAGCCAGATTAGCCAGGATATAAAGATGAAGGAGAGCATTCCAAACATGAGAGACTACCTGCAAAAACTAGTATGCATTGTCTTCCCTTGAGATGCCACTAACAGGTTACTTGTTGATTTGGAGTCAGAGAGACAAGTTAATATCCTGCCACAGACACTAATTCTGTGGTGCCTGACATGTGACTACAATGCTCTCATTCTCAGTTTCCTTAGCTGAAAAATGATTATATTCCTTGTTCATATTTCCCAGGATTATTATGAAGATCAAATGTGGTAATATGTATAAAGTAGAGAGAGAAATTATTTGAAAAGTCTTTGTAAAAAATTTTGCAAACCTTAAAATACTATATAAATGTTATCTAATACTTCTCAATGATATGGTAATGATGAGAAACAGCAGGTAGGACCCATATGGTTAAATCATAATGAGAATACATGGAGGGGGGCAAAGTGTGAGAAGACTGGAAAGGATGGAAAGGAGGCATATTCTGAAGGACTCTAAATACTAAATAGCAGATTTCAGGTTTCATACTGAAAGTAATAGGGAGTAACTGGAGTTTGTTGAGTGAGGATGGACTTGGGGCAACACTGTCAGACTTGTGATTTAGGGGGAAAATAGCAGCTGAATAGAGAATGGATTGTAGTAAGAAGAGATTTCAGTCAGGAAGACCAAAAAGAAGATTATAATAGTAGTCCAAGAGTGAGCATTATGGATATGCACCAAGAGGGTAGCTGTTTGAGATGGTATGAGAAATATGTAAGCAGAAGACTGGGTATGGGGTAGGAATGGAAAAATGACAAATGAATGATGACACTGAGGTTGTGAACCAGGATGACTGGGACAATGGTGTTTCCCTTGATTCTTGCTAATATTGGGGGTTTGGGGATAAGGATAATGAGTTTAGTTTTAGAAATGTTCAGTTTTTATATTGTCTTCATTTTTAAATCATTATCCTTTTGCTTTCATTACTCAGTGAACCATCTGTTGTAAGAAAGATTTTTTTCAAATTAAAAATCATTTCTGCAACATTAACTAGCAATGTAGCTAAATCTAACAATATATTAACAATACTATGCTCATCTATGTCACCCGTCCCCTCCTCTGGGCAGTTTCTCAATTCTTTTCTGGGATTAATTTGTTTCAGGTATTGGTTGATATCTCTCTCTCTCTCTCTCTCTCTCTCTCTCTCTCTCTCTCTCTCTCTCTCTCTCTCACACACACACACACACACACACACACACACACACACACACACACAGACACACACACACAGACACACAGACACACACACACACACACACACACACACACACACACAGTTATTAGAACTGCTACTCTTTCTATATTTCAGTGGTCTGTGATCTCATTGTTCCAAGTCCTTTTTCACTTCAGGAGATTGTAACTTGCCCAAACTGAGGTTATGCAATTGAATTTACTTTCTGATGACCATTGCACCAGTAGCTACCACCCCTAGTATTACAGTCATTTCTCATTTCCTTCTAATTCCAGAGCAGATATAGATTAATATAATATAGATTGCAACTATTTTCATTGACATATTATAAATCCTTCAGGGAAATGCTCATAAATTGGGTGCAATTCCCTTGATTTTGCAGTCTTTCCTGGTTTCCCTTGTAAGGCTCAAACTGTCCAGATGTTAGCCCTCAATTTTACTGCATTGACCAGGATGATTTTTTTCCCAGGTGAATGAATGTATCTTTCATATTTCTTTTGTGCCATCTTTTGTGTTGGTCACTGCCAGCAGCAGTATATTACAGTTGCTTCCCTACCCTCTGCATCTTGCTCTTGCCCTTCAGGTCACCTGCAAATTTGATGCTTCAGAGATTGTGGCATTCCATGATTCACAGCCAATTATTATTATTATTACCATTATTATAATTATTCCACTGCACCCAAACTGTGCTTTGCCATCTATTATAAAACTGATAAAAGTGGCTAAGACTTCATTAAAGCATGTAAGGCAGCAAATGGATAAAGAAAATAATGAAAAACCTGTTTATTGTAATTAACTTAACACAAGCATTTCTGAAAACACAGCTTGTCTCATCATGCAGAAAGCTACAGGCGCTGACACAACAGTTTTACATAATATACTCCATTTTATTTCTGAAAAGAATGGTAATTTGTTGTGGGGGTGCAGTGAGGTGGGGGATAATACGTGTTTCCTTTCTAAGCCTTGGGCTGCATATGGTTTACTGTCCTCTACTACAGGCAATTTAAAATCATGCTTTGGATAACTCAAAGACAAATTAAGCTCAGAGACCCAGCAGCCAAACTGTAAACCATGGTTGTATTAGCAGCAATGGTTTTTAAATTGTTTGTGAGAATTTGAGCCCAAGTTTGCCTTCTGTGCTCGAGATGCCCATTTATTCACTTTGGATGGAATCAAGTCAAGTTTCCTTCTTGCTGCTCAGCTTCAATGCCTCATGGAGATGACTCTGAGCTCTTGCAAGCTATGCCAGCTGAGTTCCAAGGGCTGGTAGGTTCAGCCATCCTGGAAAGCCCTTGAATAAGTTCTCAGTCATGAATGCTCTTGTTTACAGGGATCAATCTCAAGAACTAGAGGAAGGCTTATTGCTATCACATTGGTCACTTGGTAGTGATAGATTTTTGGCCATAGCAATGAGGTTCTCAGTTCTAGGAATATACCATATACATACATATATATATATATATATATATATATATATATATATATATATATATATATATATGTGTGTGTGTGTGTATATATATATATACTATATTTATATATTAATACTATATATATTAATATATATCATATATAGTAATATCAATAGATCTATTTCTAGATCTCAGATAACTTTCTACTCACCTATGTATCTCCTATTTTCTTCTATTTATCTATCTCGAGATATCTAGATATCTTTCTACCAACCTATATATCAACTATGTATTATCTAATCTCTTTCTTTCTCCCTTTCTTTCTCTCTTACTCTCTTCCTTCCTTCCCTTCTTCCTTCCTTCCCTCCCCCCTCTTTTCTATCTATCTCTAGATATCTTTCTCTCTTTCTATCTCTCTGTCTCTCTATAACTCCTTTTTGACTGGAGCTAAGATTTTACTGGTATCTGGAGTTCTGGTAAAGATATTCTTGTATAAATGAAGATTGATACTTTCTGTAGTGTTTGCAATGTGCTTGGGATGATGAGAAGTTAAATGACTGGCTCCTGTCACATAACCAGTTTATGTCAGAGGTGAACCCAGGTTTTCCTCACATAGGACCAGTTCTAAATAAGTAATATCAGGTAACATTTATATTAAACATCATTTAAAATGGTTTTGTTGCTATTGATTTTATATTATAAAATTCTCATTTTACACAAGGTCACAGTAGTAAGGGGCTATAGAACATAGTAGGTAAAATTCAGGATGATGGTAGTTAGCATTTATATAGAACTTTACATATGTTGTCTAATTTTATTCTTTGTTTTAGGGTTTTTTTTGAAAGCCAAATGGGGTTAAGTGGCTTGCCCAAGGCCACACAGCTAGGTAATTATTAAGTGTCTGAGACCAGATTTGAACCCAGGTACTTCTGACTACAGGGCCAGAGCTTTATCCACTACACCACCTAGCCGCCCCTAATTTTATTCTTAAAATAACTTTGTATATTGAATTCTCTTATTAGCCCAGTTTTTCCAGATGATAAAATTGAGACTGACAGAATTAAAGTGACTTGCCCAAGATCCCAGAACTAGTAAGTATCTGGTTTGAATACAGAATTTCTTGACTCAAAGTCCGAATTCCTTATCACTGTGCCACCTGGCTGCCCCATCTAGAAGGGATGGCCAGCATCTAGAAAAGATGTTCAAATGTAGACTATCAAAAATGAAAAAAGAACTTAGAGCTCAAATCCAGACCTAATTTGAAATTTGATGGAAATCGGATTGGGAGGGGCGGCTAGGTGGCTCAGTGGATACAGCATCAGTCCTGGAGTCAGGAATACCTGAGTTCAAATCTGGCCTCAGGCACTTAATAATTACCTAGCTGTGTGGCCTTGGGCAAGACACTTAACCCCATTGCCTTGCAAAAAAATCCTAAAAAGAAATAAAAAAATTAGATTGGGAGAAATAGAGTGATCTGTTCCAGGTTACTTAGCTAATTAATGACAGAAGCTGCCTTAGAATCCAGGTCTCCTAAGTCCCAACTCAATGTCCTTTCTATATCGTATAATGAGGGAAATGATGGAGAAAGAACAGTTTTACCGACATCTCATTTATTGATGCTCATCTCTGAGCTGTAGAGTGGAGAGAACATTGTTCTGATTATCTCAGGCCCTCAGAGAAGTTATGACTGACATTAGGTCATATAGATGGCAGCATTAGGATTAGAACTTAGACCTCCCAAATTCTCTCCTGGAGAGAATTAGCTGTACTTAACCTTTGTTTTACAGCAGAGCAAGCAGTCTGTTTGGAGTCTTATATGAACTCAGGGTTCAAGTTTAAAGTATGCCATTTATATTTATGTCATTTTTATCAAGCCTGTCTGTACTGGGGGAAATCATTTAATTTCTCTGGGCCACCTGTAAAATGAAAGAGTTTTACAAAAATTGATCCCTGTGGTCCCTTACCAAAGAGATGCAACTCATATGACTCCCTAGTGACTTTGATCCAGATGAAAATCTAATTGGGAAATATTTAGCACAATAAATAAAAAATCAGTAAAACAGGCAATATTAGAATAATTTTCTAAATCAATATGGAACCTACAGGAATCCTTATGTAGTTTCATGGCCCTTCTTCTTGTATTTGAGTTTACCACCAATGCCTTAAATGATTTGCATACATGATCTGAGGTCCTGTGGTTCATAGTTTGCAGTCAAATGACATACAGAATGTTTGAGTAAAGTGTCTTAAATGACATAGCATGTTCAGATGTTGAAACTTAGGTCTTAGTTCTGCCTTCCACATAAACAATTTTCAAGGAGTTCCATTGTGATTTTCCCCCAAAGGGATTGTTTTAGTTGGATAACTATCTACAGAGTTACCACAAATGATGGTTATCCCAAAGTGAAGAGCTAAGAGATATTTGGTTTCTTATTTCTTTCTCATTTATATCATATCCGTGTTAGTGAGATAGTCCAATACAATGTCATGCAATAAAAGATCTACCATATTTCCAGTAATAATTTGAAGGAAATGGGGCAGCTAGGTAGCGTAGTGGATAAAGCACCGGCCTTGGAAGCAGGAGTACCTGGGTTCAAATCTGGTCTCAGACACTTAATAATTACCTAGCTGTGTGGCCCTAGGCAAGCCACTTAACCCCATATGCCTTGCAAAACCTAAAAAAAAATAATTTGAAGGAAATGGAAATGTGTAGTCTATAGAAGAAATGATTTAGGGGTGACATGATAGCTGTTTTCAAGTATTTAAAAGACTTTCATATGGAAGAGGAACCAGGTTTGCTCTCTTTGGACCCAGAGAGCAGAATAGTAGTGGCTGAAGGTTTCAGTAAGAGAAATTTTAGTTTGATATAAAAAAAAAACTTTTGATCAGAGGTCTGCCTTGGGAGGACCACCAGGTTTATGAAGGTCTTGGCACAGAATCTGGATTATCATTTGTCATGGTGTCACAGAGAGAACCTCTGTGGTCCTTTCCAACTCTGAGATTCTATGATGTTATGAGTTTAAAAACACTGTGACATTTATATAGGAGAATTTTCTTCACAATAAACCTGTGAGATTTGTCCTTTAACTATTTATGTACCCCTTTTATAAATGAGGAAACCAAGACTCAGATAACTTAGTTAACTTACCCATAAATCCACAGTTAGTGTCAGTGGAAAAAAATTGAACTCAGATCCTCCTAAATTCCTATCCAATGGCACCTTGAAGGGGTAAGGGCTTGGTTATAAGAAAGACCAAAGCCACTCTGCATCATACTGGGGTTGAGCAGAGACTAATTTTAGAGTCACCAATAGGCAGATGTGAACATGGTCAATAGGGAAAATCAGAAATGTTGAAAGAGAGAGAGATATGAGACAGAGAACAAGTAATCAAAAGTGAGCAGAGCTAAGACCTTTGTGTTAGTTCTAACTAATGTTCAAATTGATGCAAAGAATGAGGGGAGAGATAATGGGAGGTCAAGGTCACTAGCCAAGTGATTTATTGAGTGACTTAACAGAACTGATTGACAGTTTTCTCATCCTCAGTGAGATCAACACATGCTTGCCATGCTCCATTAAGGTTTTTAATGGTACATTGACAAGTTCTGCCCATCTTGGCACATTTATTATTACTTCAGTTCTCACAGTCTTATTTAGAGGAAGTCAAGATGTTCCTTCTCTTGATGGTGATCACAAAGTATGACAAAGGGCTAAAGGGAAAATGAGCCATTTGTGTTTTAATCAGAAGACTGACTTGGTGATTTTTGTTATTTGGAGTAGTATTTTAATGTTTCTTCTCCCTCCCCTCAATTTTTTTTTAAACTTTCCAGACATGATTTCATCACTTTCTCAAAGAAGGGAAAAAAATCATATTCAAACAGAATAGTAAAGGAAATCAAATTGTCATTCTGTACCAAAAACCAAACAAAAAAACCCAAAGAAAACCCAAGCAAAAATACTTGAATCACCGGGATTACAACTTTGAATTGCTTATTTATATAGCAGCCATGACTAGGGTAATGCTGCTACTGCTGCTGCTGCTGCTGATTATGATGATAGTGGTCAAAAAAATGGTCTAAATGACATTTAAAGAATGTTTTATGGTTTATAAAGTACTTTACTTAGGTTATCCTAATTGAATCTAAACAGTCATTAAATGCTTCAGATATAACTCCAATTTACAGATGAGAAAACTAAGGTTCAGATAAGTGAAGGGAATTGCCTATCACTACTATATACACTGTGCTATGCTGCCAAAAAATCCAAGCAGGAGGTAGCAAAATAATTTTCTCTTTGAAGCTTTGACTGTGGGATTGGAAAGTGGGAAAAACCTGACCCTAGCAATTATATACTACCTTTTATATAGTTTTTTTCTTTTATTGAAAAATTACCTAGGAAAATTCTCAGTCTTAAAAATAGGTTGTTTCCCTTTCTAGATGACAAGCCTCTTGCAGGTGCTACTATTTTTCTACCTCCCTCCTCTGGAGTGGTATTCCCATGGTAAGATTCTAGTAAATATTTTCCAAATGTTAAATGAAAGATGAATGAATGAGTGAAGGTGACCTGAATAAAAATGGCATGTACATGTGTTTGTGTTTGAATTACACAGGTCCTTGATCATTTTCCCCCATAGGCCATTTTGTCCCTTCTAAAGGTTTGCTCCATTGAAATCTCCAAATGACAGTGGAAAGGTTTCACAGGACTCACTTCAGAACAGGGAATTTACCTGATAATTTTTCTTTCCTGCTGGTCTGTGGAAGGGTTATGCTTTATGGACTGTGGAGGAAAGGCCAGAAAGGAGAACTTAAAAGCCTTTTTCCTCTTTATTTTTGTTTGTGATTCTGCTTTTTACCCCAGCTGAAATCCACAAATGATGTGATCCTCTTAGTACTCTTATGGAAGGCAGTGAATAAAGAGCTATCCTTAGAAAAGGTCATTGTTGAGAAGCAGGTCCTTAGATA
This sequence comes from Macrotis lagotis, assembly GCF_037893015.1. Classification (NCBI taxonomy): domain Eukaryota; kingdom Metazoa; phylum Chordata; class Mammalia; order Peramelemorphia; family Peramelidae; genus Macrotis; species Macrotis lagotis. The sequence continues at coordinate 215,671,682 of NC_133660.1, forward strand.
AAAGTATTTATATCAGCAATTTGGAGATAGAAAAGAATTGGAAACAAAATAGATGACCATCAACTGAGGAATGGCTAAATAAATAGCCATTCATAAATATAATGAGATATTTTGTGCTAGAAAGAAATTGTGAATGTGATAAATACAGAGAAGCATGGATAAACTGATGCCTAGTAAAATAAGCAGAGCTAAGTAACAGTGATTGGAGTAGAAGAAACAGCCACCACAAAAAAAAAATGAAAAGTAAATGTTGAATAATTATAAAGAGCAAGCATAGATCAAAAAAGGGGATGGAAAGAAGACATTCCTATCATATTATTTGTTATACATATTATATATAATGTATAAATAATAAACATGTATATTTATTATAATCTATATCATATTTTATTATATTCTGTACAGTGAGAGCTGTATAAATATTGAGTATTACATATATATTCATACTTTTTTCATTTAATTCATCAATTATGTTGATTTTTGATTTTCTTTTCTATTATTTACAGTACTATTTTTTCTTTTTTTTTCTAAATGATTTTTAAAAGTTTTTTCCAATTACATGTTATGGAAGTTTTTCAACATTCTTCTACTTAAATATTTACATTGCATATTTTTCTATCACCCTCCATTCCATCCCCCCTCCCATGTGACAAGCAGTATGGTAAAAGCACATTTACTTTTGTGTTTAACATATTTATATATTAGTCATTTTGTGTATGGGGACTGTGGGTTAGGAAAAAAAGAAAAAAAAAACTATGGGATAGGAAAGAAAAACAGAAGAGAATTTTTTTAAAAAGTGAACATGGTATCCATTCAGATTTTGTGGGGGTTACTCCCCACTCTGGGTGAGGATGGTTTTGTCCATAACAGGTCTTCCACGGTTGTCCTAGATCTCTGAACTGCTAAAGAAGCTGTTTTATCATAATCGATCAATGCACAATGTTGCCGATAATGTGTACAATATTCTCTTGGTTCTGTTCCTTTTCTTCAGCAACAGTTCATGTAATTCCTTCCATGTAAAGCTCTATTTCTTATATTACATGACTATCAGTAAGGGGATGAGAAAAACATACTCAGGAGAAACTATGGTGATGTGGAAACCAAAACAAAAGACAACAACTGTATTTTAAAGATCTGTTCTTGGATTCATCATGACTTGGTTTCAAATCTTATAACGGCTTCATTCTGGGTGTATAACACAGCTCAAGTACTCCATTTCAGCCCTGTGTTTGGCAACATGGTGATTCCCCTACTCTCCTCCCTGTTTGCTTCCCAGCGACTTGCCATATTGATACCAGATTTTATTTAGTATAATCACCTGATGGGTTAGCTCACCTCAGAACTCTGGAATCTAGTGATAAACCAACTTCTGGATGGTTGTAATCCCCATTAAAGGAATTATATGTATGCACTGCCATGCTTGGACATGTGTGTGAATATTTATATTGAATTGAATTTCCAGGGGACAAGATTAACATAATATGGTGTGATTTGAGGTGTCCTGGGAAACCTTTGCAGCCTGCTAGGAGTTTGCAGAGAGGCAGAGTGCCTTCATTTCTGCCATTAGAAACACACTAAAACTGTCAACCTGTGAACTCATCATTATGGGTTGGGAGACTCCTGGTGTGGAAATATCTCTTGCATTCACTCATTTCTTTACAATCACATGGCTACTACTTTAGTTCTGACCCTAATCCCCTTTCTTCCTAATGCAGAATAGCAAGTGTTTACAATCATCGTCATCATCATCATCACCACCACCACCACCATCAGCAGCAGCATTTATGTAGCACCATAACAGATTCTGTGCTAAGCACTTTACAAATTTCTCATCTGATCCTCACAACAACCTTGGGGATCTGATCATTAATCTCATTTTATATCTATGAAAAGCAAGGCAAGTAGAGATTAAATGACTTACCCAAGGTCACATAGCTGGTAAGTATCTAAGGCAGAATTTGAAATCAGGTCTTCCTGGTTCCAGGTCAAGTGCTCTATCTCCTTGCTACTCATGGTCTTAAAGAGCTGGCAGTGAAGAATTCTTTAACTTGTCCACAGTCAGCCAGCAGGTACAGTTCAGAAGCAGATATGAGTCCAGATCATCCAGACTTGGAGGCTGTTGCTTTATCCACTCTGCCATCTTGCTTTTCAGGGCAGGTTTTATTTTCCCTCCTTTGTAGATATGGAAATGAGGTCTAGAGAGGTGAAATGACTGTTTTCCCAACACCACAAATGAGTGGCAGTAAGGTCTCCTCTCACAGTCCCACAGCAATCCTAGGGTTCCATTCCCTTTGCATAGCTCATCTTAGGCTGTTGCAGAAAGAATAGGGATGCTCATACTGGCATAGGATAGGTTCCTAGGAAGATGCTTCCCCTTCTCCCCAACTGGATTACATGAACTTTACTCTTGGCTATTGTCAGATGCTCATCACCTCCTCCTTGCTGCCTTCTCTGAAATTACCAGTTGGCATCCATCTTCATTTCCTTGGTATTCTACTAATACTTTCTTTGAAACTCTCCTAAATGCCTTTCCTGTTTTGGTTTAGATTATTTCAGTTAATGCCAACTCCTTCCCCCATAACCTTCGACTACACTGTAAACTCTGGAAAGACAAGGACTGTCCTGAGTCAGGTTGAGTCAAGTCAAATCAATGAGTATTTCTTAAGTAGCTAATGTTTTCCAAATACTGTGCTAAGCTCATAACGTACAAAAAGATAATAGTTTGCTTTCCAGGACCTTATGGGGAGACAACATGAAAACAATGCAGTATAGCCATATACAGGATAAATTGAAGATTATCCACAGAGGAAAGATTCTACAATTAGGGGATGGAGGGGAAGACTTTCCATAAATGGTGAAATTTTGCTTAGGAAGTGATAGAAGCTGGGAGATCCAGGGAGTAGAGATGAGGGAAGAAAGAATGCCAGACAAGGGAGAGAGTCAATCTTAAACTTCATATTTTACTCTATCATTTAGCACAATGTTCTGCAGTCAATGCCTCATGATAATAATAGTATTAACACTAAACATTTATATGGCTTTTATGGTTGGCAAACTTCTTTCACATACCTTGTCTCAGTTGGTGCTCTATACAACTATGTGAAGTAGGAATTATTTTTATCCTTATTTTTCAGTTGAAGAAATTGAGGCAGAGAGTGACTTGTTCAGGGTTACATGGCTCATGTTTGAAAATGATTTTGAACCCATCTTCCCAATTGTAAGTCTCCATTAATGGAACTATCTAGCTGCTATGTAAATGGTTAAAAACTATATAATTGTTATTGAAGTGGAGATATTCTATTGCTTTTTACTATATTCTATTACTTGTCCCTGGAGGGCAGAATTGGGAGCAATGAGTTAGAATTATGCAAAGACAGATGTCAGCTAGATGTCAGGGAAAAATTCATAACATAACATTTGTAACCCTTAGAGATGTCCATCAATAGAATAGGTTTTCTCGGGAACATGTTCCTCATTATTGGAGGTTGGCAATCAGAATTGGATGACCACCCATGGAGGATGGCATGAAATTGATTCTTGTTTAGAATAGGGACTCTCATTTTGCTAACTTCCAAGTTCTCTTATCATTTTGAGATTCTGTTTTCCCATGATTTCGAGGACAGCATACCAAGATAGCTGAAGGCTGGAGAAACAAATGATTGATTCCTAGAAAAAAAGAAAAACTAAGCCAGAGAAGTAGTATTCAGCTTCTAGATGATAAGGAAGAATTAAGGTTTGATTTGTACTTTGAAGGACATACAAGACCTGGAAGGGTGGACATTCTAGGTGAGGGAAACTAGTCTGTTTCCTTTGGAAACCTATAAATTAAGTTGGTCTTTTGTCCTCTAAGATTTCACAAATAGGAGTCTTCCTGCCACAAAATTACAGGCTACAAAATCTCCTGCAGGCTTCTGTAATCCCTCCAAGAAATTACCTGTGTTCACTTTATTCTCAGAATCCCAGGAACAGTTTCCAGATGCAACCTGGACTGACCTTATCTTTGCTTGATTGCACAGTGCTCTCTTACTGTCCCTTTGTCACTGACCTTTATGAAATAGGGACAAAAGGAGAAAATTGGTAGATCATAGAAGTGCCTGACCATTTGTTGGTGTCCCTGACCAATGGCAGGATATTAAAACAGTTAAGATCACCATTACATGATTGTCAGTTATTTTTAGATATCATTTACAAGAAGATCATCTGGGCTTTATGTAGATTGCTCAGGAAGGGACTTTCACTGGAACAAAAAAGCTCTAATTAAAAAATTAACATGATATTATGGAGTAATAATATCAGTTAGAGGCCAGTGAGATGGCAAGGTGGATAGAGCACCATATCTAGACTCAGTAAGACTCATCAAATCTGACCTTAAACACTTACTAGCTGTGTGACCCTGGGCAAGTCATTCTATTTGCTTGTTTGCTCATCTATTAAACCACTGCTGTGACTTTGCCAAGAAAATTCATATGGGATCACGACCAAAAACAACTGAACAATAGCAGTAATGTCATCTTTTGAAGATGGAAGTCCTGTACATTGTAATTACAAACACTCAATGCTCTTTATAAAACAGCAGTCACAACATTTGTACTGCTGATAATGATAAAAATCTGTAGCTTTTTCATAGATTAGGAACTAAAGGACTAAAGATTATAGAGATCAACTTGCCCCCAAGCCCCTTATTTTACATATTGGGAAACTGAGACCCCAGTAAGAGAAGTGGATTATTTAAGATTACATGGCAAACTACTGATAAAGCTGGGAATTAAACCTAAGGGCCATAACTAGGTCCATATCCCAATCTTATATTGTTAGAGATGGAAGACACCTGAGATCTTGGAATGGAATTTCAGAGCTAGGAAAAAATCTTAGAACCTAGAATTTCAGAACTTAGGGAAATTATCCATTCTAACTCCCTCTTTTTATTTGAACAAATAAGAAATTGAGGCACACAAAAATAATTTCATTTTAATTCAGTCCAATTCACTTATTTTCTTCTATCAACAAGAGATCATGGGCTAAGGAACAATGAACAATTAGGTAATGTTCTCACATTATGGTACACCAGGGTCAGGTGGTCTTATGCAAGAGAATTCACTGATGAAGAATTGTATGATCAGGGAGAATCATTATTGATACATTTATGAATGAATTCATCTTTTTATTCAACACCCTTTTATTAACTCTTTCCTAAGCATGTCAGAGGGAGGCAATAAGTCTTAGTGGATAGAGAACTGACCTCAGAGTAAATAATATTTAATTTTAAGCACAGGCTAGCTGTGTGACCCTGTGCAAACCACTGAATTGCCTCCAGGCAAAAGGCTAAGACTACATGTAATAGATAAGATGTCATATAAATCATAGTTTCCCCAACTCCTCTTATCCTCTATCCTTTATGAAGTATCAACCTTCAGAAGTGATAGGAGAAGATAGATAATTAACATGTCTTTTGTGTTTAAGGGACTTAAAAGAAAATGATGGGATATTCTCTTTCCCTTGGAAATAATTCCACATTGGCATGATTTGACCACATGACCATTATTTAGAATATGGTCTTTTGTAATGTTATTAGGAATGGTCTTTTGATCTGATATTAACCAAGATAGCTTGTTGCTGTACAGCATGCATCCAAAAGACTGGGAGAATGGGAAGGTTGAATCGATGTCACATTTCAGGTAACAGATATAGAACGTGAGGAAAAGAACAGATACAAGAAATGTGCCTGTAACCAGGAGAGTATAATAAGCAACAGTATAATTAGCAACAGCAGAGAGGTCACTTTTTAATTAAGTATAATTCTAATATATATCTATATCTATAATCTATATCTCTATATATATATATAATCTAATATATATGTGCATATATGTATATGTGCATATATATATACACGCATAATATACAATACACATATATAGGCACACATATACACACACATATAGTTATATGTATCAATAAACAGACACATATACTGGCATACCTATGGAGGTCTATGTATCAATATACCCAAATATGCAAACAATGTACACATATAAATACACACACAGATACACACAGCATGTCTACATAGACACATCTATCAACACTGTTAGAGATTGTGCATTATGACATATTTGAGAAGTTGCATGAGCTTTCTTATCTTTGAAGGAGAAAGTGTGAGTCTTCCCCATGTGCTTGTATATGAGCTATGGATTTCATCAGTTTCTAAATTTTGTCTCCACTTTCTTAATGTAAGACAGTTGTGTCAGTTCAGAATTGAACTAGTGGAAAGGATTATAACCCTTAATAACTGAGACAGAGTAGAGTTGAAAATGGTGAGATTATATGACCTTTGAAGCTGTTACTTCCATCATCCAGTACCCTATTCTCCAGAGCTCTCATCTCATACAACAGACCAAGCTGGAGAATAAAGCATAGCACTTATTAAATATAATACAAGGTAAACAATGAAGAAATCCCTTATACTCAATGGCTTTTTGGGACATCCTTTCCCAAATCATTGCTGACAGAGGTCTCACATATAATCAGGACCATTTACACTTCTTGGACTCTATCCTGGTTGTTTATGAAGCTACCACTTGGTGCTTCACCATATCATTGCTATCATCTTTGGATTGCTTTCTTCTACTGGATCTCTGAATTGTCTCTGCCATCTGTGGATTTTCCTTTGGTCTATCATTTCTACCTATTTGAAATATTCTAAGTTGCTACTGAAATCTAGATGTTTGCTCTGATTTTGCAGATGCTTTATGTCTTCTTGCCTATAGGAAAATTATACCTTCTCCTTTGGGAGAAAGGTCACAGCTACCAATTTATTTCCTCTCCTTTCCTTCTTGGTCATATTTACAGATATATCTTCCAAGCCCAAATTCTGCAAGTCAAGTCTGTCTTTAGAATTCCCTAACTTCCTCCCAGTGGCAATTCCCTCAGACCGGACTCACTCTGATTGAAGATGAATCATTTTCTTTCAATTTTTATTTTTCCTCTGCCTATTGAACAAGTTCATATTGATTATCCTAGCAATTTACTTAGGAAAACTGAAGGAAGGAGACTGAATCTTGTGAACTTTTCTCAATATTCCTCAATCAATCCTCTTCCTTACTTATTAAAAGTATTGTATTAGAATGGTCAATCCAGCCTTCTAACCTTGGAATCATATTGTATTTCTTCCCTCTTTATCAGACTCTACATCTAATCAGTTGTCAAGAATCATCATTTATATCTCTAGAACAGAGATTCTTTTTTTTTAGATTTTTGCAAGGCAAATGGGGTTAAGTGGCTTGCCCAAGGCCACACAGCTAGGTAATTATTAAGTGTCTGAGACTTGATTTGAACCCAGGTACTCCTGATTCCAGGGCCAGTGCTTTATCCACTGTGCCACCTAGCCACCCCATAGAACAGAGATTCTTAAATTCTTTTTTGTGTTATGAACCCCTTTTGGCAATCGAATGAAACTTAGGTCTTTTTCTTTAAGTAATTTTTAAATGCATAAAATAAAGCACATAGAATTTCAAAAGGAATCTAATGCTTTTGAAATTCAGTTATTAAAATATATACATATATAAATTTATATTCATATATGTATAGATACATATATATGCATATATTTATAACAAAACAAGTTTTTGGACCGCAGGTTTGTCTTTTCTGTTACATCTTCATCCATTCTCTATTTCCATGTGATCCTCATTCCAGTTTGCATCTTACTATTTCTCTCCTGAATCATAAGACTCACAGAGTTGTAGTGAAAGTGCTTTGTAAACTGTAAGGTGATATAGAGGTAGGAGTTATTATTCTCATTTTGTTTTTGCTTGCTTCCTTCACAAACTCCTGTTTGCTTCCCCATTGAACATCTCTCAGCAAACATTCTGATGGGTTGGGTTTCTGGAAAGGCATTTCCCATGACTATCATCTGTCACGCTGTTTCAGTTTGGAAATACTATAGGAGAGATGGGGGTAGGGAGATGACTTTGTTTTCAATGTCTCTAATTTTTTTGTTAAATAAATGAAGAGACCAAGACTATTTTTGGCACACTCAGAACCCAGAGAACTGTCTCCCGACTGCTCCTTTGAAAATGGAGCTCAGTTTTCCTCCAATGAATCCACCCATAATGATGACAGTGAAAGGCCAATAAAACATGGTTTATTATACTGCATATTTGGAAACACCCCAAGCCTAATTTGTGTCCTCCAGGACAGAAGGAATTAGTCTGGGGAAGGAAAAATAGATTTTTTTTTTATCTGGACTAAGATTCCTTTTATTTAATTCAATATTTATTAGGCACCATTTCAGAATTGAGATTAAAAAAAAAAACCCTACAGACTCTGCTTCCCTAGAGATTATAGTCTAATTCAGGGGTGGGGAATTTTCTTTCTACTAAGGGCCATTTGGATATTTATAACATCATTCTCAGGTCATATAAAATTATCAGTTTAAAAATTAGTCTGCTTTATTTGATCAAACAATTAATTAATTCACCACTAAAAAGCTCTTAGATTTATTGAATTTCAAATCCCACATGCAATAGCCATGGCAGTGCCAGGCCAAATGATTTCACAGAGTCCCATGGGCCAGACATTTCCTGTCCCTGTTCTAATGGGTAGGGAGAATGTGCAAAAATATGTATATGATAGAAAAATAAACGATTGCCTTTCATTCAGTTTTCATTCAAATCAAACTAATCTCCATTCTCTCTTCTTTTCTAGTCTGTTTCAATTACTGTAATTTTGCAAAATGTAAGCTTTTTGAGGGAATGTTTTATACCTCTAGTATTTAGCATGAGGACCTGCTATATAGTCACCACATAATTAATGCTTTTTTTCTTTTCAATCACATTGAATTGCTATCACCATCCCTCAGGTCTAGAATGAACTTTTTCCCATCTCTCTGTTTCAGTTCTCTATTCTTTCAAAATCCAAATTAGGTTCTATTTCTTCTAAGATGATGTTTATAACAGAGTCACAAAGTCCAAAGACTTGAATCCAGATCTTCCTAGTTCTGAGGCTCTCTATCTACTCCATTATGTTTTCTCTAAGTGAAACAATTAATAAAGCAAAATCACATAAAAAGGAAGCAAATATTAATTCTCATGATGGAGATTAGAGTTTCATCTCAGGTCAAATTCATGCTTTGGAATGGAATAAGTAGAGTAAATGTATCTGGGAGCCAGACTTAAAGTTATAAAGAACCAATCTTGTATTGCTAAGTTTCTCTTCCCTATCCCAACTTCTCTTCCTGAACCTCTTTCTCTCTTTACTCTCTTCTCTTCATTTTGCTCTTGACAGTTAAACAGTAAGAGTTGCTTCCCACCTTTCCTACACTGACCACAGCCATGAGGACCCTTCAGCTTTCTAACAAATCACTTCATATTTCTAGGACTCAGTTGGCTTGACTATCACATGAAGGAACTAGCCCTTTGAAGTCCCTTTTTCACTTCTAGATCTATTTCTTGCACACAAAATAGTCACTATGAAATATTCCATGAGGCAGACATGGACCTCTTAAGGGACTGAAATATTGACGTATAATGATTGATTAATAGGTCCTTATAGGAAATGTTTTTTTTTAACTGAATATACTTACGATAACTATCCAGTATACTAGGACTTTCAGACTCACATCAAATCCTGGTTTACATGAGGATTTGTTGAAAGAACTGGAGACAATTAGTCCATTAAAGTGAAGAACTGGTGACCATGATAGCTATCATCTGTTTAAGGGCACTTATATGAAAGGAGTCCATCCTTGTTTTGCTTGGATTCAGAAAACGTTGAATAAGAGTTTCAAAGATCCAGATTTAGGTTTTATATGTAGGAAAACTTTCTCAATTAGAAACTGTCCAAACAATTAGAACTGTCCAAAATTGGAATAAGTTGTTCCAGGATGTGGTAGGCTCCCTCCAGCTTGGTGAATGAATGCCATTGAAGGGTTCTTTTACTAATGTGTATTGAACTTAATGGCTTCATAGGTCTCTTATGTGGAGATTCTCTCATTGAATAATTTGATAATTCTCTCATTTTGTTTTCTAGATTATTACTTTATGAAGGCAATAACTTCTTATTTAACTCCCAGTTATGATAGTTGGCCAATTGCAACTGGTGCTCACTGATATTTGTTGGACTTAATAGAACAGAAATGAACCAAATTGAACTGAAGTTAATTCAGACTATTGCCCTTTTTTGAGTGTAGTATTAGAAATATCAGGAAGCTCAAAAGCTTAAGATCATCAGAGAAGAGATTGTATGGAAAGGTGCTTTGATGAATGTAATTGTTGCTCAGTTTGTTTATTGTAAAGGTATCTTTTGCTTAGTTTTCTTTCCCAAGTTACATCTGAAGAGTCCTGGGAACTCCAGGGACAGAAAGCAGGAGGAGCTTGCTCATCCAATAAAGTGAATGTGAGTGCTCAGACAGTGAATGTGAGTGTGAGCTACTATGATTCATGTAGTATTATATGGAATTTGACTTTATGGTTTCCCCATCACCAGTGTCCCAGTCCTTTGATATGCTATTTGTATGGACTCATTTACTACTCACAGCAAATCTGGAAGCAGAACCACACTTGTGAATTCACTCCAAGGACCCCATAATGAAGAAGAACTGAAGGAAACAGCAGTGTTCACCAGTGCCTCCATATCTTCCAGCACACAGCTATCCCTAATTAATAGCCTGAGATCTTGGATAAGAAAGATTTGAGTTTAAATTTGTCCCATAATTAGTTGAGTAGCCACGGAGAAAATAATTTCTACAACCCTCAGTAAAATGGGGCAAATAATACCAAAATAGTCTTAAGACTAGATTGGGAAATGATTTCACTTTGGAAACTTTAAACTGCTATATACATCTCCACTCTTATTCCTCCTCCCTAATTAGAATCCAATATTTTCTCTATTATCATTCACAGTACCATATTTCCCACTCATCCACTATCCCTTCAGTAACGACTGTCTACTAAATGGGTTCAGCAACATTAATTGTCTCATATACTGATTCCTTAAATTCCTGATCAAAAATGTGGGTGAAATCAAGCCTATCCCACAGGAAGAAAAACTAAAATGAGAACTCTTTATATGCAGGAGAACTTTCTAAAAATTACAACTATCCAAAATTGGGAAAAAACTGTTCTAAGATGCAGTAGGTTCCCTCTAGCTTGAAAGTGAATAGGGGCAGCTAGGTGGCATAGTGGATGGGAACACTGGCCCTGGAGTCAGGAGGACCTGATTTCAAATCTAACCTCAGACACATAATAATTCTAAATATATAATATAATAATTATAAATAAATGAAAAATTAAATAAAGAGAGTAAATGCCATTGAAGGGTTCTTCTTTCAGTGTGGGTTAAACGTAATGTCCTCAGAGGTCTTTTTTAAAAAATTTATTTAAGGCAGTGGGGTTAAGTGACTTGCCCAAACTCACACAGCTAGATAATTAAGTGTCTGAAGCTGAATTTAAACTCAGGTCCTTCTGACTCCAGGGCTGGTGCTCTATCCACTGAGTCCCCTAGCTGTCCCTTTAATGTCTCTTATACTGAGATACTCCCATTAACAAATTTAATAATTCTGTCTCATTTTGTTTTCTAGACTATTATTGCTATAAAGGCATATTAAAGGTGGCATTATCTATATATTACTGAACCTCATAGTCTGGTAGTGTTTCAACCAGAAAACACTCAAGATGTTCCCAATTGACAATGATTTACATTTTCATGGTGGGAAAAAGTTTAGATGCTTAAGGATACAGCTCCAAGAGTCTTCAGATATCTTCACAGATGGCCCAGTAAGGCCACACAAATAGATCAACTGAACCTGGAAGCAGTTCGGCTGAATCTATCTAAATTATTACTAGATGTCTCTGTCTCTGTCTCTGTCTCTGTCTCTGTCTCTGTCTCTGTCTCTCTCTCTCTCTCTCTCTCTCTCTCTCCCTCTCTGTGCTGCTTCACTGTTTCCCCTCATTCACATCCCGCCCCCCCCCCAAATTGGGAGTTACTGCAAGGAGGTGCTTCAGTAATACAAAGATAACACAAAGGATGTTCAATAGTACTTGAATCCTGATAAGTATTTGATATCCCTACTTAAAGAATATATGTGAGTACTTGACTTTTTGTAGAGGTCAGAAGAATGCCTCTAAGACAAAATCTAATTATTCTTGGAACTCAAATAACAATGACCCCTGTTAAGGAATTCTTTTGTTTCTCTATTGATGGAGGACATAAGGGATTTGCTCAGAGGTGACCACATCATGGAGAGAGGTGGCCACTCAGGAGAGCATGATCTCATGTTATTTTTATCAGTTTCAGTTCTGAAAGCATGGTTCTGAGACTCAGTGTGTCTTTAACTGTAAACGAGAATTACTACTAAAAAGACATTATATAAAGTACATTGTTATTATAAGTTAAGCCAATATTTGGATTTTATTGTCCTTAGATGCCAAACTAAAGTTCAGTCATGATGTTCTATGATTATTTGTTCAACTCTATTATTTTTTTCTTCACATAAATTGATTTGAAAACAAAGCACCAGCATCGGAGCTCAGGGAGCAAAGAGCAGCCACTGTTTCCAAAGGACACCCTCCTATTTTCCTCAAGTAGATACTGAAGACTTTTAAATCCTATTTATTTCTTTGTACTTCTAAGAAAATATGCCGGCGGCTCTATGTAAGAGCTGAGATACATTGCTACTGCTCACTTACCATTCTGACTTTGTGCTATATCTGTAAAGATTCATGTCTTTTGTTTTGAGCTTTCTGAGGATAGAGGCAGTTCTTCATTTGTATTTGTTTTCTTTCTCATCCTGATTCTTGAAGGAAAGGCTATAGTGGAGAGACATAAAGCAGGTTGAGATGAGGCTGATGGTGGGAAATTACTGTTACAAAACCCAGTGGATAAGGAGACAAATGAGGGAAGAACTTGGGCAAAGGCCGAGAAGTAGAGGGAGGAGGCAAACCCTCAAAGGAGTGGAAAGATGTTTTTATACACAGCCCATTATGCTGCTGTAGACCTCATTTATCTTTTTGTTCTGAATCTTTCTAAAAGACTTTTCCAATAATGCTGATTTTTTTAACCACTGTCTTTTGAACATACCTTTTCTCCTGGTATACAAGGTAGCAAGGCAGAGAGTAGTTTGAAAAGGCAGAAGGACCTGAATTCAAATCCAACCTCGGATACATATTTATTCTGGAATCCTGGGCAGGTTACTTAATGTTTTAATGCCTTAGGTAAATCTCTAAGATTAAAACTTGCAGAACAGTTGCCCATGTGCTAAAGTGGAAAAACCTTTTTCACTCATTCTCTAGACCTGTGGTGTCAAACTCAAGAAAGAGGAGGTCATAAACACTATTTAAGGAACCCTGCAACTTACATGTTAACTTAGGAAACAATATATTACCACTGCCTATTTTATTTTTTAAAAAATATTCTGTTAAATATTTTCTGATTACATTTTAATCTGGATGGTCCAACTGTGGAGGGTTTGGGAGCTCCCTGTTTCATGTCTTGGTCCTTGACAATAAAGTGGGAGATTTAGTTAAAAAAAATCCTAGCAATATATGTTTGTAAGTCTTGGAACATTATTATATCTGAAGATTTAAATAATGAGAAACACAAAAGGCAATGAAGTGGTTCTAAGTACAATTTATTCCCAGCAAGAGCCTCTGAATAAAAAGTGATGTGAAAGATAGCATTCAGGAAATGCACATGTACAAAAGAACATGAAATGGTTTGTAGCAAAAATGAAGGATAGCAGATGAACTCCTTGAATTCAGAGTTGGTCCTTGCTGAATATTTAAAGACATAAAGGAAGGTCTCCCATTGGGTAGATAACCTGTGGAAAGCATGGACCATAAGGATGAAACGTTTGGGTAAATTTCAGTTTTCACCATTGTGGAAAGCCATAATCCAAAGAATCAGGGATTATTTGTGTTTGTGTCTTAATTATCTATTAGACTTACATCTCCATGACATCAGAAAAATTGTTTTATCCTAACTCAATGTTTTTTTCCCAGAAATGAACATGATGCTTTACACGCAATATGCTATTTAGCAAATATCTTTGTATTTGTGTTTGAAACTTGAGTCTTAACAGAATAGTTTATAATAAGTGTTGAATTTTATTTGTTTGTTTTAAAATAAAGTGACTATTTTTGTGCCTTTTGATGTGGACCATGGAATAAAGGAGATACTGACATGAGTTATTTGCTTTTGGTTTCCCCATTCCTATGGTTATAGACATGGGAAGGTACAATACTGAGGTCAGAGACTGTTTCACTTTTTCTTCATTGTACCACAATTGAGTTGGAAAACTATTGTTACAAGGGATTACAGAATATTAGAGTTAGAAGGAAACATTAAAGAGCAGTTGCAATAATTGAGTTGGGAATAATTTGACAAGAAAGAACTTAGTATGTTTGAACTGGAAAAAAACTTAAGGCATAGAACGTTAAAGCCAATAATGATTAATTCCAACTTTTGGTCCATTTTACAGATTAAGAAAGTTGAGCTCAGAGACGATAAGTGATGAAAATTCTATCATCCTGCAGATTGTGCTTGTCAAAATGGAGATTTCAGTTAGAGTCCAGTCTAATAAGTATTTAGAATACAACCTTATTTAAACACTATATTTAATTTACCTAAAATTATTTTAGAGCATTAGCCTTGGAATCAGAAAGACTTCGGTTCAATTCTGAATTTAGAAACTTTCTAGTTGTGTGACTCTGGGCAAGTCATTTAATATATTTGCCTTAGTTTTCTCAACTGTAAAATGAAAATCATAATAGTACTTACCTTGCAGGTTTATAAAGTGGATCAAATGAGATAATATTTGTAAAGCATTTAGTATCTGATATGCAGGAGGTACTTAATAAAGGCTTAGTTCTACCCCATCCTGTGTTATTATTTATATAATTATCTTTGCTAAACTTGAATTCATTAGGCTAAGACTGAAAATTTCTTTCAACATCCTTTGCATTATTAGCACTTAAATCTGGTTCTTTGAGTACAAGAGGAAAAATAAGGTAGTTAGGTGACATAGTGAATGAATAGAGTTATTGGATTTAAAGTCAGAAAGACCTAAGTTCAAATTTTTGCTTAGACACTTAATAATAGTATGTCTGTGGACAAATCACTTAACTTCTTGGCTTAAATTTCCTCATCTATAAAATGAAAAAATAACCCTAATATGGAACCTCAAGTCCTTTTCATTTTGGAATATTCCTTTACTATGCCAGACACCTTCTTCCTTTCAGGGTCCCCATTTTGGAGAAGAGACCAAGCCTCTTCAGGCTGTGCTTCTGACAATAGGAATTTCACTACTATGTCTGTACTTCCTATACTTTTGTCCTTAATACCCCCTTTTGCTTGCCCATTAGTTCTCATTTATGCGGGGTCTTCTCCATTAGAATGTAAGTCTTTAAGGATAAGGAATTATTTTCTTTTTGCCCATATGTGTATCCCCAGAACTTAGCACAGCATCTAACATATAATAAATATTTAATAATATTTGTTGTCTGCCTTCTTATCTCATGGTGGTATCATGAGGATCAAAAAGACAACAGTATATAGATATTAGCATTTTAAGACAATTCTATCCTTTTTAATGCACACATAGGACAAAACTGAACATCAAAGGATTTCTATAGCAAAATCAAAAGTGAATTAATAATAATAATAAGAAGAAGAAGAAGAAGAAGAAGAAAAGAAGGTGACTAGGTGGAATAGAGCACTGGCCCTGGAGTCAGGAGTACATGAGTTCAAATCCGGCCTCAGACACATAATAATTACCTAGCTGTGTGGCCTTGGGCAAGCCATTTAACCCCATTTGCCTTGCAAAAACTTAAAAAAATAATGATAATAATAATGATAATGATAATGATAATAATAATAATAATAATAATAATAATAATTTTCCTTCATATTTGAAGAGGATCGCACCTATCAAGTTAAGAGTGGCATGACTTGCACATTATTTTTATTATAGTGATGGGATTGTTGTGCAAAGGCATCCTTTTCACTTGCCTTTTCCAGAACCATTTTGCCCCATGACCAGATTTGATAGGAAATATAACATTCATATTGTCACCAGAAGCCTGAGTCTCTTGAGCTATGAATATGGTTTCCTCTCCCTTATCAGTGAGGCACCTAAAATTCCATTCAAAAATAGCACAAAATGCACTTAGAAATCCTACTCCAGGACTTTATTGATAAAGAAATAAGAAATAACTCAAATAACTGGAGAAATAGTCAGTGTACAGGGCTAGCTGGGCTATACATTATAATAAAGTGATACAAAATTAATTCACAGTTTTAATGCTATAGCATCCACAATGCCAATGGGGTATTTTATAGAGCTAGACAAAGTGATAATAAAATTCATTTGGTGGAACAAAAATATAGATTCTCAAAGAAAATAGGGGGAGAAAAGTAGAGTTTCAGGGAGAATAGCATTTCTAAGTCTTAGATTATGCTATAAAGCAATAATGGACTAAATAAGGAAGAATCAGAAAGAAAAGAATTCAGTAACTCAGTGTTTAATGTAACTAAATCATGATGAAATACTTAGGAAAGATCTTTTTACTTTATAAGGACCTCTGGGGAAACTGCAAAACCATTTGGCAGAAATTTAGGTTAAATCAACATATTACACCATATACAATAGTTCCAAATGGGCACATAACCTGAATATTAAAGTTCATATAATTAAAAAAAAGAACAAATCAAGTAACTTTCGCATGTGATTTAGGGAAGGTTTTTTTTTTCTAACCAAACAAAGGGTTGAGGAAAGAAGAATGAATAAAATAAGGAATTTAAATGCTATAAAACTGTAAAAGTGAAAGGTTTTTGCAGTAACAAAATTTCTACAAGTCGAATAAGAAGGGGAGTAGAAATGTGATGGACTATGGTTTTTGAAAGCTATTTGGAATTACACAAAGCCAGTGATGAAAATGTTCCTATTCTTTAGCTCATTGCTAAGTAGATATCCAAAGGATATCAATGATAAGTAGAAGGGTTCTATACACCAAAGTATTTATTAAATCACATTTTGTAGTGGTATTGAATTGTATACAAAGCCAGTGCTCATCATTTGGAGGAAAAATTCATGTGGGGTAAGAATATAATGAAATATTGCTCTGCTGAAGATAATGATGAATATGAATATGAAGTAGCATAGAAAAGATTTTATGAAGTGAATAAAATTAAATAAGCATCACTAAGAAAAGAATACACATGATAACAACTAAAAGGTGAATGAGAAAAGCAACAACAAAATCAGGAGAGATGCTGTAAAATTAGAGTGACCAAGCTTGGCCTCAAAGTAGATACATATAAGAATGTGCTGAATATTTTTTCTTGCGCTGGCTTAGTTAAGATTTTTTTTTCTCTTCTTCTTTCTAATTCTTTATTATAAGGGATGGATCTATTATTCAGGGTTGCAATAGGAATATATCAGGAAGAATAAGTGATATAAAAAGAAAATTTAACTATTTATAACTAAAAGTGCCATCGTACAACCTAGAAGTCTGCACAGGAGAATCACGTGCCACTGAAATAAGCAATCAACACTTACCCTCTCAGCTCAGAGAGGGAATTTCCTAAGAACAAATAATTTTCCAGATCCCTGAAGGACTTTTAACTCATCATATAGGGAAATCTCTTTCTTTACTATTTTTGGTTTCTTTTTAGTTGCTGGTGTTTTGTGTTCCAAGGTCAATTAGTTAATAAATTGACAGCCATTCATTGTATTTTTCCCCCATAGGGGAAAGGAAAAGTCTTTCAATCCCTCCTAATCTGAAATTGCTTATCAATGAATTATTGAGTGGTAAATTTTTTTTTGGTAAGATGACTGTGATTCAGGGTTCAGCTTACTATAGTGAAACAAATTTCTTACTCCAGGATACTGTTTTTTAAATTGATTTTAGTTTAATTTTTTTCTCTGGCTACATGCAAAAGCAAGTTTCAACATTTACTTACAAACTTTGAATTTCAGATTCTCTCCCTTCCTCCTAAGCCACTCCCCCTATTGAGAAAGCAAGCTACTTGATGTAGATTAAAAATATGTAGCCATGAAACACATTTATATAATAGTTATGTTGTAAAAGTAAACATAATCCACTTCCCTTCCTCCACAAAGAAAGAGAAACTTCAAGAAGAATAAACGGAGGAAACAAGAAGTATGCTTTAGTCTGTATTCAGACACCACTAACTCTGTCTTTGAGGTGGATAGCATTCTTTTTCATAAGTCCATCAGATAAATTGCTTCAACATCTTCTTTCCACAGTTGCTAACTGCATTTCCCTGAAACCTATTCCCCCACCCCATTTATTCTATTCTCTCTCTCTCCATTCACCCTATCCCTCCTCAAAAGGGTCACCTCCCTCCCCTCCCCCTGTCCCCTTTCTCCCATCCCTTTCCTCACCTGTTTTCCTCTGGGGTAAGATAGATCTCTATTCTCAATTCTCCAGGATGTTGTTAACCACGAAAAGACTTTTTTGAAGGCAACTGATTTTTCCTTCTTGGCTAGGACCTTTCTAAACCTTTTAAATAAATGACTAATCGGATGTTAAGGTATCAAAGAAAATATCTGTTTTTGGACTAGAGTCAAGGGCTCCTATGCTTACATTTTGTTTTATTTTTCTGGGCTGTTGGAAATATAACTGAAATAATAATGATGGGATTGTCATTACACCATGATATAGTGCCTTAGAGTTTACAAACAAAATAAGATGCAGTCTTCGCACTCAAGAGAGTTTGACCTGAGAATAAAACCCATTGAATATTGAACTGGGCTTAATGAACTGATATGGCAGCAATAAATCATATGCTGCCTTGTGGCATTTTTTTCTCTATTCTTATAATTCACCTATACTGATAATTCCATTTATTTCATTTGAATATAAGTTTGATATGGGCAAAGACTGTTGTACACTCACTCTTTGTCTCTGCCCCTTCTAATCTCTGATTTCTTTTTAGATTTCTCTCAAGGAGTCTTTGTAGCACACCTTTGCTTGTCCCCTCAGTTGCATGTGCCTTTCCTACTATGGTTAGTTGTCTCTCCCATTAACATATAAGCCCCTTGAAGACAGAGACTATTCCACAGTGTTTGCCTCATTGTTGTTGTGTTGTTTCAATCATGTCTGACTTTTTTGTAAGTCCATTTGGGGTGTTTTTGGCAATGATACTGGAGTGGTGTGGCATTTCCTTCTGCAGCTCATTCTACAAATAAAGAAATAGAGGAAAACAGAGTTAAGTGGCTTGCCCAGGTTAAGAAGTATCTGAGATCAGATTTGAAATTAGGAAGATGAGATTTCCTAACCCCATGCTCTGGGCTATAGCTACTCTTAATTGATTAAAATCATATCCCCTATTCTTTATTTATGAAATTACCTGCTTTCCTTTATAATGGCATAGAAATAAAATGTTATTGTACTTATTGATTAAAACAATGTAGATAGCATACTACACTAGAAAGAAGGAAGGGAACAAGCAAGAAAGGAAAGACAGACTTATTAAGTGTCTTCTATTTACCAAGCACTTTTATGATTATTACTTCATTTGATTATCACAACAATGCTGGGAGGTGGGTGATATTATGGTCCCCATTTTACAGATGAAGAAACTGAGGCAAGTCAAGTTCCCTACCCAGGGCCACAGAGTAAGCATCAGAGACTGAATCTGAACTCAGGTCTTCCTGACTTTAGAGCCAGTGCTCTATCCATGTTGCCAATCTAACCACTTTAAGGAGATGGGTTCAAATTCTATTTCTAATAATTACTCACTGTGTGATAGGAGCTTCAGTTTCATTTGTAAAACAGGAGTAATAATAACAGTGGTCTCTATTTGTGAGCCTCAAATAATGTGTTTTGCAAACCTTTAAAGACTGTAATCATTTTATTATTGTTATAATTGACCATAAATATGAATTTATTATGTTCTCTTACTATCTCTCAGACAGGTGTGCTAAGCATTGGGCAAAGAAATTGAAAGAATGCTTTCATTTCATCCCAACTCATAAAGTAGTTTAATGAAGCGGATTAAAACATAAACAAGATATACATGTAAAACATGTACAGGATACACAAAATAGCAAACACAAACAGATGTCAAGTAGTTAAATATAAGGTAATTTGAGAAAGAAGAAAGAAGCCTTTGGTTGGAATTAGGAAAGGCTTCAGGTGATGCTTAAGCTTCAGATGATGCCTAGAATCAGAAAACTCATCTTCTTGAGTTCAAATCTGAACTTACATACTTCCTAAATTGCTTAACTCTGTTTGCCTTAGTTTCCTCATATGTAAATCGAGTTGGAGAAGGAATTTTTACAGGAGAGGTAATCAGTGGGGTAGATATGAGGGGAGTGTTTTCAGGGACTGATAACAGCCAAACCAAAGGCATGGGATGGGAAGATAGAGTTTCACATGTAAGGAACAAAAGAAAAGTCAGTTTTACTGAAGCCTAGAGTGCAGGAGTGGGTGTAATTTCCTCAGATAGGATGGGGTTAGGTTGTGAAAGGTTAAGAAAAGGGGATTTATATTTTCTTCTTGAGACAATAGGGTGTCACTAAATTTAACTAATCAGGGATGACACTTGGTCAACTTGGCATTTACAAAAAAAATCCCCCCAAAACATGTTGGTGTCACCATTTAGGATGGATTGGGATGGTGGGCAATTTGAGTGAATGAGACTATTAAGGAAGCAGTTGTAATAGACTTGGGAAGAGAAAATGAGAACGTGAATTAAGGTTCTACCTGCATGAGTAAAGATAAGGTTGGATTTGAGAGATGATGTGGAAGTGTGAAAAGAAAGATTTGATTACTTCTTGCCAAATAAAGGGAAGACAATGAGGAAGCAAGAATATTATCAAGATTGTGAAACTGGGAGAGCAAAGCTAAGGACTTAAGAAAATATGTAGAGTTCAAGAGTTGAGAGATATTAGTGAAGGGAAAGAATTGATCTAGGAAAGATGAGGCATAGCAAGAGAGGGAATAGCAGAAATTTTATAGTCTAAAAGGTTATCTGTGTGGCATAGTGAGCTAGAGTCAGGAAGATATGAATTCTATTTGACATTAGACAGTTATTAACTTGTGACCTGGGCAAATCACTTTACCCTTTCTTCCTCAGTTTTCTCATATGTAAAATGAATTGGAAAAAGAAAGGGCAAGCCATTTCAGTTTCTTTTACCAAGAAATCCCATGACTAAACAGGGTCATGAAGTCAGAAATGATTGAAAAATAACTGAACAGGGGTGGCTAGGTGAAGCAATTGATAGAGCACTGGCCTTGGAGTCATGAGTACCTGGGTTCAAATCCAACCTCAGACACTTAATAATTACCAAGATGTGTGGCCTTGGGCAAGACACCTAACCCCATTGCCCTGCAAAAACCTAAAAAAAAACTAACTGAACAGCCATATAGAGGAATGTTAGCATTTTTCATTAAGGAAATAGAGCACTGGGAGGAAATGGTGAGATCTAGTTTATGATTCTCTATATATCTGAGTAGGATTGAAGGAGCAGACTAAGGGACATAAAGTATGGAGAATATCAGTGGTGTTCAAGGCTATGGGTTAATCTATATTTGGGGAAATATGTACAACCAGTTCCTTTTATACAAGAAGCTTCTTTTCTAGGAAAATATATGATATAAACAAGCAAAAAGGTGTATAACAATAGTATCAATATAATAATACATTCTCTATCCCAAGATAAGGTGTAATTCACTTCCAGTTGAATAATTCAGAAAATAATTGCTGTGGTACTGGTGAGACATGGGCGGGGGGGACTAAAGTAGAAATGTTGGCCTGTGGTTATCACAGAGGACTTCTCAAAGCAGGAAGGAAGATTTCATCATTGTGATTTTCTCTGAATTCCCTTTGCATTCACTTTCCTATAAACTGTGGAACCCAGAACAAGACATAACCATCTACAACAAGAGTTATACATATTTCTTTTTCTTCCTCTGTTTCTTGGACACTTGCCCTTGGTTAGAATCATAGACTTTCACACCTACAGGAACTCATGGAACCTAGAATGAAGAATGTCAGAGCTGAGTGGGATCATCTTAGAGATAATCTCATCCCCTAAATCCTCATTTTATTGAGGAGGGAAATGAGAGCAAAAGAGAAGTTACTTCCCTAAAGTCACACATTTCTCCTGGTACTAACATCATGATCACAACTCTGAGGTTAGTGTTCTTTTTTTCAGATTAAGTGAAAGCCCTTAAATGGAGAAAAAAGAAAAGATCAAACTGTTGGAATCTTGGATGAATTATACTCTAAGTTACATCAGAACATATGTGATCACATTATTTACCCAAAGCAAGGACTCCTCTGCTGCTAAAAAGATGCCTACAGATTGGGATAGTCTTTTTTTTTCATTAGAAAGTCAAACATCTGATTATATGGTTGTATTTCCAGGTTTAAAAGCAGATTTCCTGGTTTATTGATGTGCTGTGTGGTTAAAAGCCAAAATAAGTGCTGAGGAAGTAAGCTACTTTGCCAGAGAGATACTTATGTCTGATTCTAGGATTGTTGGGGGCCTAGAATATGTGAATAAGTGAATCTGACAGGTCTTACTTGGTAGTTATAATGTTAAAAGGCAGAATGCCTAATTCACTTAAGTGCAAATGATTAGGAAGCCACTTTAACAGGAAATCTAAGTGCATAGCTTTGAGTTTGGAAGAAAACACCACTTATTCTCTTTCCACGAAACCCATCTACTAGAGATGGGAAAAGAAGAAAGCAAGAGAGAAGAATAAAAAGAGGAAAGTCAGAGAAACATAGAGTGGAGAGATGTATAAAAGAGAAGGGAGGCAAAGTGATCAAAATATGTAGAGGAAAAAGTATAAAACAGAAATAAGAGAAAAGAATGGCAGAAGAAAAGTATAGAAAGAAAAGGGAGGAAGAGAGGCAGAAAGAGAAATGAGGCAACTAGGGAAAAGGTAGAAAAAATATAGAAGAGGAAGGAATCAGACTGAATAGTGTTATGTGGGAGAAAGTGGAAGAGAAGTAAGAGTGATAAAGACCAACAGGAGAACAGAGAAAAAACAAGCAGACAGAGGAGAGGAAGAGAGGGAGAATGTAAATCTCGACAGGGGTAGACTGAACCAGGCTGGAAGAAAACTCAATTTGCCTCACTTCAAGGTGCAGAAAGCTAATTTCATGTTTGAATGAGAGAATCCAAGTCATCACAACTCAACCCATTTAATGAGTGCTGAGCAGGTTGGGATGCCTGTCCTTTGGGACTGAAAATTAAGGACACATGGACTTCTCAGTAGCAAGAAATAAAGCAACAACAAATAGCCCATATATGCTTTTAAATCCCCAAGGCAGCAAGTTTATTTAAGCAATAAAAGTATCTTTGAACAATTCATCCCAAGGAGAGTAAATATTATACAGTTCCCTCCGAAACCCATCGTATTTTGCTGCATGTCATGAAGCCTTAGACATATTTGATATATGATCTTGATAACTAGACATCCGAATGTGGTGATAGATGAGAGAATAAATGAGGCCTGATGTTGGAGGTAGCAGAAAGCTTGTAAATTATCAGGTAGTTGGATTGTTTTTATACCTCTATTACATGTTAGGGTTCTCTGGAGCGCTGATGAAATGGATTGGAACTAGCATCTGTCCTGTTGCATTAAAATATGACTGATTAAAGCTTACAATAGATAGAATCTGGTCCAGAATAATATAAAAATATCCAAATTACTTACCTGCCATGGAAGATGTCTAACTGTGACCCTGGGTAAGTCACTTAATTCTGAGCCTACCTACTTCACAAAATTCTTGTGAGAAAGATACTTTGTAACACTTAGTTCCTAGCTCCTCTACCATATTGATGGAATTCAGATTGAAATAGTTTAGGGAAATAGTTTACTCCTTTCTGCTAATGTAGAAAATGGTATAAGATAATGACTTGTTCTTGTTATCAGGAATAATGTTGTAAGGGTTCATCTTTTGTAGACTCAACAGAAGAATTTTATAGTCAACTTCATGAAATAAGATGAAAAGGTGACAGGAACTTCTGCCTGTTTTCAAGATGGTTTTGATCTTTTCTGATAGTTTTTTTTAAAAATATATTTTTAATACATTTTCATTAGCCTTCCAATTAGGCATATTTGATTGTGAATTTATTTAATTTAAAAAATGTCTTTAAATTTATGTGGATCAATGTTATAATTGGGTGACTGTGTAGAGTGTTATCTATGATAATGTCCTAGGTCCAGGAAAGTTCAGATCTTGAATTATCAAGGATATTGTAAGATCTGTATTTGTAGTAAAAACATTTACCATCTGTTAACTTGTGAAAGGAAGGAAGCTTCTGCTAAATAATTCTAGCTCTCTGGCCATATCTTACTAAATAGTTATTAGGTGCTTTTTCTGACAAACTATAGCAGTATCCTTGTATAGCCTGCAATAATCAATAAATTTGGAGAAATTTATTTTCAATAATATAACTTCAATTATCATTGTTAATACTTCTTTTTATTTAAAAATGCTGTTGGTCCATATTTTATTCTGACTATTTTTCACTGATTATTTTGTCACTTAAGTTCATATGAGTGTCACGCATAGATCTTTTGATTTTACTCTGGGAACTGTTTCAGAGGCTACATCTAGAGAGATCAGCTCCAGTTGTTCACTTATTTCAGTCATGTGCTATTCTTTGTGGCCTCATTTGGGTTTTTCTTGGCAAAGAGAGTAGAGTTTGCCATTTCCTTCTCCAGTGCATTTTACTGAGGCAAACAGGGTTAGTGACTTGTCCAGGTTCACACAGCTAGTGAGTGTCTGAGGCTGAGTTTGAACTCAGGTCTTCCTGACTCCAGTTTGGGGTTTTATCCAGTGTTCCACCAATTGACTCCCAAATTATATATCATTTGAAGATTTAGAATGTTCTAAAATGTGGAATCATAAATTTAGAATTGAAAGGGACCTCAAAAACCAACTAGTTCAATAACTTGATTTTAAAGGTGAATAAATTGAACCATCAGGGAGATTGTGACTTTCCCAAAGTCCAATGATTAGTAAGTGCCAAAGGCAGGTTTTGAACTGAGGTCCTGCTATTCCAGAGTCAGTGATCTTCCCATGACACTAAACTGCCTCCTTATCTCATTTACTCCTCATATCAATCGTGTAAGGTAGATGCTATTATCATTCTTTTACAGAAGAGGAAATACGATTTAGAGGTGTTAAGTTTCATCATGAAGCTAGTGGCTGAGGCAGCATCTCAACCCTGATCTTCCTGACTCTACCTCCAACACTCTAGCCACCATTCCACAGGAGGCATTCATATGAGTTATACCATCCTTTATTAGTCCCTAACCAAATAGGTGATATTGGACAAAATAGTACCCCTGTCTGAGTCACAGTTTCTTTTTTGCAAAATGGACACAATAAGCATTTGTATTATCTACCTTAGTGGGTTGTTCTAAGCAGAACATTTTTCAGTCTTAAGGAGTACCTGAGTTCAAATCCTAACTCAGACACTTAATAATTACCTAGCTGTGTGGCCTTGGGCAAGTCACTTAACCACATTTGCCTGGCAAAAACCTAAAAAAAATATTAAGGGAAGGAGGAGCAGCTAGGTGACACAATGGATAGAGCACCTGCCCTGGAGCCAGGAGGACCTGAGTTCAAATGAGGGCCTCAGACACTTAATAATTACCTAGCTGTGTGACTTTGGGCTAGTCAATTAGCCCCATTGCCTTATAAAAACCAAAAAAAATGTTGGGGTGGGGGGGAGCTCTCATGATCATTTAAACCTTGGCAGACTTTCACACAACCATTGCCCAACAGTAGCATGTGTAGCATGACAGGCAAGGTGAATGACTGATTAAGTCTTAGAACAGGGCATCTCATTTTCCACCTGCTCCTATCTACTTTTTCTTGGGAGTGAGTAATGGAGTGAGGAGTAATGAGGGTCCCACGTTGGGCAATGCTAGAAGTCCCTGAATGGAGTCTGTCTTGCCCACATATGAAAGACTGCCAGAAAGTAGAACAGCTGTACTCACAATCTCCTGGCAACATAGCTGAGAAACAGTTCCAGCACTGTGAAGAAGCCCTTTGTCAACTTGGAACAGACTCTTAGAATCACAGAATATCAGCCCTGTAAAAGACAGTTAAATAGAGAAAAGAAAGTATGAGAACTGGGAAGGACCTTAGATCAGAGAATGTTGGGACTAAGGGAGAACCTAGAACATAGAAAAGTAAAGTTTGAGTTGGAAGAGATCTTGGAGATAATAGAGAACGAATCCTTTGTTTTACTGTTGAGGAAATTAAGTTCCAGAGAGATGAAATAATTTGCACAAAGTCATGCATCTGGGACTGGGCATGATCACACACTCTCAGAATCTGAATCTGAATCTGGTACCCTTCTTACTATACTATGTTCCAAGTGAGACATTATTGCAATGCTACTCAAGAGTGGTCTGGGCTTAGTCTCAGTCACCTCAATAGACACTGGCTCATTTTAACCTTGATTTGCTCTCATTGATATTAGAAATATCAATCAATTGATCACTAAACAGGATTGAGATGCTGCCTCAGACTCTTAGTAGCTTTGTGACTCACCTGAACCCCTCTAAATTTTATCTTCTCTTCTGCAAAATGGTGATAAAAGCATCTACCTTATACAGTTAATATGAGGAATATATGTCAAGTGCTTTGTAAACCTTCAAATACAATATAAATTTCTAAAAAAAAAAGAAACTTTGACTTTTTTGCTTATTTGTGGTTAAATACCAAGTCATGTCTTCATCCACCATCTAGAGGATTGGAAAGAATGGAGGAGAATGCCATTTCTCATTCATTGGCCTTGGCTTTTCCCTTGTTTTCAGAAAACCTTAAGGGTTGAGTTCATTCTAAATCTAGTCTCTATCATCCTCAATACACCCTCTATGAAGGGAAGCTACATGATGGTGTGTGGAAAGGACCAACTTGAATTAAAAAGACCTGGTTTTGAGTCTTGTTCATTTGGACTGGCTAGGAAACATGCTAGTTTTCTAGATACAGTAAAGTCATTTAAACTTTTATTTTTTTTTTTTAGTTTTTGCTAGGTAATGGGGTTAAGTGGTTTGCCCAAGGCCACACAGCTAGGTAATTATTCAGTGTCTGAGACTGAATTTGAACCCAGGTACTCCTGACTCCAGGGCCGGTGCTTTATCCACTGTGCCACTTAGCCACCCAAATCATTTAAACTCTTGATACCTACAGGTCACTCTCTTAGATTTTTCCTCACAATTGAATTGTCAATGTGTATGAGCCAGAGAGTTTCTCTGGGAGGATTTCCCTTATGATGATGTTTGTCCTTTGTCTATTGCTTTGCACCAGAGAACTATAATGGTGAAATCACTGATAGTTCAAGAAAATAACAAAAGCAAATATTGCTAAAAAAGGGTTCATGATTCTTGATCTGATTTATTCAATGGTAAACTCCTTCCTATTTGCTTGAGCACAGTGCTTCATTTTTTCATTCCTTAGAATTTCAGGTTTCAGTGACTTCCTCAATTTGAGTATTTCCTCCTTCAGAATCCATTTCCCCATATCTCATTAGATGATCTAGAATGCAGCAGCCTTGGGATTTCCTGATATAGAGAACTCTATGTGAGGATGTTCCTCACCTATGAAGAATATACTTTATTAGAGCAAAGCTTATCATTCTGTGGTCTATGAACTTGTTTCTAAAATATTTTTATAACTACATTTAAATGTAATTTATTTCCTTTTTAATATATATTTATGCATTATATATGTACATATGCACATATAATTTTATTCATTTAAAATCTTTCCCGTGAAGAGGGTCATCAGCTTCAACATTCCATGAGTGAGGGAGAGAACCAGAGGGAGGGAGGGAGAGAGAGAGAGAGAGAGAGAGAGAGAGAGAGAGAGAGAGAGAGACAGAGAGACAGAGAGACAGAGAGAGACAGAGACAGAGAGAGAGACAGAGAGACAGACAGAGAGAGATAGAGAGAGACAGAGAGAGACAGAGACAAAGATATTATAGAATCAGAGACAGAGACAGGTAGAGGGAGAGAGAGAGAGAGAGAGAGAGAGAGAGAGAGAGAGAGAGAGAGAAAGATTTTATCCCTAAAATTTATGAGTGTGTAGATAACTCTTTAGCAACTAAATCTCAGAAAAAATGTACACAGGACATAATTGTAAGCTTAGTA
This sequence comes from Macrotis lagotis, assembly GCF_037893015.1. Lineage (NCBI taxonomy): Eukaryota > Metazoa > Chordata > Mammalia > Peramelemorphia > Peramelidae > Macrotis > Macrotis lagotis. The sequence continues at coordinate 215,699,836 of NC_133660.1, forward strand.
TGTATTATTAACATTCTCTGCATCACTTTCTTATGTCCAGACAGTAAACAAAACAATAAATTAATCCATGACATGTAGCTTTTGCTGATTTCCAAGGTTTATTAATACACTGAAAATTAACTCTATGAACTCTTTGAGCTAATTAAAGCATACCCATGCCTGTATTAGAGAATTCCTGGGAGGAAACCTCTCATTCAAAGATTCTCATTCTCATGGCCATAATATCAAAGGTGAGATTTAACTCCTGTCTTCCTTACTCCAAGGTCTCCTATTCTAAATCCTACCTTACAGTGTAATATTACTGGACATACAGACATATTTATTAAATATGGTAATGTATATTATTAGGCATATTTGGCTTTCAAAAAATCAAAATGAGTTGCCCAATATCAGTCAGGACTCATGCTCAAGTTTCCTAGTTTGAGATTTGAAACTAGTCCAAATATGCTAGAATGTAGCAAACAAAGGAAAGTCTCATTGAAAAGGATGATAAATCTAAATAGGGAAGGATCATTTCTAATTAGTGAGAAATCAGGGAAGGAATCTTGATGGGGATGATGCCTGGATTAAGCTTCAAAAAGAAAATAAGGATTTCAGCAGATAAGAGAGAAAATGATGTGGTCAAATGCTCATAGGTGGGAGAAGACAAGGTAAGAAATAAGTCTTTAGAATAGAATTTCTTTTTTTTTTGCAAGGCAAATGGGGTTAAGTGGTTTGCCCAAGGCCACACAGCTAGGTGATTTATTGTCTGAGACCAGATTTGAACCGAGGTACTCCTAACTCCAAGGTTGGTGGTTTATCCACTATGCCACCTTAGCTGCCCCTGAGAATAGAATTTCTTCAGGTGTGATGGAACTTAAATGACAGGTTAGGGAGTCAGAACTTTATTCAGTAAGCAACAGGGAGTCATGAAATTGTTCATAGCAGAGGAGTGACATGTTCAGAGTGTTACATTAGGAAGATAACTATCCCAGCTGATAACTGGCATTTAGTCGAAAAATCTGTGATTGACAGAACACTGTACCTTGCAGCTCAGATACTGTCAAGAGAATTAATAACAGTCTTTTTGCTCCTATGTTGACAGGGATGACAATAGTGGAAAATAATACTAAGTCAATTAGAATTCGCCAAAAGTTTTAGGGACATGGGACTTGGTGGTTGGTGCATTCTTTTGTATATTATTATCATGAGATCTTATGGTTTGATGGGAAGAACACAAGGCTGGGAAGAAGGAGGCCTTGGTTTGGGTTCTGGCTCTGTTGTTAACTTCATGACAGGCAAATGACTTCACTTCTATCATATCCCTTACAAGTAAATGGTCATTCAGTCTTGATTTGAAGAGTTCTAGACAGATATGTTCTGTTTTGGACAGTTTTCGTTATTAGAGAATTTTTACTTAGGTTAAACCAATAGCTGACACTCTGGAACTTCACTCATTGCTCCAATTTCTTTCTAGCTTAATGGAAAAAGTAATCTCTGTCCCCTATGACAGGCTAATGGATATTTGAAGATTGCCTCATTAAATCTTCTCATTTCCAAAGTGATTGTCTACACTTCTTTCAGTTGACATATTCTCTAATCGTTTTGATGTCCAGGTTGTCCTTCTTGGAAAATACCTTCCTTCAAAAATGATACCTAGGATCTGATACAATATTCCCCAAGGGATCTTATCAAAGCAGAGGATATTCCAAAACAGTCTTGAAAACAATAAATTAAACTTAGCTCCCAAAACTTCATTTTTTTTTCTTTAGGATATGAGTCAAAGAACTATTCTATATGATGCCTTTCTGGGGATTATTTCTGAAATTATTCTCTTCATATTGCTCACCTACTTCAAGTCCCAAAGTTACTTATCCCTATCTCAGTTACAAGCACTTGTCACCACCATCCAAATAAAATATAATTTGGCATTTGAAATTCAGAAAACATCTGCTTTCTATCATTTTTATTAATTTTCTGACACGTAATCCTTTTACACTGCTCTAACATTGTTTTAAATCCAAGGAATTATTTAAGAATAGGGGATGTTTGTTCATCTTGGAATCATGAGACTATCATTAAGGATGGTTTGGTGACTACTCATAAACCCAAAAATGTCCTAGTGACTGGACAGTTATGAATGTATCTGTTATATTGTAAATTACTTGAGACAGGAAGACTCTTTCCTCAGTGTCTTTTCTCATACTATCCTTGGGACCGGAAATGTCCTCTCAACTTTCCTATCCCTATTATTCACCCTTTCAAATCCCCTCAAATCCTTTAAAGGCTAACTGAATCCTTCCTGTCCCATTAACCTCTTCTGACCATTCCCACCTTCATCTAATTTCAAAGAATTTTCTATAAGCCTTCTGGCATAGTTATAATCCATGAATGAGGGAAGAAGGAAGAAAAGAAGGAAGAAAATAAACATTAAATGCCTCCCATGTCCTAGGCACCAGGGACAGCATGATATAGTATCAAGAGTTACCAGAATCAAAAAATATTTAGATTAATAAATTAATGATGCCATTAAGTGCCAGACACAGAGTTTGGAAATTTAGGGTTTTTTCCCCAAGGCAAATGGATTTAAGTGGCTTGCCCAAGGCCACATAGCTAGGTAATTATTAAGTGTCTGAGGCCAGATTTAAACTCAGGTTCTCCTGACTCCAGGGCAGGTGCTCTATCCACTGCACTACCTAGCCGCCCCTAGGGTATGGAAGTTTACAGCTCTGTGAAATATAAAGAAAATTAGAACTTATCCAGAGCAAGAGAAATTGAGTCTCAGAGAGAGGACTTGTATTACTCAAGATCATACTTTAGCACAACCAAGTTTGAACCTGGATCTTGTGACTATACATCAATTACATTGAATGAATAAATGAATGAATAAAAAAATTTATTTAGCCCTTGCTATAAGGAAAGTAATGAAAATACAAACAGAAAATTGAGATAATCCCTTGTCTCAAACAGATCATGTTTTTTTTTTTTTTTAGGTCTTTTCCCCAAGCAAATGGGGTTAAGTGGCTTGCCCAAGGCCACACAGCTAGGTAATTATTAAGTGTCTGAGGCCAGATTTGAATTCCCATACTCCTGACTCCAGGGCTGGTGCTCTATCCACTGCACCACCTAGCCACCCCTCAGATCATGTTCTACAGAAGTGGACAATGCATATAGGAGAGTTCAGTGGTGAAACAAATGAAAAGGTCTCAGAGTTTTGTAGCAAGATGATTGGAAGGTCCTCAAAGGTTTGGAGTGTTTACTGTTGCCTCTTAACATCCAAGTGCAATCAGAGCTATCCTATCCTTCGAAAACCATTACCTAATCACATTATCACCTCAAACTTTTATCCTGTAGCTCTCCTATCTGTCAGTGTTGAACTCTTAGAAAGATTATCTATGGTAACTGACTTTTGGATATTTTTACCTAGATATATACCAACAAAATCTCAAACTCAAAAAGACCCTTGTCATTTCTTTGCTAGTTCCTTCTCTGTATTTGCTTACTGAGAATGTTTCCCCTTCATCCTCTTTTTCTGATCTCCCATTTTTCTTCTCTTGGTTTCACTTTTGACTATTTACATTTAGTCAGTTGTCAAATCCTGTTAATTTGGCCTCTAGAAAAATGTCATAAATATAATTATTTCTCTTCACTTAGATGGTTGTAACTAGTGCAAAATAAACAAGGTTTTTGTCCAAGGTACCAATCTCAAGAATGAGGGCAGGGAGTGTTTACTTCTCTGGAGGATATGCTTCCCATATGTGGTAACCAATATGTCATTGTCTTTGTGGTCTTCACTAGCCCCACAAATGATGCAGTACAACTATCTCCAGGCTTTGCACCCCCAAGATCTTGCTACCATGGTCCTCCTGATTTTAAAACATTTTCCTGCCAATCCACATAGACAAAAAGGAAAGATTCTTCTGTATCATAATATGACTGCCTCTGTGGTTGGATCATCTTCCTTACTGCTACAACCTCTTTGTGCCCCCAACCAAATTTGTTTCAAAAACAAAAATTCAAGGGGCAGAGCCAAGATGGAGACAGGAGAGGACCTTCTCTTAGTTGCTCTGGAGCAAAACATATAAACTAAGGACTCTAACTACATTTCTGAGAGACAGAACCCACAGAAGGATCCAGGGAGGCAATTCTCCAACCCAAGGTAAACTAGAAAAGAGGGTAAATGCTTGGCTCCCTGGGGTCAGAAGGGTGGCCCACCAGAGGGGTGGTGCCCAGAGCGAAGGAACTTCAGCCTCCTAGAGGCAGCCCCAGGGCACTGGGAGCCGTGGCTCACAGCAGTGGGGACAGTTTCCTGATCTACACCCCAGGGAGCATCAAGCACAACTTGGGGGAACAGCGGGGGGGGGGGACTTCTGCCAGAGCAAGCACGTGAAGCCCAGCCCTCAGGGCACACAGTCAGCAGCAGCCAGGGCAACCCAGATCCAGGAACCAGATGCAGGCGGAGTGGGTAAGCAGGACCCCCCAGGGCATGAGCACCCTGATCCTAGGGAGGGGAGTGGAGAGAGATTGCTGAGTTCTGTCCTCTTCCCCTGGTACAGGACTCTGGGGCTCTGACCACATTCAGATCCTGATCACAGTCTAGGTCCCCCCCATACAACAACAGGCTCTCCCCACCTCAGCCCCATGGGAAAGGGGGTTGCGCTTATGGTCATTCACAGACCAGGAGGGAGGACAGAGCCTCACACACTGAGATCCTTGTGGGGGTGTCACAAAAGCTCAGGAAGCACCCCCAAACCAGGCTCAGTCTCAGAAAATGAGTAAGCAGAGAAAAAAGAGGAACACCATTGAGAAATACTTTGCCTGTGATCACAAGAAGGATCAAAACACTCAATCTGAAGATGAGGAGGTACAAGCTCCTGCATCTAAAGACTCGAAGAAAAACAGAAATTGGGCTCAGGCTATAACAGACCTCAAAAAAGACTTTGAAAATCAAGTGAGGGAGATAGAGGAAAAACTGGGAAAAGAAATGAGACAGATGCAGGAAAAACATGAAAATGAAGTCAACAGCTTAGTAAAGGAAATCCAAAAAAATGCTGAAGAAAATAGCATGCTAAAAACCAGCATAGGTGAAATGGATAAAACAGTTCAAAAGGTTATTGAGGAGGGGCAGATAGGTGGCATAGTGGATAAAGCACCGGCCTTGGAGCCAGGAGTACCTGGGTTCAAATCCGGTCTCAGACACTTAATAAGTACCTAGCTGTGTGGCCATGGGCAAGCCACTTAACCCCATTTGCCTTGCAAAAAATCCTAAAAAAAATTATTGAGGAGAAGAATGCTTAAAAAAGCAGAATTGGCCAGATGGAAAAGGAGATAAGAAAGCTCTCTGAGGGAAACAAATCCTTCAGACAAAAAATAGAACTCAAGGAAATTTCTTATTTTATGAAAAATCAGGACTCAATACTTCAAAACCAAAAGAATGAAAAATTAGAAGAAAATGTGAACAATCTCACTGATAAAAAACAACTGATATGGAAAACAGATTTAGGAAAGATAATTTTAAAATTATTGGAATACATGAAAGTCATGATCAGGCAAAGAGTCTTGACATCATTTTCAAAGAATTATTACAAGAAAATTGCCCTGATATCTTAGAAGCAGAAGACAAAATAGAAGTGGAGAGAATCCACCGATCTCTCCAAGAAAGAGATCCAAAAAATAAAAAAAACAACCCCCAGGAATATTATAGCCAAGTTCTAGAACTCCCAAATCAAAGAGAAAATATTACAAGCAACCAGAAGGACACAGTTCAAATATCGTGGAGCTGCAGTCAGGATCACACAGGACTCGGGCAGCAACTACATTGGAAGCTCGTAGGGCTTGGAATATAATATTCTGGAAGGCAAAAGAGCTTAGAATGCAACCGAGAAGCAACTACCCAGCAAAAATGAACATCCTCTTCCAGGGAAAAAGATGGACTTTCAATGAACCAGGAGAATTTCAGATGTTCCTGTTGGAATGGCCAGAGCTGAACAGAAGGTTTAATCTTCAAATATAAGACTCAGGTGAACCATAGAGAGTGGAGGAGAAGGATTAAATATGAGGGACTTAATGATGATGAACTGCATGTATTCCTGCATAGAAAAATGACACTGATAATACTCATATCAATCTTCTCATTTGATAGAGCAGGTAGAAGGAGCTTTTATAGTTGAAGCACAGGAGAAAGCTGAATTTGAAGATATATTGTGGTGTAAAAATGGAGTGTAAAAATGGATAAAGGGGAAATGTAATGGAAGAAAGGAAAAAGGAGAGGAGGAATAGGCTAAGATATTTCATTAATTAAGATTTTTCTTTATTGCAATGAGCTATTGCAATGATATGGAAGTGGGGAAGGTGAGGGGGAATGAGGGAATCTTCGCTCTCATCAGAGGTGGCTAGGAGAGGAAACAGCATATATATACTAAATGGGGTATAGACATCTGGAGTAAGCAGGAGAGGGGGCATGGGGGAAGGGGGGGGATGTGAGTGATGGAGGAGAGGATGGACCATGGGGGGAGAGTGGTCAGATATAACACATTTTCTTTTTTACTTCTTGCAAGGGGCTGGGATTGGATGGTCTGTCTGGTGCCATAGGGGCAGGTGGATGGTGAGCCTAAGGGGTGGTATGGGGGCTCAGAGTCTCTTGGCCCCAGGACCAGGTATCTGTCTGCTGCACCACTCAGCTACCCTACAGCAGAGTCAGAGTGAAAGGAGAGAGAAAATATAGTACATGGTAGTGGAGAAGTATGAACAGAGGGAGTTGCGATCAGCAATGGCAATGGTGGAAAAATATGGAAGTAACTTTTGTGATGGACTTACCATAAAGAATGTGATCCACCCACAACAGATCTGGTGGTATTGGAACATAGACTGAAGCACATTTTTTATTATTATTATTTTCTGGGGGTTGTTGCAGGGCAAATGGGACTGGGTGGCCTGCCTGGGGCCGCACAGCTGGGTGATTGTTGGGTGTCTGAGGCTGGATTTGGACCTGGGTGCTCCTGGCTCAAGGGCCAGTGATCTGTCTACCACCCAGCTGCCCCTATTATTATTATTATTATTATTACTATTTTATTTTATTTTATTTTATTTTGGGTCTTCTGTTTTTGTTTGTTTGGTTGGTTTTTGTAGGGCAATGAGTTTGGGGTGGCATGCATGGGGTCATACAGCTGGGTGAATGTTGGGCATCTGGGGCTGGATTTGGGCTCAGCTGCTCCCGGCTCCAGGACCGGTGCTCCATCCACTGTGCCACCTGGACATACTTCTTCTTCTTCTTCTTCTTCTTCTTCTTTTTATTATTATTATTATTATTATTATTATTATTGTTGTTGTTGTTGTTGTTTTTAATTTTCATTTTCATTTTTCGCTCCTCTTTACTTTATCACTTCTGTGGGTCTATATTTTCTTGGGGGAGGGGCTATTATATTTACTCTTAAACAAGAATATTTTAGTAATGTATTAAAAACATTATTTGTACAAAATAAGAATAAATAAATAAATAAAATATAAAAAAACCAAAATTCACAGTGCATAACTAGGCATGATGAAACAAATTTGCATCTGGGGAGACTGATAGTGATGAATTATTTGAACTCAGGATGTCTGAGCATAATAGAGTCACACTAATACTTGTACCAATATAGTTGGTTCTCACAAGCTGAGGAGAGAAGAATAGGTCAAGTGAGAAAAGAAACAAGTCAAAATATCTGAGCTGGTTAACAGTGGAGTCAGGCTTCCTAAATAAAGTTGTATTTCTAGCTTGGGAGAGTTAGGAAGATGTCTTCTCAAAAAAAAGTCCTAGGTTTGGATGATCACAATGCTCTTTCTAAACCTCCTAATGATATATACATATATATATGTATATACATATATATATGTATATATATATATATATATATATATATATATATTTAAATAGATAGCCTCCTAATTATTCCTACTTTCACTTTCATCTTTCTATTATTAGCCACTTGACTTCTAATAAATCCTCTTAAGGCACAGTTTAACTATTCTCAAATCTTTAACTCCCCTTTTACACTTATATTAAAATACAAATTCCTTAGCTAGCTGTTTAGGATTCTTTAGCAATCTGACTCCAGCCTGTTTGGAAACATTTAACATTGCTTTCTTTTAGCCAAGCTAGCCTAGATGTAGCCCAACAGTTTTTTGAATAAGTCCTCCCTTACATACCTTCACTCCCATCTTTCTATTATATGGAATGCACTTTAGCCGTATCTCCATTTTTCTACATTCTTAATTTCATTCTAGATTCAGCTCAGGTCACATAGATACTGAGAAGTATTTCTTGGGCCTTCAGTTGTTTTGTTCCCTCCAAAGTGCATTCATTTACTTATTTAGGTATATGGTATATCTCCCATAGAATATAAAGTCCTTGGGTGTGGAAATTGTTTCATTATTGTCTTTCTATTTCCTGTACCTAGCACAGTGTATCCATTACTTTTAAAAAAAAAAGGTTAAATTGAATTGAGGGATTGAGGAAAAATTGGATTGAGATAGTTATAAGTATAAATATGGTCTTAGACTAACAATCTTCCTTTTTTCATTACTTTTTTATATAGTAGTGGTAGTAGTAGTAGTAGTAAGTAAAGTAATAGTAGTAGTAGTAGTAGTAGTAGTAGTAGTAGTAGTAATAGAAGTAGTAGTAGCAATCATAGAAGATGACCCGTAATATCACTTTTATTGGAAACAGAGTGAAGTCCTTCGACTAATGCAGATCAATACCTTCTATGAAATTTATAGTTTTATAGAGTTGCTGACAACTTTGGCAGGTTAACCAGTTTGTATAGGATCAAATAGTCAATATCTATTAGAGACAACAAATAAACCTCGTTTCAACTATACCAGCCTGACCTTTCAATAATAATAGTAATGATATTAATTAATATCTCATATACAAATGTAGACTTTTAAGGCTTACAAATCACTTTCCCCACAAGAATCCTATGGGAGAGATCAGAATCCAGTCTGGCAGCAATGTGCATGAGTGAAGGAGTCTGGGGTGCTTTAAAATGATATCTCAAATTTTGGCATCAAATGAAAATTTGTGTTCCTGCACAAATTTAAAAGACTAATATGACATTGTAATCTTAGGTTTCAGGTGAAAAAGTTTGATTTATTTAAAACAACCTGAGCCAGGGTAAAAATTTATTCTTTTCAGTTTAATAAATCCTATTGTTTATCTGTCTTGCTATTTCTCTCTGTAACTGAGCCACACGGTGGATTGTACGACTTTGCAAGGAATGAACATATACAACTGAACAATTAAATGATTGTAGGATTTACAAGGAAAACGTCATGTAATATAGATTTGTTAAGATTACTTTCTTTTGAAGGCCTGAGCTGTTTCTGAAGTGGGCTTACAGTGGGAAATGTAATACGATTTGGCTGGGTTTCCAGTTGTCAGCAAGTAACCTAACGCTTTCACAAATCCCCCTTCATTCCACAGGGATAACTTTTTGGGTAGCTTGTCAGCCCACTAGTCAAATATACCCACTGTTGCATATTGACATCTATGGCCCTGACCTCCCCATGAACTTCCAATAAGTCTTGACTAGATTTGTGATAGTTCATTCAACAGCAAAAAAAAAAAAAAAGACAAAGTTCATTAATTGCATTTTTCATGCTACAATACTCAAGATAACACTGGGCTTCAATTAAGAATTTTATTTCATTCTTCACCCTACCATGTCCTCTTTTCATTCTGTCTCTTTCTGTTGAATATGACTGAGTAAAATATTAGCTTCACAAAAATGTAATGAACTCAGAGTCAAAAAATTGGGTCACTAGTATGAACTCTGCCACTCACTAACTGCATTACCATGGGCAAGCTTTTTACTCCATTCCTGTTTCTTAATTTAAAACAAAAAAGTGTATGCATATAGGGTGGGGGGAGGGAGGAGAGATAAAAGAACCAAAATAATTTTAGGTTGTTTCATTATATAATATTTATGGGAAGTAATAAATAGTAATAAAAATGAGAAAGCATTGGAATGGGTTGGTGATTTGTAAAGCATAGGGAGAAAATATAGAAAAGAAATAGTGCTGCTTGCAGAATACCAAACATAATCATTTTATTCTACACATCGCTTAACATTGAGCCTTACTCAAAGTGCACACTCAAAGTACATTTATTGAATGAATGAATGGTTGGATTTCCAGATTGTTTTGGGCAAAGTATTTAGTGACCCCATTTCTCATGTTTAATATTTTTAACTTCTGGAGGAAGACTGAATGAACAATAATCATTTATTAAGCATATTCTATGAGTTAAATTTTCTGGTATACTCTCGGCATACAAAGGCAGAAAGAATTTAATTGTTGGCTACAAGAAGTTTTCATTCTGATAGAGGAGAGAACACATATGGGGTAAATTGTGGTCAAGGAAGGGCACTATTACTAAATATTATGGGTGAAACAATAGAGGAATTCACCAACACAGATGCTTTTCCATTTGGTGAAAGGTTGGCCTTGTAGGAAAAGATTTTTACATATCTTATCGTCTCTAACAATCACATATCTCATTGGAAGAGAATTCCAAGCACCCAGGAATTTGACCAATTTCTAGATATTACTGGCTGACGTGAAAGGGGATGGTAAGAGATATAGGGGCAGTGTTCATTTCACATGCTATAAAAACAAACAAAAACATTACTTTTAATAAGATATAGAGCATCATCTAGGAATCAGTTTTGATGGACATTCAGATAACACTGACAATTAAGGAATTGTTATAGATCATTGTTCCACTTTTAATATCTTTTACTTGACTGAACTTGTGAAAAGCATCATGATAAATAATGGACTGTCATCTAGAATGGTTTTTAGATGAACAAAGGCAATTATAGTACAACAGAACATGTACTGGGAATTCTATTTAGCTATAAAAGACCTGGGTTCAAGGACTGACTCTTACTTGCTGTCATGGAAAGTAAATCACTTAATATTTCTGAACCTTAGCTTCTTCAGCTATAAAATTGGAATGGTAGCAAGGACTTTTGCCTTCTGCTTCACTTACTGTGAAGAACACAGTAAGTTACCTTATATAAAGCAAGATATTAATGGATTTATTGAAGACAAGGCTAAAAGTTGGAGAATAGTAGAGAGTGAACCCCATACTTCTCTCTCTCTCTCTCTCTCTCTCTCTCTCTCTCTCTCTCTCTCTCTGTGTGTGTGTGTGTGTATAAACAGAAGGAATGTAATGCCCCTGGGAAGTCGGGAATTCTCCATCACTGACATTATACATGCAAGGCTTGGATGACTGTTTTAAAAAAATGAAGAAGGGATTCTGTATTTTTCCTTTTTTTAATTTTATTTTTCCAATTACATGTTATGAAAGTTTTTCAACATTCATGCACTTGCATATTTATAAATTGCACATTTTTCTTCCACTCTCCCTTCCCAGCCCACTCCCCTTACCAGCCAACATTTTAGTAAAATGTTGTGCATTTCCATTTATATTTAGCATGGTTATATATTAGTTATTGTGTGTTTGAGAAATTAGGACTAAAAGAAGAGAAAGAAAACCATGGAATAGGAAGGAAAAAACATAAGAGCAGTTTTGAAAAATTGAGCATAGTATCCATTAAGTTTCTGTGTTTTTTTTTGTTTTTGTTTTTGTTTTTCCCCTGGAGGAGGAAGGTGTTGTCCATAATAGGTCTCCCATGTTGTTTTAGTTCTTTGAACTGCTGAGAGGAGCTGCATCCATCATAGTTCATCAACTCACAATGTTGTTGTTAAATGTGTGCAACAATATCTTGGATCTGCTCCCTTTGCTCAGCATCAGTTCATGTAATTCTTTCCATGGTTCTCTAAAGTCCAACCATTCATGGTTTCTTACAGAACAATTATACTCCATAACATTCATATACTATAATCTGTTCAGTTATTCCCAAGTTGTGAAGAAGAGATTTTTCATTCAAGTATAAATCATACCCCTCACAACTGAGAAATTCTGTGATCCTTTGATTTTTGTTCTTGCTGAGCAAGTCCACACTTTAGCTACATTTCATATGATAATAACCACCATATTTAAGTCTCCTTATGGCTTATATTGCAAGTATCATAAGATTTTAGAATATAAGAGAAAGACTTTTAAATGACAATTGGTCCAAATGTCTCATTTTATGGAAAAGGAAACTGACTCTTGACCAATGTCATAAAAGAATTTATCTTTTTTTAAATTTTAGTATGTTTTAGCTCCGAATTCTCTCCCTATCTCACCACTGAGAAAGTCAGAAAAGCAATAGCTTATATAAAAGCATAAAAGCATGTATAATCAAACAAATCCAAATAAGCAAATTTGTGCATTTTCTATGGTTTTCTCTTTCAAATCCATATATGTATATATACACATGTATATATGACTATATATGACTATATATGAATATATATATATATATATGTCTCAATTTCCTTTCGAAAAACAGCACACTACAAACAGTCTTTCCAGTTCAAGTCTTTTGATTTTAAATTTAGTACTTTTTACTACACATTATTCTGCATCACTGTCCTATGTTTGTGAGGTCAACTCCATGGTTTGAGGAAAGATGATCAGCCCCATCTACCCACTGCCCAATATTTAGTAAAAAACACTAAATGAAATGTTGTATGGTAAGTATTTCTTATATAGATGCACAACTCATGAATTACAGGGTAATTTATTAATGGATTTGAAAAGTCATTTAAATCCCAAATAAAAAGTACAGAGAGTGCCAGCACCAACATTTAGTAGATATTTGCATTTTAGATAAAATACATGCATCTCCAGAAATTTCTGAACTCCTGTGAGCTTTTATACAATAAAAGCTTGGGAGAGTCACTAGATGGGTCTTCAGCAGCAGTGAATTTACAAAGTTGAATTTCTTCTACTTATAGACAGCACAATTTCTTCTCAGTCAGGACCCTGCTCATTCAGAATTCTTAAAGACTGACGATTACCACTTGACCATAATGCATGTTCCTGAGCTTGGGGACAGTATTGATAGTCTAGCTCATGTACAGGCTTTTGCCACATTCACGATATTGGACTTTGACCCTTTATAGTCTTCAGATGCTCATTCCTTTTGTCTGGGAGAAGACATTTTGTTAGATTAGCTCCCATATTTAATCTCAAAAAATACACACAGTCAATACCATACGGAGGTGGGAATGATGTTAGGGTGAGCACTAATAAATATCTTAAAAATGACCTTCACAGAAGGTACTTTATCTTATAAGGAGTTAGGGAGTGGCAAAATCTTTTGTGGAAATTAGAAGCAAAGAAAAACAATGTTGTTATGAAGCTGTAAGTGGTTCCTCTTCAAAGAAAACTATTTACTCTTAACAGGAAAGGAAAAAAAAAGATTACAATAAAATTATACTCTATTCAAGTGCAATTTTGCTTAGGAAAGGAGTTTTCTGAAACAGAATATCTTTGCAATTTCATAAAGAAATAAGTAATGATGTTAATAATTACATTAACAACAGTAATAATACTCATTTATTCATCATTTTAGCATCACTTCTATAGGCACACATTTGGAAATAAGTAGCACTGCTGGCCACAGCAATTAAATGAAGATCCTGGTTGAAGGAAAAAAGGTCATTAAAGACACTCATATCATTGGAAAGTTGTAAAGGAAAAACTTTAGATATTAACTAGTTCAAGTTCACTTTGCATGTAGTGTTCCTTCCATAATAGTCCAGACAAATGGTCGTCTCTGACCTGCTTGAACAATTCCAATAATGGAGAATTTATTACCTAATAAGTCTGTCCATTTCTTTCTATGAATTCAATAGTATATATTTTGTTTTTGTTTATTTGCTTCAGTAGTGTCTGAATCTTTATGACTTCATTTGGGATTTTCTTGGTGAAGATGTTGGAGTGGTTTACCATTTCCTACTCCAAATCATTTTACAGATGAGGAAACTGAAGCAAATAACCTTAAGTGATTTGGCTGGGGTCCCATAGCTAATAAGTGTCTGAGACTGGATTTGAACTAAGGTCCTCTTGATTCCAGGCCCAGTACTCCATCTACCACACCATCTAATTGCCCTGTATGCATTTACTTTTCACATTAAATAAATGAGACTCAGTAGAAGAAAATTACGTATTTGTTCAATCATGCTTGACAAATAGTTTCTTTTGTTGAATTATTTAACTTCATTGCTTGGTTTATTTTACTTGGATCAGGACTCAATTAATGTTCTTCAAGTCAGCTTTTCATTTTGTTTTTTGTGCAAAGAAATTTTTCAATTTTCAAAGATAGAAAAGCGAGGAAAAAGAATAAGTGACCTGCTGTCTTGCCAATCCCACAAATATTTATCATGTATTTACTCTGTATAGAGCCCAGTGCTAACATGGAAGAATTATGAATTTTAGATTAGGACTGATGCCTTCCCTTGAGAAGATAAAATTCCTTTAGGCTCAGGGGATTGTTTTCAAACCTTCAAGGGTCACTGCAAGTCTTATTTTCAGTCCTAAAGAGACTAATCTAAGGAGTAGCATTTTTGTATGGACCAGGTTGACATTCATGGTTCAAGTGCTCCTCCCTTGTACTTCAGGGTCTGGGTTGCAAATCACTGTAATTGATGATAATGGAGATACATAGAAAAATATGAAAAAAGAAGAATTGACAGTCTAATGGTAACATCCTTGCCTAACGTTTGTACAGCACTTACTGGCTACAGCTAGGTGGTGCCAGAGAGCACCAGGAAAAGTCTTCATCCTGAGTTCAACTATGACTTCAGATACTTAGTAGCTGTGAGACCCTGAGCAAGTCACTTGACTTTGCCTCAGTTTCCTCAGTTGAAAAATGAGCTGGAGAAGGAAATAGCAAACCACTCTACTGGTCCAGTATCTTTGCCAGGAAAACCCCAAATAGGGTCATAAAGAGCTGGCCAGGGCTGAAAATGACCAAACAGAAACAAAAATGTGAAAGACAATGTTCATAAATGTTTTACAGTTATTATCTCATAAGTGTTATTATCAACCTCATTTTAAAGATGAGGAAACTGAGGCAGGAATAGGTATAATTTGCCTAGGGTCACACAGATAATAAGTATACAAGGATAGATTTGAACACTGTTCGTCCTGACTCCAGAGCAAGAGCTCTATCCACTACTTCATCTAGCTGCTTTGTAAGAAATTATATAAGGCACATACACATATGTGTATGTATATAATACATATATATATTCATATTATATACACATATGTGTCTTATATTCCTTATTCTTTATATTTGAATTATATTCAAATATAAAAAAGTAAGGCATCACTTCTGAGTGGAGATGATGCTGAGGACTTCGTGGAGGAGGGCAGAACCATGATGGACATTCTGTGAGGTAGACGTGGTCCAGTAATGCATTAATAAAATCTTAGATTTAGATAATACTTTACAAATCACAATAAATTTTGAGGTGTGTGTGTGTGTGTGTGTTTGTGTTTGTGCTATATCAAATGATACAACCACTCTTTCAATGAGATAATATGGACATCATGGTGTCATGGTTAAAAGAACTGAATTTGCTTCCCCAAAATATGGAATCTTATCATGTTATGTGTACCTTATTTATCAAGTTATTTTGGTTCTATTAGCTTCCATTTCCTCATTTATAAAAGGTAGAGTTTGGAGTCCATGATCTTGTCAGCCTCTCCATGGCTTGGAATCCTGTTAGTACAGTATGACTGTGTATATGTATGGAAACTGAGGCACTGAGAGATATTGTGACTTGGCTTAATTCTCACAGCTAGTAAGTAAGAGGACCAGATCTTGCCTACCCAAATGCAAAGCCTTTTCCTTTACACCAAGTCACAGTTTATCTTTCTACCTCTATTTCTTATAGGATGGAAGGCCTGGCTTCCTCAGACATCCCTGAGGCGCCTGGCTGTTTGCATTCTTCCTGGACCAGTTCCCTCAACAAATGCCAGGAAGAATAATGAGATGGATCCAGTTTTCCTTCCACTGTCAACATACCTCTGAAGTAGGATTGCCAAAGAAGCTTTGGCAGGCCTAGAATCAGAATGGGCCCTAGGCCATGATTGTTAGGGGCAAATGCACATTAAAATATTTAATAGTTTTCATTGTTTATTGGGTCCTTCCTTTGTTGGAGAGAGAACATTTAACAGAAAAGCTCAGTTGATTTTTTTTTCTTTTGGTCTGCTTCTAATAGAGGTGTAGCTCCTCTTTGGTTAACAGTCTTTGGAAAGGGATTTCCAACTTTTAAACTCTTGTCTTTCTACCTTTCTTGGTAAGTAGAAACTCATTAAGCCATCAAAACCCTCTTGAATTTCCTTCTCTAGTCTCTCTGAGCTTAGTACTTGGCTAATGCAATACCTCCTAACTCGTCTTCTCCTATTCCCTCCAATATCTTAGGAATCTCTTATTAATTTTCTTAATGCTCACCTTTGATAATTTCACTCTTTGAATTAAACACCTTCAGGTAGAAGGTAAGAACATTCAACACGGTGACTGAAGATTTAAGCTAAAGCTCTCCCCCTTCTATTTCTTGGATTTATGATGGTTAATATATCCTTTCTTATCTCTAAATTTTTGTTTCCTCATTTTCCACATGGAGGTGTTCAAGCTAGGTTATCTTTGGCAAGTGATTTCATCCTTTAGCTTCAGTGTCATCTGTAAAATACGGGGATTGGATTAGGGTAGGGGTCCTAAGAATACAGTTTCTAATCTTATTTTAAAAATATTTTGATAACCATATATTTATTTTAAAATCCTATTTATTGTGTGCAATTGAACACCTCCTTTTAAGAAGAGATTTATAAGACTCACCAATGTGTTAGAAGGATCCAAGACAGCAGCAGAAAGATCTAGAATGCTAGGCTAGAGAGTTTCTTGGGTTCTTTAGAGCTCTAGAACTGATTTTATGATCTCTAATGTCCCTTCCTTTGAGTGGAATGTCTCTAAAATGAAAATAATAATACTTGTACTATCTATTTCACAAGGCTGTTTTGAGGAAAGTACTTATCAATTTTAAACTTCTCTAGTGATGTAGATACCATTGTATTAGGTTCCATTTTTTACTGTCTCTTCCCTTTGCTTCAAAAGAGAAGATTTTTTAACAGTAAAGTAGACTTTGTAACATACTGAAATGTATATTTATAATATAACTTTAATATGATTATGATGATGATGATGATGATGATTAATATTATTAGGATCAGCTAGTGGTGGTTTAGTGAATAGAGCACTGGAAGACTCATTCCTGAGTTCAGTTCCAATCTCAGATACTTACAAAGTGTGTGACCCTGGGCAAGTCACTTTATCCTGTTTGCCTCAATTTCTGTACCTGTAAAATGTGGGTAAGAAGGAAATATCAAATCACTGTAGAATTTTTGCCAAGAACACCCCAAATAGGCTCACAGAGTTGGACAAGAGTGAAATGAATGAACAACAAAACTTTTAATAGTAATGTTATCTGAGGTCTCATAACTGTGTGTAAGCTTTCATGAATTTTCAAAGTTCTGTATGGAAGGATCAAAAACTCTGAAAGGCCCCACAAAGTTGAAAAAGGTATGTGTGTTAGCAGTATATTGTGTCCATAGTCTGAAGATCAGGCTAGTTGAATATAGACAAAGTAATTCATCCAGAAAGGACTGGCCCAGTAGTGGGATTCAGCCAGTTTGCACCGATTCATCAGAAATGATACCTATTTTATGTTGAATTCAGAGACCTGGATATTAAGTTATTTGAATACCAACACTGGACTGACCCCTCAGAAAGTAGTATTTTGTCCATAGTTATGTACATGGCATGGAAGATTGAGTTCTGCATTGTTCAAGGGAGTACCACCCTCTTGACCCTACTGATGGAATTTTGAATATTTTGACATATTCATTGAATAAATTTATAGCTGGGCATTCAAAATTGTCCCTGACTAGCCCCAGGTTATCTTTCTGTCCTTATCTTCTACTTAAATCTCATTGCTCTTTGAATTAGATCTGATTTTGTTTGTAAAAACTTCTGAGTTACAAGTCTTAGCATTTTATTCCTTCTGTGTTCTCTACTTAGGGGACGCGAAATCCAAATGTGTCTCATCTTTCAAGATCCACCCACCTCAAAAGCCACCTCCTCTATAAATGTGAATGTGGATAGAATGGGAACGCTCAATGAAGATTTGAGCTATATTTTTGAGCTAGCATGATGGGAAAAGTCAAGGAAACTTAGGCAAATTGGAAAGAGATACAAGTTTCTTAACTTTAATGTCCATTAACAAAATGATTTTGATAATGGAAAGTTATTAAAGCAGCACTTCAGGTTAATGATTTTAGCAGCCATTGGAAAAATACTTTTAAAAAGAAAGCATCATATAACTTTATAACAGTCATATTTCATTTTATTGCTTTTTGTTTTATTGTGTTTAAAGATATTATAGGATTTCTTTTTGTGTTTTTTTTTTGCAAATTGAAGGTTTGTGTCAACCCTTCATCTTGCAATTCTGTTGCCATGTGCTAATATTGTGTCTCTCTGTGCCATTTTAGATAATTCTCTTAATATTTAAAACTTTTTCCACTATTATTATATCTGTTATTGTGACCTGAGATCAGTTATTTTTTAATGTTACTATTGCAAATTATTTTGAGTCACGAACTAATCCCACCTTATATGGTGAACTTTTTTTTTAAGATTTTGCAAGGCAATGGGGTTAAGTGGCTTGCCCAAGGCCACACAGCTAGGTAATTATTAAGTTTCTGAGGTCAAATTTGAACCTGACTCCAAGGCCGGTGCTCTATCCACTGCACCACCTAGCCACCCTGATGATGAACTTAATGTATGTGTTTTGAATGCTCCTTTGCCGGTTATTTATCCATTTCTCTCCTCTCCTTGGGCCTCCCTATCCCCTGACAATAATATTGAAGATTATTATATAAACTTAATTGATGAAGCAGCAGCAAGGTTTGAGAAGATTAACTCCAATTTTGAAAGAAGTTCTATTATGGATAAAATAAGATCACATAGCATTACATGCTACAGAGAAACTTTTCATGAATGAAAGAATCAATCGATGTAGCAAATTTCATTGTTGTCTTATTTTAAGAAATTGCCACAGCCACCCCAACCTTCAGCAACCACCACCTGATCATTCAACATCTAGGCAACACCCTACATAAGCATAAAGATTATGACTTACTGAACACTTGGATAATAGCATTTTTTTTTAGCAAGAATGCATTTTTAAATTAAGGCTGACACCATTTTTTAGACAATACTATTGCATACTCAATAGACTATAGAAAAGTATAAATGTAATTCTTGGGAAAGTCCTGGGATGTATTACTTGCTTTATTGTGATATTCTTTTTATTGAGGTGATCTGGAACCAACCCCACAATATATCTGAGTTATGGCTGTTCCTTACATTACACTCTGTTAAAATCCTATTCTTGTGACTCAGTAAGGTATAGAGGAAACTCTGATTATTTTTCCTAAAATTAACTTCATTGATATATTTTGTTTTTATTTCACAATTCTAGACAGACCCCCTTCTTGAACCAAATGAGACCTCCTTTCTGACAAAGGAAAACAGTTAAGCAAAACCATCTCTTTAGGTGATTACTTCAAATAGGAAATACAACCTTCTTTATGTATAGTCCCCTACCTCTGAACTGAAAGGAGGGAAGTGCCTTCTCATCTCTTTTATGTGTCCAGGATTAGTCATTTCAATGGTTTGGTTTAATTTGATCATTGGGGCTTAATGACCATGCTAAGTTTGAAAAACTCTAATAACTCTTAGTCAAACAGGAAAGGCATCAATTATCACTTTTATATCTGTTATCCTAGAACAAGCCTGACTAAGTGCAAAGAAGTTCATCATCAGAATAGTGGTCAACAAAAAAATAGTTGTTTTTTTCCTTCTTTATAGTAATTCATTAAGCCTTGTGCTAAGACATAGAGGAATCATCACCTATATCAAGAGGCTTGATGGAATCATGGATATTTATAGTATTGAAGCATATAATTCATTTATTTGGATTTCAAAGCTTTTTCATCATTATTATGTCACTGAGCCCCAAAAAAGAAGTATTGACTAATTATTCCAATTTTCTAGTACGTAGACTATATCATATTTAATTGATTATAGGGGACTGAGCCTTAAAAGGTTAAGGACCTTATCACAATAATCACAGCATGAAAGATTAGGGTAGAAGAAAGTTATGTAATCACAAGACCAGAGGAAAAATATTTTTTACATCATTCTGGTTGGGGATGTATATATATCTTTCTAGTAATGGCTTAGCTTAAAATCTCTGTCTCTATCACCTTATTTATTATAATAGAGGAAGGTTTTACTTTAAGTTCATCTTGAGATTCACCTCCTTTTTAAGCCAGAAGGTAGCAAGGCTTTTTGGGCATGGAGTCACTGGAGAAGTGGTCAAAATGATCAAAACTCAGATCTTTTCTCAAATTAGACCCAGGTTTCTAAAAAAAATAATAAACAGCTAGCAGCACCATTATAAAAAGCAAGATGGGGGTGGCTAGGTGGCATAGTGGATAAAGCACTGGCCTTGGAGTCAGGAGTACCTGGGTTCAAATCCGGTTTCAGATACTTAATAATTACCTAGCTGTGTGGCCTTGGGCAAGCCATTTAACCCCGTTTGCCTTGCAAAAAACCTAAAAATAAAAAATAAAAAGCAAGATGAAGACTACATAATCATGAGAATCAATTTATTTAGTATATGTATTGAATATGCTGCTCCAAATAAGCATAATATTGCTTTTGTACTGTGCAAGTTTGTATCTGTTTGTGTGTGTGTGTGTGTGTCTATGTGTGTGTATGTGTCTGTGTCTATGTGTGAATGTGTGTATCCTCTTCCTAGGAAATGGCATTCTGGAATTAGAAATACTAGGCTAAAGCACCAGGTTTGACATTAACTTTCTTTAGGACTTTAAATAAATAATGAACCTTTTTTGTATTTTTTTCATCTTTTCAATGATTTCTTAGTTTCCTTTCAGCACTAACACTTTGAGTTCAATGAGACTAAGATTCCCTCTCTGATCTCTTTTGCTTTCCATTGAAGTCACAACATTTTGTGATTCTCTTTGAGGACCAGGTTAGCTTAGAGGGGCTTATCACTAGGGACGTGATCATTAGATTATGATTCTTATTTACATTTTGTCTCTAGCAGTAAATGAAAATCATCTGGACAATGGGTGGGTTGCCATCTGCATTTGTAGAAGAATTAGTATCACAGATGTTGTTCATTCAGTCTTGTCTGAATCTGGGACCCCATAGATAATAGTGCCAGATCCATTTATCCTCCAATATCTCTTGAAGTATGTCCAGTATAGCTATGGCTTCTACAATTCATGCCATATCATCTTCTGTCATCCCCTTTTCCTTTTACCTTTTATCTTGCCCAATATCAGGGTCTTTTTCAATGATTTCTACCTTCTTTTGTAAACAGAATATTTAAGCTTCTGCATCAGTATTTGAATAGTCTGAATTAATTTATTTAAGTATTGACTCATTTGATATTCTTGCTTTCAAGGAAATCTCAAAAGTCTTCTCCAGAATCACAACTTGAAAGTATTGCTTCTATGGGTACTCAACTTCCTTCATAGTCCAGCTTTCGCAATCCATATATTATTACCAGAAAAAAACATAGATCTGACTTATATAGACCTTTGTTGGTAAGGTGATGACTCTGCTTTTTGGTGTAACTACCAAGATTTACCATAACTTTCCTTGTAAGGAACAAGTGCCTTTTAGATTCCTGGCTGTAGTTACCATCTGCAATGATCCTTGAAGACAAGAATATAAAATCTGATACTTTTCCATTTCTTCTCCCACTCTTTGCCAAGAAAATGATAGGGCCAATTGCCATCATCTTAGGGGTATATATATATTATTATATATGATACCTATATATACCCCTAGGATGGTAGCAATTGGTCCCATCACATGTATATAGACATATATGTGTGTGTATATATATATAATGTATATTTAAGTTTCAAGTTAGTTTTTACATTTTCCTCTTTCACTCTCATCTAGAGGTTTCTTAATTCTTCTTCACTTTCTGCTAAGAGAGTGGCATCAGATTGTTGATAATATTCTTGTCAACCTTAATCTCAGTTTTTGTAAATTAAATAGGTAGGTAATTATTGTTAGGGAAGTGTAAATTAAATAAAATGATAATATTTAGCTTTGCTGAAGTTCTTTTCCAATTGTCAATCAATTAGTTGTTCCACGGTCAGTTCTAGCTGTTGCTTCTTGACCCACACACAGGTTTCTCAGGAGACAAGAAAGATGAGCTGGTATTGTCATCTTTGACAACTTGCCACAATTTGCTGTCATCCACTCTGTCAAAGACTTTAATACATTCAGTGAAGTTCCCTGGAACTCCCTTGCCTTCCCCATAATCCAGCAAGCATTGGTAATTTGGTCCCTAATTCCTCTGCCTCTGCAAAAACCATCCTGCTCTTCTGGTAATTCTTGGGTTGCTGGACCCTAGTTTGTAGTATCTTAAGAGTAACCTCACTGGTGTGTGAAATGAGCTCAATATCTCAGATACTTTAAGTAATAGCAATAATAACTTTTCAGATTGGACTAGAAAATTGCTAAGGCTCATTTCAGCGTTCAATTCTATGATTACCACTTAGAGTTTACAAAGTGCTACCCTAAAAATAGCCCTAATTCCATTCTGAATTTTAAAAGAATTTGGTAACATATCTTTCTCTTTCCATTGTAAAACACATGCATGTCTATAATGCACACACACATATGTATGTATATATATACATCCATTGTCTACTTATATACACAGAAACATACGTATATATTTCCAAATATATATACTGTATGACATATATAATATGCATATGTGTGTGGGGAGAGAAAGAGAGAGAGAGAGAGAGAGAGAGAGAGAGAGAGAGAGAAGAGAAAAGGAAAAGAAAAGAAAAAAAGGAAAATCATAGAAAATGGCGAGAAGTTGCTTTGAGATAATGCAAGGGAAGAAATAAAAATCACCTTCCTAACAATCATTATCTACTTTGTACCATTATTGTGAGGACCAAAAGATATAATCCATATAGCATGCTTTGCAAACTTCACTGTATAAATGCTCGCTATTGTGGCTGGCATTCTCAATAAAGAGAATTATTCCTATCCAGAAGTGAGTAGGATTGCTTCAGTAGGGTTTATTCCTTCCTGGAAGCAAAAGTCAGACATATTACAGAATTGGTTTAAACAGGGGACTGGTCCTTTAAATTCCATTTAACTAAGAGTTTTTGAGTATATATGAATATTTGAGTTCTCCATGAAGTCACCAAGTTCTCCCTCTATTGGTGATAACCTTCCTTGCCCCTCTTACCTTACATAGTATTTTGTTTTGCTCCTTCTTGTATTTTTTCTATAGTATATTTTATTTGATGTATATTTCAGTCCCCTTCCTGTTCTGTAAACTTAATGAGAGCAGTGCTCATAATTTAATTATACTTTCCATCTCCCCCCACGGCGATCACAGGTACTCTGCACACAGCTGGTGCTTACTAATTTTAATTGAATATGTGCAAAGTGATTTGTATTGGCAAAACAGTAGACAAATGGGAATAATTATTATTTTGTTTCTTGCTGCTGTTAGGAAGAACCCAGTTCCTCAAAGTTCAAAAATCCCTGGGAAAAAAAAGGATTACTTTTATCAGCATACCTTGTAAGGATGCTATTGATTGATTATGCAAAGCATTCAATTTCTTTGCGAGATTAGTCCTGCACCCTGATCTCTTTAATTTGTTTTGCCTTCTTGGGCTCATTTGCATGTTCATTAAAATTAATTTCTTTTTCAATTATGCATCTGCAACTCTGGGCAATCTTAGGTGGGTGCAAAGAGCAGGCTCCTCTTGGCCCTGAAGTTTTAGGAGATGAATAGAGCAGGTGGGGATGTTGGGAGATGTTCTGACTTCTTTGGCTTTCTCTAGCAATGCCTGCTGGACAGACCAGCAGAGGAGCAGTCGTATAGTTCTACCTCATAAATTTATTTGCTGTATAATGAATATTATAGCAGTTAGTGATGATGCATGCATATTCCTCTGCAGTGAATAAGTCACTTTTTATAAATATTCTCACATTTTAACAGCTAGGGCATCTAGATGGTACTATGGGTAGAGGCTTATACTCAGGAATAACTGAGTTCAAATGTGGCCTCAGGAACTAATTGTCTAGGACTGGGCAAATCATACAATCCCTCTTTGCCTCAGTTTTCTCATAGGTAAAATGAGGATAATAATAATAGCATGGACTTCCCAGGATTTTTGGAATAATCAAGTGAGATAAAAGTTTAGCATAAAGTCTTGCACAAAGTAAGAACTATATAAATGTTATTTGTGATTCTCGTGGCGATGATGATGATGATGATGATGAAGATGTAACTTGCTTAAATTCAGTCTTCCTAAGTCCAGTACTTTCTCCACTGAGCCCTCTCAATACCTTATGCTTATTAGAGGAATATAGGTATTTTTTAGAAATGCCTTTAAGATGTCATCTGATCCAAATTCTTTACTTTACAGACAAGTTAACTGAGACCCAAAGAAAAATGGCTTCTCCAGTATCACACAAATATTAATTGACATTTATGGATCACCTGAAGGTCTATGAAGTGAGCTGCCCACGACAGTCCCATGAGTCAAGTAGCAAACATATTATAGCCCAATTTTATAGGTGAGAATATTGAATCTCAGGGAAGTAAAGTGAGTTATATGACATGCTACATCTGGTAAGTGGTGGAGCCAAGTCCAAACACTGGGGCTCTGACTATCGTCATTCTTTCTGACTATAGAACCTCTTATCCTTATGAGCCCTTGTCTCCCTCCACATCGTTTTTCTTACTAAGGCCAAAATTACATCTTAATTGTCTGCATCATCCAAGGTTTAATTCTGATACACGGGTAGAAGTTGGAATCTATTTTTGTCCCATGGATTTTTTCTTTTGATCATTTCTGAAATACTGTCAGGCAGCCCACCTGGTAAGTGCTCTCCTGCTGTGTGGGAGGTTGTTTTTTTTTTCTCTTTTCTGTTGATTTTTTTTATTATTTAATCTTTATTGAGCTAGGCAGTCTATATAGTCTAGGAAATAAAAATTAGAGAATCATGGGATGATAGAATATCAGGGTTCAGTAGGACTTTAAATATTCCTTAGTCTAACCCTCATTCTTTCCCATTACTGCACTAGATAAATATACAAATTATGATCGCAATTAACAAAGATAAACCCTTAATAATAGATGTTGTTCAGACATTTCAGTTATGCCTGACTCTTCATGACCCCATTTAGTGTCTTCTTGGCAAAGATACTGAAGTGGTTTGCAATTTCCTTCTCCCCTTCATTTTACAGATGAGAAAAATGAGGCAAATAAGGTTAAGTTACTTGTCTAGGGTCACATAGCTAGTAAGTATCTGAGGTGGTTTTGAACTAAAGTTTTCCTGAATCCAGACCTGATGCTCTGAGCATCATGATGCCACGTAGTTGACCCTACTCCTAGGTACCTCGGCTATGCAATGAATAAACCATTTAATAAATGGTTTAATAAAAAGTATTTCCATATTTAATCTATGCAGTATTTCTGAGAAGATAGGATTGAACCCTATGACTTCCTGCTCAGGGTGAGCATTCCTCTTTCTAGATTGCTCATCAACTTACCCAGTAAACTGTTTTTTTTTTTTTTGAAACAACAGAAAACTGTAAAGCAAAACCAACAGAGAATGGTAGTGTATGACAGAAAAGCTTCCATATTCTTACCTTACCAAACAAAAGGAAAAAAGGTAAATTTCTTCATTTCTTCTACATGGCCAGGATTGATCATTGTAATTTCACAACAGTACTATACAATTGTGAATCATTGTCATTTTCATTTTTATAACCATTTGTTCCCTCTATCAATGCAAAATCACCCCCTTTGTAACTCAGTAGACTGTATCCATGGGTTACAGTGCCTAAGATTTGACGAAAAATCTCCCTCGACATCAGATTAATTAATAGATTATTTGTTTGAGCAGGCATTTGGTGACTTTCATTGGCATGACCTATAGAATGCAGGGTTGCCTCTGTATCTCAGTGAGAAATCAAATGAAGACATAATTCAAAGTGAGACAAGTATTATTACAAGTGTGATTATAGCCTATTTTATAGATGATAAAACTGAGGTTGATGGTCATTTTTAAAGTCATATAATAAATAAGTAACTGATTTTGGACTTGAAACCATGCATTTGGAAGCCAAATCCATTGATATTTCTATTATTTCTCAAGTCTTCTCCATGCTCTGATTTTGTTGTTGTTGTCTCTTGTTTTGTTTTCTAAAAAACTTTTCCATGTTCTTTTTTTTTGATTCTTCTTGTTTTGTTTTATGAAAGTGCTGAATTTCCAATGTCTTCCAGGCAAAATACTGCCCTACCATCTTTCAATGCCTCATAAACATTACATGCATACGCACGCACACACACACACACACACACACAAACATATACATAATACTCTGCTGTTAAAATGATAATGATTATGATACCATATAGTGGTACATAGTGCTTTATGAATTGTATGTTATTTTAAGTGTTATTCCATTTGATTCTCACTATAACCTAAGGGTTTAAGGCAGAAGGAGCTATTTACTCAGTGGATAGAGCATTGGGCTTGGAGTCATTAAGACCTATATTCAAATCTAGACTCAGATACTTCCTGGCTGTGTGACCATGGACAAATCACTTAACCTCTGTGTGCTTTTGCTTCCTCAACTATAAAATAATAAATGTAGAAAGATCAAGATTAGGAAATTATGAAACATAATTTGGTGACTCATAAGCAGTACATATGGTATAGTGGTGAAGTAAGTAGAAGTAAGCAGATGTTAGATACAGTGATCACAATGATATAATTAAAAATAAGATGGTAAAAATGATCTAAATGTTATGAAATTACAATGACCAATCCTGATCCTAGAGAAGAGATGAGTAAATTTACTTCTTTCCTTCTGTTTCAGGTGGTAAGACTATGGGGTAGCTGTCTGTCAAATGCTACCATCAGCTGTTGGTTTTGCTAAATAGTTTTTGTTGATGCAAGGAGAGATTCCCTGGATAGGTGGGTGGATAGATACATCTGTCAAAGTAGCCATGATACAAAAATTTAAAAAAAAAAGAATCAATGCATTTGCAAAAGAAAAAATCCAAATAAAGTGGATTAGAAAGGTAAGAGACTGAAGGTAGGAAAACTAATTGAGTGTCTCATAAATGTATCCAAGTAACAGGAGCTGACTTGAATTTGGGTAGCTGGTAGGGTAAGGTGAAGTTCTGCTGTAGGACAAATTGAAACTATTACAGCTATTAAATGGATAATCATTATAGCTTGCCAATTTATTGAAGAATTCAAAATGACTGAGATGTTACGCTTACTTCATTGATTGCATGGTGGTTTAATCAATAGAAATAAGGAATGCCCAAGCACACACATGTATAGTTATACATGCATTGTATGAATACACATAATCATGTAAGCATGCAATGTAAACACATATATAAACATATATTATTGCTGTGATTACATGAATGTATATACTTACATGTATACACACATTTTTGTATGCTCTATGTGTATTATATCTATATACTCCTAGTCAAGCATGTCTACTTATATATGGCCATATGTAGGAAAGAACACATATTGGGTGAAATTATGAAAGGGTTTTTGAAGGAGGTGCCACATGAGAATGCAGATAGCCAAGTTTGTTAAAGTTGTGTCTAAAAGACACAGACTTCAGAAGTTAACATTGACTCCAGGGTTTTAGTCTTTGACATCTCTTGACTCTCTCCTTATAGCTTTCTATGCTTCCTCCTAAAGTATCAGCTATGTTTGTTGGATAAATAATTTATGGATAAGTGGGGCATATACCTGCATGGCTAAGGACATAGCTTGTAACTAGTATGGAATGCAGGGATACAAGTGACTTAGTATCTCAATTTTCTAACTATTAGGTGAAGAGATGGACTGCTTGGCCTGCCCAGCACTGACCTATTTTGTTTTAGCTATCGTAAAATCACATAATTGTTTCCCTATTAAATTATATATCGATTTAAAGGTGCTTTATGACCTGAGACCTTATTATCAGGATGATTTTCCTCCCTCCCTAACAGCCCATTGGGAAATTTCATAGGTATTATTACCTCTTAATTAGCACTCTTTAAGCCAGTAACAGCTTCATTTGCTGGCTAAGGGATTGGTTTCAAATGTAGAATCAAGGATGGGGGTGGTAGAGCGGCTTACCAGAAAATTATGACATGTCTTGTGAGTCAGGAGAGCGAGGGGCAGGAACTGAAGATGCAGAGGCCCAGATTTTTTCATGATAAAAGGAATAACTTCATAATATTTAAAACTGTCTCATGAAATATTGAGCTGTTCACCACTGGAGGTTGTCAAACAAAATCTGAATGAATATTTGGAGGAAAATACTGTAGAAGAGATCCCTGTTCTTGTATAAGCTGGACTACATTACCCCTTCCAAGTAAGAGATTTTTTTAATTCTTTGAAAGCACTTGACATCTTCATATTGAGTTGGTCCATAGTCATCCACCTTCTTTCAAATGATAGCTTCTGGGGCTCAGGGACTTATGTCTACCTCAGATCCAGGATCACATAGCTAGAAAGCCTTTGAAATGAGACTTGAAACCAGGGCAAAATACTACTTCTACTATTATTAATAATAACAATACCTAATAATAATAATTATTGTTATCATTATTATTTTTATGGAAGCTAGGTGGCACAGTGAATAGGCCAATTGTGCAGTAGATTAATAGAAAAACCCTAAGCAAATCACTTAAGCTCTATTTGCATTGATTTTCTCATCTGTAAATGGGAATAATAATAGTAGTCATCTCCTAAAGTTAGTATGAGGATCAAATGAGTTAATAATTATCAAGTTCCTGGCACATGTTAGGTGCTATATAAATGTTAGCTATATGTTATTATTATCATTATAATATTATTTAGCATCCATATAATAGTTTGACTTGCAAAGCACTTCATGAATCCTATTTCATTTGATCCTTTCAGCATCCATAGGGGATAGATAATATTATTCTTCCTCATTTTTTGGAGGAAAACACAAGGCTTGAAAGGAAAGTGAATGATCAAGATCACACAGCTAGCTAATAAGTGATAAGGCCCGTCCTTTTTGGTACAGGTTCTCAGATTACAAACACAGTATCCTTATATTATTTATAATAATTGCTGGTATTTATGTAGTGCTTTAAGATTTGCAAAGTGCTTCCCTTATATCATTTTATCCTCACGACAGCACTGGAAGGTTAGTTTTATTATATTTCCCCATTTTTTTTGCAAGGCAATGGATTTCCCCATTTTTTTAAATAAGGGAACTGAGAACAAAAAGGTTAATTGACTAATCCAGGACTGCACAATAACTAAGTCAGAATTCAAACTCAGGTCTTTCTTAGTCCAGCATTCTATCCATTAGGTTTCCTAACTGCCTCTTGTCAGCACAGGCTTTTTGTAACATTTATCTACTCATTCTTTCCTGTGTGAATTATTAAAGGAGAACATATGCATTTATCTCTATAAATAAATAAAGCAAATAACTTTAGTGGTAGGAGCTCCCAGAAGAGCAAAGTTCAAATCTAGGTTTTTCGTTTTATTTCTGTATGACTTTGAATAGGTCATTGAACCTTAGTTTCCTTATCTATAAAATGGGGATAAAGATTTTGATTGTTTCCCTTGCACACTTTTTTTAAAAAAGTAAAGCATTATATAAATGCTCATTATTATAATTATACCTTTGCATCCCCAATACCTAGTATCCCCATAAACTATTAATAGCAATGCTTTCTTAAGGTTTGCAAATAATTTTTCTCATGAATATGGAAGAGAAGTAAGACAAGGAATATTATCCCCTTGTTATCGATGAAGAGCTTGAGACCTGTGTAGTGATTTATTAAAGTTTACTCTGAGTTAGTGCAAGAACTGGATGGTACTAAAACCCAAGGACTCTAGATATATCATCTAGGTTATACTCATGATACAACATTGGAAATGTAGTACAGATGAGATGGGAATAAGCATTTATTAAGCACCAGCTATATGCTGAACAGTCTATGAAGAACTTTTCAAATCTCTTACTTGATCCTCACAATAGCCTTATGCTAACCCGGTGTTAAAGTTGAGGGCAACTGAGACAGAAGTTGTGACTTACCAAGGTTACATGTACGTGGAACATGACTAATAAGGCTCTAAGGCAGGATTTGAACTCTGGTCTTCCTGATTCTGTACCTAGCTATACAATGGAGAGAATTCTGAATTTAGAGTTCTAGGTCCTGGGTTCAAATCTTAGCTTTACCATTTATAACTTTCTGTGCCCTTGGACAAGTCACAACCTCTCTGAGCCTCACTTTTCCTTGTAAAATGAGATTGGAATAAATAGCTTCTGAGGTTTCTTTTGACACTAAGTCTGTGATTTTCTGAAATCCTTCAATCTTTCTTATCTATTGTGTTCACTTTTTAAAAAAAAAACAAACATTTTAATAATTAAAGAATCACTGCATATTCTCCTTAAAGTTTCAGTCCCCTTTTATATTTCATTTATGAAATACCTGGAATCAGAAACAAAACCCTTTTGCATTCTTTGAATAGTGTTGGGATTTCTGTCTCTAGTACATTTCATGGAATTTATAAATTCTGACAGCATGGAACCACTTCACAGAGGTCGACCAACTTGCTATATTTGGTTTTGGAAAAAATAAATTAAGCTCTTGTTAATCCATTCCAAGAAAACATGATTCATTTTAGTGATAAAATATAAAATCTAGATTTTTCTGGCTTTTAAAGAAAAAATTAAGAGCATGAACTCTTTAACTAAGCTACTCAAAAACTTTAGACTGAAGAATTGGAGTATTTGCAGTTTTAAAAATAAATAAATAAATTAATGAATGAATAAACAAACAAACAAACAAATAAATAGATGAATGAATGAATGAATGAAATCCTTATGCTAAGAGTTAGGGAGAAGGACCTGATTTCTCTGTTGATCTGTCAGGCACAATGGAAGTGGATTTTGAGTCCCAACTCTCTTTAGCTCAGAAAAATCATTTAACTTCTCAAATGTTCCAGACAACTAAGAAGATGAGTTGTGGAGGTGTTGATCTACACTGGGAGGGAGGTTTCTTAACTGAGAATTACTTTATTGTAACAGTGAACTCACAGCTTTGGTCCTAGGATGCCTGGAGGGGCTAAGCCAGTGGAAATAATAAACTTTCTTCAATGCTACTAAACTGGGAAGTCCAAAAAAAGGACTATGTGTTTCTTTACTGAGGATCAGCTTAGCTAAGTTCAGGGAAACAAATGAAGCCTGACTGGAAGGAGAAAGGATAGTGTTTTTTTTTTCTTTTTTTTTCTTTTTAGTTTAAAAATGCTATCTATTGCACCAGAGAGGGGTTGTGATCTGCATCAATGAAGGGTAGCCACACTGATAAAAACATGTCTCCCTCAAGTGTAAAAGAGGTATAAAAGATTTGACTAGTACAGAATTTTCTTGTCCATTAGTTTCTCTGACTGTTTTGTTCCATCTAGCTGTTTGTCTCTCTAGCTTGTCTTGCTCTGTCTCCATCTCTCTGTCAATTGTTTTGTCTTTCTCCTGGGGTGTCCTTGTCTGTCTATCTGTCTTTCTGTCCCTATTTATCTGCTTCTGACTGACTGGATCTGTCTACCTCTTTATCTGATTTTTCTTTCTCTTTTTTTTTAACTCTGCCTCTCTGTCTATTGATCCATCCAACTTTTGTTCTTCCTCTAATAATTCTAAGGAATTTCACTTTCACAGTGTGTGAACAGCCATATATGCATGCCTGTTTGTATTGAAGAAGAGAGAGATTGAGAGAGAGAGAGAGAGAGAGAGAGAGAGAGAGAGAGAGAGAGAGAGAGACAAAGACAGAGAGACAGAGACAGAGAATATAGTAAAACACATTGGTATAATGGTCTACCCTGAAATCAGGAAAACCTGACCCAAAGTATCACCTGAGAAATATCTTTACTATGTGCATTTTTTGCAAGTCATTTAAACTCCCAACACTCTAGGCATCTAAAGTAAGGTGTCAATCTGTGTTGGGGTGGGAATTTCCTCTTTTATGGAAAATAAACTGAGATCCAATGATTTATCAAGGTTTACAAAATGAAGTAGTGATTAGAAGTAGGATTAGAACCCAGGTCTTCTGCTTCCCAATCCTCATTAGCACTCCAAATCAGAACTGCTATTGTTTCCTGAGGATACCAGGAACATCCCTCTTGACTCCATAGTATATTTATTAATCACTGATCTTCTATCTCTCTGTCTCTTTATTTTTTTCTTTATCCTTAGAAGACAGCAATAAGGAAAATGAGAGCTCTATACATAGAGAGAGAGAGGAAGGCAGACAGACAAACTAATGGGCAAGAAAAGAGGGGCAAGGAAAGAGAGGACTGGAGGTAGTACAGAGTCATGTGGAACCCACTTCTTGTGCATTCACGACAGTTCAATCTCAGCTTTCAATAAACCAGACTGGTAGTCTCTCCTCTACCTTCTTTGTGACTCAACAGCAGCAGTATGGGAAGTGATTGCTTACATATTCTGAGGTTCCCTATGGACACAGAAAAGATCCCCACAGTTTGACAGGCATCTCTTCTGGTTTAGTCAGATTTGACTGGAGATGTGTTCAGCTGAAAACAGTTTCCATAAAATCCTGAGCCAGCAAATGTAGGAATGTAAACCTCAAATATCAGTTCTATGTGACATGTTGTTTTTCTCACCTCTGCCTGTCCTGATCCAGTCTATTCTATAAGTAAATAGAATGACAAGCAATGGAACTGATGTTTTGTTGATTCATTCACATCTTCAGGACACAACTTCCTGTTCCACATACGGAGGGCATTAGGAGAGATGAACTGTATGATTGGGACCTGTTCTAACACATTTGTAAAGATTCTTGTAGTTCTAACATTATATTTTAGAAGTGTCCTTCCAGCTTTAGCATTCTTGGTACTAAGATCCCTTCATGCACTAACATTCTATTGTGTATTCTAAGTCTCCTTAAGCTTTGGCATTTTATATTCTAAGAGTTTTTCCTAGCTCTGACATTCTACGGTCCAGGTTCTAATATCCTACAAGCTATGGTATGCTGTGATGCTTGTTCTTTAGGAGATAAAAAGCATGTTGGACTAGGAGGTAACCTGACCTATCATTTTTTATAAATTGAGATCATAGGAGACACCTATGGTTATATCTATATTGATATAGATATATAATTATATAGAGATGTATCTATAAACAGATTTAAGTAGCTAGAAGGCAGTCTATCCAGATCTATGGATAGATCTTTATCTAGATAGATCCATGTGATATATAATCTATAATAGTATAACTATATATATATATTATCTAGCTTGATATATCTCTCTATATATATAATTCACATATATCTATTTAGAGACATATCTGGATAGATTTATATACATATATCTTTAAAAATAAAGCTATATAATCTAAAGGCATTTCTAGATAAATATCTAATATGCATCATATATATTTATTTTTATTTTATCTATTATTTCTCTTTCTCTCTCTCTCTCTCTCTCTCTCCACACACACACACACACACACACACACACACACACACACACACACACAAACTCTCCCCATCTTTCTGGAAACAATCTAGTTTCCTGGCACCACTGGAGTTTTTCCAACATTGATTTATTCAAGTTCCTCTAACTTTAGTCATATCTGTCCAAATCCCCATTAATCTTTTATTTTGAAATGAAGACCTTCTAGTATTAAAGTCCATTTTCTTCTGATTGAGCTTTACCCATCCTTTTAATAACACTTTTTCCACAAAACTCATGCCCCTATCATAGTATTAATCTTTGTGCCATTTTATTTCTCTCTTTCCCCCCTTTCCTCCATTCCCTTCCATCTTGCCTTCCCTCCTGCCTTTCTTTCTCTCTTCTTCCCCCTTTCTCTGTTTACTTCTTGGAAAAGCTTGGGATGATTGAA
The DNA here is from genome assembly GCF_037893015.1 of Macrotis lagotis. Classification (NCBI taxonomy): domain Eukaryota; kingdom Metazoa; phylum Chordata; class Mammalia; order Peramelemorphia; family Peramelidae; genus Macrotis; species Macrotis lagotis. Next base: position 215,733,844 of record NC_133660.1, read on the forward strand.
AGTATCCAACAGGAAATTAGAACAATAGAAAAGGATCTGTGAAAGGAGGAAAGGGTATTTATAGGAAAAAAAACTGAGATCTAGTGATTTATCGAGGTTTACAAAATGAAGTAGTGATAGAAGTAGGATTAGAACTCAGGTCTTCTGCTTCCCAATCCTCATTAGCACTCCAAATCAGAAATGCTATTGCTTTCTGGGGATACCAGGAACATGTTCCCTCTTGACCCCATAGCCTATCAGAACTACACTCTGTTGGAGATTCCCTTCAAGTGGAGGAAACTTTTCTTTCTAAACAATTTTAACCTGAAAACACTTTAAGGAAAGAGAAAACAATTGACTTACATTCATAGTTCTGAAAAAATGGTTGAGATCAAAGTCTTCTGTGAAGGCATGTATTGAAATTGAGAAGGTCCTTCAGAAAAAGTAGCAAAAAAAGGAAGGAATATTCTATTCAAGAACCAGGTGTAATGAAAAAAAAAATCTCATCTTCACTATTGTCATTGGCTTAGAAATGGAATGGGCCACAAAGAACATCTCTTCCAACCTTCCATTTTTACACATGAAAACCCTGACTTCACTAGGGAAAATGATCTGTATTGGGTCATATGAGTTATCAGTAATGGAAAGAGAATCTGAACCAACAAACTTGGACCTGAATTTATATTCTTTCTTTTACCCTTCAGAGGGTCCCAGCTTTAGAAGAGAGTTAGAGGTCATCTAATCTAATTACCTCTATTAACAAATGAGGAAGCTGAGACCCCCTGAGGTTCCTGGGACAAAAGGTCATGGATTGAGTGCTGGAATGAATCTTAGAGTCCAGTGAGTCCAGATTCACAGAGAAGGAAACTGAGACCCATCAAAGTGATCCATTTCCATAGATCCAATAGCTAGTGAATATCTGCATCTGAATTTGGGCTTCACGTCCAGATCTATGTATACTGTAGGCAGCCTCTACATTATAAAACTCATCCAACATCAAACAAGTAGAATGTGGCAGAGATGGAATTCATACTTGGGGTCTCTGACACCAAATTTTTTATGACCTTGTGCAAGTTTTAACTTTCCAGGGCTACAATTTCCTTAATAGTAAAGTGAAGATAATAATAGTACTTCTCTCAATGAGCTGTTGTAAGGATCAGATACAATAATAATGCAAACTTTTTTGCTAGCCTTGAAGCCATCTATAAAGATCATCTCTTCTGTCATTATATGGTCATTGTTAGGATCGACTTCTCGGCTAAGTAATCCAGATTCTAATTCTCCTGCCATTTTTGAGCTCAGAAGTGCCACCTTTGGTCTTAGTTACTATGGTGACAACAGCTGTTTCCACTCTGATCTACTTCCTTTGTGACTTGCAGTCTGGGTTAACTCCAGTTACCAGTTGAAATGATGAGAACCCAAGCTCTCATGTTTTGTGGAAAACCTCAGAAAAGCATCAGTGCATCTTTTGATCTGACCTTGCATCCCTAAATGATGAAGACTAAGAAGCAATATCCATCCATGGTCAGGATTAAATATTCAAGAATGATTTGGTCTGGAATAAAGTCTGAAGAGGTGATACATCAGATGACCCATGTTATCTTAGTCCCCTGTCAATGCATTAAACACAGAAATTAAGAAAGAGAAGAGTGAAAAACAAGAGGGAAGGGAAAAGGATTCCTATAAGAGTATTCTTTTATTTAAAAATGTTGTCTTTTTTGAATTTACTTATATTCCTTGCTTATTTTCAACAAGAGTAAGAACCCTAGAGGATTGTTATTAATATAAATTTATTTATAGTCTTAAATTCAGTGTCTTTTAGAATAAAACATAATCCTTTTATAAGCAAAAATAAATTTTTCTAAGGATAGAAGAATAAAGATAGCAGTGGACTGAACTTTGGAACCACAGTAAAGATAGGACCCCGAAGCCACTTGAAATCTCCAGTGGATCTGGAGGTATAAATACAAGGAGCTAGTACAAGTGGCCCATGGACACAATTTCTTTTTTCATTCTGTTTGTGTACAATAGTGTCTGAAATCAAAGAAACCTTTTTTTATCATAGTACTCAGTCTCCAGGAATCAGAAACAGGCAACATAAAAAAGCAAACTAAAGGAACAGAGGCAACTTATAGAGGTTACAATAAAAGTCTGGTCTTATCAAAAATGGATGTTCAAATGTCTTTCTGTTCAAAGTTATTAGAACTACATAATGAAGCGGGCTAAGGCTCCCACTCAGGATGTGGCATATCAACTGAGCAGCCCCCAAATTGATTTACCTTTCCTTGTCCTTTTTGTCCTCACAAGAATTTTGATCATTAAAGCCTGGTTGAATGCTGTACAATGTACCACAACATGGATATTAAAACAGGTTAGTGCCCTAAGGAGACTTTAATTACTGGACTGCAAACTTCATGGAATATATTCAATATAGACATCAATTTTTCTATTCCACTTCTGTGAATTATTATATTCATGAAGAAGAAATGGTAAACCATGCTCTGCTGCATTTCATGGTAAATAAATGAACTTTGCACTTCATTTATATGTATGTATATATATATATATATATATATACACACATATATGTGCACATATATTTATATAACATGAAGAATTTGAACATACAGTAGACATGTATGCATGTTTGGTGACATAAATATAAGCTGCACATTATAGCCTATGATTATAATATATATTTTAAATTATAACATGTATTATATATTATATAAAGCAATTATATTATAATGCTATATATCAGATATATGATATAATACTTTTGATTATATGATTTTAAATAAATACATGCTATTATATTTTTATATTTATTTCATAATTATATAATATCTAAGACATTTTTCCATTCTAGCAGGACTAGAAATGGCAACATCATTTTTATGGGTATGATTAAAGAAAAGGGCCATATTCCCTCCTTTCCATGACCCTATTCTATCTTTACTCCCTCCTTTTTTGACAAGTTTTGTTGTGTCACGCTTCTACTTTCTGCTACTGCATCTGCATTTGCCCTTATGGTATTTACTTTTATCTGTTTAGTATTTACTGGTTCCATCCTTAAAGCTAAAGTAACATTCTAGTGGACTGTAGTAGAACAGCAGCAGCAGAAAATCTAAATAAAAAAAAGAAGTTTCTGACCTATGATGCTGGGATAAAACACTGTGTTGCATCTACCTTTGACCCAGAATGGCCTTCAGTTGATGACCCTATCTGCCAAAGGCTGAAATTAATTTCAGGAAAAATTCTTGAAAGGTCTTTTAAGGACATTTAGTTGGTTTTATAGTGTTATGGATGATAATCTTTAATTACATTTCCATACTACTCAGCACACCTTTAGAATACCAATTAATTTATATGCAATAGCACTTTTAGGATAAAATGTAACCGTTTTATAAGCAACAATAAGTGGTTGTGGAAAGAAAAGTAAAATTTTAAATCCTTTTAATTGGACAGGAATATTTTTTTTCAGAATAATTGGAGCATTTTAGGTGACTCTTTTTTGATATTTACCCTCCTTAAATGTTTATTTGAGACATCCTATTACATTCTTGGATTAAAAAGCCAGATTGCAGAGTGTCAAAATAAAAATTACACAATATAAGAGATTTTCAAAGGAAATTGGGGTGAAAAGAGACTTTAATTTTAATATTCCAATGTATAAATAGGCTATTTTTGTTTGTTTTTCTTCTAAAAGTAAATTATATAAAATGAAAATATTTTGTTTCATTTCTTGAACATTTTCCTTTTAGAGTCATTTTCAACAGAGAAATTGGTGTTGCAATCTCATCTTGAGTTCTGTGCAAAATGTAACAAATTAGAATGATTTCAGGTAGAACCTATTTTCTGGAGGTAATATAGAAGCTAAATGTTCATTTCACAAAGACTGAAAAAAATCTCCTAATAAAGAGTTCATTGTAAATAAATAGGAGCTTTTAAACAGATGAGAAATGCATTGCTTTAATAATTATCTGAATTTCAGGCTCTCCAGGAAACCTGCTTTGGTAACTCTTCAAGAAATTTGAAGTTCAGTATATTTTGCTAGTATTCATAAGCAGAAGGTCAAACTTCTATAAGAGTTGAACGGTGCTTGCCTCCTCATAGAGGCATGGGAGTATGGAACCAGGTTAGGTTCTGATCCTGTGCTTTGGATTTCTTGTCTGATTGATGGATTTAAACTAGCCAGTGACAGAAGGTTCCAGGTAATCAGACAAATATTGGACCTCAGTGCTCCTTTCTTACCTTTCCTGATGATCTCTGTCTAAGTGATCTCTAAAAGCCCTAACTCCAAATACTAGTGGATTTATTTTGTTTTTCAAATATCTGTTCCATAGTTGGATCCCAGAGTTGAAAACATTGCTATACCATAAATTTCAAAGAAATTTCAATTTAATTCCATGTCTGATTTCTACTTTTTAGAGATGAGAAGGAAAAATTGCGTCTTATCTTTGGAATTTGAAGGCTTTGAAGCAGAGTGCTTAGATGCATGAACAAATGATCAAGTTGATTTCAATTATTTTTATTTTAATAATTTTATGTACAGTCTATATATTTATTGTAAGAAAGTCTTCCAGAAATTAAAATCTTTCTTGTTCTCATTTTTAAAAGCAAATGTATGAATATATTTTTAATGATTTACTGATCTTAAAAAATACCTCAAAAAAAATCTTAAATTTTCTGATTCTACAGTCTGTATTCCCAACCTCTAGGGGAATAAGGGGTTTCCTCTTCTGTATTCTTCCCTGTATCTTGGATAACCAAGTAATCAATTTGTGAAGTCAAACAACACAGAGTTATAGTTCTTTTGGGGTTTCTAATTTTTGTGTTATTACTGAAGGAGACAACCAGACCACAGTAAAAGAAACTTATTTATTGTTTAAGTTAGAGTTAGGAAATACCTTGAACACCTTGTGCCTTTATAATGGAACCAGTTGATTCTCTCTCTCTCCAGAGCAATCTATTTTGTAGATATTATTTTAAAAATAAATGTTTATTCATATATTTTGTTTATTTATTATCTACAGTGTCCCTTTTTTCTTTTTCTTCCAGAGCCATCCTTTTTCTCATATCCATTCTCTTCTTTTGATTCTATTCCCTCTTCTCTAGTTCCACAGCTACTCTACTACACCTTATCATTACCATCCACTAAAAGTATTGCAATATTCTCCTTTTAGATGCTTCTATATCAAAAATAGAATATGTATGAATTTGGTCATGTGACCATGTTTCTACTCTGTTCAAAATCATCTTTAGGGAGAGGGAGCCCCATGGATGACTAAGTTATTTTTTATTAAAAATATTTAGTCGAATATGGTTTGTTTTATTTTGACATCTCAGACATTTCCTAAATATTACTCATGGAAATTCCTCAGAAAACACATTCTCTAAAGAAAAAAAATAGGAAAACATTCTAATAATAAGATTGTGACTGATAGTACATCACTTTTCACTTTGTATTTTATTGATTGTTAAAAAATGGACTTTGATGCATTGTCATTGGTATTTTTTCTTTCATTCACTTTGTAGGGCTTACATATACATACACACACACACACACACACACACACACACACACACACACACATATATATCTTTTTCTTTTGTATTTACATCTTCCCATGCTTCACTGAATTCTTCATACATGCCATAATTTTAATGCGATAATATCCCCCTATAGTCATATAATACAGTTTGTTTAGTAATTCTTTGGTCTTTGGGACCATAATTTATTACCAAGTTTTTTCACCACCAGACCTATTCTTTTTATAATTTTTATACAGACTGTATACATTTCATATATATATATATGTATATATATATATACACACATATTTATGTTTACTTAAATAAAGTAAAATCTCTGAGTAAAAGTTATAGAAAACTGATCAACTTTTCTTTAATGATTCTAAAAATGAATCTAAATAATTGAATAAGTAATCTAAATAATAATCTAAATAAATAATCTAAATTGTCTAAATAATTTCACAGTCTCACTAACAATGAAAAGGAAAGTTTTTTCTTCCTGCAGACCTTCCACATAGAATTTTCATATTTTACTCTATTAACTTAATGTCATCAGAGAATAATTTGGGTTGTTTCAAATTTTGCATTCTCTGGTTATTAATTGTTTCGTACAATCTTAAAGCTAAAAGTTTGCATTTTTATTTTTGAAACTTTTTTTTAACATTTGCTCAATTATTTTTTGGAGGAAAATCTCTTGGTTTTACAGATTTGAGCCTGTACCCTATAGAATTTGGATATTAATCTTTTCTCAGAAATATTTAATTCAACCTTCCCATTCATGTTTTCTTCTAATTTTTACTATTTTTATTTTCGTTGCCCTAAAGTTCTAAAGGTTTTTATCATCAAGATTATTTATAATGATTTTTTATAATCTTCAATTTCATGCTTGATGATAACTAGCTTTAAGAAACATATCCTTCAATTTTATTTTAAAGATTAATTTTAAAATATCTAAATAATTCATTAAATTGGAATTTATTGTGGTGTGTGATGAGACTGGGTCAACTGCAAATAGAAATGAATTCCTGAAATCTGCATATTAACTTAGAAAACCACAAATTAACATTATCCATGTTATATTTTATTTTTAAAATTAAACGTTTCCCAATTACATTTTATCCTGACTTTGACTGAGTTTGACACTTCTTGTACAAGGCACTAGTTAAAACTTTATTTTTTTCTGAATTGCTTTCCATTTCACCCCTCTTCCTGAGGACCAAGTCACCTGTTTGTACATTTTTTTCAGGTTTTTTTTTTTTGGCAAGGCAAACGGGGTTAAGTGGCTTGCCCAAGGCCACACAGCTAGGTAATTATTAAGTGTCTGAGACTGGATTTGAACCCAGGTACTCCTGACTCCAAGGCCGGTACTTTATCCACTACGCCACCTAGCTGTCCTGGTTTGTACATTTTAAAATGAAAAATATTTTTTACATTTTTACATTCTTTGCTAGGCAATACAAATACAGGAAACCAACAGGATATGGCTTGAGAGCAATATAGAGCCCTAATTACAGATAGTAAATACTCATTGATTAGTTCAAAAAAGTGCTTGGTATATGTCACATACTGTCTGAGTCTTGAAAAGGAGCTAGAGAAACTGAGAAGCAAAGGTGAGAAGTACAACCTTTATGTCTGCAAAAACAAGCAGTTGCATTGACAGGAATTTCTTGGTAGGGGAGAAATTGTAGGTTCAAATACATCATGGGGATAACTGAGATTTTGTTTATTCAATCAGCAAACCATGTTCTCCAAGGCATAGAAAGGTAGTTAAGAACTAGTCTCTCCCTTCAGAGAGCATATAATTTAGTAAGGGAGCTAAGGCATATGTGTACATATGAATTTAATCCAAAACAGAATGTATTTAAGTTCATAAGGCAGGTCTGAATAATGAGAAATTTGAGAAGAGAGAAGTTACTTCTAGATGGATGAAATTAGGAAGGATTCGGGTAGCAGGTATGTGAGATAGCTATATCAATGAAAGAAAAAAGGTTGGGTTTGGAAATAAGGACCTCAGGAAACTTTAAATTTTTGTTCTATAAATTACCTATACCATGTTTCTTTTTAAATTTATTTTTAATTTATGGATCAAAACAATCATTTTCATAACAGGAAAATAACAACAACAACAACAACAATAATAATAATAATAATTTTAAGATCTTTCTTTGCACATGAAACAGCAAATCTATTGTACAACTTACTATTCACACAAGCCATGCTATCTGTTGGGATCTCAGGTTACTGCTCAGAAATGAGGAGAGTTCTAGGGGGCTTTCTGAATATATACATATATATATATATATAAAATATATTTACATACATACTTATATGCATGTGTGTGTGTATGTGTGTGTGTGTGTGTGTGTACAGGGAACACATTTACATTTTATTTGGATTATCAATATTTTCTCCATCATTTTTTTAAGTCCAGATGATTAAAAAATCCCTGATTGCAACATTTACTGATATTTGAGGTTTAAAGATTTATACTGAGAATGTAACCAATAGCTCTCATTAACTATATGAACTGGACCCAGAACTCAACTGGATTTGCCCTGCATGATCTCTAAGCCTACTTTCCCAATTGGATCTTAAAGTAGGGAGGTTGGAGAAAGATATTCTTCATGTCTACTATTCTTTGCCCTATATAGTGCTGGATTTTATGAAAGAAATGTTTAGATATGTCTGTTAGTATCAAGATAGGTAGTAAATTTCTTTGAGACAGGAACACTAGAACAGAGACAGGTTCCTCAAGGGAAAACTTATGTTCAACAAAATATTGAAACTCAGTTTGATTACAAATTACTCTGGCTTTATGATCAAATTACAAAAGTCCTAATCCTTAGACTACAATTTACTAATATGACCCTGAAAAAGTCATTATAAGTATGGACTTAGTTTCTTCTTATGTAAAATAAGAATATAGAAGATGATCTCTGAGGTCCATTCTAACTAAAAATCTGTCGTTCCTTAATTTCTAAGGTCCCATACAATTCCAAATCATGTGATGTGAATCTAGATGGCATAATGGATGGAATGTTTTGTCAGATTGGAAAGCCTTCAATTTGAATCTGTCTTAGATATTTATTAGGTAGCTCTGTAATTCTGGGCAAAACACTTAACCTCTGTTTTTCTCATCTGTCAAATAATACCTACCTATAGTACTGCAAACCTTCAATGAGATTAGATAGAAAGAGATAGGAAAGAAGGTAGATAGATATAGGTATAGACATATAATCTTGGCAAAGCTTAAGTTTTATATATTATTATTGTTACTATATAACTTAAATTTAAGTCCCTATTCCAACATCAGATGAAGGATCTCTTACAAGTTTTGTTAATATGGCAGAGTAGAAAAAAACTGGTCCTATTGTGATAGAACCTATCTGATACTCTGTGTGAGTTTGGACAACTCTTAGAGTCTCTGTGAAATGAGAGTTTTAAACTAATTGACCTCTATTTTCCTTCCTAGCTCTAAATCTATGATCTATGACCCATGATTTTTCTGAGTTTCTGTTTTCTCTCCTAGAAGATGAAGCTCCTAAACCTTGCATTCCCTCCTTGGTAGGATTGTGGGGATGCAAGTGTTTCATAAATCTAAAAGCTTTTGATGAATGCAAGCTATTATTATATTACTTTCTCAGCATGGGTGCTTCCCCACCCACCTAATCTGGCTTGATTTTCCCTGAAAATTAGCATTGCCATTCAGAAAGCTTTTCTTTTTAAATGTCTCCATTAAATAAATAGATGCTAGAATTGTGGCGAAACAATTTGTTTTTGAACTTAAAGAATAAAGAGAAGGGGAAGGGGGGTTACATACCCAGTAGTGATTTATGCATATTGAATTTTAAACTAGCAAGGAGAAAAGTTGGAGCGGTGTTTAGAGTTTGGAACACGGCTCTGCAGGCCTTGCTCACTGCTATACCAAGTGGAGGGGTGCATACAAATGGCCCTAATTAATTTTTCAGTAGAAAGCCAACACTCCATGCATACTGATGCTTACAGTCCTAGAGTGAAATGGGTTTCCCTTTCATTACCCAAGGAGGCATAGACCTGCATTTATAGGCTTATAGAAGCATGGGAAAATGTGGAATATTGAAAATATGAGCTAACAACTGGACATCTACTAGTCCATGAAGATCTTAAGTCAAGTCTATGGGCAGAACCGTAACTAGAATGTCGTAACTAGGGCTTTAGCCCTAGGGTACAGAACTTAAAAGAATGATGAATAGTATTTGTGGAACCAATTGAGTTTACATCAAGTCAGTAAGAGTCTAGTATGTTCAAGGGTGGCTAGCACTTCTGGTGGGAAGGCTTGATGAGTTATTTTCAGGGCTTCTGATCTACCTTTAGTATCTTAGACCTCATCTGTGACTCCAAGAAGCCAAATACTGCACAGTGGCCACATTTCAATAAATTGGTAGTCAGTAGACAAAACTGAATTAAGGATAGCAACTTATGGGCCTCTGTGAGTCAGGGGGTGTCTACCTAAGCATGTGAAGACTCCCCCACAATGGAATGGGTAGATGATCACAGTTTGTTCAAATGACTATGAAGTCAGCTGATGCAGGTGATGTGGAGTGCCTGGAGCTTGGTTAGACATCAAAGATTCTGTGGTAAGAAAATGTATCTCAAACCATCATCTTTGCACTGGACTTTGATGAGAGAGTGAGGCTGACAACTTTATGCAGATCAGTTTCCCTTAAATCCTGTTCACTCTTGAGTCAAGACATCACCCAACGATGTCATTGATTCTCTTTGAAAATGAAGGACAAATGGACAAATAACTATGAAAAAAAGGATATTATCAAGTGGTTTTCTTCATTCTTTGTCTCCAAACTGTGAATTGCAGATTAACTTTTCTACTTCTGGGTCTATCCCTCATGGTGCCTTTTCAGTACTGACCATAGGTGTTTGCAAGTTTACTCATTTCTTCTATCAAACTAGTGACAGAACCTAAGTGTTTCTGTGAGACTTTGTTTTTAGAGGTTTGGGCTTTCTCTATGAGCTTCCTACCTTCTTTCTCAATTGAAAAAGAACTTTGGAAGAGTTTAGAACTTTGATCAATACAATGATAAACTATAAGTGAAAAGAATGAAGATGTACTGCACCCCACACCTCAGGACAGAAAGTGATGAACTGAAAATGCAGAAAGACTGACAAGCTGACAAATAGCCGATGTGAACATTTGTTCTGCTTAACTGTGTGCTATATATTGAGGACTTTATTTTTGTTTTGTTTGGAGTTTTGCTTTTAATATGCTCAGTAGAGACAGGTGCAAGGAAAAGTAGTTGGGAAGAGATTAATTAAGGATGCTGATTAATTGAAACTATCAGATAAAATTATAAAGATTTTTAAAAAGCAACAATTAAGTATCTATCTCACATGACTGTAGTGAGGGAAGGACGTCTTCTCCAAAGCTCAACTCAAATCCTGCTTCCTACAGGTGCTTTTTCTGATCCTCTCCCCAAGATTCACTCCATCTGCCAGTGTTGTTCCACTTCCAATTTACCTTATATCTATTTTGTAATTACTGTTTCAATAATATCAGACCCATGATTTCTCTTATGAGATAAATTTGCAGTAAGGAAGTGTACCCTTCCAGTGCAGATCACCACCTCTTCTGGGACTGAGACCCATAGCTGCCATTAATAGAGATTAAGAAACCTGCCCAGAGTCACCCAGGGAGGATGTAGTAGAAGCAGGACTTGAAATCAAGTCTTATTTATTCTATGACTGACTCCAAACCTTTAGCCCTGCAGTCTCATTTTCTGTATATCTAATGCTTAACCCCCCCCCCCCCCGAGAATACAAGCTTCTTGGATGCAGGGATTTTTAAAACAAAATCTCCCAGCCAAGAATAATGCCTGATACATAATAAGCTTTTTTGTAACTATTTGCTGGCTAGCTAATTGACTGTAGAAATGTAATGTATTATTATTCTTAGGTCCTTTGTAGTGCTTAGATCTGATAAGTCCCGAGGGCTAGAATGTTATAGAAAGAATGCTAAAATGAGGGCCTGGCGACTTGAATTCAAACCCTAATTTTTCATACAATTCACTATGTGCTCAAGCCATGATATCATGGATTTGGAGTTAGAAAGGACTTTAGAGATCATTGGCTTCATCCTGTATGTCTGCTGGCAAATGAACTGAGGTGTGAAGAATTGAATTGGATTGCCCAGGTTTTCCTGGGTTCTGAGACTGGTCTCAGACTCATGTCCTCCAGTTTTTTGTTCAGGATCTTCTCCCCAATTTATACTTCATAGAAGAATATTTCCCTCACCAGAAAAATCTGCCTAACCTATCTCACTAAGAAATTCGACTATTTCAATGGTTCCCAACCATTCTGAGTATGAAAAAACACATGTATGTGTATGTATATATGCATGCATATATGTCTATATTTAATTTCATGAAATGGACAAATGTATAATTTTTCAAGAATTAAGTATTTTTATGATTTTAATTATACATTTATAAAATTATACTTATAAAACTTTTATAATTAAAAATTCATCACAGTTGTGCACTTGAAAAATTAGCAATACATCTGTCTAGAAAGCATATTTTTTCCAGTATTTGCATAAGATGTTTGCTTATTTGAGATTCATACATCCCTTATAATAATTTTTCAGTCTCCAGGGTTCTGAGTCCCATTAAATGAGTGCTACTAGATGATATGTGTGTGACTCTTTTTAGTTGTAACTATCTTTGAGGCCATCAGTCTCATTAAGTCCATAGTTTTTTGTTTATTTTGTCATTGGAGTCATTTTATGGTTCTGAATGAATCCCCTCCAGAGACCTAGGGCTGTTCGGAGCTCATTACATGATAGTGCTGAAACTGTAGTGCCCTTAATTTCCCTCAAAAGCCTTCCAAGTTTCTAAATTTTTAGATTGTCTTTTGTCCACTGGACTCTGAACAGTAAAAATTTTCATTGAATCAGTGTATGAAAGGAAATATGAAAGACAGAGAGAGAGAGAGAGAGAGAGAGAGAGAGAGAGAGAGAGAGAGAAGGAAAGAGGGAGGAGGGAAGGATTTAGATTCATATGGTATATGAATTTGGAAGCTCTGAAAACCAATAGGTGCTGAAAGGTCACTACTACCCAAGCCCATCGTATCTGAGGAACCTTTACCAGGTAAAATGCATTGAGAGTTCCTATTTGTATCAGCAATGATTTAAATCAGCTGCATGTTGTTGCCTTGCCCCTTCATAGTATTTTTTAGCTGGAAGGGTCGAAAATAAAGATAATATAGGCATCCCTCTCATTTTATTGATGATAAATCTGAGGATGAATGAAGGTAAATGAGAGACTCAAAGTCACACAGGTGGAAACAAGGTAGTCAGAGGCTCAGTGTCAAATTCTCAGGATTTAATGGGCATAAGGAATAACTGGTAATTTAGCTTCTTGTTTTCCCAGCTGAAAAAGTAAAAATTACCTTCAGTTTCCAAATCTCCAAATCTCTCATACCCTATGAGTTAATATAGCCCAGTATAATTAACTTAGAAGAAATCACAAGCATGGATTTCTCACTAGAATCATAAATTGACTGAACTTGCAGAGATCTTCAAAACCAGCTACTTTTTGTAGATAAATTGAAATCTCATGAAAGGGGTTCCTGAGGTTATTCTGAAATGATCATCCTCATTATTATCACTATTTTAAAGATGAGGAAACTCAGGCTAGAGATGGAAAATGACTTGATCAAGGGAGCCAGGGTCAAGGTAACTAGGTTAAAGATTACCTTATTACCTGACTACCAGGTAGCATATGTTCCATCATATCCTACCACCTTCTATTTCTGGGAATCTGAAAGATTTTTCTATCACTATCCTACATTTCTATCTCTGCAAAACAGCCACATTGGACAAGGCACAAAGATAACAGCAAAATTTCCCCTGAAATGTCAATGGTCCATCTTGTTCATATGTTAATTGTATTTCATTCAAACCAAATGTCATTCGTCAAACTTTTAAAAATCTAATGCTCATCACATAAAAGAAGAAAAAGGCCTCAGAGGAAGAGTGATCCCCTCTGAACCTGAACAAAAATCACTCCTACCATATTCCTCACTAGTAATCAACTAGCTGTTGTCTGAAGACTACCAGTGATGAGGAGCTTGATCCTTCCCTTGCCAGCCCATTCCCCTTTTTAATAGTTTTAATTATTAGCAAGTTTTTCCTTCATGAATCTTTCAATCACGAATCCATGGTCCATATTGGAATTGTACTGAGTTACAACAAAATAAAGCATTTTAGGCTGTGTCATGGCCTGATGGGACGTTTTACCCCTTCACCAAATGACATCTGTTTTGACTTTGTTTTTGTTTTATTATGACTTCTCACTAAGTAGGTAAACAAAAGTCATAGAATCACAAACTCATAGAATTGCAACTTTGAAAAATCATCTAGGTTAGCCCATACCTGAATAGAATTTCTTCTCTACAAACGTCTCTGAAATCTCCTCTACTGAATAAGGGCAATTACATGAGTATTATTTCCCCCACTAGACTTAAGTGAGACAATCACTTGGGAAATCTTAACACATAATAGCAATGGGCACTATTTATATCACTTACCTTGGCTTGAGTTATTTAATTATTGGTTAAAGTCAGTAATTTATTATGTCTCTAATTTTGCTCCAAATGTTTATTTGTTTGGGAATATTTTTTTCCCATCCCATCTACAATTTTCATCAGGCTATAGCTCTAAGGAGATGTACCTTCACATGATAATTAACAAAGCTGATCCTATTCCTTCTTATAATTCCACTCATCTCTACTGTATATAATGCCTTGTCTTTCTTTGAATAATGATCCTTAATCTATGAGTATTAAGTTCCTTAATCTCCCCTGTGTCACTGATAGCTTTCCATTATTTTATCTTTCTTGGTAGCCCCATCTTGATTTATAGAATCATAGAATCTCAGTTGGAAAAACTATTTTGGTCCGTCTCCTTGAATATATTCCATATCAAATTTGTTTTAAAACATATATATTCATTGGATCATAAGATGAAGAGTTGGAAAGGACTTCAGCCTTGACTATTTTATTATATCATATATATATATATATATATATATATATAAAACATATAATATTATATATCTTGACTATTATTTCCTTCACCACCCCTCCCATATTTTGCACATGAAAAACCTGAATCCAGGAAAGGGAAATCAGTGATTAATAATAAGCAAATTGGATTTGGAACTGGATCTCCTGACTTTGAATACAGGGGTATTTTCATGAGAGCATACTCCTTTACCTGTACAATATTATTGCATAATAAAGTAAGCACATCATAGTTTTGGGGGCCATAATTGTAGTTTCTTTAGTATATGGAATTCCAGGGTGAGGAAATCCCCTCCATGTATGTATGCTGGTACCGTCTCTTCAAGTGTTAGTCTTACAGTGTCTTAGAGAGCTGAGAAATTATATGTTTCCCAAGACAAACTTTCAATGTATTTCAGAGGCAGAATTTGAACACAGTCTTGAGTTTCTTTGCCTTGGTGAGGCTGGCACAGCCAGCTTCAATTTCTATGCTACAATTACCTCTCCTGGAATAGCATAGTCAATGGAATAATTTGGAATGGAATAATGGAATAATAATGATGATGATGATGATGATGATGGAATGCCTATGAATTGAACCCCTTTGTCAATTATCTAAAGTACTTTTACAGTTTGGTAATAATAATGTTAGCTAACATGCCAAGTGCTAATTTTATAGTTTTATAATTGTGATCTGATTGGATTCTCACAACAACTCTGGGAGATAGGTAGCATTATTACCCCCATTTTACAAATGAGGAAACTGAGGCAAACAGGTAAAGTGACTTGCTCAAAGAAACATACGTGGTAACAGATCACCAGGGAGGCAGCAAGGTGACATATTCAACCAATACATTGAACTTAGAGTCACCAAGACTCTAATTCAAATCTTATACGTTCTAGCTGTATGAGCCTTGGCAAGTCATTTAATATTTCTCAGCCTCATGTTCCACACACTTAAAATGGAGATAATAATAACTATTAACTACCAGTGTATATTGATAATATTTCTAAACCACTTTGCAAACCTATAAGTGCTATATAAAGGTTATATAATAATAATAACAATAATTGTTCTTTGGTATAGAAGACCATGACATCATGCAAGTGATGTCATGATTGCACATGCAGTTAATTAAAGTGAGGTGTTATTGTAAAAAAGATGCCATTCTCACCATCCCATCTTAGTCTAATGGCCTGAGGTAGATCAGATTGGTGATCTATGGATGACCTTGATCTTTTAGGGAGACGTCTTTCCCATGGCACCAAGGCTCTTCAGCTATATTGCATCATCTCTTGGTGGTCTAATTGTCATTACGGTAATTTTATTTTTTTAAACTTTCAACAGAATAGTAAAGCTAACATGTCTTTCAAAGGTCTATTACTAAGGACAAAAGTGTGATAGAGTAGCAAGGCCTAACATATGATCTTCTGATAGTAATTTAAGCCTTTTGAAATCCTGGCCTATGCTTTGGGATTTGCTGTACTTCCATCTTACTTAATGCCATTGTATTAAGGATTCCAGTCTATTAAGTTTCAGAATGAGTTTATTCACTGCCCAATGTTCAAACTGTGGCCAGTCAACTTAAGTCTTTCTGTTTGCTTACTAGGTCAAGACAATATGAGGCACTGATAGTATAATAAATGAATGCTATAGTTACTAACAGGAGAGAGTGAATTATCTGGGGAGGCAAGACAGTTGGGAAGAGAAGACAATTAGAGAACTAGGAGGAGGTGATGTTTTCCTCTTGGGCATTCTATCCACTAGTGGGATTTCAAATCACTCACAATTTAATTTGCATCAGATCTCTTTGATGGCCACTCAGAAACTGTCCCCACAATTAAATTATTACATAGTATTACAATTAAATTAACCCATTGTATTACTATTCCAGAATCTGTCCTGATCCATTTGGTCACAGAGATTAGAAGAAACTTGAGTTTAGTCCTTAAAATATCTGTTTTCCTTGGCTCCCATCTGGGAGGCATTGGTGATGTTGACTGCCCAGGAGTTCTTGCTGCAGTCTCCTACAGTCCATGACTACAGTTGATAATATGTGGGGCAAGGAAACCTTCCCCGTTAGACTACAAGTTTTATACAACTCATAGAGATAATGTATGTTTTATATAAGCTTTCTACTTCTGCCTAGAATCTAGTATAGGATTCTGCAAATAGTGAACACTTGGTGTTTATTGTTGTCTGCTAAGTAGTGAGAGACAAGAAGAGAGTTTTCTGAATCATGGTAAAAAAAAAATTGGTTACCCAGTTACCTAGGATCCAAAGTCATAATAGGACTAAAAGCCTTGTCTGTAGACCTGCAGAATAGTGATATCCAAAGGAAGTTAGTGAGTTCCAATTATCAAAAGTCTGATAAATAAATCAAATAAATCAAAAGAATAGGGCTTGAGCTCAAGCACAAATTTGGCAAAATTAGTTATATCCCAATCATCTGATTGATTCAATATATATATAAAATTTATTTAAGGCAATGGGGTTAAGTGACTTGCCCAAAGTCACACAGGCAATTATTAAGTATCTGAGGCTGAATTTGTACTTAGGTCCTTCTGACTCCAGGGGTACTGTATCCATTGTGCCACCTAGCTACCTTCCTATGTATCTTTTTAAAAGCTTAAGTATGGAAATATTTATGTCTCCTTCCCTTTCTCTCTTCTGCTGTTCTTAACTAGATAAGCTGAAGTTGTGATTGCTCCCACAGTTTAAGAGAATCTGTCAAAAAAGACACCCCGCCCCTCCCCTTACCTAAGGCCCTTCTTTTCCTTGAATTGATTCCCACACATAGGGACAGATAAATACAATTCATTAGGATATATGTTGCCTTGATCTTGTCCCTATGAAAAAGTGTCAAGTTACTTTTACCTTTGAAAAAGAGTAAGCTGAGAGGAGAAAATTTAGAGATCATGAACTTGGAGAGCTGTTAGTGACCTCTGAGCAGAAAATGATTTTTTTGTTGTTTTCCTTTGTCTGTTGAGATGTCAAAATGCCTCCCTCCTGAGACAGCAACTCTGACCCTTTAGGTCAGGGAGCAGGGCTATTAACCTGCAAATTACTCTGTCCTTCCTCTATTTGCTACTAGTTTTAAATTAGCAATGGTTTAAGGGGTTGCTTCAGAGCTTTCAAATTGAATTTGAGTTGGAACTAAAAATTTAATCTTGGATGCCTGGGATGACATGAATCAACTATTCGGTTTGGGACTGATTATTTTTTATTTTTTCTCTAAGAAGTAAGGTTCTAAAAATAGAGAACTCACTTCATTCTGTTGAACTAAACACTTTATTACATTGTCTGCTTCGAAGTGTTGTAGAGGATAGAAGGATGTATATGATAGTCTTTGCGTTCATTAAATCCATGATCAAAATGGGAAAATATGGTGGTATGCGAAAAAGTTGATAGTGCACACTGAGATATAGGGTCACGATAAGGATGTGAAGAAGTTCTGTGCCAGGTCCAAGGAAGGGAAAATACTTATCCCCTGGGGAGATTAATCTTTGTGGAGGAAGTAGCATTTAAACCTAATTTTGGAGACTGGGTAGGATTTGAACAATTGGGATAGGTGTAATGCTTTTTGTTATAGATAGATAGATAGATAGATAGATAGACAGATAGATAGATAAAGATATATATATATATTACAGATAGATAAAGATATATATATATATATATATATATATATAGTTAACCTGATTCATAATTGTAACATATCTTTATTATGTTGCTAGTTCCCATTTCATAAGATTATTGGAAGACTCAGATGAGATAATGACTGTAATGTGTTTTGTAAAACTGAAAGTACTTTATGAAGACCACCTTGAAAATGAATAAAGCATCCATTAGTTACTTTCTGTGTACAAAACACTGCTAAATTATGATAGAAAACTAAGACAATCCCTGCCTTCAAGTAACTCACAGTCTGATAAGAGGCACAAGAAATTTGAAAAGTTTCATGTGTAGGGATGGCTAGGTTGCACAGTGAATAGAGCACCAGCCTTGGAGTCAGGAGTACCTGGGTTCAAATCCGCCCTCAGACACTTAATAATTACCGAGCCATGTGGCCTTGGGCAAGCCACTTAACCACATTGCCTTGAAAAAAAAAATCTAATATTAAAAAAAACTTTCATTTCATGTGTAGGGTGGAAAAGTATGCCATGGTCCTTAGGGTATAGAATCAAAGCCTGTGGTGATGCCTCCCTTTTCATGTTATTCTCATTTAGGTCCTAAGGACTTTGGTGATCAGCAATATGGATTCAGTGATATGGATTTTTTTGGATCTTCAAAAAAATGGCAGGAGCAGTTACCAAATAATCTCCTTAAGGGTCCTTTCCCAGGATAATGACTCAAGATACTTTGGTGGAAACACTGCTGTTTCAGGGCTCTTGAGTTCTGACTTCTAGGATATCTCTAACTAGGTCTGAGAGGAGATGGTATACAAGATAGTGGTTATTGCCTGGCATATGCTGCCTTCTGTCTCTTCTTCAGGTTGATTTGCTACTTCATCTCAGTTGGATGATAGCTGATTGGCATCTTGTTGGTATGGTCAACTATTTCTACATAGGATGATGGGTGTGCTGGCTAGTCTGGAACAAAGGACAGGCAACATGCAGGTGTTGATGTTGGGAATCATGCTATTACTCTCAGTGGGAGTTGTACCTTTTTGCTTCTGGGTGGCAAGTGGTCAGCATTTACTGGTAGCCATTCTCCCTTTTAGAATCCATTGAAGAGTTACATGAGCTGGGGTCCATGAATGTTCTATACATACATATATATATATATGTCTTGTCAAGCAAGGCATATTTGGTTCAGGTGTGAAATTTCCTTCATCATTCTTATAATTATTGTTTATAACTCTCAAAATTGACCTCTGATGAATTATGCCAGCTTTTTTCTCTGTTAGAAGCCCTGCCCCAAATGTCAGCTTTGACATTTGCTCATAGAGTGACCTGATTCGAGTCACTTTACTTTAATGCACCAGATAATCACTAGGTCTTTTTGTTGTTGTTGTTTCAAAGAATGACAGTGAATAAAGTACTTTTAAAACTTAAAGTTTTATAGAAATCTTAGTTTCTATGTCATTAGCATCTCAGTCCTAAAGGACTTCATTTATAAATTTAAGGCCAGACCAATTTCTAGAGCACTTATTCCCTGATTTGTCTCAGAAGAGGGAAATATTATGATCTTGGGGCCATTACTGTTCTTTAGAGCTCAGTTTTTCTTACGGAGGGAGAAAGAATGGCTTAGTGGTCCACTGTGGTCTCTTGATATTCTAAGATTTTTATGAATTAGTG
The DNA here is from genome assembly GCF_037893015.1 of Macrotis lagotis. NCBI lineage: Eukaryota > Metazoa > Chordata > Mammalia > Peramelemorphia > Peramelidae > Macrotis > Macrotis lagotis. The sequence goes on from NC_133660.1 coordinate 215,753,713, forward strand.
ATTTCATTCTCCCCTCCCCTACCCCCTATCATCTATTTTCAACCTAATCAAAGTCTTTATAATTTGGAATTGACCTTTGCTGTGGTCAACCCTGATATGAAAACTTGTCTATCCAACACTGAATGGCAGAAGGGTGGCCTTCCCTGATCATAATCTTGCTCTCCTTTTCATTTAATTATCTCCTAGTACTAATGCAATAAAGAATTTCAAATGTAGAATAGTAACCTCATGGCATTTTTTCATTAAAAGATGGAGATCTCTATGATGGTCTGTGATTATAGATTCAATTAAAACTACCAGATATAATCTAAGCTATCTTTATTATTTCAAGTCTTCAAAGCCTTAAAAATTGAGAATTATCACTATGCCTAATTGCTTAAAAATGTGAGCAAAAAGGAAAAATCTTCACTGAGGAAACTAGAGTGATATCTTTTTGCCTCCAGAGAAGAGAAAATTGAAAATAATTTTACTAGAGTCTTGGAAGGCAAGAGGTGGGTCATTGGAAAGAGCCCCAGACTTGGAGAAGACATGCTGTGGTTTACGGTCCTCATTTTGCATGTGTAACATGTATATAGATCCACACTTGAAAGAGCTTCCTATTATTAAAATTAAGATTTTTGAACTAAGCATAATTTCATTCATGAAAATCACAAACTCATTAGACCTTCTAAACCTATGTGATTGTAGTTCATATTGCCTCCTTAAAGGATGTTATCCAGGGTTTTAGAAACCTTCCTGTGGGCTTTTGGAGGTATCAGAGGTAATACGAAAGAACCACAAAAATGTAGGTTATTAATAATTTCCATCAACATTCTGAATCACTGGTGTCTCCAGTTTATCAGATGGCAAATTAATTAGAAAACTAAAAGGATGCATCATTTTTTTCATTAACAGCTAGACATTCCCCTAAAGGAAATTTCATCACCAAGGTGCTAACTCTAGTAGTGATTATGTTTAGAAAGTAGGTACATTTTCCTCACTTTTCTGACCCAGATCCCTATGGATGCTTGGTCTTTGGAAATACCTCCTACAGATCAGAAATTACTTTTGTGCTTATCTTGCCAAAAAAGGTTGATTTCATTTATATCAGACTTCTCCTCAAGAGGAAGAAGAAAGAACAAAATAGAGGGAAGAAAGTGAATGGAAAGCTTCAAACCTAGCAACATTGCTCTTGTTCAATCCCATTAAAAAGGTGTCATTTGAGGTTAGGAGTCCATGAAGACTGGTGTCTCATTATATTCATAATTAGCCTCCCACTGTGAGGAAGGCTAGGCTGCAGAGAGCCATTGCTTAGTTCTGGGTCTTAACTGACTGTGTTAAAATGAACCAACCTAGACTATGGTTAGGAGTACATATAATGAGAAGAAATCAGAACCAATATTCTGAGCACAAGGTATCTTAGATGTCATCTAGTGTGAGGAACAGAACTTAGGATTTGGAATAAGATGATTTCAGATAGAATCTGTACACTATTGGGTAAATATGGGTGAATCATTTCTACTTTGTAAACCTTGGTTTCCTATTGTATATCAAAGAAAGTTGAACTAAATGACAAAGAGGAACTAAGTTACAGTGGCACTAGATTTGGAATAGAAAGATTTGGGTGTAAATTAGACTTATGTCACCACCTATGTGACTAGGAATAAATCACTAACATTTCTAGGTCTCAGCTTCCTTATTCTTAAAATTAGAGGATTGAACTAGTTGGTTTCCAAAGTCCTCTAAGGTTGTAAACCTATAATTCTATGCCAGCAAGGCACCTTCTTGTCCTAAATTCTAAAGTCAAAAGTATCTGGAACACCTACCTTAGTGACTGGAAGGTACCTGACCCCAGAGATGGTCAGTATTTTGGCCTATTTTACACAATGATTTATTGGGAGACTTGACAAAATCTTCTAATAATAGTTTCCTATGGTTTGCCTGGAGATTTATAGTAGGTAAAGTGCTTTTTCATATTTTACATCTCATTAGATCCTAGACTTCAGGTCTTCTGATTGCCTTGATTACAGGTCAACTACTCTCCCTGGTTTAACTACATTTCATTGTTAAGGTAAACGAAGAAAAGAAAAAGCAAAATTCTTACTTAATCCATTGAATTCTCATAATGAACCAATGTCTTCTCATTTCTTCTTTAAGAAATATTGAAGCATGATCTGTGCTTGCTTCTGAGAAATAGTTTTGAATGGGGACATCTGTCTTAAGTACATACAGGTTTATTGCCACAGAGAGTGAATTTTGTATTTAAATACCATAATCTTGGCAAAGATCAAGAATGGCATTGGTGTTAAAACCTCTGGACAGGGGATGGAGCCAAGATGGAGACAAGAGAGGATGATCTTTTAGGCACTCTCTCATAAAACTTAAAAACGGGGCAGCTAGGTGGTACAGTGGATAAAGCACTGGCCTTGGAGACAGGAGTAACTGGGTTCAAATCTGGTCTCAGACACTTAATAATTACCTAGCTGTGTGGCCTTGGGCAAGCCACTTAACCCCGTGTGCCTTGCAAAAAACTCTAAAAAAATAAAAGAAAATAAAACTTATAAACTAAGTATTCTATTTTTTTGAGAGACAGAACCCACAGAGGGACCCAGTGAGGCAGTTCTCCTACTCAAGGTAACTTAGAAAAGAGCAGAAAGGCTCTGCTCCCAGGGGTTGGAGGGGGGGGGGGTGGCCTGCCAGAGGGGTGGAGCCAGAGTGAAAGAACTTCAGCCTCCCAGAGGCAGCCCCAGGGTGCTGGGAGCCGGGCTCACAGAAGCAGGGGAGTTTCCTGATCCACACCCCCTGGGGAGCACTGGGCACAACTTGGAGGAACAGTGGGGGACCTCTGCCAGAGCAAGCACATGAAGCCCAGCCCTCAGGGCACACAGTGAGCAGCATGGCCAGAGCAGCCCAGATCCAGGAACAGGAAACTGAAGCTGGTAAGCAGGAGCCCAGGGCATGAGCTCACTGAGCCAAGAGAGGGGGAGTGGAGATAGATTGCGGAGCTCTGTCCTCTGTCCTTGGAACAGGATGCTGGGGTTCTGACCACATTCAGATCCTGATCACAGTCTAGGCCCCCCATAGAACAGCAGGCCCCCCCCACCTCAGCCCCATGGCAGAGGAATGTGTTTGTGGTTATTCACAGATCAGGAGGGAAGACAGAGCATCACACACTGAGATCCTTGTGGGAGTGTCCCAAAAGCTCAGGAAGCACCCCAAAACCAGGCTCAGGCTGGGGAAAATGAGCAAGTAGAGAAAATAGAGGAATGACATTGAGAAATATTTTGCAAATGATCCCAAGAAGGATCAAAACACTCAGTCTGAAATGAGGAAGCACAAGCTCCTCCATCTAAAGACTCCAAGAAAAACAGAAATTGGGCTCAGGCTATGACAGAGCTCAAAAATGATTTTGAAAATCAAGTGAGGGAGATAGAAGAAAAATTGGGGAAAAATGAGACAGATGCAGGAAAAACATGAAAATGAAGTCAGCAGCTTAGTCAAGGAAATACAAAAAAATGCTGAAGAAAATAGCATGCCAAAAACCAGCTTAGGTCAAAAGGATAAAACAGTTCAAAAAGTTATTGAGGAGAAGAATGCTTTAAAAAGCAGAATTGGCCAGATGGAAAAAGAGATAAGAAAGCTCTCTGAGGAAAAGAAATCCTTCAGACAAAGAATAGAACTGAGGTAGATTGCTGAATTTATGAGAAATCAGGACTCAATACTTCAAAACCCAAAGAATGAAAAATTATAGAAGAAAACGTGAAATATCTCATTGGAAAAACAACTTATCCATATCAGTTTTCCATAAAACAGATTCAGGAATGATAATTTTAAAATTATTGGAATACCTGAAAGTCATGATCAGGAAAAGAGCCTTGACATCATTTTCAAACAATTACTACAGGAAAATTGACCTGATATCCTAGAAACAGAGGGCAAAATAGAAATGGAGAGAACCCACCTATCTCCCTGAAAAAGGAATCCAAAAAAAAGCCCCTAGGAATATTATAGCCAAGTTCCAGAACTCCCAAGTTGAAGAGAAAATATTACAAGCAGCCAGAAGGACACAATTCAAATACCATAGAGCTGAAATCAGGATCTCACAGGATTTATCAGCAACTACATTATAAGCTTGTAGGTCTTGGAATATAATATACCGGAAGACAAAAGAACTTAGAAGGCAACCGAGAATCAACTACTCAGCATAACTGAATGTCATCTTCCAGGGAAAAATATGGACTTTCATTGAACCAGGGGAATTTCAAATGTTCCCGTTGGAATGGCTAGAGCTGAACAGAAGGTTTGATCTTCAAATACAGGACTCAGGTGAAGCATAGAGAGTGGAGGAGAATGGGAAAATATGAGGGACTCAATGATGATGAACTGCATGTATTCCTGTATAGAAAAATGACACTGTTAATACTCATATGAACCTTCTCAATTAACAGAGCAGGTAGAAGGAGCTTTTATAGATGAAGCACAGGAGAAAGCTGAATTTGAAGATAAAAATATGTATAAAAATGGAGTCAATAGAAAAAAGGGAAATATAATGGGAGAAAGAAAAAGGAGAGTGGGGATAGGCCAAGATATTTCATATAATAAGATTTTTCTTTATTACAATGAGCTATTGCAATGATATGGAAGGGAGGAAGGCAAGGGGAAATGTGGGAATATTCGCTCTCATCAGAGGTGGCTAGGAGAGGAAACAGCATATATACACTCAATGAGTTATAGACATCTGTAGTAAGAAGGAGAGAAGGGGGACGGGGGAAGGGGGGGGGATATGAGTGATGGAGGAGAGGATGGACCATGGGGGGAGAGTGGTCAGATATAACACATTTCCTATTTTACTTCTTGCAAGGGGCTAGGATTGGATGGCCTGTCCAGAACCATAGAACTAGGTGTATGCTGGGCCTAAGGCATGGTATGGGTGCTCAGGGCCTCTTGGCTCCCAGGCCAGGGATCTGTCTGTTGCACTACTCAACTGCCCTACAGCAGAGTCAGAGTGAAAGGAGAGAGAAAATATAGTACATGGTAGTGGAGAAATACGAAAGGAGGGAGTTGTGATCAGCAATGACAACAGTGAAAAATATGGAAGTAACTTTTGTGATGGACTTATAAATAATGTGATCCACCCACAACAGAGTTGGTGTTGGAACACAGACTGAAGCACATTTTTCATTATTATTATTATTATTTGGGGAGGCAGGGCAAATGGGGCTGGGTGGCCTGCCTGGGGCCACATAGCAGGGTGATCTTTGGGTGTCTGAGGCCAGATTTGGACCTGGATGCTCCTGGCTCAGGGGACAATGCTCTGTCCTGCACCTGGCCTCCCCTACTATTATTATTACTATTTTATTTTATTTTGGGTCTTTTTTTTTCTTTTTTAGGTTTTTTGCAGGGCAGTGGTGTTGGGGTGGCTTGCATGCCACACAGCTGGGTGATTGTTTGGTGTGTGGGGCTGGATTTGAGCTCAGGTTCTCCTGGTTCCAGGGCTGGTGCTCCATCCACTGTGCAACCTGGCCATACCTACAATTATTACTATTATTTTTTTAATTTTAATTTTAATTTTTTTCTTTCCCCTTTACTTTATTGCTCAAGTGAGTCTATATTTTTTTGGAGGGAGGGGATATTTTGTTTACTCTTAAACAAGAATATTTTATTAATGTATAGAAAAGCATTATTTGGACAAAATGAGAATAAATAAATATTAAATAAAAACCCTTAGGACATTAGTTTTGAAAATAAGCATATCTAAATAAAAAGTTGAAATTTCTGGGTCTCAGTTATTTCATCTGCAAAATGAAATAAGTTAGACTAGGTGATATCTGAAATCTCTTTCAGCTTTAAATTTGATGATGCTATCTTCCCTATGAATGCATCCCTGAGAGGGAAACAGTGTTCAAATACTTCTTGTCACAGGGAACATATTACTTCCCAAATCAACTCTTTTCCTTGCCAGGCAGTCCCAAGTCTTAGAAAATTTAGGAGGCTGAGATTTCTTTTGCTTTAACTTGCATTCATTGTTCTTCCCTTTGACTCTTGAGGTCAGGTAAAATGAATTCAATCCTTCTTGGATTGAGTATATCAATGGACCTAAATCAACACATCTAGAGTAATTAGAGTAATAGGGGTTTAATTCCTTACTTCAAAGTTTGTGGTATACATATGTATGTGTGTATATATATATATATATATATATATATATATATATATATATATATATATTTACACATAAATTTATACATACATACACAGACATATGTGTATGTAGGTATAAAATCAGTATGAGGACTTTTTCTATTGATACCGGAGAGTAGGTGGTTTGTGAATTTCTATGAACCACAATACATCAGCACTTAGAGTCAACCCTATGTTGAGTCTCTCCACATTTAGATAAGTGATCTTCCTGTATCAAATACAGTTTCAGTCATTTAGTCTGTTATTGAAGCCATTCCTGCTAAGAGAGAGTTGTAAGAAGTGTGTTGATGTAGTCTGCAAGTATTTAGAGTCATCTCCATGCTAGAATGAGACATTCAGGGGAAATTTGAGAGGGAGACTATTATTATATTGACCAACATAATTAATGATAAAGTTCACCCATAATTTTATAGTTAAGATCACCACTCCTATTTTGTAGCTATGTCTGAATACTTGCCTCCCACAGGAAAGTTTGTTGATACTCCACAAAAAAAGTTAGGGTTAGATTGTAGATACCTTAAATATTTCAAAAAATCCTCTATTTTTCAAGGACAGGGTTCATCATTCTGATGGAAAAGGAAGATTGGGAAATAGAACAAGATGTAATAGATGCCACACAAGAGCAGAACAGAATCTGGGCTGAGAAAGACCAAGGCAAAAGAACAAAGGGATGTTGATTCCATTCACTTTGACAGCATGTCACAATGAATGGAACACTGAATATCAGGATCCTTGGATGTTACCTAGTAGTTATATAACTATGATCTCTGTGACCTTGATGGAGTCTCTTTCCTTCTTGGAGAATCTCAGAAACTGATTTAACTTTGATATGTGCAAAACCTTCCTAGGAAATAGAAATAGTTAAAAAGTGGACTGTTTGAAGATGGAAAATATATCCCCACCAAGTGGAGTTCTCTAAGCAAAAACTGAATAACTACTTATTTGTTATTTTGATGAGGGATTTCTTTTCAAATGCGTCTTGATCTAATGAGGTCTCTTTTAAATCTTAGAGATGCTATGATTTTATCCATCACAGAACTCAACATCTAGTTCATATAGTAAAATCTTTTTCAGTACTGACATTCTGTGCTCTCTGTTCTATAGGTCCCATCCTTTTCTAACATTTTAAGTCTCTTTCATTCTCTTGGTGCTGACAATGACTTGTTAGCCTACATTGTGCTGTCCTTTGTCAAATCCATTTCAGATGCTTGGCCTTTGTTCTGGTGCTGTAATTATGCCAACTTGCCTTTATTTAGTTACTGATAGAAAAAGACTCCATCTCTAAGGAATTACTGTGAGGGATGAATCCAAAGAGGACATCTATCTTGACTGTAATTATGATTTTATGGATTTTTAGGGGCATTTTAGAATTCTTGTGCCCATAAACGCACCAGTCACCATTCATTCCTAATCACAACCTTCCCAGGTGGAGCAGACACCAAATCTTCCTTAGTGCAAGGTCAGTTAAGGATCAAATCTTTAATAATAGTTAGCTGAAGGAAATTGGATTCTTTAGGGTAGATGCTGTTGTCATCTTTATGGCCCCTCTTCCATAAGAGGGCACTAATAAATTACTTAGTCCACCATGTGCAATATCTATAGCGTTAATTTTTTTACTGGGAAAAAATGATGTAAGGTGAAGACAAAAAAATCACCTTTGACTTGGTGTGCTGGCACAAGTTCTTGATTTAGAATCAGAAGACTTGGGTTTGAACCCCACATTTATCACTTACCTGGATGATTTTGATTTAGTCTTTTCTCTCTCTGTTCTAAAATCCCTTCAAGAAGACATTCTACTAGGTCACATCCAGCTCTAACATCTCTGTTCTAAGGACTTTCCCAGGTCTGACATTCAAGGTTTTATGATGCTTTCAAGCCCAGATATTCTGGGTTGTAATATATAGTTTTAACATTCTTGCTTCTAAGGAAGAACTTAGAGATAGACAAAACAGGAATTCTAAGTTCCCACTTGCCTTTGGTATTTTATAATGTTAAATGTTCAAGTGTGCTTATAACAAAGTGGATGAAGGAAGAAATCATTGATTTGGTGGGCCTCAATGAGGAGGGTGAATTGTTCATCCTTGAAGTCTCTTCTACCCTGTGACAGATTTTTGAGACCATAACTCTATGTAGTCTGAAAGGGAGCGGGGGGAGGAGAGAGAGAGAGAGAGAGACAGAGAGACAGAGAGAGAGAGAGAGAGAGAGAGAGAGAGAGAGAGAGAGAGAAAGAGAGAGAAGGGGGAGGGAGGGAGGGAGAGACAGAGAGAGAGACACAGAGAGAGACAGAGACAGAGACAGAGACAGACAAAGAGAGAGAGAGAGACAGAGAGAGCCAGAGACAGAGAGACAGAGAGTCAGAGAGTGGGGGAGGAGTGAGGGAGAGGAAAAACAATGTTTTCTCTGATAGTTCTCAAAGCTGAAAAGGATCAAAGAACATTTTGGCCAGCTCTTGCTTGAAGTATGTATGAATGTGAAACAATCAGAACAGCTTATCTTCAAGATTAGCTATCCATCTTACCTTTGAAAATTATCTTTCCAGGGTGGCTAGGTGGCATAGTGGATAAAACAATGGCCCTGGAGTCAGGAGTACCTGGGTTCAAATTAGGTCTCAGACACTTAATAATTACCTAGCTGTGTGGCCTTGGGCAAGCCACTTAACCCCGTTTGCCTTGCAAAAACCTAAAAAAAATTATCTTACAAACTGAAAAAAGATAAGGAGATATACTGGAGTGAATGCTGTAGTTGGAGCCAGAAGGTCATTTAGGTCTTAGTCTTTATGTAGCAGAGAAGTGAAGAAAGTGAAGTTCAGTTCCCTACAATCTGTTTTCATCCCAAATTCTGTGCATATTATGATGATGGAGAGGAAAAGATTTAAAGGAACCCTCTTTCTGATTCTTTTGGATCAAAGGAACATTCTCTGCCCCCCCTTTTTTTGCAACCTCCAAGCTGCATTTAAATGTCTACAAAGGAACCTATCTTTCCACTTCACTTCACTGGATGGAGTTATTATTGTCCTCAGAAAATGAATAGCTGAAGGGGGATATATATATATATATATATATATATATTTATGTAATGCTCATATTGTGAAGGACTTCATCATCATTGACTTCTTTCCTTGTCTAATTCTTATCAGTGCTTCCACATTAATAATCAATAGATAATCCACACAGCTTACTGTAAGCTTCTTCAGAATGTTTTAATATTTCATGGATAACAGTGTAATGCATTTGGACTCTCCATCTGTTATATTTTTGGTATTGAGCTAAAATTGGCATCCCTGCAGTTTACGTATAGGTAGTTCCTTGATCCATCTTCTGGGGCCAAGCAAATCAAGGCTGATTCCTCATTACCATGATAGGTCTTTAGTATTTGAGTATAAAAATCATGTCCCCCTCCTCCCTCGTTTTAGATTTCTTTCTTAAGCCTTCTGGCCTCTGAAAACATCCCCAGTTCTTTCAATAGCTCCAAATATGACAAGATTACCATTCTATCAAAACACCAAGAAGTCTGAGACTGAAAGATTTATCACAAATATAGTATGTTCCTTGCTTTGCTAGATCCTTTTCTTTAATATGACTACTATTTCAGGTGAATTTTGCATTTGTGTTTGTGTGTTGTGTGTGTGTTGTGTGTGCTCAGTATAAAAGGTATACTTTAGATTATTTATGACCAGAAAAGAAGAACCACCCAGTCATGCAGCCATAGGAAGAAATTAAATACTGGATAGCTTGTATGATATTTGAAGAACTAAAGGAAAACATTTAGTACCTTGGATAGAGCCAGAAGACATGGAGTGGTTGTAGTCAAACATCCATTAAAAATGAGTAAATGAAAGATAGATTCTTCCAACTCAGCCTTTCATTGTCATTTCCTTATCTAGATTGTGTCTAGCCCAAGATAACCTGATGCATTGAATCTTCAACAGGGGTTACAATGGACAAATATCAATGGGTCCATTAACTAGGAAAGGGAAAAAAGTTTTTCCTATAATTTTTAATTTAAAAATCACTATTTTTGATTTTCTTTATAATCCTATTCATTTTATTACATGCTTTTAAAATATTATTCTAGAAGCAGTTTATAGATTTCATTATACTGTCAAAGGTGTACATAGAAAAGGTTGAGAGCCTCTTTTCTAAAAAATTTATGGTATAGTAGAAAGCAAGATGGGTTTTGAATCAGAATATTTCGGCTAACATTTTGATTTTGTTAATTATTAATTTTGTGATCTTGGACCTGCCACTTCCCTTCCCTGGATATGAGTGTCTTCATCAATAAAGTAATATAAGTTAATCTAGTTGACTCCTAAATTATGTCTAACTTTAGGTTGTACAACTTTATGATTCTGTGAACAGTCAGACCTGAAGAAAGATCTCTCTCCACTTCAGACCCAGGGTTCTTTCCATTGTAATTCTGTAATGGGTTCCATCTTGTACTTTTCTCTTCTTCCATCCCCCATAATGCAAATCATAGGGATTTAGAAATGGATGGGCTCTTAGACATGATTTACTCTAGGTCTTTTTTGAAAGAATGTCATATAATGAGAAAGATTATTTGGAATCCCAGGACCTAGGTTCAAATCCTAGTGCTTCTACTTCTGATGTCATCATTTCTAAAATAATTTACCTCCATGGGCCTCATTTTCTTTTTCTGTAAAATGAATCAGTATAATGAAATGATCTGTGGACTTGTGAATTCTAATGTATCTGTGATTTCTAGTTCTGAATCCAATGATACAATGAGTCTCAGAGAGGGAAAAAAATAGCATAAACAAGGTCACACAGAAGGTTATGCATAGAGTTGTGACCATCTCCAAGGTGGCTTGATTCTATATGTGGGACTCTTTCCCATACACTGTTTTATATTGTGCTTTAAAAATGATGAAAGAGGAATAGGAAAAATCGGTTTTCATTTTACTTTTGAACCATCTCTGCTTAGTAGAGAATTTTTTTTCTTTTAATCAAAATAGCCGGAGGTGAGAAAAAGGTTTTGGAAGGCATAGGTCATCCCTTTACCTAAGTGGGAATAATTTTTATAGCATTGTTCTTTGATAAGATTCTAAGAAAAGGACCCTTAAAATTTTTTTGATGAAAATAGAAAATTCCTCCTTTGATTTTCATAGTGGAAAATGCAGAAGAATGTTCAAACCAAAAGAAGAATAAAGGCATGTGCAGAAAGACTTACTTTAAAAAAATTGTCAGAGAATAGAAAGTGATGTGTCATTATAGAATGTTAAGAGAGAAAAAGAATCCTAGACTTAAACTTTGGATCTAGACAGGAACTAAGAACTTAGAACATGTGCTAGAATAGATCTCAAAATATAGGATGCTAGTAGTGGATAATTTTGTTTCTTCAGAGAACTTTTGGCAATAGAATATAGAATGCTGAAATGAAGTTGATCTTAGAACATAAATAAGAGAATGTTAGCACAGAGACTGACCTCACAGATCATCTCTAGTCCAGATACTGGTAAAATATAGTTGCCAGTGAGCTATAAGTGGTTCTTCATACTTTAAATAGGTATTCATTGTATTTAAAAATCTAGAAACCATTCTTACCTTACCAACTGAAGAAAAATAGGTGGGAGACTAGATCTGATGTTAGGATTAGAATTTGTTGACTTCTGAACTAGTCCCATTTAAAAAAAAATAACTGATTTTTCTAGATTAGAGAAACTTACACATTGAAAAAATGCACATACATGTTAGAAATTTCTAAAGGTATTTCTAACATTATTAGATACCTTCTTGTTAAATAGTATGTACCCCCTACTAAAACCTTTGTTGATGACTCAGGATGCTTTCTGTGAAGATTAGACAATTGATGAAATCAAATTGTCTATATCTAAAATGACTGACCCCCGATTTCTGCTCTTTAATGTTCAGTGATTAATGTCTTTTACCACTTTTATCATCTTTATTGCTCAGTTTGAACCTTTGGATGGCTGTCTGTATTACTGCCTACCTTCTCGGAAACATTGATTTTAAGTGGGAAGGTACTGGCTTATAATTCTCTCATTATGCAGTCTTTGTTCCAATGTGACGTGATCAGGTTTGTAGTGCTTCTCCTCACCCTGGGACTGCTATCCAGATCGAAGTAATGGAAAAGCAACAGAATCCTGCCTCAGTGCAAGTAAAGAGAACCCTGTAATCTCCTTTTGACCCACTTACTATCTGAGGAGTGAAAGCTCTATAAGTAACCACTGCTGCCATTGATTCAGACTCTGCTTTGTAGAGACCTGAGCTGGCTCAACCTATACTGTACCGTGCTCCTTTCTCACTCTAGTGCAACCAACTTTTTCTGCCAGCCTTCCAAGTTATCTTGGACTGGAAAATTGTTTCCCACCACCTTTTTTGTTGGTTCTACTGCACTAGAATTTTTTAAGAGTCAATATTTTAAGGTGTATGGGGGAGAGCTATGGTGAATCCATGACTTTACCCCGCCATCTTATTTACATCTTGCTCCAGGGTGTATCCAAGAGGGGCTCTTTTTGAGCTTTGATGGCTCAGAGTGAGTATAAATTGCAGCTGTTTCTGTTCTGGCCAGAAACTCTGAGGATCTCCTCTTTGGGATTTATTCTTTTATGAAGGCAAACTAAATAACCTTTTGCCTCAGTTCTTACCTAGCTTTTAACTACTTATTTGTTATTGCCTTAGACAAACTGAGATCTGGAAAAGACCTTAACTTAAAAAGGCCATCACCAGTCTTCCTGACCTATGTCTTACTATTGTACTCCAATGATCCTGGAGGAAAGAATGAGGCCAATTACTTTGTACAATTCTGTCCAATTCACTTCAGAGTCAAGACATCATTCTTCTGATATCATTGGTTGTCTTTGAGAAGGAAGGATGAACAACGACAGAAGTAAAATGCAAACCCAAGCCCACAAACACCAATGCCAGTGTTCTTTCCATTATGCTGTCTCTTCCAATCAGCAATCTGACCCTTAAAAAGGAGCCTCAAGTAATCTTTCCAGGGGAAGCAAAAGCTTCCAAAATCAGTGACTGTACACATTTAGTTAGACTTTTAAAGTAAGGTCCATCCTTCTGTGGAATAAGAAAAAAACAAAAAACCTGGGATAAGACTTCAGCTGACTGTTGTAGCTGTGGCATCAAGTACTGAGGTTCTACCAAGTATTCAAGGAATCATTGAGTTACTGAAGATAGAGGTCAGCTTTCTGGTTGGGCTCTGTGAGTCAGAGAGAGTTTAAGTGCCTTGTCTGGATTCAAATAGCTAAGATTTGAATCCAGTTCTTTCTAACTCTCAGTTCAGTACCTTGTCCATAATGCACACTGACTTCTAGAATGTAGCCTAGAAAATGGGTCTAATCCTTTCCCAGTAACTAACTAGGTAAGGACAAGTTATTAAACTTTTGTGAACCCTAGTTGCCTGACTGTACTTTTCTTTCTAATTTATCCCAGTATCTTTTTTTCATAACAAAAATCACATCATTCATTTACAGGGGATTAGAAGAATGGGGTAGGGTTGAGACACCTTATGTTCTCCAAACTCAGCTCAGAAAATAACTATCATCATTTTCTCCTTCAAATAGGGTTTTCAGGCATAGAAAAAACGAAACAAAAACTTGGGAGAATGAAACAGGTAAAAAAGGCACAGACTAGGGATGCAAGGGTTGGGGGCCCATATTCCTCTTCTAACCTCAAAACACTCAAGCACTCATCCATCTCCAAGTACTCACAAATTTTTAGAGGTTGAAATTGAGTATAATTGTGTGCATGGTGGGGGGAAGGTAATATTCCATCATTCTTTAAAAATATTGTGAATTCAACAAAATGTTAATTGTGAAAAAATTTCTTAAAACTTAGGTGGCTGAAGGGTTGATGTCTTGAAACAGGAGGGGGAAATCTTATGAAAGAAAGGTAAAGGAACCATGTCAGTCTTCAGTGGCATGTCAGTCTTCATACTATTCAGAACTGGGAAAAACCTTCTGGATTTTCTGGTCCTAGGACTTGATTTTCAAAATATGAAACTGAGGTCTAGAGAGGTGAAGGAACTCATTACTTAAGAAGAAGCCAAGATTCTACCTCAGATCTTCTGATCCCAAATCCAGTGGTATTTTCATTCTACCATACTGTCTGCTACATGGATGCACAGGGGATTGGGACAGAGCATTCCACTTGGTACTGTTTGCACTATCAACAGGTGGGGAGCCCTCAAAGAATGAGGCTTCATGTCTCTGCATCTCAGTACCTCCAGTTTCTTAAAAGTTTATGCAGGAGCTTACTCTTTAATCAGCATGGTGATGAATAACAGATGTGAATGTTGTGACTTTTCATGATGTAATGCTTGCAAAGTGCCCAGAGCTTGTGCAAGGGGAAGGAAATGTTGTTTCTTGGAGTCTATAAAATGAAAGAATGAGTGACTATTAGAAACAGCAATACAGGCAGGAGCCAGACAGGGATTTTGCATTAATCATTTGCTTCAGGGAAATAATTTCAAGGTAAGATTCTATAACTGCTACAGAGTAGCAGCATGTTATGGAAAAAAATAACTTTGGACATGGAATAGACCACCTCAGTTCACTTTTCATTCTATCCCTTATCAGCTCTGGGACCAGGGGAAAGTCAATTTCCTTCTCTGAGTTTTAGTTTCCTGGTCTTGGACTTGATTTTTTAAAAAATTCTAATTTTATAGATGAAGGAACTGAATGACCCCCAGCAAATTTTCAGGGGCCACTGCATGGTGCCAATCAGATGTTTTTGATACAAAATAATTAAAGATAGGCCTTAGGTTTTAATTCTTATCATACTTTGTTGAAACCACCTGTATGGCCTGGGTGATGTGGACATACAGAACTGAGATTCAGCTTGCTTTCTTATATGGGAGGTATCTTTGTCCTTTTATCAAAAGGAAATGAAAATATACTAAGCTCTTATTCTGTACAGAACATTGTGATATGATATGTTTCTTACCCTCATGGAATTTAATAGTCTAAGACAGTGGTTCTCAACTTCCTTTGTCTAAGAATTCTTTGACATTCTTAAAAATTATTAGGGATCCCACAAAGTTTTCAAAAAATTAATATGCATCATCTCTATTGATATTTATCATATTAGAAATGAAAGAATCCTTGAATTATTATGAAAATAGTTTGAATCTTTCAGACCCCCTGAGGATGAGTTACTGAGAATTATCAATCATTTTAATTCACTTCAACACTTATTCAGGCCTTAATGAATATAAGACATGGTACAAGATGACATTATTTTTTTTCATCAGTCTTGACATAGTCTTCTTTGTAGTCTAATGCAACATTTTTCTAGCTCTTTGCAGTTTATGAGGCTATTCTTCATCATCATTTTTGCTGTCTTCACCTTCCTCTCTGACATTTTATGAAATAACCAGGGCAGAGATTATGCATCATACATACCTAGGATAAATGAAAACAAAATACCATGTGAGGTTCAGTAATAACTAAATTTTATAATTCTTCAAAGTTTAAAGTACTTTATATACATAATCTCATTTAAAAATCAAAACTATGAAGTAGGCATGTTGGTATTTTAATTATTTCCATTTCATAGATGAGAAAACTGAGGTCCATGGAAAGATGCATTCTTTACATTGGGTTTATTAGTTTAGATTTTCATGGAAAAGATACTATTTGAATTGGATATAGAAAGACAGCTAGAATGTCAAATGGTAGAGGGGAAGATAAAGAGATGCAGAAAAGGAAAAGGGCAGGATTTTAGGCACAAAAATTAGAGTAAGCAAAAGAATGGAAATAAGAAAGAAAGGGAAACATAAAAAGTAATAAAGAACTAGGGATTAGTTGGGTAATGATTGGAAAAATGTATTAGAAATGTATTAGAACTAAAATGTCATGTTCCATGAGTCTTATGCTAAGGAATTTGAGTTTTATTCAGTCAAAAATGGATACAGAGCACATCTTGAACAGAATAATGATATAATAAGATATATGTAAAATGCAAAAGAAAAATATATTCATGTAATATTTAATTATAATATTTTACATGAATATATTTTTATTTTGCATTTTTACATAGATGTTGTTTGTTTTAATTTTGTTGTTTGTTAATTTTGTTGCTTTAAAGAATAAAACATGGATTGATTGCTTTTGTAATTTGATATGCAGAAGTAAAAAAAAAATAGATAGACCTGGATAGTTATCCTACCTCCTCTATTAACGATAAGAGACCTTAGATCATTTAACCTCTTTGGCACTCATTTTCCTCATTTCAAATCATATTTGAAAGATGATTAAGTTTCTCCTAATTCTAATTCTTTGACTATGAGTTTCAAAGAAAGTCATTTGCTCTATAGCACATGATTCACCAGTATCTTTATCCATCTCCGTATCTTTTCTTTTCACACTAGTATATTGGATGGTTTAAGGTGCTACTGAAATACATTTCTGACAACTAATAGAAGAATGGGAAGGAGAGTGACAGAGAACAAATGGCACCAAAAGTATATTTTCTGCTCTGTTGCACAGAATAGAGGGAACCAACAAAATACACTCCAGACTATCAAACGCTGTTACAGAATTTTGTCTTGAAGCAACAAGACACATGGATCCAAGCTTCAGGGAAAGAACAGATGCTCAATCAAATTTGCTAGTACAATTTTAGGCCCCCAAAGTCATCTCATTCTCAATCCTTCCCATGTTCAAATGGGAAAGTAAGTGTGTAGGATAGTTAGCCCCATTTTACAGCCAAGGAAATTGAAGCACAAAACCAGACGCAACTAAGGATAGAATTGGGTTTAAACTGCTAATGTTACAGTTGTCATATTCCCATCATTAAGAACACATTCTCTTATTGATTAATTTATTGATAAAAGTTTGGACACTAAAGATCAGATACTCTGCTCTCAGGATAAATTTATTCATTCATTATTACTCAGACTTTGTGTAGGATAATTATTTTCTATGAGATCTTAAGCTTTCCTACTAACTTTTAATGAGATATAGAACAATCAGGATGTAGAAGCTAGCAGCCTGCCACTCCCAGAGCATCAACAGATGGCTAACTTATGAAACAGGTCACAGGAGGAAGTATGAAGAAGCAGCAGTTTACCTTAGCTTAGATCCAATGCCTGTTGGTATTCTCATACGGCTACAAGATCTCATACTCTTTCAAATTCTTGACAAGGAATATGACCAATATAGCTCCATTTGCCATCTGTAAATCAGTACTTTTGTAGAATTAAGTCAGCAAATGCACTCTCTCTAACCCAAAATGTAGATAGCACATTTAGATTCATTTGTGCTGTTCCCATTTTTTCCTGTCCCTCATCATTACTCCATCTTTTGGATCATAGTACTATCACCTGAAAAAAAATAATGAAAATAAGAGAATATAGCCACAAAAACAATATCAGTAATAGTTTGCATTCCTATAGTCTGTTATGAGTACAAAGCAATTAGTTTACATTACTTCATTTGATGTGAGTAGTGTGAAATGGTGGCCTCAGAGTCAGAAAAAGCTATGACAAGTCTTGTTTCTGACATATTCTGGCTTGTGTGACCTTGGACAAGTTATTATCCTCTCAGTTATATAGGTAATTGAATTTATATTAGTAAATGGAGGTTCATCACCAGGTTGTTCCCCATACCAATAAAATCACATATCCTATTTCCTATCCCTATTCCCATCTGTTTCTCATTTGATAATCACACTAACCCTTTTAAGTAGTTAGTACCTATACCTTGATTTACATTGATTAGATAAGGAGAATGTGACTCAGAAAATTTATTTGCATTATACCACAAGGTTATAGTATCAGAGTTGGAATGAAACCGAAGAATTTGGAGTTAAAATTTAGAACCCATTCCTTTATTCCACCTATTTTCTTGACATTCAGAAATGTCATAGTAAGACCTTCAAATACTAGACAGTCATAGAATGAAAAATCCAGAATAAAAATTAGAATTTTAAAGATTGAATGATGGAGTTTCAAGGGACTTTAAATATAATCTGGTCATACTTCTCATTTTGTGAATGGGGAGACTAAATCCCAGAGATGTCATATAATTTGGCCAATTTAGCATATTTAAAAAGTTGATGTTCTCAAGCTGAGACTAAGATGTAGGTCTCCTGACTCCTTACCTAGTTTAATTTCTCCTGACCTGTATTCTAGGTAGCATTGAACTTGCTTGAAAGGGCAACGAACCTATCTTGTTGGGCAAGAGAACAATTTACTCTTCCTTCCAGTTAAATAAAGTATTACAAGAGATTAAAAATCTGTTCCACAATTTGCTGTGTGAATTTTGAGTGAGTGAGTTGTTGTCTTTCTGATCCCAAGTTTTTGCCCTCACAAAACAGAAGATGTGATTGGACTTCACGATCTCTAAAGATCAAATTAAATGAGGAGAAAAAAAAATTATACTTGGGCTCAAACAACTCACTTTACAAGGTCAACTTTAATGTTTCTTGTGAATAAGTTGTATTATACCTGGTTACTGAAAAAAGCTACTGGAATCTTAGACTACTGTAACAGAGACTCAGTATCCAGACTGAGGGAGATGACAGTCACAGTTTTCCGTACTCATCAACCCACATCTGAAATAGTTTTCCCATCTTTGTGAAAGGTTAGTAAGGAGACTGACAAGCTGAATTACATTCAGAGAAGAAGATGATAAGAATGAAAAAGAGAGCCAGTGACAGATGTGGTGGAGATGACTCAAAAGCACTTGGATTGTGTAGCCTGGAAAAGAGAAAAGGAAGACAGGGGAATAGGATAGCTGTCTTTACATATCCAAAAGGTCGTGATGGGGAACGGGAAACTGATATGGCCAGAGTGGAGTGGATAGAAGTTTCAAGGAGATTTTAGCTTGATTTAAGGAGAATGTTCCCAATAACATCTGGATATAATGGGTTCTCTTTCACTGTCACATTTCTAAAGGAGGCTGCAGGACCATTGGGTAGGGATAATGCAGAAGAATCTTCTTGATCAGTCAAAGAGAAGTTTTAAGGCTCTTGAGGTCAGAGTATGTTTTTGTATCTTTTTATTTCTTTGTTTACTTTTTGCCAGGTATCATGAGGATACAAAATAAAAACAAAACCAAAACCAACGGAAAAAGAGGTGTTCTTGACCTCTAAGAACTTACTTTCTAATGAAAGGAGATAATATTACTGGGCTAGAGCTCAGATATCCTTTTTTCTAGTCTAGTGCTCTTCCCATTTCTGTATCTTACCCCTTATTTCTCTTTGGCCCAGCTTGGGGCCAATTCTCTAGCTATTGAGTGATTTAATCTAAACTTGCTCAGTACCATCTCTGTGATTGTTGGATGCAGAGTCTGCTAGGTTTGGTGCTTGGAGAGAGTCTGGTTCATTGATTCACTCTGGTTGATAATGTCTTACCAAGCATGAGCCCTCCTCCAGAGATTTCAGCTCCCTAGATTGTTGGGTAGGGACCTGGCAAGGGTCCAGAGTCCTGTCAAGCATTCCAAATGGCAGTTTTGCTTACATCTTCTCAAGTGGTGTAGGAGAGGCTATCAATCTCTGACGCAGAGGGCAGGGTCTATCTCTTGGTTAATTTTGTGTCACCATTTATCTTCTGGCTCATTCAGCCACTTCCCAGCAACTTGTCTCTACTTTCTAGTCTCAGTTGGAATTCCTTTTTGTGGCTTCTGTGGGGAAGCATCCATCACTCTACCATCTTCTTGCTGCCTTTTTATTTGTAAGCTGCCTTGTGATTTTGTTCCACTTTCAGCAACTTCTAATGGAAGTTTTTTTTTCCTTGAGTGCCAAGCATTGCTCTTCAATGAGAGAAGCTTCCATTAGTTGTAACTTCTACTTCACAACTTCATCCATACATTCAACAAACAATTATTAATCATGTACTGAATACAGAGTAGTGTGATAATATTTTAAGGTAAGAATTATTCTCCAGAATTTTAGCATTCTATATTCCAAAAGACTAGACCTAATCCAGTATTTTATTTTTTCCTCAGTATAAGGAACCATTTAGAATTGAATGAGCAAATGATGATGACCATGATGTTAATCATGATGGTAGTGGGAGTGGTAAGATCTTGATAATCCTTACTTCTATAACACTTAAAAGTTAGCAAAATAGTTTTCTCACAACATCCCTGTGAAGAATTTGATAGAAATATTCTTATTTTTATATAGAAGTGAAAACTAAGGATACTGGAAGGAAAGCACAGGCTTAATGGATAAATAGCAGAACAAAATCTTGACCTCCAATGTTCTTAAAACAATTTCAATAAACATTTTATTCTAGAACAAATGATTTTAAAGTTGGAAAGGGCCTTAAAATCATGCAATATTATCTCCTCTTTTGATAGATGAATAATATTCCCTCAATGCCAGCTCTGTAGAAATCAAATCTATCTCCACTATCACCCATCATAGTCACCTGTGTATAGTAGATTTTTAATAAATGCTTATTGAATGAGTGAATGAATGGAACTACTTGAGATGGTGTCATTTGTCTATATATGAAAACCTAGCAAGTGATTAGGGATCTGCATCTAAATTTTATTGTAAATCTAGAATTCTTTCCATTCTGTCTCATTGTCTCATATATAGGAAGACATCAGTCAAACTTAATCATTCAGTGTCACAATCTAAAAACATTTATTAAACCTGTGGTAAGCATTGGGAATTTATAGGAAGGCAAATACAGTCCTAGAATCTTAAGGCACTTGCATTCTACTGATGGTTTCAAACACATAAGTAAATCCATTCATACATTCATATAAGACACAGAGTCAATCTAAGCCACTGACATCAGAAGCAATGCAAAATCATAGAACAGGGGTATTTGATCAGGTAAGGTGCGGGATACAGGTGGAGATGACATGTAATTTAATCAGTCCTCTCCTACTAATCTGACCCTTCTTGATTGGTCTCTCTTGCCATTAACTTCCATTCAGATCAAGCTTTCCTTGAGGTTTAGTAGATGAAACTTCCCTACTAGTCCTGAAACCCCATTCATTTCTTTTTCTGATACAAAGCTGGTCCCTCTTCTTGTCTCTTCTATGATTAGTACAATGGTAGGGGAAATAAGTAGCAAGTTGATTGTACTTATACTTCTATGACTCACTTTTGGAGGGAGTGGGATTTCTGTTATTTATGTTTGTATACTATGTTTTTGGAGAAATAAAGATAATAATTGCTGTAATTAAATTGGCCCCAGTCTTGTTGCTTTGGGGTGGATTTGGTTCTTTGTAGGGAAGAGGGCTTATTCTACTTGAGGCTTTCAAGGAATGGGGAAGGTTTTAGATAACATTATCTGGAGTTTCCTGAGAACAACAGCTTTTAATTGAATGCCATTTACTTTTCTTCCATTCTTTCATTCATCAAACATTTACTCAAAACAGACTATGAGGAGTTTTGTGTTAGGTGGTCAGAAAGGCTTAAAGATAATATAAGACAACAAAGCAAGTTAGTAAATCTTCACCTTAGCTTCACTCACAGAACCACCAATTTCTTTGGTCCCTTATCTATTTTTCAGACTCCCATCACTTCTTTCTTAGACAGTGACCATAATATACTAATTGGATTTCCTGCCTTGTTCCACCCCCTCATTCCAGTCCAATCCATCCTCTGCACAACTTGTCATTTTCCAAGCATTCAAATTTGACCACATAACTCCACTACTTAATAAATTCCAGTGGTTTCCTCTTACCTCATATGCAATTCTGTGTTCAACATTTAAAGTCCTTTACTGCTTCACTTCAGTCTATTTTTTTAAGTGTAAATCACTTCCCTTCACCCATGCTACGGTCAGACCTAGCTAACTTTCTTATTCCTCATATACATTGTTGCTTCTGTCATTCTTCTTGTTTTTTTAAAAATATATATTCAAATTAAATATATATATATAAATTAAATATATTATATTTATATATCCAATTAAGTGTGTATATATATATATGTATATATGTATAAATGTTTGTTTGCCCTTAATCATATCTCCCAACCTGAAAAAAGAAAAACAAACTTTTTGTAGCAATATGCAGTCAAGTAAAATAATGGCAATGTCCAAAAATATGTATGTTCCATTCTGAGCTTTGAGTCCATCATCTCTCTGTCTGCAGAGTAGCCTGCTTCATCAGTTTTCCCCCTAGAACTATGGTCGATCATTGTGCAATCAGAGTGGATTAGAGTTCTTAAATCTTTCAAAGTCATGATTTCATTTTGGTTGTCTTATATGCCTGAAATGTGCTACCTACAGACTTTCCTCTATTTAAAATTTTTAATATTCTTCTCGACTCAGTTCAAGTGGTTCCTTCTGCATGAAACCTTTTGACAATCTCTTAGGTTCCAAAATATCTATTAAATACATACACACACACACACACACACACACACACACATGCACACATGTAAATAAATCTGTGTGTGTGTGTGTGTGTGTGTGTGTGTGTGTGTGTATATATATATATATGTTATTTTCCCAAACTATGCTGTAGAACCCTCAGGGGAGATAGATGATGGATAAAAACATAGTATTTGCCACATTGCACAGGCTTAATAAGTGCTTATTGGTTGAGGTTTTACTGCCTCTGAGGTCAGGGTTTTTTTTTACTCTAATCTATGATAAACTAGGGCACAAACCTTGAAAAAGTCACTCCCTCAAGGCTTCAGTTTCCTCTTCTCTTTGATAAAGGGAGTTCCCTTTCTGTTGTAAATGCTATAATCTTATGATGGCAATTACACATAATGATATAGTTTCTTGTATTGTCTTATTTAAATTCGATGTGTTTCATAAGATCATAGAATTAAAGGACATGAGAGCTAGAGAGAACTTTAGAATTCTCCTATGCTAATCCTCCTTATTTTATAGATAAGAAATATGAGGCATGAGGGAGTTTTCTAACATGCAAGGACACACAGTATGTTATGATGGTGAGCCTCAAGCTTGGGTTCTCTGATCCCATCTCTAACACTTTTTTCCATTGCATCCTTATTTCCCTAAACTGATTGGGAGTTCCTAAAAGGTAGGAGTGTATGGATAATTCTTCTTTTTATCTCTTTTATTACCAAGTACAGATACTTCTACATGTTTAGAGGTTCAAATTGTTAGTTTGAATGGAAGCTGGAGGAATGCACTGGTAGATTTATCAAAGTCAAAGTTTCTTTCTAGACTGAAGAATATCTTCTATCCCTGTTCCCAGGAAGAATTATCTTTACATGGAAAATCTCTATTAAATCTGATTGTCCCTGCCACCAACAAACTATGGCAATCTGACTTTTGTTCCTCAGCTTCCTCTTCTGTAAAATGATTTGAATTAAGGGGCTTTTTAAATTGGAATCAATGGATAGATTTTAGGGCTTCATAAACAAATAGGAAAAATATCTTTATTTCATTAGAATTGGTTATTTTTGTAATTTTATATTTTTTATTTTATGTATTTAAAAATCATTATGGAAAGAGATCCATAGGCTTTACCAGACTGTCAAAAGGGACTATGAGGGGCAGCTAGGTGGCACAATGAATAGAGCATCAGCCCTGCAGTCAGGAGTCTCTGAGTTCAAATATGGACTCAGACACTTAATAATTACCTAACTGTGTGGCCTTGGGCAAGCCACTTAACCCCATTTGCCTTCCAAAAGCCTAAAAAAGAAAAAAGAAAAGGGACTATGTTGCAAAAATAGTTCAGAGGCCTAGGCTAGATAAAGTCTAAAGAATCTCCAGATCCCAAATTCCTTCCCTTAATATGGAATAATAGTACACATTTTGGTGATATATGTGATGGATAAAAGTTCATTTCAATTATTTCTTGACTACTTTTATCAGTACATTTCATCACCCACAGAATGTCAAATGCCATTTTTCCATTTTCCACAGCTTAGTATGACTAAGGAAACCAAAATGCATTCCAAAAACCAAACCACAGATTGATATGAGATATCTTTCCTTCTCTTTCCATAGCCTAACAGTTGTAATTACTGACTTGACTTTAGGAGATTTCTAGACCTCTGCCTATTCTCTGCAGGTCTATCAATGGGTCAGGATACAAGGGAGCTTGTACTTAATTTTGATAAATATATCCCCTGTAAGTTGCTGATATAACCGGCAAGCACCTGCAGAGTCATCAGAAATCGAGCCTAACTTGTTGAAACATGCTATGTGATTTTTAACTTCATAGCTTTATACAATATTCATCAGTCAAGAAGGCAGTGTTCCGCAGCAGTAGCCAGGACTGTGAAATCTTAATATGTTATCAATGAAGTGGCGAGAGAGGTCCTGTGATAGAGCAGAGTTGACATTGAACTGAATGGCCAGAGATCTGGGTTTAAATCTAATTTCCCTGCCACCAACAAACTATGGCAAGCTGACATTTGTCCCTCAGTTTCCTCTTCTGTAAAATGAGAATAAAAAAACAAGATGATCTCTCTAGTTCTTTCAAAATCAAATTTTCTATTTGGCCTTCAAGCTCTTCATAGTCTGACCTCTTCTCACCTTTTTAGTCTTTTATCTTAAACTGTCCTTCCCAAACAAGTGTTCTGTGATCTAGAATCACTATTGTCCTTATTGTTTGCATATAGCACTCTATCTCTAGCTGTTAATGATTTTCCCCAACTGTCCATCATGCCTGGAAAACTGCCTTCCTCATTTCCACCTTCTGGCTTCACTGGCTTTCTTCAAGGTTCAGCTAAAATTTCATTTTTTACAAGAAGTTTTTTCTAGTCCTCCTGAAACATCGTGTCTCTTCCTTCTGGCATTAGCCCCAATCTATCCTATATCGATCTTGTTTGTATATAGTTGATGCTCCCAATACTCCATTAGTTTCTTGAGAACAGGAACTGGTTTTCTCTCTTTAATTCCCCTCCTGTCCCCACTTTTCTCTCTCTCTTCGAATCCAAGTACTTAGCATAATAGCAAACACCAAATAGCTGCTTAATAAAATGTTAATTTTCCAGTTCTAACACCAGTGGACTGCAATTCAATATGGCCCATCTGTCTGTAAACACGGACAGAAAAACACCAGTAGCCAAAATAGCAGGGCAAGAACAGAAAAGGGCTTTATAATAAAGAGAAAGGATCATTTTCTTTGAAGTAAGAATGAGATTGTGGTCCGAATCCTATCTCTGACACTACTCTGTGACCTCAGAAAAGTTACTTAACCACTTCAATGCCTCTGTTCCCTTAACTGTAAAGTAAGGGATTAAGTGAGGTCCTTTTCAACTCTAGAGTCTTGTTCTTATAAGTCTATGAATAAATAGATGCACAGTTCTAAGAATTAAAGAGGAGAAAATTCTACTGTCCTCTACCCTGGTTGGATCACACCTAAAATATTCTTTTCAGTTTTTCATACCATATTTTCAGAAGGACATTGATAAGGAGGCATTTCCCTAGTTGAAGACCATCAGAATGGCAATGGTACTTTAAAAAAAACTATAAAATAATGATTATTTGAAGATAATAAAGATAGTTCTAGAGAAGGTGAAATAAGATGGGTTTTTTCAAGTATTCAAACATCTATTGTTTTGTGGAATTAGAGTGTAACATTGAAGGTGATGGAGAACTGTTACAGTGCAACAGATTTGTACTTTAATAGAAGGGACAAACTTTCTAACAATGTAAGTCCGAAAGTAGAAAGAGTTGACTTGGAAGGTAATTAGCTTCCTATTACTAGATATCTCTAAATGGGTACTAGATATCCAATTTTCAGGAATGATCTATAAGCGATTCCTGATCAGGCAAACATGTGCCTATAGGATTTCTGGGGTCTCTTCTGAGAATAGCAAACAAAATGATCTCTATAGTTCTTTCAAAAATCAAATTTTCTATTTGGCCTTCAAACTCTTCATTGTCTGACCTCTTCTCACCTTTTTAGTCTTCTTTTATCTTAAACTGTCCTTCCCAACCAAGTATTCTGTGATCCAGAATCACTATGGCAATTACTAGATCAGGATCTACATCTAACTCTAAGAGTCAGTGTTCTGCAGTTTTAAATTCATGTCAAGCCTGGCAAGGAATATGGAAGCCAATGAAAAACTAGAGCAAATAGAGAGAACAGACTTGTGTCTTCTTTTTGTCCAATCTTATTTATTTATTTTTAAAATAACCATGAATGCCTGCAATCACCAGAGACAATCATAGAGATTGACAGGTGTCTGACAAGTATTTTTTCTTCCTAGGTAAAGAATGCAGAAACAAAATAAAAAGAATAATTAACCCTTCTTTCTTTTCCCTTTTTATCATTGCTTTTCATTATCCCCTTCAATCCAAGCAATGACGCTAAAAGAAGTAGGGTAACTTAGGGAAAAGAGCACTAGCTTTGTGGTCAGAATAGGTTTGAGGACTAGCTCCTATGCCTGCTAATTATGTGCATTTAGTCAACTTGCCTTCCTCTCTTAGTTGTAGTTTCCTAATCCTGAAATCCAGTGGAATTGTTGTAAGGAGAATATATTGGAAACCTTAAAAGTGTTACAGAAGATAAGGCTATTATTCCTTTTTTTTTTTATTTTCCACTTTTGTCAAATATTGCTTGATTTGAAGTCTCTACTTTCCTCAGCATCCATTATGAGCTTTTTTTTGGATCACATGTTTAGGGTTGCAAAAGGATCTTAGAGGTCATTTATTCCATTCCTCTCATTTTGTAAGGAAAAACAAAACAAAACAAAGCACCTCAGACTAGAGATTAATTGATTTACTCAAAGGTGAATAGGAAGTGAGGTACAATGTGAACTCAGCATTTTTGACTCTAGAACTGGTATTCTTTCCACTGTACCATATTTCCTATTTGAGTTTTCCCTAGTCTCCTAACTGCCAGTGTGGTGCTATTTCTAGTATACGACAAAGATTGCTTTGCATCCAGGGCTGTCTCCAGTTGTCCTGATTGCTATCTGTCTCCTGAATCCAGATGGTTCTGGAGGGGAAAATGATGCTGGTGACTTAGCCCAGTTTTCCCTCACTCAAATCCAATTCACATGCATGTTATGGTATCACTTTCATGATGTCATAATGTTCTTCAGGAGTGAAGGACAAATATCATCATCATCATCATCACCACCACAAAATCTATACAAAAATGGAGTTCTTCATTTACTATGTTTCTCTTCTAAATTTTAAAATATCCTGCCTTTGCTTTTTCCATCTGTCCTTGAACAATCAACCTCATAATAAGCTACATGTTATTCTAGCAATCTTACCAAAGCCTTCAGAATCTACTCTACAACACCCCTGCCAAATCTCACTGGTTGTTTTGCCTATAGAATGTTGCTGAATCTCAATTTATTTTCTAAGTTGATTGATTTAGGATTTGGGAGAATTACAGTTTAGTGTTCTCACTATAAATGACATTGCATCTGTCAACAGACTGATACATTTTCATATTTCTAATACAGTGAGAGCAGAGTGACCTGGATGGTATCAAGTTTATTTTTCTCATATTTTATGAATTGTTTGTACAATAAAACCAAGATGGTTTGGTTAGATTGGGGATTAATAAGCCATTATTATGTGAAAGGAATAAAGTCATAGGAAAAAGCTGTGATTTAAACAAATTTGTGGAATAGAGAGGAATAGGTCATGTGAAGGGAGGTTATAGAGCTTAAGAGAGAATGCAGATGATAATTTGAAAATAACATGGACTGAAAATTCTTTTTTCTGATAGAATCATTTGAATATTATTATTTGTTTGCCTTGATCTTCAACTCACAGCTGGTCTATATGCATTTAGTCTATATTAATAGGCTTTCATAAATAGTTAAGGGGTACATAGAAGAGAAGAGAGAAGAAACCATTCCCTCTCCTTTCCTTCTGTTACTAGCTATCTGAGCAACTAGGTGCATAGTAGTTAAAATAATAGGTCTGAAGTTGGAAAAATTTATTGTCCTGGGTCAAAATCTGGCCTCGGATTCTTACTATCTGAGCAACTAGGTGGCATAGTAGATAAAATAATAGACCTGGAATTTGAAAAATTCATTGTCCTGGGTCCAAATCTGGAGTCAGATTCTTACTAGCTGGTGACCTTGGTCAAACCTCAGTATTTTAATCTATTAAAGGAGCTGGAAAAGGAAATGGCAAACTTCTCCAGTTTCTTTGCCAAGAAAAACCCAAATGGGTTCATGAAGAGCTGGGCATGATGGAAACAACTGAACAACTACTAGTTAGCTGTCAATCAATACCAGGTCATTCAGCCATATGTGTAATTGCTAGTACTACTGTAGCTTTTTAGGTTAACAATTAACTATGATGACCAGTGACAGCTGGATCACCTAATAAGAAGAGAAGGTTGAGATGTGCTATCCCATGGCTTCACACAATAAGAAAGTCTCTCATGGATATAAGATGACAAAAATTGTTCAGGAGCTTTGAGGCAATGGAAGAGCTCCTCAGAAGGATGCTTAGTGTCTGTCAGGATCTTTAACAAAGAAACTTACCACTGGACAGTAATATTCAGTGATATAGGATTGAGCTGGACCATGAAGTATCGGATTATGGATCTGGAACAAAGTGCTCTGAACAAATCAATCCCACTCAGTTCTGTCTTAGAATTGGTATTTTTGTATGCTGACATTAGAATATCAAAGGTTTCAGTTGTGAATCAAAAGAGATGGCTGGTTTATTGTAAGTGTACCATTGGAACTCTCATTCTCTTGGAAGGACTACAGCAAGGGTCATATACCAGAAGGCATAGGGATACTCCAAGGGCCACAAATGAACTTCAGCAGATCTATCAGTCTCATAACCCATTCTTTGTTTTGTTTTGTTTTGTTTTAGGTTTTTGCAATGGGGCTAAGTGGCTTGCCCAAGGCCATAAAGCTAGGTAATTATTAAGTGTCTGAGACTGGATTTGAACTCAGGTACTTCTCATCCAGGGCCGGTGCTCTATCTACTATGCCACCTAGCCGCCCCACATAACCCATTCTTTCACATTTCGCCCCATAACTGTTCCAAAGGATTGACTGATCTGATCAAGATACACAACTACAAAAGGCAATGAAAAGTATCTGATATGTCCCTAGTTAAGTAATAAGGGAGTCCTTTCTGCTTGCTTATCTTCAGTATACATAAC
Source organism: Macrotis lagotis (assembly GCF_037893015.1). Lineage (NCBI taxonomy): Eukaryota > Metazoa > Chordata > Mammalia > Peramelemorphia > Peramelidae > Macrotis > Macrotis lagotis. The sequence goes on from NC_133660.1 coordinate 215,782,883, forward strand.
GTAAGCACCTCTGCTCTCCTCTTCTTTGTCAAAAGAATTCTATACTTTATAAGTAACTAGGGAGTTGGGAGCCAAAATTATCATAAATAGGAAAGTAATATAAATGCAAGTTAGAGTCTGTTGCATTCATCTTCAGAAGAGGTTATGAGGGTCAGAATGTAGCATGGTGCCAGTGAGGAAAGGAATGGTGAGGGGCAGATTTGCGATTTTCTCCAGAGGTTTTCTCCTTTCAGGAAGGGAACATCTTGTATGGAGGAGACACCAAAAGTACTATATTATTGACAAGATTTCAAATATATGTTAAAATATTAAAATCTAGTTGTTTAAATTCCATGTCATTTCCCTATTCTTGAGACAAACAGAATTATGCTTGCTTCAGCACTTTGTAGTTTCTGAGTGGTGACTAAAGATTACTGTGCCCAGGGGAACTGAAAACTTCATACCAATTTCCATTCGACTCATTGAACTATGATATACTGGACCCAAATTGGAAGAAAATTTGTAGCAAAGGGACTTTCTGTCTTTCCCATCTGGACTTTATGCCATCACTTTGTCTTGGTGACTTTTTCCTAAATTAACTCATCTTGTTACAGTGGTAATATCTTACTTTATTTTCAGGTCATTTTAAATGGCAATATTTCCTGGGCTTCAGAGAGTTTAAAACTTTCCCTTACATATGTTAAGCGATCCATAGACTGGGTTCCCATGAGGGCAAAATTGGCTAAAATGCATATTCTGTTGCTAGAGATACTGGTAGAGTCCCTTCTATTTACCTTCAGTTTAATTTACCTGAATCCCTTCCACCTAAACTTGCTTTCCCAATTGTCCACAGTATCTAGCTTACCACTCTTACAAGTTAAATGGAAGAGTCCCCTAAATAGTGAAGTAGTATATGGATGCAACTGAGAATATATTGCAGGCTTTCACATAGAAAGTAATAAGGGCTAGGAGAAACACACTAAGACTACTTTTCCCCCTTTTTGGTTTTCATATTTTCAAAGAATTTTCTATGACTGTGGGAAGGCAGCTGTAGGTTAATGGAAAACACCTGGATGTGAATCATAATTCTGTGCTAAAACTGGGGTGGCTTTGGGTAAACCCTTCACCTGTATGAATTTCAGTTGCTATAGCTTTACATTGTTGGGTGAGCATATATGAATTAAATGAGTGAATATAGAGAGACAGAGACAGACATGACAGAAAAAATATTGTAAAACATAATCTACCAAGAAATTTCAGTTGATGCTGCTAGCCAGTTATATCATGAGCTACCCTGATAACCTAATCCTTTGGTCTCCACATTTTTCTCTTTCTTTGGATATCTATGGTGCTTCTATTTTATGGATTTTTTAACCTTCCCTTCCCTGACATGTACTCAAGAATATAAAGGAAAGTACCTTTACACACCTCTAAATACACATGAGAAAACATCTGCTTAGGTGTCATTTATTCTGATTTGATTAATAATACAACTAAAACAAAAGACAGACACAACACCTGGATCACTTAATATTTCAACTATTATCCTCCCTTCAGTTGCATCTTCAAATACTAAATATAACTTTATCATCAATCTTACCAAATTTTCTGCAATTCATTTTTTTGCTTTATACTTTTTCTTTTATGAGATTATTTTTCTTACAATATTAAAACATTCTCTTTTTATGATTTTATAAAAAGTTTTATACATCAATGTTGTCCTTGGCTTTGATGTTTTTCTGTTGATAAAGAAATGAAATGTTGATTGAATAAGATTTTCTCTTGGTCTTTTGATTCTGTTTTGTGATTAACTTTCATTGATCAAATTTCCTATGAAAGTAGTGAGTCTGTGTTGGTATCTATTCTTTTATCCAGTTAACATTTTTCAGTGTCATTAGATTGGTCAAATTGGTCAAGTGTACTCATTTCAACTATAGGGTCAAACCAAAGTCTTTGGGTTTGAGGGGGGGGGAAGTATGATAGAAGGTCTGAGAGGAAAGACTGTGCTTATCATAGGTCCACTGAGAGATAGGCTATGCATTTAATTGTGTTATCAGTTGTAGATATGTCACAGTGCCTCATTTAATATGAGTCACTATCTTGATGCCAGATATCACATGCTGGCATTTTACCTGGCATTACTGGGCTACTGAGGTACCTCGCTGATAAGGGAGGAGAAATCATACTCAAGAGTCAAGGACTCCAAAAGCATTGAGGCCATCACCAGATGGCCTGTTTCCTATCAAATTAGGCAGTAGAGTGAAATGGCTCTGTAAAAGGTAAGTGAAGATGGCTTTGCAAAACATACCCCTCTTTTTAATTAATGTGCAAATCAAGTCATCATGAATATGGTTGGCATGGTCTTTTTCTGGAATAGAAGAACAACTTTTTTATTCATATAGATATTTTATTTTTCCAGCTACATACAATGGTAGGTTCTATCAATCACTTTTTTGGGCAAGGTTTTGAATTTTTCAATTTTCTCCCCTCCCTCCCTCACCTTTCCCATCCCCTTGACAACAAAGTAATATGATACAGGTTTTACATTTGCATCCCTGATAAACATGGATCAAAATTAATTATCAGATCCAAAAGGAAGAAAGAAAACATTAGAAATAACAAAATTGCATTATGCATAAGGCAATTTTTAAAAATTGTAGGTAATAAACTTTGGCCTTCATTTAAACTCCACGGTTCCTTCTCTGGATACAAATGGCATTCTCCATCACAAGAAGGACAAATATTATTGTAAATTGTTCAAGTAGAATATTTTTAATTGCATGCTTTATCTTTTAATTTTACTGTCCATATTTGGTATTGATTTGAATCTTTGCCTTAAAAAATTTGTAATCTGTACAGAAAACTGATTTATAAATGTAATTTATAAATATAAATTTATAAAAAAATGATTTATAAATGACTTACAAAGGTGATAGCTATTTCCTATCTGTTAATTTATAATCAATTTCATTTTTTTTGTCATCTTACGTTTCTGGAATCAAATACTTTTGCTATAAAGAGATGGTGATCTAGGAGCAACTGATTATTTTTTGTTTCTTAAATTTACCAGTATATTTTTTCCAAATCTCCCTTTTTCCTAATTTTCATTAATTTTAATGGAAATTAAAATACATGTTGATAAAAATGTATAGGCTATTATTGAGTTTTTAATATAATTCATTTTTTTCTTCATGTTCTGAAATATATTTTGATATATAAGATGCATTTGGGATAAAGGTAGTCTTGTTCTAGTCATTTATGAAGTCTGCAACACAGATGATCAAAAATCTCATGACATTATATTATAGGTTTGAAGTACACTATAAGAATTATTGTACCAGCTGCTGTATCTTTCTTTCCAAGGAGAACCTGGGTACTCTCCTTCCATTTAACTTTAACTTTTCTTTATCTTCTGGTATTATTTATTCCAAGACTGTTGGCATTGTTGTGAGCCAGACCCTCCAGTAGTATCTCTACTCATTGGCCCTTGGACAAGGATTTCTCATTTAGAGTTCTAACAGTTAACTTAATGTTTATAAGTAGTCTGAAAATGTTGTTATTCTTAGCACTCATTTTTCCCTTTCCACTAGTCTGCCATGGTTACTGGTAAAGTAGAAGGCAGTGGCAGAGAACCAGGAACCATTATGCATTTTCCTTTGTCCTATGGGTTGCCATGCCTAAAGAATTCATCAGCTAAGTGAGCAGCCTGTTGATCAGGGGCCTCTCTGTATTTTGGGGGGTTGGTCTTTGGAAATCAGACACAGCCTCTTACTGGGACCACATTCTAAGTATTTGCATCAGGATGACTTGACAGACTTTGTGTTTCATTGGTATAGTGTTCAAGAACCTGGAAACACCTCTACCTCACGATGAAGGACAAGAGTAAGAACAATCTACCTTTCCATTCTCACTAAATAAAAGGATTACATTTCTAGTAAAGCCACTGACACTGAGGATCTAACTTTATTAACTGTATACTCTTCAGTTGGGATCCAGGAAAGATTATCTCTATTGCCTGTCACTTTGTGAGTTTTAAAAATATTTGGGTGAAAAAAAATTAAAATAAAATAAAATAAAATAAAATAAAATAAAATAAAATAAAAATAGGAGGGGGCTGCCAGGTGACTTAGTGGATAAAGCACCAGCCCTAGAGTCAGGAGTACCTGGGTTCACATCCTGTCTCAGACACTTAATAATTACCTAGCCTTGTGGCCTCGGGCAAGCCACTTAACCCCATTGCCTTGCAAAAAAAACCTTAAAAAAAAAAGATTTGGGTGGAGTTCTTTCCTTTACTATTTGTGTGACACTGGAAAAATCATTTTGCTTGTTAAAGGCTCTGGTGTTCCAAAGGGTTGATGGAGAGTCGAAGCCTCAAATTCTGTGTACATAAGATGTCAGTAATTCAGGGTAATTAAAAAGTCCTAAAGCCAGAGAACCCAAACCCTTCAATGCTAGAAAATCCAGAGGTTATCTAATCTAATCCAGACTCAAATATAAATCTACTCTATAGTATCCATGAAAGATAGACACTCATCTTCAACTAAGAGGCTTCCATTGATGATAAGCTCATCACCATGCAACTTCCACAATGCAACCCTTTCTCCTTTTGGGAAATTTATCTTTACATGGAACCTAAAATTGTCCTCCAACTCCAATTCCTCTTCCTAAAGACAGTCTTTTAGGCAATGCAACAAAAGGGTGGAATGTGGATTTTTTAGGTCTAGTCCAGATCTGTTTCCACTCTTCCCCTAACATTGAATTCAGCATTTCCGAAACAGCCTCTTCCCAAACTTCCTAAATCAGCTTTCTAATTTGTATTATCACAACTGTTTTCTGAAGCAATTTACATCCTATTTCTCTGATTTACATGTCAGCAACTGTTTGGAGATTTGCTCTTTTGGATTTTCATCCTCAATCACCAACAGATTTCAAAAGCCCTTGGAAAATGTGTGAATCTCTTCTTAAAATGTCCACTTTTCTTGCTAAAAACATCAAGTTGTCCTTCCTGGACATGGGGAGTGTTGGAGGGTAATTGGATATTGATATTTTAAATTGTAGCTGAGACAGTATTCTGTTGCAAATAACATAGCACTCACACTGTGATTTCATCTGGGAAAACCTGCTTGTAAGTGGGTTGGGAAGCAAGTGATGCTATTTCCAAATCTAAACACTTGGGTACAGACTAGAGAAAGGGGCCATTTCTGTTGCTTAAAACCTGTGTCTCTCTCTCTTTTGTAAATTATTCCACCTATAATGTTATTTAGAGCAAAGGCAGAAGTATTTTAATTTATTATATTCAACAAGCTGTTTTCAATGTGCTAGGCCTAATGCTAGACACTGAGGATACCAAGACAAAAGTGAGTCAGATCTTGTTTTAAGGAACTGTCATTTTATCTGGTTGAGAGAGTGAAAGGTGCAGCATGACCACAAAAAAGAAACTGTAAAGGATGAACTAAGTAATTGCAAGGGGAAAAGAGTCTACTTTTATCAAAATAAGGTCCCCTAGGGCAGCTAGGTAGCACAGTGTATAGAGCACCATCCCTGGAGTCAGGAGGACCTGAGTCCAAATCCGACATCAGAAACCTTTTTATAAATTATTTCTTTATTTTCATCCATTTGTACATGCATATTTCCACCCCCCTCCCCTCAGTAGGGAACACTCAGATAAGCATTTTACATATATATTTTTTTAAACATATTTACAAATTAGTAATTTTTGGCATGAAGGATTAAGATTAAGGAAAAGAGATACATAAGAGATAATTTTTATAAAGTATTCATTAGATTTGGTAGGGTTGTCTTTTTGTGTTTTGTTTTGTTTTTCTTCCTCTGGTTGTGGATAATATATAGTCCATAATCTGTCAAATATGGTTGCCCTAGCTCTCTGGACTGCTGACAGTGGTTGCCTCCATCTAGGTTGTTCATCTCATAATGTTGATGTGTAAATTGTACTCTTGGTTCTACTCCCTTCACTCAGCATTAGATCCCATAAGTCATTCCATGCTTCTCTAGAGTCCGACCATTTATGGTTTCTTATAGAACAATAATATTCCATAGTATTCATGAACCATAACTTGTTTAGCCATTCCCCAATTGATGGGCATCCCCTCAATTTCCAATTCTTTGCCATTATAAAAAGAGCTTCTATGAATATTTTGGAAGATATAGGACTTTTTTTCCATTTTATTTTACAATTTATTCTGGATGTAGGTCAAAAGGTATGAACAGTTTTATTGCTCTTTGGGCATAGTTCCATACTCCTTTTCAGAATGTTTGGATCTACTCACAACTTCACTAGCAATGTACCAATGTCACAATTCTCCCACAACCTCTCCAACACTTCTGATCATCTTGGCCAATCTAATAGGTATGTGTTGTTTTATTTTGCATTTCTCTAATCAGTAGTGATTTTGGAGCATTTTTTCATATGCTGATCTATAGCTTTAATTTCTTCATTTGAAAACTGTCTGTTCATAGCCTTTGCATTTATCAATTGGGGAATGACTTGTGATCTTATAAATTTGATGCAATTCTCTACATATTTTAGAAATGAAACCTTTATCAGAACTCCTAGTTGTGAAGATTGTTTCCTAGCTTTCTGCTTTTCATCTAATTTTGACTGCATTGATTTTATTAGTGCAAAACCTTTTTAATTTAATATAGTCAAAATCATTCATTTTGCAGTTTATAATGTGCTCTAATTCTTGCTTGGTCATAACTTTATCTCTTTTCTATAGATCAGATAGATAAAATATTTTTTGATCTATTCATTTATCTATGGCATCACTCTTTATGTCTAAATTCTGTACCGATTTTGACCTTATTTTGGTGTAGTGTGTGACATGTGGATCTGTGCCTAGTTTCTGCCATACTGTTTCCCAGTTTTCCCAACACTTTTGGTAAAGCAGTGAGTTCTTATCCCAGAGGCTCATATCTTTGGGTTTGTCAGACAGTAGATTGCTGTAATCGTTTACTGTGTTTTCTTTTGAACCTCTCCTAATCCACTGATCTATTATTACTCTGTTTCTTAACTAGTACCAGGCAGTTTTGATGACTGCCACTCTATAGTATCGTTTTAGATCTAGAAGAGCTAGGTCACCTTCCTTCGCATTTTTTTCAATCAGTCCCCTTGCTATTCTTGCCCTTTTGTTGCTCCAGATGAATTTTGTTACTATTTTTTCTAGCTCAGTAAAGTATTTATGTGGTAGTTTGATCTGTATAGTATTGAATAAATAATTTAATTTGGGTAGAATTGTCATTTTTATTATATTAGCTCGAGCTAACCATGAGCATTTGACATTTTTACAGTTATTTAGAACTGACTTTATTTGGGCAAGGACAGCTTTATAATTGTGTTCATACTAGCTGTGTGACCTTGGGCAAGTCACTTAATCCCACTGGCTTGCAACCCCCCCCCCCCAAAAAAAGGAAAGGTCTCCTGTGGCAGGTAGCACTTAAGTGTGCTTGGGTTCCAAAAGATAAAGTTGGATAGAGAATGTGTTTTATACTTGAGAAATACTTATGCAAAAGAGTGGAGGAGGTGGGGTGAACTATCACATTCACAGAAAGACTAGGAGAAATGTTTAATTAAGGAAAAAAACAATGAATAAAGGGGTAATAGAAAGTAAGACTGGAAAGGTAAGTCATCATCAGATTGAGGAGGTATTAAAATCCAGGTTCTATGTATGCTGTATTTTATGCTTGAGGTAATATGTGTGTGAATGTGTATATACATGTGTGTGTATGTTTAAGTAAACATATATAAACACCCTTATGCTGGAATACATGCATGTATATGTTCATGTCTTCATACATATGCATGTGTCTGTGCAAGTATATATATAAGCATATTTACTTATAAATTTTCATATATATATATATATATATATATTTTTTTTTTTTTTTTGTATGAGAATGTCACAATGTTAGGAATACTGATGTGGCAATTGTGAGAATGACAGATAGGAGAGGGAAGAGTGGAACCAAAGACACCAACAAAGAGGTTATTGCAATGATTTGTAAAAAATGTTAAGGATCTAAATTATGTTAAAGTCTGTCAGAGTGAAAAGACTGGACTTCTTGATATATATATTTATATTAGAATCAGAATTGCCAAACTAGCAAATAAGGTTCCCCCCACATTGAATTATTCATATTATTTAAAAAATTTGGTTCTACTATTTGAGTAAAATGAGATATTCTCCTCTTTCTTTTGGATCAGAAATCATACAACCACAGATGATTAAAATAGGAAAAGATATTAAATAATAGTCATGGAATGTTACAGCTTAAAGGGGTCTTGGAATAGCAATATTAGAATTGAAAGAGACCTTGGAACATAGAACAAATAATGAATATGAAGTTTGCAGAAATTTTATAACATAGAAAATTAATATTGAGATCAGCTTAGAGATCAACTAGTCCAATACTGTCACTTTTCAAATGAGGAAATTGAGGCCTATGGAGAGGGAAGATCTATGGTACAGGGGGAAGGGCATAAGATTTTGAGTCCAAAGATTTGTATGTGAATCTCAGTTCTAATAAGCTATTGCATATGTTACTTTGGGTATGGCAGTTAACATCTCTGAAACTCAGTTTCCTCATTCATATAATTAAGATGTTGGTTTCAGTTACCTCCAAGGAGGTCCTCTGGCTCTAAAGTCATGAACCAATCAACTTAAGTCAGAATCAGCCTGGCAGAGGAGGGTCCTTCAGAATATACTCTCTCTTTTACCTAGTAACATGATGGGTTTAAAATATTAGACACTGGGCAAAATTTAAGTACCTGAGGAAAACTTGTCCCACTTGGGCCTGAAAATCATCCCAGTGCTTAAAGGAAGAAAGACTGTTGTTATTCATCAGCTTTTGTGTAGTGATTTTTTTTTCTTTGAGTTGTTACAGTTCCCAAGAGTCAGACTGCCTGCCAGGAGAGGAGGGATGATGGCATGCATGAATAAGCCCATTTTCTCCTTCTTTTAAGAGGCACCTTCCTGTTGAGTGTTTCTGGGCACTGTGAGATGCTAAGTACTCACCAGAATGTCATCCACTGACAGTGAATAAATATTGTCCTCAGGCATCCTACTGCAGAATTTTCAGATGGAAAGTACTGAGTTTTAGAACAAGAAAAGACCTTAGAATTCATCTGGTCTATCCCTCTCATTGCCCAAACCCGTACAGAGGGGGAAGGGACTCCTTAAGATCACATGGCTTGCATATGACGAAGACTAAGCCTCCTAATTCCAAATCCTACACTCTTTCCACTATTCAGTGGTGCATCTCACAAGGAATACTATTCTTTAAGTCAAATAAACATTGTTTGCCCCTTCTAGTACTGCCCAAATTCTAAAGTTCCAACTGTGATGTTCTCCTGATTGCCTCTTTGCAAGTCTAGTTTTTTCCTATAGCTTTGCTACTTTTGTATAATTTCATTGAGCTGAAATGTTCTTGCTTTTTCTCACCTTCCACTGGTCCTTCCCACTTTCTGCCCTGGTTCAACTCTCATCTCTATTTCAATGCAATAAATATATAAATAAATAAGTTTATTTCATTTCTTTTCAAAAATGCATCAACCAAGAGCCACGTACCAAGCATATATTTGGGAAATGCATCAGAATTATTTATCCATTTTATGATGGCATGCTTGAATAGGTTCTGGATAATAGACTCATAGCTTGTGCTTTCCTAGTCAGCAAAGAAGTAAAGGAGGATTTTATGCTTGCTCCCATACTTTTATTATGTTTTCAGAAATGTTGTCAGCTACCTTTAATGACAATGAAAACAACATTAAGGTCAGCTATCATACTAATTACATTACTCAATCTGAAAAGGCTAGAAGCCAAGACTAAAGTAGAAGGAGAGTTGGTGCATGACTTTTTTTTCAACAGATGATTATATACTCAGTACAGGCTCTGAGGATGAGATGTAACAAAGTATGGATCTCTGCTGCTTATGCTTATTTTGACCTGACAGTTAACACTAAGCAAACAGTCTCTCCACCAAACAGCACTGCATCATTCATGCATAGAAAAATGGGTTGCAATGAATGGAAAGCATAGATGATGAAGATAAAGCAGGCATTGCCAGGGCTAGCTCAGGGATTGGGAGGCTTCAAAGGAAAGTGTGGGAGAGAAAAAAGATATTAGACTACATAGAAAACTGAATATCTAACAGGGTCATTGCATGGACCTCATTGCTGCATGCCTGTGATACCTAGACTCTACCAGTACCATTTGAATTGTCTTATATTCTGAAGATCGCTTGTTTAGGTGCCAGACCCTGAGGTCCTTTCTCCATCTGAACTGACAAGCATTCAACTCTATCACAGAGGACATGAGTCTAGTGGACTGATCATGTTGTTAGAATGTTAAATGTACATTTGCCTAAATGAGTATTTTGCAGAGAACTCACCTAAAACAATGACTTACACAAGGTTAGAAGAAGCCATACACAGACACTCTCAAGGTCTCCCTGAAGAACTCTGGAATCGATTGTGAGACAAGGGAGACACTGGCACAGGACTGTACAGCATGGCATGACCATATCAATGAAGGAGCTGGGAGTAAAGCATAGTTGCAATAAATAACTCAAAAAATAACAAAAGAAAAAACATGAGATGTGCAAATCTCTTCTCCTGATGTTTGCTTGAACTATTTGTGTCCAAACTGTGGTAGCGGTTCCTGAATTTGTATTGAGTTGATGAGCCACATTGATCATAGTATTGTGATGTCATTTCAGTGGTCTTTGACTATGTAGGACCACAAGTAACCATTTAAGGATGTATTCTTCGAAACAGACTACTAGAAATCCAAGGGACTATGAAAAAGTATTGAGTCCAATCTTCTCAATTTTCATTTCAGTAAATTGATGCCCAGAGAGGAGAAAAGGACTAACACAGGGACATGTGGTGGGATAACAATCAAAGGGAGGACTGGAAATCATACTTTCTGTCAATCCAGGGTTTTCACCTGGCTGTTTCTAGTGTTTTAAATCACACTTTGGGTGGTTTGATTTAGAGTTCTTCAGACTGACTATCTTTGTGAAAAGCAAATATATAGTTAATATTGGTTTCATATTTTCTTTCCATTTTCTCTGCTCATCTTTGGATTTTGGCAATAAAGAGATGATAATAAGAGACCAGAGGGACACAGAGAAGTCCATTGGTCTTAAAATGAATTGCTTTTCCCCTTCAAAAAGATATTTAAGTAAAGCTTATATCAAAGTCAGAATGAAAATTATGGGTTCCACAACCATTATTTTACCCTCAAAGCTATGACCTTGCTGCCTCATGAACAGGATTCTAAATGATCCTTAATTTACCAGGAATATATTTTTTCAGCTCAAATGTCCATTAAACTTAGCCTGCAAAGCTCATTTTCAGTTTTTCTTTTGTCATTTAAATAGATGCCAATATAAATTTGGAAGGTCTTAACTTTCTAGTATCACTGGACTTAAGGAGGAAAAATGCATGAATATGTATACTAGCATACTTGGGAGTATGGCAAGGGGCAAGAAGGTTGAATGGGCATCAAATGCTAAAGATATATTGGAGGGGGCCTAATCAGTCTACTATACTTCTCCCTCTCTCTTGATCTTTGCTCTGCTTTCCCCTCTATTCCTCTATACATGTCTATCTATCAACCTTCGAATGAAGGAAAGGCGTTATAACCTAACTTTTTCCAAGGTACACATGCATGTGAGTGTACAAAAAAGCATCATTCCTTCTGTCCTTCTGTTTACTTCTCTCAGGGTGGGATCTCTGAGTGGCTTCACAGGTGACAGTGATAGTTAGATCAGGTGAATGGTCTCCCTAAGTGCTGTGCACATAGTAGGTATTTAAATGCATGTTCAATTGCCTTGAAGTATTAAATTAAGGCTGATTTGGCAGGGTCATCACTCAAGGTTGCCAAACCTTGTGGTAAAAAAAGGAGAGGAGATTAACGATGCTCTCTCTTTTCATGCTTTCTGATATGTGAGTTAGCTCCTTTTAGTGAAGGGTTGCCTCAAATTAAACATCTTGAAATCCAAAGCAAACATGAGAAAATTCTTTGGCTTTCCCAAGCCATTTGGAAAACCACTCCCTCCCAGCTCTTGGCTCAGAATCTCCTTATAACTCACAGCTGGGAGCCCCCAAGGGACCAGACTAGAGAGGTGATAGTATAGAGTAGGGCTCTTCTTACAAGAGCTATAGAGGATGAAACAGGAAGAGGTAAACAGCCTCAAAATGACAAATGGCTTGATGGCACATAGACAATGAGAAACACATTTTTCACAGAGGGAAAGAAAGCAAAAATTTTGAAGCAATGGGTAGGAGCTTAAGATGCCAAAGCAATATTCACGTATTTTGGAGACCAACAAATGGACCAATTTCTGCATTTTTAAACAGAGAAACAGTGTAAAATAGGAGCCAGAGGGATGCATCATACAGGACAAAGCAAAACAGGAGATGAGATTTCAAGAACTTGAAATTAACTTTCCATTTGAATTTTCTTTGATCTTGCAACTTGTTAGATATTTAAGCCTGAACCACTGTAAAATGACAGTGAAGATGCATCCATTCCTTTCTTTCCGAAGTTCTTTGTGAAAACATTTTCCCTCACCACATGCCTAAGTTAAGATATTTGTCATATTAAAAAGACTATTGAACTTACAATTATTTCTGGGGAGTGGCACAGGGATCAATGAATAGAAACATGAACACATTGATACCAGTATATATACATATATGTGCACATGACTGTCTATACTTGCACACAAAATAGGTGGTTTGTGTGTGTGTGTGTGTGTGTGTGTGTGTGTGTGTGTCTGTGAGTGAATAGAACTCTGGGTCTGGAGTCAGAAAGACCCAAGTTCAAATCACTTCATGACTTCTGTTTGCTTCAATTTCCTCATCTACATAATGAGCTGAGAAAGAAATGGCAAACCACTGCAAAACCTTTACCATGAAAGTCCCAAGGATAATATGGTTTATGAGGTTACAAAGAGTCAGACCTGACTGAATAGCTGCACACACACACACACACACACACACACACACACACACACACACACAAACACACACACAGAATTATAGCCTTCTAAAGAAAGAAAATTCATTTTAGGAGTGTACTCTGTTCTGAGATGTTAATGTTAGCTAGATGATGCCATCTCGATTAGCAAAGAGGCAGAGGTGGATTGGATTTGGAGCCAGAGAACCTTGCTTTTAGTTGTCCATGATCCACTTTGGAATTGATTAGCCTTGTACAGATCTCTCCTCTTCTAGATGAGGGTATATTATATTACACAGGAGATTGATATGTCATAAACATTATATGCGACATATAGATTCTTATCTACATCCATAAATGAATGCTCTAATGTTGTTATACCTCTGCTTTATAAATGGGCAATATTATTATCATATTCATCATCAAGTTTATGGCCACTGAAACCTTAAAATTGTTTGCCACCAGGGGACATATGGAAACATCAACAAAGTCAGTGACAAGTCTGGGATTTAAGTCTAACTCTCCAACCAGACAATAACAGAAGAGAAAAGTAGGGTAGGAGGTAGAATAAAGGAGCTGAAGTCCTGACTCTGATGCTCACTTACCATGTGACCTTGGACAAATTTCTTAACTAATTTGTTCTTTAGTTAACTTGTCTATAGACCATAGATAATAATACCGCCCACACACTAAAGCTTGTGGGAAAAAATGCTTAAATTATACTAGAAATGTACATTTTAATTAGCTGTTATTGATCTGTTTGGTAGGATCAAGAGCAGGCTTTGTGAAATAAGTAGTACTTGAATTTGTCCTTTGAATGAAGAGTCAGATTTACAGGAGCACAAAGAAGGGAGGTCATATAAGGCAAAGGGGTGGGGGTGATGGATCTGATGAGCAAGTGGAGGTAGGAAACAGAAAGTCCTATTTATGAGAGAGCAGTCAGATGCTCCTTGTCAGAGAGTCATGGGAAATAAAGTTAGATATTTGGTCATGTTTGTCAAGACTGTAGTCTTGAAACCAGGGCAAAGGGGTTAATAGACTGCCCAAGAATATAAACTCACAAAGTCATTGTGTGGTGACAGATTCTATGAATGGGCACTGATAGATGCAGGTATAATCCCTGAAGGCTTCCAGGCAACAATTCCTGGCAAAACAGTGGTATAAATTTATCAGTATTTATCTTCATTATCTTTAGATTTCCTGTGTGGAGAATCTTAATTTTGAGTCACAGCTTCTATGAACTTAATTTCAATGACTACTGGCTGGACTGCTTACCAACTAGCAGAGTGAATGTGGGCACCTAAATAAGTCTGATGGAAACATAATTGTCCCTTTTTTCCCCTCCCCTCCTTTCTCTCTCTCCTAAACTAATCTTCCAGATTGAGTTAATGGATCTTCCATAAAATTGCCATTACTGATCTCCTCTGAACTCTTATGATGTTCACAGTAAGATCTCCCTGAATATACCTCCATACACTTCTCAAATTATGGCCTACAAACTCAAAAGACTTAAATTTTAGATTTTTTTCTCTTTAACTTTGTTCATGTTTAAGACCCTGAATGGGAACATAAATAACTGTGAAACAAAAGAGAAACATGATAAAAGACAGAATTAAAGATGATATGACAGTACCCCAAATGAAGGAGGCCACTGACTATCTGCAAGCCCTGAAATTAATGAAAAAAACGACAAATTAATTATCTTCAATGAATAATCAGTAGGGGAAAATATTTTAAAGTAATTCTTTTTCTTGCAACCTATCATGATAAAAAGGAAGCATAGTTCTCCATAGTTAGAAGAAAGGAGGTGCTCTAAATTTATATTGAAAATTAGTTATGAATTTGTAGAATCTGAACAAAAAAATCAAATATGAAGAAATTAGAGATATGAAAATTAAGGTATTTGTTGACTTGGAAATCTCTTAAATGTAATAATTAAGCATTACTATGTACAATGTTCAATGTTACATTAATGATAATGATGTTTGTCTTTCATTCTCAAAGAAGACCATGACACCAGGGGAGGTGGTGTCATAATAAGCAATGAATTGGATTTGAGTGAGAGGTAGCCTCACTTTCTCCTCCAGAGCTATCTGCGTCCAGTGGTCAGCTATGAATCAGGATGACTGGAAATGATTCTGAATGTGAGGCAATCAGTATTAAGTGACTTCACAATGTCACACAATTAGTAAGGATCAAGTGTCTGAGGACAGATTCAAAATCCTGTCCTCCTGACTCCAAGGCCTGGACACTGTTGTCTGTGCTACCTAGCTGCCTTCCATGTACTATTGAATGTAATGATAAGACATATGCCCTTCCCTCAAAGTTCTTAAATGTTCTAATTGGGGAATTATTATGTGTGCATGTACATTTATAAATCTAAATTATTTATTTGATAGATATTTAAAAGTTCCTCCTTAGTCCAGAGCACTATTCTAGAGACTGAGGGAAAGTTGTTAATAACAGAGGGAGAAAGGAAGACTTAACACAGGAGATGAGCTGAGGTGCAAATGATGAGAAATTCAGGAGGCAATGAAGTGGAGAGTTCCCCAGGGCCTGAAAAAGCCCATAAGAGGGAGGAAAGCATGATTCGTGTTTTAAAGAAAGAAAGAAATCCATTTTGGCTTATTTGTAGTGTCTATACAGAGAAGAGTACCACAGAATTTCAGGTTTCCTATCTGAAAGGAATTCAAGGGCTATCTACCTCGAGTTATACCTGAAATAGAACACCCTCTAAGACATACCAGACAAGTGGTCATCCAACTTTTACCTGACGATTCACTATGAAAAGGAACCCACTACCTCTCAAGGAAGTCTGTTCATGTACAAGAAATCATTTTTATTCATAGACTCCCACCTTTACAAAGTAGGGATGGAAACACATTTTATTTTTTCTCTAAAGACCATATTTTATATAATAATTATAATTTCAGGGTTTTCTTTTTGTTGTCATTTTCATTTCAATTATTATTTAAGTATCTTACATATATTTTTCAATATCAATTATTATACTTTGTATCAATTTTTACAAATATTCTCATGCTCTCTATATTCCTTGGATCAATCATTCCTGATAGTGCATCACCAGATCTATTCTTCACAAAGATTGTTCAGACTTTGGTAAAAATGACAAATTAGCACAGGGGTATAAATTAGTCAGGGATGGAAATCTGGATGGGTGATATTTTCAGTAGCCTAGGCTTGAATATATTGCATTTGTATTTAGCCTTGAAAGATGGTTAAAATGATAATGTTCAGAAGTAGGAAAAGGTCTCCTAGATATGAATGAATATGTGCGTAATGTTATAGGAAGTCTCATGAGATGGTCAGTAGTCTATTTTGGTCAAACATGATGCTTGGTAGAATTCTAATGTGAGAAAAAATTCAACTGTCTAATAGGATATAACTGTATTATAAAGTGAAGAACAGTATTATGGTACCTACAATATTATGTTGATAGAAAGGTAGAAATAAATGTGCATATATCTTAGCACATAAAACAATACATTTCAAAACTAAAAAAGCATAGAAACTCAGAGCATTGCCCATCAGAACTGCAAGAGACCTTAGAGATAACCTTGCCTAACCCCATCATTCTATCGATAAAGAAATTGAAGCTCCTGAAAGAGAAGAGACTTGCCCAAGGACACAATGACTATTGGGGCATCACCCTTCCCCAGATGATTTTCTTTTATGAAATCTGGCATTTTCTCTAGTACACTATATTTTCCTGACACACCATTTTCTTTCTTTGTTTATTTCATCCCATTTACCTAAAACCATTGGAGAGTTCTACTGAATTATATTCCTGTCTACTTTGTGGGGTTTTTTCTTTATCTCAAAAAAACCCACATAGAATCGGGAAAGAAAACAGAACAGGTAATTAAATTACCACACAGCAAGGTAAGCACAGCACTGATGCAGTATATCAAACAAACAAATACGAGGAGACTAGAATGCAAGCATAAAAAAATGCTTCTGGTCAGAATACAAATGAAGAAAAGCCAAGCATGAAGAGATTTATCCTGATGCCTGTCATCCTTTTTTCTCCTTCTGAATTTCAGTAGATTGGGCATATCCATTTAGTATTAGGGAATCAACCTGTTTCCAAGCCTGAATTCCTTCCATATATAATAATAATGATGGCAAGGGGTTACAAATTACATTGAATCCCAAAGGCAATATAGTAAAGAAAAAAGGAAACAACACTGGCTATCAGAATAGAGGACCTGGTTTTAGTCTTTGATTCTGCTACCTATCACCAATGTGACTTTATGAGCTCATTTTACTTTGCAACTCAATTTTCCTTACATGTAAAAAGAAGCAGTTAGATTTACTGTTCAGTGAGTTTCCAGGTATCTCTAAATACTGTTATTTCACATAACCCTAAAATAACCTTGTGGTGTAGTTTGTGCTAAAATTGGTAACCCCATTTTACAGAGAAAGAAACTGAGTCTTAACGGTGACATTACTTGCTAAAGATCCCATACCTAGTAATTGTAAGAACCTAGAACCAAAATCAAGTATCCAGATTGGTTCTGGTCTTTTTATTTTTACTGAGTGATTAATCAAACACATGATGCTGCCTCCTCAAAAATAGTATCTTACCCTTATTTGTATCCATGCTTAAGCATTTTTCCCACTGTGTTGCTACATTTACTCCATCTTTTTTTCTTCTTTGATTTGAGGGGTGCTGGAAATTGGTCAAGGGTTTGTGTTTTGTTTTTGTTGACTACAGTTCAACACCATGGAAAATCTTCTCCTGTTAAAGACTAAATTAAGTTTTTAAAATTATTGTCTAGAAGACAGCAGGTATTGTTCCACATTTCTTCATTTCAGCTGTAATTGTATTGGAGAAAAAAAGGGAGGTACTTGCTGCTGCAATAAGTTTGTGCAGAAATTTTGAACTTTATAGCTTGAATAAAAGAACTCTTCTATTTAGGCACAGGATGCTGACCGTGAAATGTGGTTGTTCAAATTCCGGTTCTTAATCTGGGGATAGTCATGATGCATCATTTACAGTTCTCTAGTATTTTAATGTTTATAAAACATTTTCCTCACTGATTTCAGATGAATCTTGCAAGTAGTATTAGTCTCTACTTGCAGATCAGGAAATGAAGCTGGGGTAGACAGATCATCAGTTGACAGAGGCAGGATTGATGCCAGCATCAAATCCATTGTTCTCCTCATTATGTTATGTTTTCCTCTGAAAGGTCTCTTTAAAATCTCGTTTTTTATTACTGCTTCAAATGTTACCTTTTGAGTGTCTCTATATAATAAATTGCCAGTTTCTATGTTAAGTTCTGAAGAAGATACAAAAAGTATCATGGTCCTTTTGTCATAGGATGTAGAGTGTGGTGTGGGGGGAAAAAGACAGGCATAGAAATAATTAACAGAACTCATGACATAATAAGTGCATCAATAAAAATATGCAGCTATGACAGTTGGAACAAAAGATCATGTTTGACTTGGGGCAGCATTTGAACTTGTCCTTGAAAGATGGGGAGAATGTCTGGAGGTAAAATGAAATAGAGAATAGCAATAGTGGTAAATAATTCTAGATGGGTAATAATATGCTGAAAAGAGGAGAGAGGAGAGAGAGAGGAGAGAAAAGGAGGAGGAGGAGGAAGAAGAAGAAGAAGAAGAAGAAGAAGAAGAAGAAGAAGAAGAAGAAAAGGGATGTTATTAGAAGGGCAAGAGTTTAGGAGGAGAGATTGGGAACTATTAAGAAATCTTATAAAGTTTAAGTATAACGTAATAATCAACATTATCATTAAGAACTTTTGATTACATAGCATTTTATGAAGATCTTTTCATGTAACTGCTAAGAAGTAAAAAAAACCTAAACATTCCTAGCCCATTTAACTCATGAAGAAACTGCGGTCCAGAGAAATAATTAAATAATGAAGGTTACATGATTACAGGAGTCAGAATTTCAAAATTTAATCTAGGGCCATTTTTTTCCTTTACACATATGGGCAAAGAACAGGAGAATAAGATAAAGAACAAGGTCAATGCCAGTTTGTGAAGGATGACCAAATCATTCATTTCAAGTATTCCTGAATGACCAAAAACTTTGATGGTAAGTTGGATTTAGAAAGCCAGGAAGACTTGCTTTTCCATATCAGAAAGCTTCAGAGATGCATGTCCTACTAGAAACCTCATGATGAATGTTTCCCTCTGATGCCCAACTCTTGAGTGAGACCTGCCCTCTCCTTCCCTCTTTTGACCTGTATCTGATCCATGCTTCAAGACTCAACTCAAGTTACACCTTTGTAAGCAAAATGTTTGCCTTTTATTTTTTGAAGAAGACCATGACATCAGGGAGGCGACGCCATGCCAAACATAGGAATTGAATTTGATTGAGGGGATAAGTCACTATCTTCACTTTTTTTCTCCAGAGTCGTCCTGGTCCAGTGGCCAGATGTGGATCAGGATGACTGGAGAAGGCCCTGGATGTGAGGCAGTCAGGGTTAAGTGACTTGCCCAAGGTCACACAGCTAGTATGTGTCAGAGACTGTACTCAAGCTCCTGTCTTTCCTGTCTTCCTGATTCCAAGGCCAGTGTTCTATCCACTGCACTATCCAACTGCCCTTGTTAGCAAAAATGATCTAAGGTCAATGCATCGTGATTTTTTTTTCTTTTCCTCACCTTTCTTAGCTTCAATTATGAACTATAATTTTTTTCTTTGTGATAAGTTGTACTGTTTCCCACATTTGTTGTGCATAAATTTTCTTTTCAGTTAGATTGGAAGTTCCTTGTGGACAGGGGATGATACTGGTTATTCCTTAAATTATCAGAGGCATGAATTTCTTAAGTAATCAAAGTTACCATAAGAAAGAGTCCTGGGGTGGAAGTAGATGACATAGGATCTAATTCTAACACTGCCACCTTTTGGTGAGTTGGGGTAGCTGATTGCTGAGGATATTTCCCAACTCTGTGTTTATTGTGTACTCCAAGGTTTATCCCAGCTTTAATCACATCTTCTTTGTTCTAAAGTTCTTGGCAGAGTTGGACTAGTTATCTATGGGACTATGGAGATCAGTGATCCCTTCTAAATTCAAATCTTTGATCATGTTCCCTATAATCCTGTATGTTTTCCAATATTAATAGTCTATGTTTTCAGTTACAGCATTTTATTTTTTGGATATCCTTTTCAGTTTTGGAATTTATTGAGTCTTTGAATTTATGATTCTTTGTTTTTGGCCAGTATTATTGAGGAGTTCCAATCTATGAGATACATGGAGGCAGTGACAGTATAGACTAAGGTACATGGATTAAGGACAGGTTTTCGTTTTTACAAAAAACATGACAATGAAAAACCAAAATAAAGTTCCTTTCAGCTCTGACAGTCTTTGAGACTATGATACATGGAAAAGTAAAGCTAAAATGGAGAGCAGCGTTCTAAATCAACTACAACAACAGCCTTATGCTACCCCTTGGCAACAGCTGTTGGCAGGTTTTGTTGAAGAGGCCTTTCCCAATGTTTGCAGTCTTCTATTTCTCATTATCATCTGGGTAGTAAATAATGGTGCCAGTGTTGTTCCTCAGTCCTGAAAAAGTGCTTCGTATTGAACCCCAGTATCCCTAGAGGGAAATGACGTCAAGACATGGTCAAACTAAGCCCAGAAATCTATGAACCTCAATCTGCCAATTATTATTTTGCCTGACCCTGTATAAGTGACTGAATTTCTTGGAGCCTTCAGTTTCCTCATTGGTAAAATGCAAGTGTCAATAATAGTAATGCTAAATAGCATTGTTGTGAGTGGAGCACTTTGTGAGATGCTATGTAAAAACAGAAAACATCAAAGAGTTACATTTTTAAATAGCATGCTATGAGGTTTTTATATGTTTTTTGACCTTCTCTGCCCTCAAGACACATTCTGTAGGGAAGACAATATTTATATCTATATCTATATCTATATCTATATCTGTATCTGTATCTGTATCTGTATCTGTATCTGTATCTGTATCTCTCTCTCCACACACACACACACACACACACACACACAAAGACACAGATGATAGACATAGAAAATAACCAGGTAATATTTTGGCAGATTGGAGAGGAGGAAGGGGCTTCAACAGAGGATTCATGAGGAAAAGTCTATTTGAAAAGAAAGAAAAGATTCTAAGATGTGGAGATGGGATAAGAGGACATTTCACATATATGGGATAATCAATTCAAAGTTTAGTGGATGGACTGTCAGATTTGAGGAAGAACAAGACATCTAGGTTAAACTGTGGTGTCTGGGAAGGGGAAAATTTTTTGAGTAGATTGGAACTAAGTTTAGAGGGGCTTTGAAAATCAAACAGTGCAACTAAGAAGTGACATAATTAAACTAACTTGAGAAAAATCAAGTGTGGCTCTCTATGGGAGAGTGAAGAGACTTGAAACAAAGAAAATAATTAGTAGATGATAGCATTAAAACAGACATAATGTTGTTGATCATCCTCCCTACTTAGAGGTCCAATGACATTATGACTTTAGGATTAGGGTATAGTTTGCTGAAGATGTTGTTCTTCATAGGATTGTAGATTTATAGATGAGAATGAACCTAAAAATAATCTAATCCAGAAGTTCTCACATTATTTGGTTACAGGACCTTTTTATACTCTTAAAAATGCTTGAAAACCCCAAGGAACTTTTGTTTGTTTGCATTCTGAAATCTATTGTTATTTTCTGGATTAGATAGTAAAACTGATAAAATTTTAAAATATTTTTCTCTTTAAATTGCAATTAAACTCATTACATATTAGCATGAAAGAAATGTTTTAATGAAAGATAACTATATTTTCCAAAACAAAAATAAATAAATAAATAGAAGAGTGAATTATTTAATATATTTTTTGCTTATCTCCTTAATGTGTAGCTTAACAGAATATTGTCGGATTCTCATATCTGCTTCTGTAGTCAATGTGTTTCAATATCCAATTTTGGCTGAAGAATATGAAAAAAATCGGGTCTCACAGAGATGCGTAGACAAATGATAGATTAGTGTTTTATGAAAATATATTTGTCCTTGAAAACCCCTGAAAGAGTTCTGAACACACTTAGGAGTCTAAAGACCATTTTGAGAATCACTGAGCTAGTCTAAACATATATTTTTCAAAAGAAAAAAATGAAATCCAAAGAGATTTAGTCATAGATAGGTAGCATAATGAATAAAGTGTTTAGATTGGAATTTGAAAGAACAGAGATCAAAACCTGTCTCAGACACTATGTGAAGATGGGCAATTCCTATAATCTCTCTGGGACTCAGTTCCCTCAACTGTAAAATGACCTGTAAAGTCCCTTCCAGCTCTAAACTCTGTGAGTTATCTAGTATTGTATAGATGCTGGGTAACAGACTTTTATTTATTTATTTGTTTGTTTGTTTATTTTAATCATTCATTCATTCAGTTATTTTTGGACCCAGGTTTTTTTCCCCTTCCACATCCTGTGACCTTCTCTTTGAAAGTGAGCTAGAATTTTCTAACATTTTGGGACTCTAAAAACAACATTCCCTTTATTATCATTTCAGAGATCTCAAATATGGATATTGAAATGATGGATTGGAGATGCTTCTGGGTTTTCAAAAGCTATATCACTAGAGTAGAAACTTTGCTAGTTTATGCCAAGTTTAAAAAGTAAAATCTTATGTATCTATTCTCTGAGATCTGAGTTAAGCCCATACTGGTTAATTAACAAAAGTTAGGGTGCTATGTGTTAATGTTTTTCATAATTAAAGTAATTTAAAAAATTATAGCAATCTAAAATAATAAATTTACATATAGTTTTTCTTTTCTAAAAATAAATATTTTATTTCCTCCCAATTACTGGTAAAAACAATTTTTAACATTTGTCTTTTTTTAAGTTTTGAATTCCAAATTTTGTTCCTTCCTCCATCTCTCTCCTCCTCCTCCTTCCCAGGAATGATAACTAATCTGATATAGGTTGTATATGTGCAATCATGTAAAACATTTCCATATTAATCATGTTCAAGAAGACTTCAAAAAGGAAGGAAGGAAAGAATGCAGAGAGAGAGAGAGAGAGAGAGAGAGAGAGAGAGAGAATAGTATGCTTTAGCCATTCAGACTGTTGTCTATTCATACATGAGCTCTTTCTCTGGAGGTGGATGGCATTTTTCAACTTAAGGCCTTCAGGACTGCCTTGGTTCACTGTGTTCCTGAAAATAGCTAAGTCAAAAGCATTTTTTTCATCATACTGATCACTTCACTTTGCATCAGTTCATGTAAATCTTTTATGTCTTTCTGAAATCATCCTGCTTGTCATTTCTTTTTAGCACAATACTATTCCATTAAGAATCATATTCCTATAGCATAGTCATTCCTTAGATGATGGTATTTCCCTGTTTACAATTCCTAGCCACAACAAAAAGGGCTACTTATAAGTTTTTCTTACTACTAGAATATTTTTCCTTTCTAAAACAAAATCTCTTTGGAATACAGACCTATCAACAAATATTAACTTACTACTGCATGGTCAGAGATGAAGTCTGGAGTGGTAAATAGAATCAGGATGCTGTCGTTGCTTAATTATTTCCCTTGTTTCTGACTCATTGTGTTTTGAGATTTTTTTTTTTTGACAGAGATATTAGAGTGGTTTGCCATTTTCTTCTCAAGTTCATTTTATAGGTAAGAAACTGAGGCAAATTTAGGTGCCTTGCCCATGGTTGCATAGCTATTGACTTCATGAAGACATGTCTTCTTGATCTCAAGTCTAGTACTCAAGTCATTGTGCCACCCATCCTCCACTAGAACAGGCAGACCTGAGTTTAAATATGCTTATGGAATACATTGGCTGTTTGACTCTGGAGAAGTCATTTAAACACCAAAAACCTCTAAATGTCCTTAGGCTAATCTTTAAGAGTGCAGTTTATAAAGGAATTGGAGATTTGAATCAGTGGAAGGAGACTCCGAGCAAAGTTCCTTAAAGGTCAAAACTAATATGTGCTCAGTACCAGAGAAACAAAGATGAAAAATGGAAGAATTCCCACCTGCCCTTAGGTAGTACCCAACTCTTCCAGTTATTTGTTTGAGACTTTGGACAAAGAAGCAGTCAAAATGTACTCTGTCCTTCCTCTTGGGGAACTCCTGAGGATGGAATAAGATCATTTATGAGTGATGAAATCTGTCATTTCCTTTAAAAAAAAGTCAGGATCATCAAGCACAACATCACCATTTTCCCTTCTTCCTTATTTATCATCATTTATTATTTATAATACCAAATTGAAGTGTGCTCTGTGTTGGCCTGAATTTGTTTTAAAATAAAGTAATTCTCTGTCTGCTTATATGTGTATGTGAAAATAAACACCTTTATCATTTCAGATCAGCAACTTCAAAGGCCTAAATGATTAAATAATTTACCTGTAATGACACAGATAATATGTATATTGGTGACTATATGGGATATTAAGAGAAAACTAACACCTCTGGTGTAAAGGTTTGTTGAACCCTTTTCAGGGCTCTCATCCATTTTTGGTGAATCTGTGACTCCAAGAAGCTGTAGCATGTACAGTGGTTCCTCCCCAGTAAAACCATCTCATCAAATGGCCTAAATAAGCTTTGAGAATAAGTGAGAATCCTTCAGCTAGTTAGAGGTATATCTACATTAAGCATGTGAAGCCTTTCTCCAGCAGAATGGGAATTTGAGAACAATATGTTCCAATAGCCATGTAAGTGGTCTTTAGAGCTTGATTAGACACTGAAGACTCCAAGATCAGCTACCTTATCCTAGGTCAGTGTCAGTAATCTTGACTTTTGTCTTACCATTGGACTTTGATGACCCTGAAAGACAATGTGAAGCGGATGCTTTTGTACAACTCTGCCTTACTTCAATCAATTCATGCTCAAGTCAAAGTATCATTCCATGATGTCATTGGTCCTCTTTGAAAATGAAGGATAAACAGCAGCATAAACACAATATAAATTTGAACCCCAAACTTTTCAACACCAAAGCCAATCTACTATCTGATTTGCTTCCTCTTAAATTCAAGTATACTTTCTTTTTTGTGTGTGGAAGGCATTGGGGTTAAGTGACTTAGCCAAGGTCACCCAGCTAGGTCATTATTGAATATCTGAGGTCATAGTTGAACTCAGGTCCTCCTGACTCCAGGGCTGGTGTTCTATTCATTGCACCACGTAGCTTCCCCTCAAGTATGCTTTCAAATAAGACAAGTCAATCTTTGGAAATTGTGATTTACAGAAACTATTTATTTATTTATTTATTTATGGTTTTATGCATTGATTTATTTAGATTTTTCAAGGCAATGGGGTTAAGTGGCTTGCCCAAAGCCACACAGCTAGGTAATTATTAATTGTCTGAGATCAAATTTGAACCCAGGTTCTCCTGACTCCAAGGCTGGTGCTCTATTCACCGTGCCACCTAGCCTCCCCTACAGAAATAATTTAATCTGATAAAAATGCTAACTGGAAGAAAAGAAGGATTTGCCAAGATAGCTTACTTAGAATGATAAATATATTAATGGACTGCTAACCACTTTGAATGATGATATAAATAAATGATTAAGTATTGAGCAAAATATAACCTATTGGAAAGAACATGCAATACCTGAAGAACTTCAAAAGAAATATTTTTTCTTCTGTTAGAAATTAAAATCGAACAAAAATTTAAGGTAAGGCAGATTTGTCCTTACTTCTTGTTAGTCTTTCTCTTAAGAATTTGGGCATATTTTAGGCATGATCTGTTCTGGGTAGTGAGTGACATTCCCTATTACTTCAACAGAAACTGAAGCATGCTTTGACAGATGGCAGGGATGAGCCTTTATCCTGCTTTTGAGTCCTGATTCTGGTACTGTCTGCTTTATAACCTGGCAAGTCAGGCCATCTCCCTGAATCTCTGTTTTCTCTTGTATTTCTAAGTCTAAAAACAAGACACTTAGTTTTACAAGCTTTGGAGCTAGTTTATCATAACTACAAGAGGGATGGTTTATTGAACAATTCACAGGACATAGACACTTCCTTCTAAAAGGCTGGAGATGAGGTCTGTTCAAATGCTAACTGTAGCCCCAAGGGTATCCAAAGTTGTAAAGGCAGTTAATGACTTTAGGATTAGTACTCAGATCTCCTGATTCCTCTTGGTCTCTCTCTCTCCCCCTCTCTCCCCCCTCTCTCCCTCTCTCTCCCTCTCCCTCCCTTTCTCTCCCTCTTTCTCCCTTTCTCTCCCTTTCTCTCCCTCTCTCTCCCTCTCTCTGCAGTAATGCCTTTGCCCTCTTCCTTCCCAAGCAGATGGCAAGCTGCCTGACTTAAGCTCCCTGCTGCCCTGAAAACTCAGACAGAAAAAGCTTTTATTCTGAGTCTACCCAAGCTCATCTCATACTTAGCAGCATGTCATAGTGGAAGGAGCTATGGGAATCAGGAGACCTGGGTACCAATACTTGTTCTGCATGTCACTGAAACACTGGGTGGCCTTGGACAAGGTACTAAGCCTTTCTGAGTCTCAGTTTCCTCATCTCTAAAGTGGAAATGAGAAAAACAGCTGCTCTCACTATGAGATTTTTTGATTTGATGATTCTGATAAAAGTCTTTGGCTAAAGTAGATAAATTAGTCTAAAATTTAGACTTCTGTAGTCCACTTCTACTGGCTTAAAAGAAGTATGGGATTAAGGAATCATCCTGTGATTTCATTGATTAAAGGATCTCTACTTGAAGAAATTCCTTCTATCAGTATAGGTTTTCTCCAGACTTAAAGTCTTGGAGAGTTACCTAGAACACTGAGAAGTTAGGGGATTTAAGAGGGTCACACACCTATATGCATCTTACTTGGAACTCAGGGTCTTATAGTTTTCAAACTCAATAATTAACCTACTCTGATACTTTGCCTTGAATGTAACTGCATAATGTTGAAAATATCATTGATTTTCAGGATTGACAGGGATCTCAGAGTTCATCTAGTAACTTGTAATAGGTGAAAAATGTCCAATATAGTAACACTGAAAAGTAGACATCTAGTTTCTTCTTGGACCTCTTTTAGAGTAGTCCTTTTATCTACTAAAACTTTTTGAATGTTAACAAGATTTTCTATATATTGAACCACAATCTAACTTTTGGGATCTTCGGCCTCTTGCCTTTTGAGAGTCAAGTTGAATCAGTTTAATATTTAATATTGCTGGTGCCTTCCCTCTGATATTATAATCAATATATTACTTGTATAAAGTAGTTTTCATGTTGTTTCCTTTATTAGATTATTATTTCAAAAAGGGCAGAATTGTTTGTGCCTTTATTTTTCACTTCCTCTTTCCCCCTCCCCAGTATTTTAGTATAGTATCTGTTATCTACTAAAAATAGGAGGAAAATACCTTGACTCCCATGGTTAAACAAATCCCAAATGGAGGAGAAGAAGAGAAATGTTTAGAGAATGGTCCACAGTCAGGAATAACAGAATGGAGTCAGGGAGAACATTTTACAAGGATGGAAAGAAGATGGCTGTGAAATGATGAAGTGTCCCATTCTTTTTTTATGGCAATGATTGCTGTCAATTAGGCATCCAATCCTTTGATAGCCCTTCACAACTGAAGACAATGATCCTTCTTGTTTCTGCCAAATCTTATCCAAGTGAAATTTACTGACGTTTCAAGTAATTTTAGTATGATATGGTTTAATAAAATTATAAAAATCAAGAAGACACTATGGCAAAATAGATAGAGCTGATCTTGAAGTTACAAAGTCTGGGCTCAAATCTCACCTCTGACACACACTTGATGCATATCATGGAGAGAGTTATTAAACTATTGGGAACTCTAGACTACTCTGAGAGACTTTAAGCAGAGAGAAGATACATGTCTAAACTGGCAGATGAAATGTCCTTTCCTTTTACTAAGAAATCAAAAATCTATTTCCCATCTCCTGCAGAATTAAAATAAGTTATAGAAACTACTGCTCCCTTCTCCATTCCTTACTTCCTATTTACCCCAAACAAAAATTTGTAGAAGGTTAAAGGACAAAAATCATGTAGTCTAGAAATAGTATGTCCATAATGATACTGAAACCCATGTGTCCCACTTAGCTAATGAGGTCAGACTAAGTGGAAATACTATAAAGGAGAGACAGACAGACAGACAGACAGACAGAGAGAGAGACAGAGACAAGACAGACACAGAGAGAAATAGAGAGAGAGAGACTAGAGAAGAGACAGACAGATGAGAGACAGAGAGGAGAAGGAAGAGGAGGAAGATGAAGGGGAGAAGGAGGAGGAAGTGGAAGAGGAGGAAGTGAGGAGGAGGAGGAGGAGGAGAAGTTCATTATTTTAAAAATTGTGGTACTTTATCACCTCCCTCATAAAGATAAAAAAATAAAAAATAAACTTATTTCTGTGAGAAATCATGAGGAGGCAGATTTCAGAAAAACCTATAAAGACTTATGTGAACTGATATTGAGAGAAATAGAAAGAACCAGGGAAACATTTTACACACAGAAACATCATCATTGTGTGATGATCAACTATGATGGACTTGACTCTTCTCAATAATATTGTGACCAAAGAAGGTTCCAAAAGACTTGTGTTGGAAAATTCCATCCATATCCAGATAAAGAAACATTATCTCACTTTATTAATTTTTTTTTCTTTTTTAGGGTCTCTCTTTTTTTCAGATTCTTCTTTCACATCTTGAAATATAGAAATATGTTTAACAATTATATATGTATAATTGATATCAGAATATTTGCTAACTTGGGGGGGGGAAGAAGGAAGGAAGGAAGGAAAAAATTGTAGAATTCAACATCTTACAAAAATGAATGTTGTAAACTTATCTTTATAGGAAATCAGAAAAAATAAACATGCAAACCACAAAAAGTTTAAACAAAAAAAGCAGATGATGCACTGAATAAAGTGAATCACTATATCAATTGCCTACATAATTCAAGAAGCAATATTTTAAAAAGAGAAATAGCATGCGACTTAAATAATCTGTGTTCAAGTACAGGTTCTACTATTAACTTGGTGTATAGTCTGGTATAAGTGGTCAGCAAAAGGAAAAGTAGTTTTTGTAATCCAAAAAAGAAAAACCAAAACTTGGCTGGATTTCCTAGCAATCTGGCTTTTCATGTATGTCTAATGCTTTACAAGTCTAAAACCACAATAAAAATGTTAATTATTTATCATCATTATCAATCTGTTATCATTTACTGCCTATATGTCTTCAAATAAGTTACTTTTCTTCAATTGTAATATAATATAATATTCAATTGTAATATAATAAAAATAATAATCTATAACATTTTAAGGTTTGTAATGAGCCTTACAATTATTATCTCATTTGAGGTTCACAACAACCCTGGGAATTGTTCCTATTGTTATCCCCATTTTACAGATGTAAAAGTTGAGGGAGAAGTTAAGTGACTTGCCTAAGGTCAAACAGTTAGTACTTTTTGAAGCCATATTTGAATTCACATCTTTCTGACTCTAGATCTACATTCTGCCCACTGTCCCCATTCTTATATGAAAAATGAGAAGATTTTTTTACAAACTAGTATTTAAGGTTTCTTAGTGCTGTAATTTCTGGTCTTATGGTCTTATGTCGTGTTGATCATGTCATTTTTTCTGAGGCTCAGTTTCCTCAACTGTAAAACTCACAGGATAATAATTGTTGCTCTTCATGCCTCACTTATTCTTGTGCCAAACAGATAAGACAGGGATACAATAATAGGAGTTTTATAGTCATATAATCCTATATAAATGTGAGTTCTTTATATTTTTATTGTTGTAATTACACTTAAATTTATATAGTACTTTATAAGAATTATAACATTTATTTCATAAAGCTAGATATTGTAGATATGGTAATATATATACAACTCTAAATTTGGTATTGCATATATGGTAATATATTTTACAGAAGTTGGCTTTGAGAAATTCGAGATGATTTGTCCAGGGTCATATAGCTAGATGGGTGTTTTCCAAAGTCCAAATGTAACCATTTTCCTAACTTTCCACAATCAATAATTGTGTGATTGTTGGTACTATAATTCCCCCTTGTGTAGTCCCTTCCAGTACTGTGACTATATGTTTTCAAAAGCTATATCAGTAGGCTTATCCTTTCAAGATAATCCTATTGTCCCACTGCCACTGTGTTGACACCTAAGGCATACATTACAGGAGAAAGGGTCTGGGGTAGGGGGCAGGTTGGGTATGCCTCAAGAGGTCCAGCTTGATGAAAGACTGATCATTGAGGAGGGAAAAAGTTTGGTGGCACAGTGGATAGCATACCAGCCCTGGACTCAGGAGAATCTGAGTTCAAATGTGACCTCAGACATTTAGAAGCTAAAACCTTAGGTAAAGGGGGGCGGAGCCAAGATGGCAACATGAAGGGATCAAGACTTAGGAGCTCTCTGATAAAAACTCATAAACTAAGGACTCTAACTAAACTTTCCAGAGACAGAACCCACAAAGGGACCCAGTGAGGCAGTTCTCCTACTCAAGGTAACCTGGAAAAGAGCAGAAAGGCTCTGCTCCCCGGGTAGGAGGAACAGCCTGCCAGAGGGGCGGCCTGCCAAAGCGAAAGAACTTCAGCCTCCTGGAGGCAGCCCCAGGGCACTGGGAGCCTCAGGTCACAGCAGCGGGGGAGTCTCCTGAGCTGCACCCCGGAGAGCACTGGGCACAAAGTGGGGGAACAGCGGGGGACCTCTGCCAGAGCAAGCACGTGGAGCCCAGCCCTCAGGGCACACAGCAGCAGCTTGGTCTT
This sequence comes from Macrotis lagotis, assembly GCF_037893015.1. Lineage (NCBI taxonomy): Eukaryota > Metazoa > Chordata > Mammalia > Peramelemorphia > Peramelidae > Macrotis > Macrotis lagotis. The sequence continues at coordinate 215,813,547 of NC_133660.1, forward strand.
TTGGCAGCCCAGACCTGGAAACAGAAGCAGGAGCCCCCAGGGCATGAGCCCATTGAGCTGAGGGAGGGGAGTGAAGAGAGACTGCAGAGCTCTGTCCTCTGCCTCTGGAACAGGACTCTGGGGCTTTGACCACATTCAGATCCTGATCCCAGTCTAGGCCCCCCATAGGACAACAGGGCCCCCCCACCTCTGCCCCGTGGCAGAGGTGGGCGCTTATAGTCATTCACAGACCAGGAAGGAGGAGAGAGCCTCACACACTGAGACCCTTGTGGGAATGTCCCAAAAGCTCAGGAAGCACCCCAAAAAACAGGCTTAGGCTGGGGAAATGAGCAAGCAAAGAAACAAGAGGAAGACCATTGAGAAATATTTTGCAAATGAGCCCAAGAAGGATCAAAATACTCAGTCTAAAGACTAGGAAGCACAAGCTCCTGCATCTAAAGACTCCAGGAAAAACAGAACTTGGGCTCAAGCTATGACAGAGCTCAAAAAAGACTTTGAAAATCAAATGAGGGAGTTAGAAGAAAAACTGGGAAAAGAAAGGAGAGAGATGCAGGAAAAACATGAAAATGAAGTCAGAAGCTTAGTCAAGGAAATCCAAAAAATGCTGAAGAAAATAGCATGCTAAAAAACAGCTTAGGTCAAATGGATAAAACAGTTCAAAAAAGTTATTGAGGAGAAGAATGCTTTAAAAAGCAAATTGGCCAGATGGAAAAACAGATAAGAAAACTCTCTGAGGAGAACAAATCCTTCAGACAAAGAATAGAATTCAGGGATATTGATGAATTTACCAGAAACCAGGAATCAATACTTCAAAACCAAAAAAATGAAAAATTAGGAGAAAATGTGAAATATCTTATTGAAAAAAAAACAACTGATATGGAAAACAGACTTAGGAAAGATAATTTTAAAATTATTGGAATACCTGAAAGTCATAATCAGGAAAAGAGCCTTGACATCGTTTTCAAAGAATTACTACAGGAAAATTGCCCTGATATTCTAGAAGCAGAGGGCAAAATAGAAATGGAGAGAATCCACTGATCCCCCCGAGAAAGAGATCCCAAAAAAACAACCCCCAGGAATATTATAGCCAAGTTCCAGAACTCCCAAGTCAAAGAGACAATATTACAAGCAGCCAGAAGGACACAGTTCAAATATCATGGAGCTGCAGTCAGGATCACACAGTACTTACCAGCAACTACATTGGAAGCTCGTAGGGCTTGGAATACAATATACCAGAAGGCAAAAGAGCTTAGAATGCAGCCAAGAATGAACTACCCAGCAAGGCTGAATGTCCTCTTCCAGGGAAAAAGATGGACTTTCAATGAACAGGGGAATTTCAAATGTTCCTTTTGGAATGACAAGAGCTAAACAGAAGGTTTGATCTTCAGATACAGGACTCAGGTGAAGCATGGAGATTGGAGGAGAGGGGGAAATATGAGGGACTTAATGATGATGAACTGCATGTATAGAAAAATGATACTGATAATATTCATATGAACCATCTCAGTTAATAGAGCAGGTAGAGGGAGCTTTTATAGTTGAAGCACAGGAGAAAGCTGAATTCGAAGATAAAATATGGTGTAAAAATGGAGTCAATAGGAAAAAGGGAAATGGAATGGGAGAAAGAAAAAGGAGAGGGGAATAGTCCAAGATATTTCACATAATAAGATTTTTTTTTATTACATTGAGTTATTGCAATGATATGGAAGGGGGGAGGCAAGGGGGAATGAGGGAACCTTTGCTCTCATCAGAGATGGCTAGGAGACGAAACAGCAAACATACTCAATGGGGTATAGACATCTGGAGTAAGAAGGAGGGGGGAGCAGGGGTAAGGGGTGGGGATGTGAATAAAGGAGGAGAGGATGGACCATGGGGGGAAAGTGGTCAGATATAACATATTTTCTTTTTTACTTCTTGCAAGGGGCTGGGATTGGAAGGCCTGCCCAGGACCATAGGGCCAGGTGGATTCTGGGCCTAAGGGGTGGTATGCGGGCTCAGGGTTTTGTGGCCCCAGGACCAGGGATCTGTCTGCTGCGCCACTCAGCGACCCTACAGCAGAGTCAGAGTGAAAGGAGAGTGAAAATATAGTACATGGTAGTGGAGAAATAAGAAAGAAGGGAGTTGCGATCAGCAATGGCAATATTGGAAAAATATGGAAGTAACTTTTGTGATGGACTTATCATAAAGAATGAGATCCACCCGTGACAGAGTTGTTGGTGTTGGAACAAAGACTGAAGCACATTTTTTGTTATTATTATTTGGGGGAGGGTGCAGGGCAAGTGGGGCTGGGTGGCCTGCCTGGGGCCACATAGCAGGGTGATCTTTGGGTGTCTGGGGCCGGATTTGGATCCAGGTGCTCCTTGCTCAAGGGCCAATGCTCTGTCTGCCACCCAGCCACCCCTACTATTATTAGTATTTTATTTTATTTTGGGACTTTTTTTTTTCTTCTTTTTGGTTTTTGCAGGGCAGTGGGGATCGGGTGGCTTGCATGTCACATGGCTGGTTGATTATTGGGTTTACGAGGCTCGGATGCTCGTGGTTCCAGGGCTGGTGCTTCGTCCATTGCGCCACCTGGCCATACCTACAATTATTACTATTATTTTTTTTAATTTTAATTTTTTTTCTCTCCCCTTTACTTTTTTCACCCAAGCAAGTCTATCTATATTCATGGGGGAGGGGTATTTTGTTTACTTGTAAACAAGAATATTTTATTAATGTAAAAAAAAATTTGTACAAAATGAGAATAAAAATAAATTTAACTTTAATCAAAAAAAAAAACCTTAGGTAAATCACTTAATCCTGATTGCCTTGTATCCTGGGACATCCCACTCATTCTGATTAGTATCGGGCAACTCTATCCAGATGACTCTGGAGGAGAAAGTGAGACTGGTGATTTAGCACAGAAACCCCTCAAATCCAATTCACATGCTTGTCATGGCATATCTCCCTGATGCCATGGTCTTCTTCAAGAATAAAGGACAGGGGTGGCTAGGTGGTGCAGTAGATAAGGCACCAGTCCTGGGGTCAGGAGTACCTGAGTTCAAATTCGCCCTCAGACACTTGATTATTACCTTGCTGTGTGGCCTTGGGCAAGCCACTTAACCCCATTTGCCTTGCAAAGACCCAAAGAAAAAAAAATGAAGGACAAATATTTTCATCACCAGTGAGCCAAATTCTGGGAGGTCCCATTCAGTGAATCTGGGAAGGAAAAAGGTACTTATTGAAGGAAAACCAGCCTAAACAAATGTGAAGACCATGATCACCAAAGAGCTAGTTACCCAGGTTTAAATTAGGAAAACATAGCAACACATGAAGTGTGGTATAGAGGAGTTGTATTCTCCATCCCCAAAAATCATGGATCTTTGCAAACAGCATTGCCATACCCTGCCCTATCATTTTAGTGTAATTTTTTTATGTTTATGTATGCATGTGGTTTGGTCTCAAGAGAATATAAACTTCATGAAGGCAAGCACAGCTTCTCTTTCATATTTATATCCCTAGAAGTATGACTCGTACATCTTAGGCACTTACTACATATGTGCTAAATTTTCATAATAATTAGGCCCATGATAGTTTAAACAATTCATAAAATGGCCTCTATAGAATCATAGATTTAGATCTAGAAAAAGTCTCAGAGGTAATTTAGTCCAATCTTTTTATTTTACAAATGAGCAATAGGCAAAAGAACGTTAAATGATTTGTTCAAACTCACATAAATGCAGGGCTAGTATTTTTTGTGTTATTCCTTGATACCTTTCAAACAACCCCTGCCCCAGTTAGTATTGCCCTCCTTTTCCCTGTTCTCTTCCATAGAAAGAGGGGCTTTACTGATAAATCATTAGAGGGGAAGCAGATATTCTTTGATCAAGAAGTCTTAGACGTGGTCTACTCTAAATTAGATGTTAATGGGAGTGGATGGGGAGTTCCTGGAAAATCAGATTTCAGTGTCATATAAAACCTTCTTAAATAGTTCTCCAAACCTGGAAAACATTTTTTTGTAATATAGTGAGTTTTTTTTTTTATAAATAAGGTTCTTCCGTATCATATCCCTGATATGATATGGATAGAACCCATAATTTTCCAATTATAATAACATCATATTTGTATACAGGCATAGATATTGTAATTTTAATCCCAAACACCATAGTGAAGCAAATAATGCAGTAAAGCAAGACATGAAATTTTTGTTTTTCTAGGACATATGAAATTTATGTTTACACTATTGTAGTCTAAAGTTATGTTTGCAATATACTGCCATACTGTGATCTAGTAAGTGTACAGTAGTTTCATCTCTAAAAATATACCTAAAAATAATTTATTGTGAAAAGATGCTAACTCTTATCTAAACCTTCAGCGAGTCATAATCTTTTTGTTGATGGAGGGTCTTGATTTGATATTGATGGCTGTTGAGTGATCAGAGTGGTGACAGTTAAAGGTTGGGCTCAGCTGTGGGAATTTCTTAAAATAAGTCAATGAATTTGTGACATTAGTAGACTCTTCTTTCACTTTGACACTTAGAAAACATTATTGGGTTATAATTGGACCAGTTTCAATATTGTTGTGTGTCAGAGAAAAGGGAAGTCCAAGGAGAGGGAAAGAGATAGGGAACAGTGGTTGAGCAGTCACAACACACATGAAACACTTATCAATTACATTTGCCATCTTCTATGAACACAGTTCATGGTTTCCTAAAATGATTATAATACTAACATCAAAGATTACTGATCACAGATAACTATAATATATATAATACTTTGAAAGTTTGGAATATTGTGAAATTTACCAAAATGTGACACAGAAACACTATGTGAGCACATAATAGTGGAAAGTTGGTGCCAACAGACTTGATCAATGCAGTGTTGCCACAAACCTTAAATTTGTAAAAAATAGAAAAAACGAAAATACCCCACAAATATCTGTGAAGTCCAAGAGTTAGCACAATAAACCAACATATATCTATAGTGAATATTAATATTATTATCTGTGATTTGTACAAGTGAAAAATGAGAACCAGAGAATGCAAATGATACGTCCTAGGTCATATAGCTACTAACTCTAGAATAATTTTTGCAATGAAGTCTGATTAATAATAATAACAATAATAACAACAACAATAATATTATTATTAGCAATTTACAGTTTTCAGAGTGATATACAAATATTATCTCTTTTTTTATCCTCACAAAAACCCATTATATGGATGAGAGGCATAGAGCTAGAAAGTGTCTGAAATTCCATTTCTTTCTGTCTCCAGGTACAGTTTTATCCACCTGTATGACTTGGCTGATTTATGTTACAGTCTTATTCTTTCATACTTGGTTTTGAGCTATTCTGTGCTCTACACCCAGCATTGATTTATCTCCTTCATTGGTCATAAGTCAATTAAATTATTATGTGGACTGAGATATTAGACTGATCTCCATTAATACAAATTCAAAAGAATAGCAGAATATGAACATTAGGCTGTAACTTCTAATGGAAAGTAGTTTTTTTTAATCTTATGGTTAAAATTAGAATAATCTAGTGTGTTAATGAAGTTTGACAGTATTTTAACCTCAGAAATGGAAGTTTAATTATCTTCCTTTTTTTTAAATTTTGAGCTACTTATTTAAGAATGCCCCCCAAAAGACATAAAACACAAACAACCATACATACACTATCATATACTGATAGAAAATGCATCTTCACTTACTATGAATAGTTGAACAAAACTAAGACTGGGAATTAGAAGTAATAGCTTATGATACTACTTTTTCTAATGTTACCAAGAAGCTTATTTTCTAATGTTACCAATAAGCTTATTTTTTAAAAAATTTAGCATTCTAGTTTTTATATTTTTATATTTTTATATTTTTAATTTAATTTTCTTGATTTTCGATTTTTCCAAATATATCCTGAAACTTTTTTTTTAGCATTCATCCACATGCCTATGAATATTTGGAAGTTACATAATTTCCTTCCACCCTCCCTTCCCACCCACCTCCCCTCAGTGGCAAACATATTATACTTACAAATTTGTGTTAAGCATGTTTACAGGTTAGAATTATGATTAAGGAAAGAAAGAAATAGATTTTTTTTTAAACGAAGGTAGATTCTGAAGGATTCTTTTCTTTTCTTTTCCTTGTCTTTTCTTTTCTATTCTTTTCTTTTCTTTTCCTTTCTTTTCTTTTCTTTTCTTTTCTATTCTTTTCTTTTCTTTTCTTTTCTTTTCTTTTCTTTTCTTTTCTTTTCTTTTCTTTTCTATTCTATTCTTTTCTTTTCTTTTCCTTCCTCTGGATGGGGATAGCATTGTCCATAGCCGTGTCTAATAGGGTTGCCCTAGTTCTCTGAACTGCTGAGAGCCACTGCATCTATCAGGGTTGATCACGTCACAATGCTGCTGTTAATGTGTACATTGCTCTCTTGGTTCTGCTCCCTTCGCTCAGCATCAGATCCTGTAATTCCTTCCATGCTTCTCTAGAGTTCAGCCATTTATGGTTTCTTACAGAACAATAGTTTTTCATAACCTATCAATTTCCAATTCTTTGTCACTACAAAAAGTTGTTCTGAATATTTTGGAACATGTGGTAACATTCAATTTCTTAAAATTTTGAGTTCTGAAGTCATCCCTTGAGATGGTAAGTAATATGATATCAATTATACTTGTGATATCACACAAAATGTATCTTCATTTTAGTCTTGTTGCAAAAAAGTAATTCATTATATCTTTCTTTGGAAGTAGATACTGATTTTCATCACAGTTCCTTTAGAATTGTCTTTAGTCATTGTGTTGATCAGAGTTCATGGTTGTTTCTTGTCCTTCATTATTGAAGAGGTCATCACTATGTTTGAGACAAATTATGGTGTGTCCAACTGTGGCTGATCAGAACAATATGAGCTCAGGATGCTCCACCACATGTTGGGCATGAATAATCCATGTGAAAACCTGAGGTGGGTAGTCTTAACTTAAGGATGTCAGCGTTTCCTTTGAACTGCTTCAATTCTGCCTTGCATGCCATGCTGGAGGATCCTGTGCCAGTGTTTCCCAAGCTGTACTATCAGTGCTAAGGTTCTTCAAAGAGACCTTCAGGATGTCTTGGGTATCACTTCTTCCACCCCCTTTGTGAGCACTTGCCCTGTGTGAGTTCTCCATAAAATAGTATTTTTGGCAAGTGTACATCTGACATTCTAAACAACATGACCAGTCCATCATAGTTACACTCTGTAATAATGTTGGGATGCTAGGAAATTTAGCTCAAGAAAAGACCACAGTGTCTGGTATCTTTTCCTGCCAGTTGATCTTTGGAATCTTCCTAACACAATTTTAAATGGAAGCAATTCATTTTCCTGATATGGTGCGGGTAGACTGTCCAGGTTTCACAGGCATATAGTCATGAGGTCAACACAATGGCTCAGGAGATCTTCAATTTGGTAGTCAGTCTAATACTTCTTCTTTACTTCATTTTCTTCTGGAGCCTCCCAAATACTGAAATAGTTCTGGCAATGAGTGGCAACCTCATTGTCAGTGTACCTCCTTGAAAAGGACACTGCCAATGTAAATGAACTTGTCCACAGTACTCAAAACTGTTCCATTTACTGTAATCTATGGTTCCATATACAGTATGGTGCTTGCTGGCCAATGGGGCACCTGAGTTGTTGGGGTTTTTTTGGTGCTAATTGTTAAACCAAAATGAACACAAGAAGCAGAGAATTGATTCATACTTTGTTGCATTTCAACTTCCAAGGCTGCATTGAGTGCACAGTCATCTGCAAACAGAAGATCATGTATCAACACTCCTACCACTTGGTCTTGACTTGGAGTCTTTTCAAATTGAAGCTTTTATTATCAGAGCAGTAGCTGACCTTGAGACCATGTTCATCCTCAGTGAAGGCATTTGATAGCATGGCTGAAAACATGCTAAAAGGTACAGGAACAAGGATACATCTTTGTTTCACTTTCATAGTTGATTATCATTTCAATAATGCCCTTCTTATGTACAAAACTCTCCTACTTTAGCTTACTTTACTTTGCATCAGTTCATATAAGATTTCCCATATCGTTCTGAAATTATTCTGTGCATAATTTCTTATAGCACAAATATATTGCATTACTATATGTCACAAGTTGTTTAACCCTTCCCTAATTGATGAGAAATGTCTAATTTTTGCCACCACAAAAAAGAATTGCTATAAATATTTCAGAAAATGTAGGTCCTTTTCTCTTTTCTATCGTCTCTTTAGGATAAAGACATAATAGCAATGTTGTTAGGTCAAATGATATGCTCAATTTTATAGCCCTTTGGGCATTGTTCTAAGTTGTTCTCCAGAATGATTGAACCAATTTCAAAATCTGCCAACAGTGTATTAATGTTTCAATTTTTTACATCATATTCAGCATTTATCTTTTTTTCTTTTTCTTTCATGTTAGTTTTGTGGTGGTATCTCAGTTGTTTTAATTTGCATTTCTTTTATCAATAGTGATTCAGAACATTTTTATGTGGCTATGGATAGTTTTTATTTTTTTTTCTTCTGTAACTGCCAGTTTATATTTTTGGCAATTTATCAATTGAGGAAAGGCTGTGGCTCAGTTCTCTATATATGTGAGATCTGAGGACTTTATCAAAGAAATTTTCTATAAATTTTTTCCCTCCAATTTCCTGTTTTCCTTCCAAATTTAACTTCATTGATTCTATTTCTACAAAACCATTTAAATTTTATGCAATCAAAATTACCATTCTACTTCCCATCATCCTTTCTATCTCTTGTTTTGTCATAAACTCCATAGATCTGGCAGGTAAAATTTGCCATGCTCTCTTATTTTATGTATGATAGCATCCTTTTTATCTAAATCATGCACTCATTTTGACCTTCCTATATTGAGGGATACGTTGATCGATGATTAATTTCTGTTTTCCAGTTTCCCTAGCAACTTTTGTCAAAGGGAGAATTTTTGTCTCCAAAGCTTAGACCTCTGAGTTTATCAAATACCAGGTTTCTATGATCACTTATATAAGTGGCATATATATACATTTTATATATATATATATATATAAATATATATATATATATATGCTATTTAACTGATCTATTCCACTGATCCAATTCTCTATTACTTAGTACTTTGAAATATAGTTGAAATCTCATAATGCTAAGCTATCTTTTATCATTTTTCCCTTTGATTCCCTAGATATTCTTGCACTTTTGTTCATCCATATGAATTTTATTATGATTTTGTCTAACTCTCCAAAATAATTATTTGGTGGTTTGGTTGATATGACATTGAATAAATAAATTGAATTAAGTTGAATCATCACTTTTATTATATTGGCTCTATCTCTGTTGTTCACTGACACTTTCTGTTCCCATTTGGGGTTTTCATAACAAGGATATGGGTATGGCTTGTCATTTCCTTTTCTAGTTCATTTTATAGAAGAGGAAACTGAGGCAACAGTGTTAAGTAACTTGCCCAGGGTCACACCGTTACTAACTGCACGAGGCAACCTAGCTACCCTAATTCACTCTATCCATGAGTAATTAATATTTCTCAAATTGTTTAGATCCATCTTGATTTGTGTGAAAATGGTTTGCAACTGCATTTATATAGTCTTATTTATCTTGGCATATAGTCTTTGCAATATTTTATATTTTATTATTTTATTATTTTTTTTAGGTTTTTTGCAAGGTAAATGGAGTTAAGTGGCTTGCCCAAGGCCACACAGCTAGGTAATTATTGTCTGAGACCAGATTTGAACCCAGGTACTCCTGACTCCAAGGCTGGTGCTTTATCCACCACACCACCTAGCTGCCCCTATTTTATTATTTTAAATGGAACTTCTATCTCTTCTCTATTTCTTCCTACTATATCTCTTCTATCCTCCCATTCTTTTGTAATATATAGAAATGTTGATGATTAACAGGTGTTTATTTTATATCCTGCAACTTTGTTGAAATAAGTTGTTTTAACTATGTTTTTATCGTTATTGATATTCCCTGAGTCTCTAAGTATATTGTGATATTATCTGGAAAGAATAATGGTTCCTTGTTGCCTATTTTCATTCCTTCAATTTTTCTTATCTCATTGCTAAAACTAGCATTTCCAAGATAATATTGAATAATAATGTTGACAAAGAACTTCCTTGCTCATTCCTGATCTTTTTGAGAGGACTTCTAATTTATCCTCATTTTAGATAATTTTTCCTTGTTTTTGGATAGATGCTACTTATTGTATTAATAAATGTTTCTTTTACTCCTATGCCTTATAGTTTATAATAAGAATGGTTGTTGTGTGGTGTCAGAAACTTTTTGCATCAATGAGATAAGATATATTGTTGTTTTATGATTGATATGATCCATTATGCTTATCTTTTCTTAATATTCAACAAGTCTTGTATTCTTTTAAAAGTTCCATCTGGTCTTGGTGTAGGATCTTGTGATATGTTTTCTTCTCTCTTTTTAAAAGTCAAATTAACCAGTGTTTGTCTCTTTTATTTTTTTCCACAAAATTTGTTCCTAATTTTATTAATTCATTTTTGAAGTTTTAATTTATTTTGATTTAATGTTATTTGATTCTCAGAATTCCCAGCTTGGGGATTAATTGGGAAGATTTTTCTAGTTTTTTTTCCTTGTATGATGAATTTATTGATCTCTATATATTACTTTTATTGATGAATGCATTTAGAGATATACATTTTACCCTAAGTACTGCTTTGGTTCCATCCAACAAATTTTGATTTATTTTCTCATTGAATGTATGATTGTTCTTTACTCACTCATTATTTAGGATTAGATTATTTAGTTTCCAATTAATTTTGATCTATGTTTCCATGGCTTTATATTGAATATATTTTTTATTCATTCTGGTCTGAAAAGGATACAGTAAATTTGTCTGTTTTTTTAATTTTGTTGTGAGGTTTTTAATGCTCTTGTGTAGTTGGTTTTTCTTAAGATATCATCTGTAATTAAGGAAAAAAGTATACTCCATTCAATTTTCTCCAGAGGTCTGTCATATTGAACTTTTCTAAAATCCTATTCATTTCCTTAACTTCTTATTTAATAGTTACATCTGTCCAATTCTGAGAGGCAAAAATTGAGTTCCCCCTCTTAGCATAGTTTCATTGACTATTTCTTCTTGTAGTTCATTAACTCTCTCTTTAAGAATTTAATATTATTTCATTATTATGATACCTTTTAGCAAGATGTAGTTACCCTGCTAATCTTTTTTTTAATTAGTTCTATTTTTGATTTTGCTTTTTTTTGGAGATCGTGATTACTCTTCTTTCCTTGTTTTACTTCAACAGAAAAAAATTCTGTTTCAGTCCCTTATTTTAACTCTGTGTGTATCTCTGTTTCGAATACTTTTTGTAAACAACATGTTGTTGAATTCTGTTTTCTAATCTATTCTGCTATCTGCTCCCATTTTATGAGTAAATTCTTTCTATTTACATTTATGGTTATGGTTCCTAATTGTGCATTTTCCTCTTTCTTGAATGAGTGTATTGTGTTCTTCAATAGTTCATCTAATTCAAAGGAGAGTGAAGTTCAAACATTTTTCTGCTTCCCTCTTCCTCATATCTCCTTCACTATAAAAGTAATTCCTTGCACATATATTTTAGGTAGGATGATTCCCCAGCCTTTACTTCTCCCTTTTTCCTTCTCCCTGTGTATTTTCTTTCTCACCTATTCACTTTTTTGAAAATAGTTCCAATATAATTGTATTGTTCCTGTGTCTTCTCTATATATAACCTTTCTAACTGCCCAAGTAAGAATTAAGGTCTTAAGAATTAGATGTTTCAAGTTCCATATAAGAAAGCAAACAGTTTAATCTTATTGAATATTGTATTGTTTTGCTTTAATGCTTACATGTTTATGCTTCTCTTGAGTCTTGCATTCAAAAGTAAAAGTTTCTTTTCATGTCCAGGGATGTTCAGTGAGGAGATGCAGTGGAGACAGAGCTATACCTCATGTTAATTGTTCAGTCCCTCACAAATTAGGTTGAGGCATATAATAAGTGGGTAGCTGAGTTTCCTCTATTAGGTTCATACAGTGCAAATCCTTACTATGATATTGTTTGTGCCTCCCCATTTATGGACCCCATTTCATATAACTGTTCAGGTCTGGTATTTTAATCAGGACCACTTGAAAGTCCTTTGTTTCATTAAAAATACATTTTTTTTCCTGGAGAAATTATCTGAGTTTTTCTGGATAGAAGATTCTTGGTTGTAATCTTAGCTCCTTTGCCCTCTGAAATATGATATTCAAAGCCCTTCATTTCTTTAACTTGGTAGATGCTAAATCTTTGCTCTATGGTATTTGAATGGTTTCTTTCTGGATGCTTCAAAATATTTTCTCTTTTACCTGGAAGCTCTGGAATTTGGTTATAATAAAATATATTTTGACTATGATATAAGTTTTCATCTTAAGAACTCTTTCAGGAGGTGATTGGCAAATTCTTTCAATTTCTACTTTATTCCCTCATTCTTAGATATCAGGGTAGTTTTTGCTTATAATTTCCTGGAAAATGATGTCTAGGCTTCATTTGATCAAGGATTTCAGATAGGCTAATTATTTTTAAATGATCTCTTCTTGATCTTTTTTAAAGGCACTTGTTTTTCAAAGAGATATTTCACATTTTCTTATTTTTCCTTTTGACTCTATTCTATTGTTTCATTGTATCTTTTAGAATGATTTGCTTCCACTTGTGTCATTTTAATTTTTAAGGGATTGTTTTCTTCATTAAATATTTATATCTCTTTAATCATTTGTCTTATTCTGCTTTTAAAGAGTTATTTCATCAGTGAAGTTTTCATTTTTTCCCTTTTGCCCAGTTCTGTTTTTGAAGATATTGTTTTCTTCAGTATTTTTTTGTATGGGCAGCTATATGGCAGAGTAGTTAGAATACCAAACCTATAATCAGGAAGACATCTTCATGAGTTCAAATCTGTTCTCATAAACTTATTAGCTGTATTATTCTAGACAAATTATTTGACTCTATTTGCATCAATTTTTAATACATAAAATGAACTGGAGAAAGAAATAGCATACCCCAAATATAGTAGCAAAGAGGCACAACTGAAAAAAAGAAATTTCTGTGCTTTTTTTTATCAAGCTGCTAATTGTCTTTTAATAACTATGTTTGCATTGCTCTGTTCTTATTTTCCCCCAAAATTTTATTCTGTCATTTTATTTGATAACCACTTTTAACACAGAAATTCTAATTTTCCTTGTATTCAATTCACATTTTATTTCTGTGAGGCTTTACTTATAGCTGTTTTGACGTTGTTGTTGTCTGAGTTTATGTCTTAATTTTCCCCAATTCCATAGTAGCTTTCTATGATTGGGTTCTTTTTGTTGTTTTCTCATTTTTAGCCTGTTTCTTGACTCTGAACTTTGTTAAATTTTGATTCGGCTCCTAGCATAAGAATGGGAATGGCACTGTCTCAAGCTTTAGACATTTTCACAGTGCTATTTTAAGAGTTAGTTCTAAGAATTTGGCAGCTTTTGATACATTCAAGGTGATGTGATCAAAATAGAGGTGTTATCACTGCTCTCTCCTTGCTGTCTTGATATCATGACCTGAAAGTGGATATAGATATAAGAATTAGCAAATGCTACTCATTCTTGGATCCAGTGTTAGCACAGTGATTCCTGCAGTCTTTTTGTGACCCGGTGTTTAATCCCCTTTCGTTGTTGGTTTGAGAGATCCTAAAAGTAATGTTGCTGCTCTTGTTAGTTTGCAAGGCCCACTGCTAGTGTTTCTCTCATTTGAGATGGTCAGCCTATACTCCTTTGTCATACACATCTCCTTTTGACATCCTAAGTTGTTCAGTATGGAATAATGTTTTGTTCTAACCTTTTGTTGATCTTGTTGCTCTAGAATTATTCTTGAAGCATTATTTTTAAGCTGTTTAGAGGGGAATGTTGGGAGAGTTCAGCTACTTTTTTTATACCCCAAGATCTCTTACTAAATATAATAACATTTCCTCATTATTCTACAACTTCTAACAATCTTGACTGTACTCTTCTCTTAGATACTTTCTCCTACCTCCATGACATTTCTTTCTCCTGACTCTCCAATTTCTGTGACTGCCTTTATTCTCTGTCCTTTCCTTGCTCCTTATATACTATCCATTCTCTAAGGTTAAGTGGCCCTTTAGGTTGTGTCCTATTTCCTCCCTCCCCTTTATTCCCGTGGTCTCAATCATCACCCCTATCCTTCTATAATCTCACTCCTGAATTCTTGACTTTTCTCACCAACTGCCAGATAAACATGTGTGTTTGGATGTCCTGTTGGCTTCTCAAACTCAGCATATTGGAAATGGAACTTATTCTTCTATTCCCTAATCTTCCCTCTCCTCTAAAATTCAGCATTTCTATTGAGAGGACTACCATGATTCTGTTCACCCAGGTTCAAAATCCTCAAGATCATTTTCCATTTTTTCCTTTCTCTCACCTACTCTAATTGATCAATCATTGTCTTGTTAATTTTGCCTAAAGAATATCTCTTGGGGAGAGCCGAGATGGCAACAGGAGAAGATCCTCTCTTAGGTGCTCTCTCTAGTATTTCAAAATTTATAAAACAAGGACTCTAACTAAATTTTCGAGATGCAGAGCCCACATAGGGATCAAGTGAGGCAATTCTCCAGTCCAAGGTAACCTGGAAAATTGCATAAAGGCTCCACTCCATGCGGTTAGAGGGGTGGCCCACCAGAGTGAAGGAACTTCAGCCTCCCAGGGGCAGCCCAAGAGCACCTGGGAGCCATGGCTCATGGCAACGGAGGCAGGTTCCTGACCTACACACCCAGGGAGCACTGGGCACAACTTGGAAGATGGGGGGGCTCTGCCAGAGTGAGCCCGAAAAGCCCAGTGCTCAGGACACTCAGCGAGCAGCTGCCAGCAGCCTTAATCCAGGAAACAGAAGTAGGCAGAGCCAGTAAGCAGGAGCCCACAGGCAACTGAGCCTTGAGTACTCAGCCAAGGTAGGGGAGTGGAGAGAGACTTCCGAGGTCTGTCCTCTCTACCTGGAACAGTACTCTGGGGCTCTGATCATGTTCAGATCCTGATCACAGTCTAGGCCCCCCCCCCATAAAACAGCAGGAGCCCCCCCACCTCAGCCCCATGGCAGAGGGGTGCACTTATGGTCATTCACAGACCAGGAGGGAAGACAGAACCTCACACACAGAGATCCTTGTTGGGGAGGGTGTGTTCCAATAATACTCAAAAACTCAGGAAGCACCCCAAGACCAGGCACAGGCTGGGGAAATGAGTAAACAGATAAAAGAAGAGGAAAACCACTGAGAAATACATTGTCTATGATCCCAAGAAGGATCAAAATACTCAATCTGAAATGAGGAAGTCCAAGCTCCTGCATCTAAAGACTCCAAGAAAAAAGGAAATTGGGTTTAGGCTATGACAGATCTCAAAAAAGATTTTGAAAATCAAGTAATAGAGACAGAAGGAAAATTGGGGGAAAAATGAGAGAGATTCAAGAAAAACATGAAAAAGAAGTCAGCAGCTTAGTCAAGGAGATCCAAAAAAATGCTGAAGAAAATAACATTAAAAACCAGCATAGGTCAAATGGATAAAACAGTTCAAAAAGTTATTGAGGAGAAGAATGCTTTAAAAAGCAGAATTGTCCAGATGGAAAAGGAGATAAGAAAGCTCTCTGAGGAAAACAAATCCTTCAGATCTAGAATGGAGCTTAAGGAAGCTGCTGACCTTATGAGAAGTAAGGACACAATACTTCAAATCCAAAAGAATGAAAAATTAGAAGAAAATGTGAAACATCTCATTGAAAAACAACTGATCTGGAAAACACATTAAGGAAAGATAATTTCAAAATTATTGGGATAACCTGAAAGTCATGATCAGGAAAAGAGCCTTGACATCATTTTTTTAAAAGAATTCCTACAGTAAAATTGCCTAGATATCCTAGAAGCAGAGGGCAAAGTAAAAATTGAGAGAATCCACTTATCTCCCCCCAGAAAGAGATTCCCCCCCAAAAAAACAATCCCCAGGAATATTATAGCCAAGTTCCAGAACTCCCAAGTCAAAGAGAAAATATTACAAGCAGCCAGAAGGACACAATTCAAATATCATGGAGCTGTAGTCAGGATCACACAGGACTTAGTGACAACTGCATTAAAGGCTCATAGGGCTTAGAATGTAATATGCTGGAAGAAAACAGAGCTTGGAATGCAACCGAGAATCAACTACCCAGAAAAACTTTCAAATGTTCCCGTTGAAATAGCCGGAGCTGAACAGAAAGTTTGATCTTCAAATATAGAACTCAGGTGAAGTACAGAGAGTGGAGGAGAAGGGGAAAATATGAGGGACTTAATGAGGATGAACCACATATACTCATGCATAGAAAAATGATACTGATAACACTCATATGAACCTTCTCATTTAATACAGTAGGTAGAAGGAGCTTTAATAGATGAAGCACAGGAGAGAGCTCAATTAGAAGATATAATATAGTGTAAAATGGAGTCAATAGCTAAGAGCGAAATGTAATGGGAATAAGAGAAAAGAGAGGTAGAATAGGCTAAGATATTTCATATAATAAGATTTTTTTTAGTAGAATGAGCTACTGCAATGATATGGAAGGGGAGAAGGAGAGGGTGAATGAGGGAACCTTCACTCTCATCAGAGGTGGCTTGGAGAGAAAACAGCTTATAGACTCAATGGGGTATAGACATCTAGAGTAAGAAGGAGAGAAGGGGGACAGGGAAAGGGAGGATGAGAGTGGTGGAGGAGAGGGTGGATGGTGGGGGAGAGTGGTCAGATATAACACATTTTCTTTTTGACTTCTTGGAAGGGGCTGGGATTGGATGGCCTGTCCAGGACCACAGGGCCTGGTGGTTGCTGGGCCTTAGGGGTGGTATATGGGCTTGGGGCCTCTTGGCTCCAGGGCCAGTGATCAGTCTGCTCTGCCACTCAGCTGCCCTGCAGCACGTTTAAGAAGAGGGACAGAGTGAAAGGAGAAAGAAAATATAGTATATAGTAGTGGGGAAGTATGAATGGAGGGAGTTGCAATCAGCAATGGTAACAGTGGAAAATTATGGAAGTAACTTTTGTGATGGACTTATCATAAAGAATGTGATCCACCTGCAACAGAGCTGGTGGTATTGGAACACCGACTGAAGCACATTTATTATTATTATTTGGGGGGGGTGAGGGGCAGATGGGGTTAGGTGGCTTGCCCAGGGCTGCCCAGTTGGGTGATTGTTGGGTGTCTGAGGCCAGATTTGGACCGGGGTACTCCTGACTCCAGGGCCAGTGCTCTGTCCACTGTATCATCTGGCCTCCATTATTATTAATATTATTGTTATTATTATTAGTAGTAGTAGTAGTAATAATAATTATTATTATTGTTATTGTCATTATCATTTTATTTCATTTTGGGTTTTTATTTTGGTTTTTGCAGAGCAGTGGGGTTGGCATGGCTTACCCAGGGTTTTAATGCTGGGAGATTGTTGGGTGTCTGGGGCTGGATTTCGGCTTGGGTGCTCCTGACTCCAGGGCCAGTGCTCCATCCATTGTGCCACCTAGCTGCCCTTATAATTATTATTTTTTAATTTTAATTTTATTTTTTTCCTCTTTCCTTTACTTTTTTGCTCATGAGGGTCTACTCTTAACTAAGAATATTTTAGTAATGTATAAAAACATCATTTGTACAAAAATAAAATAAATATAATTTTTAAAAAAGAATATCTCTTGTATTGATTCCCACCTCCATATATACAGTGCCATTATCATGCTTCAATCCTCATTAATACCTGCCTCAACTCTGTTTATTCAGTCATGTCTGGCTCTATCTAATAGATGGATCTTCTACTTCCATCTTTTCCACAAGAGTATTATGAGATAATTTATCAAAAGTTTTATGAAATTTAGGAGACTTTTATCTATAGCATTCCCTTCATTTACTTTAAGAATTCTGTCCTTACAGGAAATAAGATTTATCTGGAATGTCCTATTCTCAATAAAGCCATGCTGTCATTTTATAATTATTTCCTTTAGATAAGTTCACAAATCACCTCTTTAATGATCTCTTCTAGAATTTTCATCACAATTTCTATCTTCTTTCCCTTTTGGGAAATTGGAAATAATTTTCCTTATTTTCTTATTTCCAATTTTGGTGGGTGGACTTTTCCCCTTCATTTTTGCTATCCCTAGCAATGACTTAGTAATCACATTCATCAGATATTTCACAACCAAGTGATATAGGCCATCTGGGCCAGATGACTTGAGTTCATCAAGTAACCTAAGTATTCTCTTATCACTTTATTTATCTTGTTTCATCAGTGTCCAATGGCAAGATAGAAGTCAAGATGAGTAGTGATGGTCCAGGATTTAATGGATGACTTGGGTATCTTCTCTTATGTGACTAAGCTCTAAACACTCCACAGCATCTTCTTTAGCCACCTTCTGGGTCCATTGGAACAAAATTGTTCTTTTCTTCAAAGAGAAGCCTTTTCATGCTTTGTTAGGCATCCTTCTTACTCAGCAATGGGTTTGAGGTCTGTCAGCTGCCCTCAAATTGGTGTAGTCTACCTATCAAGACAGTTTTACTGTGGTGTGTCTGTGTGTCTGCTACATGTGCTAGAACTTCTTGGAGTCACAGGTCTGAGTAGATGACTGGTGGACACCAAAAGTAGGTAAACAGGTCTGAATGAGCCTGGAAAACTCTCTCACCAGAAGTTCTCCATGAACACTCTACACATGAGACAATGAGACTGATAACTCTACACCATGATTCTGCCTCACTTAAATCAAATTCATGTGAAGTCATCTCCTCTTCATCTATTATTTCATCTACCTTGAAGTCCTGTGGAGATGGGCAAGTGACAAAGCAGCAAGTGTGGATACAACAGAATCTGGAATCAAAATCCTGCCCTTTGTTGGCCAGGGTATTAGGTCCTCTTTACACTGGACTGAAGCAGCAATGGGATTCAACAGCCCTACAGGTTTCTGAGCAGCTGGGTTTTTTTTTTTTTGGATAGAGCACCAGTCCTGGAGTCAGTACAGGAGTTCAAATCCAGTCACAGATATTTAATAATTACTAGCTAGGTGACCTTGGGCAAGTCACTTAACACTGATTGCCTTGCATCTAGACCCATCTCTAGTCAATCTTGGTTCATATCTGGCCACTGGATCCAGATGATGCTGAAGGAGAAAGTGAGACTGGTGACTTAGTGCAGCCCGCCCACCCTCCCTGCCTACCACACACATGCAAATCCAATTCACTTGCTTGTAATGTCATCACTCACATCCCTGATCATTTTCTTTAAAGAAGTACAAACATTATCATCATCATCATCATCTGCTCACTACTGAGCAGGAGTAAGGAGCCTAAACAGGTAAACAGGTGTCCTAAAAATTTTCTTCATTGAAACTTTTGTATGCTCACCATGGCAGGTAGAGATCCAGCCCTATAGTCAAAACATACACCACACACACACACACACATACACACACACACACACACACACACACACACACACATGCAAAGATCACAAATTATACATGTGATTCCACTCACTACTGATATACACAATGTGTACACATTTAAGGACAGCATGAAAAATCTAGTAGAAACACAAAGGTAATGTGTGATACTCAAATCCAGAACCAACCATTTCCTCTCTTAATATTCTAATAGTCTACTTGTATGTGATCCCTATTAGGCCTTTCAAACTCTAATTGGACTGATCAGTCACAGAAAAATACAGTGGACCCTGACTCCAATATTGTGATATCATTGATCTTCCTTGCAAATGGATGAACAATAACTTATCTCTGCCATAAGCTCTCCGATGGTAGTTTTGGTTTTGTCATTTTTCCTTGACAGAAAAAAAATAGATGGAAAAAAATTGCATAGTTTTTTTTTTTTTAGTTATCACTGCATCCACGCCCAGTAAAGTTCTTATACCTTTTTTTACCTTCATTGTTCTTTTAATGAAACTCCTAAAAATGCTATGTGGTTCTACTTATTTTCCATTACTGATCTCATCTCATTCTGAATTATAGCACTTCAATCACTGTTTTTATATTAATCTAAATTTATATTGTATTCATCTTCCATTGCGTGGCTTTGCTTCCATCTTTTGTACATTAAAAAAATCCTAAGTTGGAGAGTTTTCTGTACCTCTATGTCTGTCAGATCTCATTTTCCTCTTCTTTGGAATTATTTCCCTTTGTTTATTCAGAATTTCATTTTTGGGCATCTTCCATCCCTCCTGGGTTCACTTTCCCTGCAGCTCTTTTCTCCATGAGATCCTATTTCTCTTTCCTCCAAATGCTTTGAAATCTGCTTTCTCAAAATCTAAGATCCATGTCAGACTGTGCTTAGATTTTCTCTCCTTCTTTATCATCAACCCTAGGAGGGAGTGTCTCTTTCCCCAAGGGTTCCTATTATTCCACTATAGCAACAAACAATGGTAAAAATCAGATCTAAAATCTGTACTCCCTTCCCAGACACCTTATTGTTTCCTCCATCTTTTAAGAATAAAATCACTGAAGTAAGTAAAGAATTTTGTAGAGAGATATTGAAAGACGGATCTTCAATATGTGTCTAGATTATTTAAGCTTTCCAATACTGCTATATTGCTAGGCTTCTTGTTGTCCATTTCCCTAGCGATTTATTTCTTATTTGAGAGTAGAGTACCCCAATGACAATCGCTTCTATTTGTCTCTCTATTAACCTTCATCTAAATACTCTCTATCATCATTCATTCATTTTGTTGCTGGACTTTTCCTAAATATAGGCTAATCCTCCACTCCTTATTTTATTAACTTCCCCTTTTCTTTTGAATAATATCTTCGCATCCATCACCATGGTTCAATTTTCATTTTCAGTTTTTCCAAATTTCATCTTTCAATGTTGAGATTTCTACTTTTGTTTATTACCTAAAACTTTATCGTCTTTGTCAAAATATTTTTTATTACTGATTCTTCTTCAATTTGTTTTCCCTTGTGAACTTCTGCTTCTCTCGTATTCTCTGTAGTTACAATGTTTGGTTGATAATGCCTCCCCAATCCTTTTTTAGTGTAAGAAGGTTTTTTTTTTTCCTCTTCAGAGGATCTAATTCTTCTCTTCATCATGAACCTATTTTGATTTTGGTTTTGTGTTTTAAGCTCTGATTGGATAGTTATTCTGTCCCTTTCCTTTTTTAATAAAGCATTAACATTCTTCTACTCTAAAATCCTTACAAAGACCACATCTTTCTTCCTGCACCTCAGATCCTTTTGACTCTTCTCATCTGGTTCCTTTACTAACACTTAGTTCTCCCTAACAATTTGGAGAGTACAGAGCCTTTTTTTTTCATTTTGTTCCTCTTCTCCTCCAGAGGGAATATTAGCCTAAACTTGGAATTCAACACAGGTCATACTCCCTGAGCTGTGCCAAAAATACAAGTTCAACTCTATTCTTAGACACTCTCCCTAGCTGCATGATCTTGGACAAGTCACTAAACCCTGATTATCTTGCATCTAGGGCTATCTCCAGTTGTCCTGATTCATATCTGACCACTTGACCCTGGTGGCTCTGGAGGAAAAAGTGAGGCTGGTGACTTAGCACAGCCCTCCCTCACTCGAATTCAATTCATGTGCTTCTCATAACATCCCTCCCCTGATGTCAAGATCATCTTCGAGAATGAAGGACAAAAAAACATCATCAGAAACATCACACATCCAATGCAAATTATGATCCAAAATCCCTTACTCTTAATAGTGATTGAGACTTTCAGTCTTATTTTATGAATTATGTACAAGTGTTTCTAATTCAATCCTAAGCATCTGGTAAAAATTTGGATACAAACAATACCTCTTAATAACTCAAAAGTTTTTCTACTTGTGTGACCCTGGGCTAGTTACTTAACCTGTCTGCCTCAGTGAGAATGATAATGGAACCTACCTCCAAGCGTTATTGTGAACATTAAATGAAAATATTTGTAAAACAGTCAATACACTTCATAAATGGCTGCTCCTTCAAAAATGAAAATAACTTAATAGCTTCATTCAATCTATTATTCATTATTCAAGCTATTATTAATTTATTTTTTGCCTAGTGTCAACAACAAAAATAAAGCAATAGTTACCATTTGTATTGTGCTTGAATGTCTGCTAAACACTCAATATATGTTGTCTTATTTGACCCTCACAACAACCCTGTGAGGTATAGATGAGGGTCACATGCTAGTAAGCATCCAGGACCTTTTGGACTCAAAGTCTAAACTCTCTACTGAGCCACTCTGTTACCTGATGTGACCACATTTATACCACATGCTCCCTTTCATCTTAAACCAATTTCTTTTATGTATATTCAATTTATCTCCCCCCATCCGCCAATAGAGTTTATCACTTTTCTTGATACTTGAATTGTTTTACTTAACTTTTTCTTATTTCCCTGTCCTTGCCTAGTCAACTACCATTTTTTGTGTTCTTGAATCTTCCACTTTAGTTCTGCTTCATAAACAGGTGTCCTAAATGCATCCAGACCCATCCTTTCATAATCCTTTCAAAAACTGCTTATTTATCCCTGATATTCCACTTTTATTCTTAGAGTAGAATCTGGAACAAATATCTGGGCAGAAAGGTGGTTCTTTAAATTTTCCTCAATTTCTCCCCAATTTCACTATATTAATCACTCTCAGATTCAGCCTTTGAACTGTTTCACTCATCTGGCCTCCTCCCAAGTTACCTGCATAATTTCATCTTCCTCCTTATTCCATTCAAGTCTCTCTCTGCTCCCTTAGAAGTTTGAAATAGAATTTTCAAATTGTATTAAATTGAGTTGATGCCCTAGTTTGAATTTATAATATATATAAAAGTTGAATGAGGTAACCTTCTTAGTCCTTTCCACGCTGAAATTCTATAATTGAATAACTCACTTTTCTTTCACTTTTATTTGTATATTTCAAGGAAACAAAGACAACCCAATATAGAAGTATCTTTAGGAATTTGGGGTTCAAATTCAGACTCTGATACTTAGTACTTAAAACTGCACTGATTTGTAGAACACCATATATGTATATACATAGATATGTGTGCATATGCATATATAAAATATATGTATATATGTTATATATATAAAATGTATGTCCATATATTATATGAATCTAAATATATATTTATACATATATATAATATACATATACACGATATATGATAACTGTGTTTGTGTTATCTTCTACACTTTATTTACCTCTTCCATTCATTTAAAAAAAATGTTTTAAGGGCAGTCTATTTAAGATTTTATTGGGAGAAGGATGCTTTCATATCATTATCTTCACAGTGTTTAGGGAAGACACATTTGCATGTTCACTCAGATTCCTTTTTTTTCTTTTAATTCTCTCCATTTGATACAGAAATCTGCAAACTTAGTGAATTGATTGCTGCACTCATTCAGATTAGAATCGTTGAAATTTCGGACTTCAGGAATCAAATATAGAATTCCAAGCAGATGATATAATCTCAATTATTTTATTTAACCATGCATGAATACATTGACTTAATTCCTAAATTAAGAATGAAGATTTAGACCACTTTCCAATTATATCCAATCAAGGAGAACCAATTAAGTAGATAAATGAAGTGACATTGAATTAAATTTTAAAAGTTGAAGTAGATAGAGCACTAGCCCATAGGAGACTTGGCATGTGTCCAACAAATCTGCGTGTAGTACAGAAACAGCATCAAGTCCAATGAAATTAGGACACCTGGGTCCTTGTCCTGATTCTTCTCGTTCCTTAACTATGTGACCTTGAGAGTGCTGTATTCTCTTTCAGTCTGTTTCTTCCTTTGTAAAATGAGGAGTTTGGCTAAAATCTCCAAAAATCCCTTCCAGCCCTATTATGATAAGATGCCTTGTCAATTTGATAATCTCTATTCTAAGGTCTCTGTCCCATCTGACTTTCTATACTTCCAAGTTCTACTAACTATCTATCATGTACAGTTACTGATTGCATTATCTTGAACATTTGAAGTCTTTAGGTATACTCATTCTTGCACCAAAATGTTTTCTATGCAGCAAAGTCTTCCTCAAATTTTTCAGACTCCCAGGATTTTTAGATTTACATTTATTTCCCTTTATCTCTGGCACTCTTTTGTGGATTGAATCATGGGCATTACTTAACAGATGTAAAAGAATTCTTTTTATTATGTGGGTGACATTAAAAAAATCCAATTCAGTTAAAGCATCTCTGGCCTACTCTTATTAACTGTTTGAGATATGACCAAATGTGGCAATATTCTGGAGGTAAAAAAATAATATTTTACTGAACACTTGTATAAGTATAGAATTTAATTCCCAATTCATTTTGTGCTGTTTCAATTTATATAGGCCAGGGGTCGTTTTGTTGCTGTTGTTGTAGGGTGGATCCTTTTGGGAGTCTAATGAAACCTACTTACCCCTTCTTAGAAAAATTAAAATAAATACTTGGAGGAAGTGCTAAATTTCAGTTGGAGGTTAATGTTGATAAAGACAATTTTTATTTTCTCACCCCGATTCACAGTTCCCCTTGAAATCTAGTCTTAAACCTTTTAGCTCTGATTCCAGGGTAGATGGTATCCTGGTGGTATTTATAAAGGACACAAATTAAAAATAAGAAGAATTCTAGATAAACTGTTCTAACTGAAAATGTCCTTAAAATCTAGAATTTTATCCCTTAACCCAATAACCATGCAAAAGCCAAAAATCAAAAATCTAGAATTTAAGAGCCAGAAGAGACCTTGGAAAATAAAATTTCAAAGTTGGAGGGGAACCTAGGGCTGAGAACTCTGAATGTCAAAGACTGAGAAGGCCAAATTCCCAGTTATTCAGAGAAGTAACTGATGCCCATATTGACAAAGCTTGCAAGTATATGGGAACAGAGATTACATTCCAGGTTTTTGACTTCTACCACAGCACTTTTTGGTTTCTTTATGATATTCCCCTTGGGATAGTAATTACTTATTGTTCATGTATTTGGAGCTCTGGAAAAAAGAAATATTTTACCCATAGGAATTAGAAATCTCTTCTCTAAGAATTCTGAGGTCCCTCTGGCAGTTCCTTTGGATGAGTACTGCCAGGCATAGTTTTTTATTAGGACCTCCCAGCTTCTAATCCTGGGACCAGTGACAAGCCCACATCCATACCCACTAGTATTGACTCCTTTTGCCTTTTTTTCCAATGAAAATAGTGTGAGAAATTAGTATTATATATAGGGAGAGGCTGTGATATTCTAGATTTAATAGGGTCTACATATATCAACACTAGGGGTTCTTTGCATTAGTTAAATATTTGGCATCCGCTTCCACTTGGCATTGTTCTTTGTGTTCAAATTTTTTTGAACTCTCTACCTTCCAAGTCATGTGGAATTTTAAGATATGTATGAGTGAGAGCTGGAAAAAAGTTTTGAAGTAATCTAACCCAACTTCGCTCATTTTACAGATGAAGGGAATAGTGAATACAAAAACTATGGAAAAGTTTCAAAAAGAGCAAACCACGTTAGACTAATCTTTCAGATATCTAAAACTTGATGTGCAATTTATCATGTCCAAAAGTTAACTCATGAAATTTCCCCTTAAAAACATCAAAACACCACTATTCTCCTAAACCATAAGGCTTATTATCTGAGATATTGTTTGACTCCTACCTGTCTCTCATCCACCACAAGTTGAATCTGTTGTGATGTACTATTTTGTAATTGCAGCATTTTTCAATTATACAATCTTCTCTCCTCTGATACTACCATACCCCTGGTACCGGCCCTCATAACATGTAGATTGGATGACTGAAACAGCCTGTTGGTGAGTTTACTTGCCTAGACCATCTTTCTACTCTAATCTCTACTCCATTCAACCACTAACAAGATTTTCCTGAAGTGCAGATCTAACCATGTCCTGTTTCTGCCCCTATTCAATAAGCTCCAGGGACTCCCTATCAGCTTCAGAATCAAATACAAAGCCCCTCTTGAGTATTCAAAGTTTTTTTATCATAATTTTGTTCTCCTCAACCTTTCCAATCTTCTTACATCTTATCCTTCACCACATACTACTCTTTGATCCATTGACAATGGCCCTCTTTTCATTTCGCAAATAAACTACCCCTAACCCTTGATTCAGGCTATTTTCTCTGACTGACCTCCAAGGTTGTAATGTTCTCCCTGCTTATCTCTGACTCCTAGCTTCCCTGAATTCCTTTAAGTCCCAAGTTAAATCCCATCTTCCACCAGAAAACTTTCTCAACCCCAGTAAATTCAAGTAACTTCTCTCTGACAATTATTTTCTATTTATCCTGCATATAGTTTGAACATATAGATCTTAAAAAATGACATTGAATAGAGATAGTATTAATTTGTGGTTTTCTGAGTTATTATGCCACTTGTATGTTCTATTTAGTGACCCCATTTCTGTTTGAGTTTGATACCTCTGATACCGTTGATTTCCTTGATGAGGTCCAAAGTTATATAGTATTTGTGGAGTTTCTATATAGGTGATGGATTTGGTTATATTTGACTCTAGAAACCTTCCCTTAGAACACTGGGTAGAAGTGTCAGAAAAAAGAGAAGTAGCTTAATCAAAGGAAATGACCCTGCAATTTAGAACTATTTAGTAGCAGAATGTATTTCCTTCAGAGGTGCTCAGGTACCATTCTTTACTGATGGTTTGTAGGCAAGTCAGATGCCCACTTCTCGGGTAGATTTTAGAGTAAGGTCTTGTGTAGAAAGTTTGGACTAGATAGCCTTAGAAGTCCTCCCCTCACAGATTCTATTATTTTGTCTATCTTTAATGTAAACTCCTCAAGAGCAGGAAAATAAGAATTTAGACTTGATTTTGTCTACAGCACCTACTTTCATGTCCATTATATATAGCATGTCTCCCAAATTCTTGATGCACTTTTAAGTTATTAAAACTTACTCTCTTAAGGCTTAAAATTGCTCAAAACTTTTGGGGTACCCAAGACAATAAGAATTGAATAAATGATTATTGATAATCTCAATGATATTAAATAACTCTGCTGTTTACCTTTGTTCTTGAATAGAGTGACTTTTAGTGGCTTAAAAGAGAGCTAACACTGAAATCTGGAGAATGAAATTTAACCCTTACTGTTTGATGATGGTGAAGTTATTTAAATTTAAGCTTACACTGGACCTTAAAGTATGTAAAATATATGTTGAATATATTAATAAAACATGTTAATAAATATATTACTAATGAATAAATCAATAAATATAGAATATATAAAAAGTATGCAAGCTATGCTGAATCCCAAGATTCTATAAGAGGCCTGAGTCACTGAGGAAAATTAAATTTTAAGCTCCATTCATCTTACAAAAGTTTTGTTCCCCCCCTCACTATCTCATTAATAAATAACATCAGGTCAGGCAAGATTCAAAGACCTTTTCCACCAACAAAGAATAGAGTATTGATATTCTTTTCTTATTCATTAGCTCTTTTACCTCGGAACACAAACCCCTGGTGATTAGAAGAGAGAAGGGAAAAAGATATTTTTAATTCTATTTCCATTATTCTTAAGTGCTCAGATACAGGATTGTTGCATCCAAAATATGTAGCTCGTGTTTTCATTAGTCATGGGACATAGTCATAAATCTGGCTAGATCAAAGGTTTAAAGGCTGGGAAAGACTATAGAGATCATCTACTGCTAGTCTAACATTCTTATATAGGTCTAGGGAAGAAAAGTGACTTTTCCAGGTAATAAAAAAAAAAGCTTTGGATGCTTGGGCTTCATTCCTGATACTCTTTCTATTAGAACACACCATGTTTTATAATCTGCTTGGATTTATAACTAGTTCTCTGGGGTATAGAATCATTATGTAGCTACTTAGGGAGATAATATTTGTAGGCAGTCAAGGTTCAAGGCAAGCACAAGCAATAACTCTGAAACAAAGCAAAATTACTCCAGACCTTGGGGTCACAGGAAATTTCAACCTTGGGGAAAAAGAGGTCTTGATAGAGTTTGAAGTCAGACTGAAAGTTTTGCGTTTACACAGATGTCTCCATTATCTATCTGAAGCATCAAGGGCCCTCCTGCCTTTGTTCTTAATCCTTGTGGGCCTAAGGAGTGATACTCAGAGAATCATTAGAAAAATGGTGACTTTAGATTGAAGAAATATGGATTTGAAACCCAACAATGGCCATTAAACTTTCTTCATGTTCTTTATCTGTAAAATGATCATTTTTCTACTCCTTCCCTCTTAGGACTGTTGGAAGTATATTGTAATTCTTAATGCAATTTCATATACATAAAAGTTATTATACTTACATGGTATAATAGAGAGAATGCTGAGTTTGGAGCCAGAAAGTCCTAGGCTAAATTCTTCCAATTTTCAGTTTAGGCATGTGATTCAAGGAAAATTATTTCATCTCTGAGCTCCACAAGAAATGTTCCAGGACTTAGAGGGAATTTACTTCCAGGGGGTTCCTCACATTTCTAAACCAAAAATAAACTGAAATAAAAGAATTAATACTGGACTAGATTCCAGGAGATCTCATTTATGTTAATGGCTTGCTGTATAGCATTGGGAAAATTATGTCATCTACCCAGACTTTGGGTACCTCCTTAATAAAATGAGGGATTAGACTGCTTGATCACTAAGGTACCCTTAAGCTCTAATATATTCATCACGGTCTCTCCACTATTATTTATAATTGTTTACATGCCATATTACTGCTAGTAGAGTATAAACTCCTTGAGGGCACCATCTCTGCTGCCTTTATCATTCATTGTCTCTTCAGTATTTAGTGTATTTTGTGTGTAATAGATATTTAATACATTTCTTTTAACTGGAAAAGAATTAGTGTTCTTTTCATGTTGAAAAGCATTACTGGTCAGAGAAGCATGTTACTCCCATTTCCAGAAAAAGTGCCCATCTCAGTACTAGGGCCATGACAGAAACATTCTGACAGCTGTAGCCTTTGTGGATTTTCCTGAGGCGAGAACAGATTTAATATGAACAAGGAACTCTCTACAATTTAACAGCTGGAGACAATGCATAAGGCTAGGTAGGGGAGCATTCTAGTGTTCTATAATTCTTTACTGCAGATACAATTAGAAGGAAGATACTGCCACTGTTTCAGAAACTGAAAAATTATATCTTCCCCCCAAAGTCAAAAGATTTTGGTTTTATGGGTGAACCTTGAATAATCCCAATTTATCTTATTTCACACCATCTATAATTTAATATACCAGAACCATTCTATTTATATCTGTAAGTTCCTTGTTTGTTGGCTTATTCACATGAATTCAATATTTTGAGTGAGTGTGGACATAATAATGTGCCATCCATTTTTAGAATAATAGTCTGATCATGGGTGGTGATCTTTGGCTTGGTGCTGTTGTTTTTTTAATCATGGCTTCCAAATACAAATTGACATGGAAAAGGATTGCCTGTCACTCATTAAATCAGCCAGAACCTCAGATTTCTAGGGCTTGCTGTTCCCTTTGCTGGCTATCATAGCATAATTAGTATAATAACTGTGGGGGAGGTAACGGAAGGAGGTGTGTCCTTTATGCTCAAAGTTTGGCATTCAAGGCTAAGATAAATTTTCTCAGAGAGTAGGGGAGAAGAGAGGAAGAATGGGAGTGGCTGATCCACAGATGAATGTTCTCACTCACTTAGATCTTCTCTATTTGTCTGGTATCTTGCCAGGCCAATTTATCTGAAGGACCACACAAACATTGAAATCAAACGGACAGAGTGAGTGTTTCCATGCGAGTTCAATTAAATGAGTGACTTAACTGGTTTAGGTTTAAAACTCTGAAATCAGAGTTGCCATCCCCAGGATCCAGGAATTGTAGGAAATGGGGGTGAACTGCGTGATGTGGATTATATCCTAAGTTAATAAAGGTATAGTTGTGGTGAAACCATAACACCAGAGACATTTATTATTTGAAGGATCTTAGAATACAGAATAATAGAGTCAGAAGAGACCTCAGTAAACAGAATTTCATAGCTGAACATGGTCTTAGAGGTCTAAGAATATTATGATTAAAAGGGACTAAGGAAATCTGGGGTAAAGTATATGAGTCATTGAATAAGGAGACCAAAGATATGATTTTGAATCCAGGCTCTACCACCTAATAGCGGGCTAGATAATAGTGACTAGAGATGGAAAACAATTTTAACGTCATAATCACATTACAAGTAGTTGTTCTGACTTATGTGTGACTAATCTGAATCTCAGGGCTCCTAGGTTGGAAGTAGAAGCATGTGTCTAGTTAGATGAAGAAGATGATTGGAAAAGCAATGAAATGTAGCACAAGAATGACCAAAGAGAAGCATGGTGGATGTGGTTAGATTTGGAATACTTTCACAGTGTACAGACCCAGATCTCTGGGTGAGAATGGAAAATCAAATTATAACTTCTGTGGAATATGGGTTGGAGAAAGGAGAGACTTTAGGTAGGTATATCAATTAAAAGACTAATGTAAAGGTCCAGATGAGATATAATGAAGATAAAACACAAGGAGGCAGGTATGTGAATGGAGAATGAGAGTTGTTTTGAACTTACTGTAGATGAAAAGTGAAAGCCTTGGTGCCTGGTATGAAGGATGGTGTTGCCCTTAACTGAAATAAGAAAGTTTGGAAGAGGGGTAAGTTTAGGGTAAACTATGATGAGTTATGTTTTGGGCATAAGTTAAGATGACTATGGGACCTCCAGTTATAAAAAAAAACAGTGGGTAGTTGGTGATAAGAGACCAGCTCAGGGAGGTGACTAAGGTTGTATTTGTAAATCCCTGAATGATCATGAGACATTTAAAACCATATGGTTTTTGACACAGGAATAGATTAGGAAATGTAATGGAGTTCATTCATTCAGTGACAAACAGTCCTCACCTGCTGTGGCTTATAGTCACAAAATCAGTTCTAAAAACATTTCTGAAATACTAAACCCACTAATCAATACCTGAAGAGCATTACTGCCATGAGGTCATTTGAAAAGAACCAAGATAAGCCTTGGGTTGATCTTGCAGGACTTATTTAGTAATTATTTATAAAGGCAAGCAGGAAAATAGAAGTCTGTAGGACCATATACTTATACTTCCCTGAACAATATGCTTAGCTTTGGCATAAAGACAATATACGAATCCCTTTCCCCAGCTACATGCT
This sequence comes from Macrotis lagotis, assembly GCF_037893015.1. Lineage (NCBI taxonomy): Eukaryota > Metazoa > Chordata > Mammalia > Peramelemorphia > Peramelidae > Macrotis > Macrotis lagotis. The sequence goes on from NC_133660.1 coordinate 215,844,642, forward strand.
GAAATGATAAAAGGGAAGAAGCAAAATAAGGGAAGTTTTTCAGGGGGGCAGTAGAGAAAGAAGAACATGGATGCTCTAAGAAGGAAAATGAGAGAAATCAAAAGAGCAATCAAGTGATGGGAGGAGGGTCAGTTAAAAAATGAAGAAAGAAATTTGAAAGATTAATTTTTAATGAGGGTGGGGGTGGAATGATCCAGGTATGATTTTATCCATGTGAGGGATTCTAAGGGTAAAAATTCCTTTCTCAGATCTTCAAATGGTCTGTCATTAGCCAAGTGCAGTCTGAGCCTGACTGTATATGGTGAACTAGGTGAATTTCCACTCACCTTTTCATCAGTTCAAATAGCTCAGTATCAGGGTAGAGTTTTCATAGTGGAGTACATTAATTGCCTGGATACTGGGGAATGTTTTCTTTGGGTCTTTTCAAGAGTGGTGCTATTTTAGGTAAGAAAAAGGAGCATAGCAGCAAACCAAGTAGTAAGGTGACTAGAGGTGTATGGCTAGATGGAGTAAGACTAGGGAAACCCTAGGAGCTTTTCCATTAAGATCAATGGCAAAACAAGAGTATTTTCATTGCCCTTGTAGATAAAACTAAAAAAAATTCTGGTTGCAATAATAAGACAAGTATGAGAAACATAGGAAAAGAGGAGACAATAGGATTCATTTGTAGATAATATGGTATTTTACTTAGAAAATATGAGAAATTCAATAAAAAATCAAAACAATCAGTAACTTTATCAAAGGGGCATAATACAAAATAAGTCAATCAAACACCGAATGACTACTGATTGACTGAGTTCTCTTTAATTAGACTGTTCTTTTAATAGTGGTTCTCAAAGACAGAAATGACTTGCTTACAATCATATTGTAAATCACAGTAGAGTGAGACTTTAAAGATTTTTCTCAAATTAACAAATCCAATTCAATAAGGAACCAGAATTATTTCTCCTTGATAGCTGAGCTAATCCTCTTCTCAGAAAAGCACACTGTTGGGGTTTGCAGCCTACTGCACAGTCAATGGTGACTCCTTTGAGATACACATTGGCTTTTCAAACCAGCCAAATTTTTTAATCTTTCCGTTTTTGCTCTCAGGCCAGTGGCATATGGCAGGCAGTTGGAGCTCAGTGATTCCATGGAGATTCTCAAGTATCCAGAAGAAAGTGACTGATTATTGGAATAAAATATTCCTTTGGTTACATCCTCAGAAGAAATAATAACATTTGGCAGTAAAGTCAGGGTCCCTACATTCAGTACTTTAAGCAAATAAATTTTACTTGCACCATTAAAATTGACCAGAAGGCCAATGGTTAGTGGCAGAAATAAAGTGAAATGTTAAAATTTATGAATCATTGGAATCCATGAAGGATCCACATACATTCTAGAGGGTGGGTCCTGACATGGGTAGGTTTTGATTAAAGAAGATAAATTGAAGACATTCCAAGTATTAGGATTATGTGTGTTTGCTTGTGGGATTCCTGTAGAGGCTCCCTTAGCAACATAGGAAAGCTATGGAGAAGTTCCATGAATTTTATCTTTTAAGCAGTTTTGATTTTAGTTAGGAAGGAAAGTTTAACACATATGAAGAATTAAAGTAGAACCAATGGATATCTTTGATTGGAGTCACAAAGAGTATAACTGAAACAACTCAGCAACAACACTATAAGGATGAAGAAACAAACTTATCAGAATAACTTTCCTAAGAATACATATCTAGAAAGTGTAAGTATCTTAGTTTGTGGATCAAAATCCAGTGCTACATTTATAGCAACTCATTTTGCAAAATGAGGTTTCAAATTGTAACATCTAATATACATCTTCATACCAAATGGTAGAATTAGGAGTTGAACTTAGTCCTTTTTGACTTCAGATCTAATATTCTTTCCTCACTTCCTCTCCCCATTATTCTTTGTAGTACTTAAGCTTAAAAAATAAACAAACAAAAATGTAGAGTAGAAGGACATCAGCAATATTTGTCACTAATGTCTATGGCACCTGGGGCAACCCTTGAATTTTTGTGAGAATAGTTTGGAAAGCCTTCAACACAGGCTGGTCCAGGCACGTTGGTTGACAATGAGACCTGTGCTAATGGATACTGTTAAGCAAGTAATAATTTGCCTGCATTATGGAAAGATAGGCATGCATTTTCTTGTCCTTAGATAAACAAATAGACCTTTTGTTCTTCTGTCTCAGACTCTAGTATCTGTTAAAACTGGTGTTAAATAAATACTCATAGAGGCACATTTATAAATACCCTCCTTTCAAACTTTCATCTTACTCCACACCCAAAGATATTTAGAGAAGGAGCATAGAATAAATGCCAACTTTGGGGTTGTTGCAAAGAAGAGTTAGAATGTGATTAAATAATTGAAATATTGCCATTTAGCCAGTCAATTACAGCAACCTTCTAACTGCCTCTAGTCTCCCTCTATTCCAATCCATCCAAACAAATGCTACTTTAATGTTCCTCATGGAGTCAACTAGTATAATGGATACCATGCTATGGTTCCTCTTACTTTGCCTGTATTCCTAATCAAAGTAGCACTCCCTAGTCAGTCTCCCCCATATTTATTATTTCCTCCAATAGAATGTAGGCTCCTTGAGAGCAGGGATTGTTTCCCTTTTTTTTTCATTGTTTTTATTCTCATCAAAAGTGATTTGTATTTTGTTATTATTGAATCATCTTTGGTTTTTCATGATCCCATTTGGCATTTTTTGGGGGATAGATATTGGAGTGGTTTACCATTATCTTTCCCAGTTCATTATAGAAATGAGGCAAAAAGGGTAAAGTGACTTGACCAGGGTCACATAACTAGTTTGAGGTTGGATTTGAACTCATAATGATGAGTCTTCCTGACTCCACACCCAGAGCTTTTTGCAATATGATGCCACATCGCTGCCCACTAAGTACTTAGTAAATCCTTAATAAATGCTTTCTCCACCCCATTCATTCAATCATTAGAGCCATTTTAAAATGTCTGATGATTATTCAATAAATGAATGATTAAATCCTTAGCTTAATGGTGAAGAAACTTGAGTTAATTTAATCAATATCTTTAAGAAACATTTATGAAGTGGCTATTTGTAATCAACGCTGTGCTGGTTTCTCTTGGACAAATTAACATTTTTAATTAGAGGCACATCAGCAAACATTTGTCAGATTTGAGCAAGGTCTGCCAGTGAGCCAAAGGAGTAGAGCCATATTTGGTCATCAGTGATCAGCTGAGAGTCAAGTATAGAGCTTAAGCAGTTAAGGAGGTGTTTGGTCCAGCTATTAGAAGGAAGGATGAGATGACCAAGAAAGGGACTTCAGAATATGATTTCTAAGGCTCTTCTCAATCTGATGCCACCATCCTTTTCCTTGCTTATATCTTTAACTCCCTTTCTTTCTTTGCACTTAAATTAATCCGGTTATTCTCATCTTTAAGTAGGAAGGTTAAGCAGGGTATGCTCATCAGCATACCCTGCTTAACTGCCCTACTTAAGGCCTCCTCTCCCCCTGTGCTTTTTCCCTTTTCCCCCTACTTGTATTCTTTAAGGGTAAATAGAGGCACCAATTCTTCCACCAAGATTGCTCTGATGCCCCCTCTTGGTCAAAGTTTCCTTTCTTATATAATGTAGAACATTGATCTATATTTCTAAAATATACTTCTATGATATTAAGTGAAAGTCATCTTTCTTATAGGTTATACACTAACAAGTAAAGGAGTACTATTTAAATGTTGTATCTCTTATACTTCCTGGCACAAATGCACAGTCAGTGATAAATAATATTGTTGAATTAAGATTGAATGAATGGATTTTTTAAACAAATGAATGAATAGGCTCATGGGTATTTATAGTTTACTTCAACCAAAATATAGAATAAAATATGGAAATAACATGCCACAGATGATACCAATGGGAGCCTTGTTGGGTAGGACCATCCAAATAGGTTAATGGAGTGTATATGTGAGGAAATTGAAGATAAAACCTTGAGACTAGTCAGAACCAGCAAGAAACATACCCTGATTGAGAGTAAAATATCCCTAGCATGCTACTGCAGCTTCAATTCAGTCTATAGAGTCAAAGTAGAGAGGGAATTACATTGAAAAAGTTGAGTCTGACTCTACCTCCTTTAATAAGCATGGTAGAAACCTTGTAGGGTGTGAGTAGCTAAGATTTAATGAGTCCTTGACTCAGAAAGCAGCTGTGCTTCTTGATATTAATTAATATTGAAAGTAGACAGGGAAGTAAACGATAAAAAAGCCCAATGTGTTGAAAGTAGCAGAACTAGAATAGATCTCCAACCTCCTCGTCTAAATACTGACACCATCTTTTTTTTTTTATATCACATTTTCACGCCCATATTACAGAGGAGAAAACTGAGGACCAGTGAAGTAGTATCTTACTCATACACATTGAGTAAACAGTAGAGCTGATCATTTCATTAGGTTAGTCAATTTTTGAAGATAAAGGAGAAGGATTACAGACAATAGTTAAGATCTCAGATGTCATCAGTTTGAACTTTCTGTTGTAGCATCTGTGGGTGTGTAAAAATCCATCAGATGCTGAGTGGATGCTGCTCCAGGAACAAGAAGGACTCTGTCTTAATCTCCATCTCCTTGTCTCTGTCTGTCTGTCTGTCTCTCTCTTGTTCTTTCTCTTCAGTCTCCATGCCTCTGCATGAAAAATGAAGGAGAATATTCTATGCCACAATAGATTCTTTCCTTACCTCCATCTCTCTTAGCTTTCCTAATTATTTCAAAGCCTAGCTCAAATGTCACCTTTAATACAAGGTCCTAATGCCTCCAGGTGTTCCTGCCACACACACACACACACACACACACACACACACACACATACACACACACAAACACCCATACCCATCTACCCATGTTACCTTAAATTTGCTTGATAAATTCCCACAGATTCCCTCAATATACTTAGCTCCTAGAATACACAAACTATCTGAAATGTATTTTTTTAGGGTTTTTTTTTAGGTTTCTGAAAGGCAATGGGATTAAGTGGCTTGCCCAAGGCCACACAGCTAGGTAATTATAAAGTGTCCAAGGCTGGTGCTTTATCCGCTACCCCACCTAGCCGCCCTCAAATGTGTCTTGATAGCATCCCTACTTAGCAAAATCATGGACACATGATAGATGCTTAATAAATGACAATTTAGGAAAAGTCACCAGCACATAATAGGTGCTTAATAGATTTTTACTTTAGTAGTTGTCCAGTTATTATCTCCATTTGCAAATGAAAAGTGAAGTGGCATGTCATAGTGATTTCAGAGTCAATAAGATGTGGGTTAAAGTCTTTCCTCTGACACATATGTGGATGAGGCATGTACAGTTCTGAACATCAAACCACTTTCTAAGACTATAATTTAAAGATGGCTTGTGAACTTCATTGGTAGAGGTAATTTTACACTGAAGAAATCCTAGGTTCTTGACATGGTGACATCCTGATTCTTTGCTACTGAAGTATCCATTAGAAAGGACCTTTTATGAGATTTTTCACTTTAAGAAAGGAAGGAAAAAATTGGAAATGATTTGTGTTTAACTGAAGCCTCTCCACTGCATTTTGTGCCTCTTTTATATTCTGTTGGTTTGCTCTGTCATCACATGGGATCCTCTTGAGACAGCTCCTGGAAGAAAATAAAGCTTAAGTCCCTGGCCCTCTGTGAAAGTGTTCATTTGGGTTTGGAAGGTATTGTTAGTCCTCTGGGACTGTGGTCTCCTCAGCTTTTAGAAAATAATGTCAGTTGCTTTGGGGAGGGAATGCTAAAATATTTGTGGTTTGGTTGAAATTGATTGGGCTGGAGAAACCTGAAGATTGTATTGCCTCACTGCTTTGTGTAGCAAGTTAATCCTTCCTTGCATGACTATTAAATTCTGGAAGTTTGACAGGTCTAGGGTAAATTTATCCATTATCAGTAACAATAATAGTAACTAGCATTCATGGAGTTCTTGAAGGTTTAAGAAATGCTTGACATATATCATCTCATCAGAATCTCATAATAACCCTGGGAGGTTAGGATTGCAAATGTGGTTATTCCTATTTCCAGATGAGGCCCTGAGAGAGGGAGTGACTTGTCCATGGTCATAAGAGCAGAAAGGAGCAGAACCCAGCTTTGAACCCAGGTCACAGAGGCAGAGATTGTTAGAAATGCATGATTAAAATTTAGAGATCATTTACCACATCAAACTCACACACACACACACACACACACACACACACACACACACACAAATAGGAGTGATAGCTGGTGCAATTGTCAGAGACTTTGACATTAGAGGGTTTGATTGTACCTGTGCTTTAGAGAAACCACTTTGGCATAATATGAATTGGATAGTGGAGTGCCTGGGAACAAGGGGATCATTAGGAACCTATTGCTATGGGGCAGACAACAAGATGATAGACTAGGGTGGTAGATGGCAAAACGGGGACAATACAAGAAACCTTGTAGTGGATGAATTGATATATTTTTTTAAAGTCACAAGATGTATGTTTTCTTTTTAACATGGCTAATATGGTAATATGTTTTAAATGGCTTCACACATGCAAATGATATTGCATTGCTCATTTACCTTTGGTGTTCACCTGTTAACTATCTCTCAACTGTGGCTCCCTGAAGCTGGAAAATATATACATATATATATATTATATATATATATATATATATATATATATATATATGAAATGGCCATACCTGAGTAAAATCAACTCAGTAGGCAAGCTAAACCAAGTTAAGATTTAAGATTTAATAACTGGCCTCAGACTCATCAGTGAATTAGGGGTATGTCTACTTCAAGTAAGTGAGGTTCACCCAGCTAAATGCACAAATGAGAATATTTATTCCAATAGTCATGAAGGAAATGGTAGCAGACATTGTGGAGAGCTCAGAGCTTGATCTAATGTTGAAGACATCAAGATCATCCATCACATCTTGGATCTTTGCCAGTCTTCTTGACTTCTGTCCTGCCACTGGATTTTGATGACCCTGGAAGAGCGAAGTGAGGCTGATGACTTTGTGTAACTTTGCCTCACTTAAATTCAACTCACCCATAAGTCCAGACATCACCCATGTTCTCTTTAAAAATGAATAATAAACAGTAGCAACATCAAATTGCTTGCTTTCTCAAGGAGAAGAGGAACTGGAGGAAGGGAGAGAATTTTGAACTTTAAATTAAAAAAATAATATTAAAACTTTTTACAAGTAATCGGAAACTATTTAGCAATTTATAATATATTTTTAAAAAGTCATAAGAGGTAATAATCCCTTCCTTCATAGGGCCCACAACTTGGTAAGAGTGGTTCACAGAAAGCCCCATTCAGAAATAAACAATAGCATTATTTGTTTAGTTCTATAGAAGAGCCAAAACATTCCCTGGCTGAAATGATTCCAAAATGGGACAAGTTTTCAAAGTCCCAGTGATCTGGTAATTAAATGATTAGACCCCCATAATTATCCTCCCAGGAGAATGAAATCAATATAGGTCCCAGGTGCAAATATCTTGCTGCCTAGGAGAACTTTTAGCATTTGTCATTGGTTGTCTTGCAAACATGAAGATAATAGTTTTCTAAGAGACTTGGGAGAAAATGTAAAGGCAAAGTCAAAAAATCAAAAAAGTTGAGTCCCATGATTTTACTGGCAGACCTAGCCCAACCTCTCTCATTTGTATTTAGAGGGACTTGAGAGACACAATACATTTAATGAGTTTGTAGGAGGTATACTTCAGCATAATTGGGTTAACCATTGGAAAATACCATTACCTCCATCAGGTAAATGTTTAGGCTCTTTGATTTCAAGCTTATCTCAGTTTTATAGGTGACAATCAGAAGTATTGTCATTATTAAATTCTAAAAAGGGGTTATTAAAATACATTAGCTAATATAGAAAGAGGAGATAGCTGCTTCCAAAAGGGAGTAACAGCAAATTGCCATTCAGTAGTTAAACTCCATGATCTGGTAAAACTTTAGACTCAGAGTCAGAAGACTTGAGTTTGTCTTGGGTCTCTCACTCATTAGTAATGAGATCTTGGGGAGTCCCTTAGCAGTTTGCTTATCTGCAATATGGTCAAAAAACTTTGTTTCAGATAAAATATTGCTAAGCATAAAACTACATTTTCAAAATTAACTACTACATTACATCAAGTATTCATCAATTGAGGAATAAGCATTTATCTAGTTCCTCTCATAGAGTAATAGTGGTTCCTGATGGTCCTTTAGGTGTCTTCCATGTCCAAATCTAACATCCAGACAGTCAGGGACTCTATGATGCACTAGAGAATACAATGATGAAAAATCAAATAGTCTCTGACCTAAAGAATCTTCTTATATTGCATTGGGGGAAGAAAGTGTGCACAAATATGATTGTTTTCTTTCTTTGCTTTCTTGGAACATTTCATGAATTGCTGGACCAAAAAAAAAAATCACTCCTAGTGAAATTTGAATTGGTCCTTGCATGGCAAACCATTAGCCTACTGACTTTATACCTCAAGAGTTTACAATTTAGTAACCTAGTCTACTGGCATAGGGGACCCATTTCTCTTAGTGCTCTGAAACTATTGGTCAGGTTTCTTTGACTATCCAACACTTAGAATTTAACATATAGTAGATTATAAATCCTCCTTAAAAATTAATTTGAATGAAGCATCAGAAGAGGATGTGAATGGAAGAATCATTTTATTATGTCATTATCCTTAGAAATGAGTCAACATTCTGCATATAATGGATCTAGGGAGCATAACAGATTTTCCAGGCCTAGAGTCAGGAAGTCTCATCTTTCTGAGTTCAAATCTGGCCTTAGACCCTGGTGAGTTAACTAACCCTGCTTGCCTTGGTATCCTCATGTGTAAAATAAACTTGGGAAGAAAATGGCAAACCACTATACTATTTTTTGCCAAGAAATCTCTAGATGACATCACAAAGAGTCAAACATGGCTGAAAAATGACTAAATGTTTTTTTAAAAAAAATTGTAAATACGTAGAACATTATCCTAGGAGTTAGGAAGAGCCCCATTTCTGATACATATTGACTGAATGTACCTGGGTAAGTTCTTTAGTCACCTTTTTATTTCAAGCATCTCTCTCTAAATGTAAGTTGCAGAGAAGGTATAACCCTATGTTTTCAGAAGGTATTTCTTGTCAGCACTCTAAAGCAATATAGCAAAAGTTATGATAACATGATTTTAAATGATAACAATAGGGAGAAAAATAAAGGCTAGATCTCTGATTTTATTGAGTTAGGAGACATCCAGATGAGAAAATTCTCTTTTTTAATGCAAGGCAGAATCCTTTTTGCAGTTTGTAGTATTAAACATTATATGAGGTGATTCATTCTGAGTTAACATATTCCAACTTTAAAGTGATTTCCAACCATTTTCTCTTAGAAAATGTCCTTAAACAAGAACAAGAATGACTTTTTACCATTAATATTACATTGTTATAAATACAATTATCTGATCTTAGACACTTCACTTTGCCATTCTGAGCCTCAAGTTTGTTTTAACCCTGAGAGGTTAAAGGCAGATAACCCTTAATTGGTTCAAGGTTACACAGCCAGTATGTATCAGAGGCAGGTCCATAATAATCCAAAATCAGCTCTCAAATTACTACACCAAGCATAAAAATTGTAACATTAAAATGAAACATATTCTACACATTTGGGTCATGAATTACCTGGAGAGAAAAAGGGTTGATATTCTTGAACCTTTATTGAGTATTGGTTTGGAATTTAGGTCACTGAAGAGAGTGTTGGACAAAGGGTGAAGGGATCTAAATTCTAGGGTCAGTTTTGTTCAGTCCTAACTGTTTGATTCCAATTATATCACTTCATTGCTCTGGGATTCAGTTTATTCATCTGTAAAATGATGTTGCAAATGAATCATTTAGGTCCCTTCTAGTTCTGGGAAGCTAGAATTCTTCAGAACTCATCAGGGTTAAATCCTTTCTGAAGTCAATAGAGTGATAACTAGAGATTTTGGTGCTTCAGTCAACTTTCTCTACATGTGCTAGAGCAAATGGCAATGAGTATGCCTACAAATTAACTTTTTAAGACAATTCCGGCTGAATGTTTAAGGATAGGGAGGAAGAAGACAGAAAGATATCTCAGTCTTCTGGACATGAGATAGCATGAACAGAGATCCTGGGATACCATGAGCAGGCTGGTAGAGAAAATTTCACAGGGAAAATCAGAGTTCAACTGGGGAGTTGTTGCTAAGGGGAACCCTTTACTCTCCTAGAAGCTCATTTGATGACTTACAAGTAATAATTAGACCATACTAATAGCACATTTAGTATTTGGAGAAGATCTAATCGGAGGTCTGTAGACTCCAAAATTAGTGTGCTATAAACTTCATTATAGTGCCTTATTACTTGTTGGGTCCATTCACTCCTTAGGTGGTCTAATGGATAGGATTTAAGAATATATTGGAACCAGACCCAACTCTCAAGAAGTGACTGTTAATTTGTCCTTAAAAGCATTTGCCCTTCAGAAATTTCTTAGCTGTGTGACCCCAGGGAAAACACTTGACCTCAATTTCCTCATCAGTAAAACGCGGGTGGTAATAATAGCACCTGCATCCCAGGGTTGTTTTGAGGATAAAGAGATAATGTTTGTAGAGTACTTTGTAAACCTTAAAGTACTATATAAACACTATCATCATCATCATCATCATCATCATCATTATTAACTATTATTTCTGAAAGGATCTTAAAATAAAAAAATAAACCACAGTGGGAAAATTTGGTGTCTTCATCATAAGGATATTTTAAAATATGAATTCTGAGGAGAGAATTATGTAGCACTTTCTCCTTTGAAATACTGAAGTGCAAATTGCTAAGCAAATGGAGAATTCAAATATGATCTCCCTCCCAAATTTCCAAAATGAGTTTCTATTCCCAATCATTTCAGAAAGCACTTCTAATTCAAATGGGAAAAGGTTCCAGGCTTTGATACATTTTTTGATAGTTCACTGGTTTCCATATATAGTAAGTCCAAAAATACATTTAGACTTTACATGATCTTGTGCATAGCAAGCTAAACTCATTCTGTGGGTGTTGTTTAGAGAATCACAGATCCTAGACTATCAGCCAAAGAGGGAGATTTTGCACATAGCCCATAGACTGTCAAAAAGGCCTTGTAACACAGGTCATAGGAGGTTATACCCAGAAGAAATCTTAGAATGTATAATGTTACAGCTTGGAATGACCCTTGGGGATCATCCCACCCAATCTCTACATTTTATATTAGAGCAAACCAAGGCTCAAAATGGTAAAATGGTCTGCCCAATATCAGGCAATTATGTTTCTAACAATGTAATTTAAAAAAAATTGTTCTGGTCCCTATTTAAGAGTACCTTGTCAGAGAAATTGGCTTGATTCCATTTAAGTTCATTGTAACTCTGAATCACATCACTGCTCTCCTTCTGGAGAACAACAAACTCTTTGGGGAGCATGACTTGCTATAAAATTGTTTAACTACTTCAAATTTAGGAGACGTGATAATCCTACTAATTTATTATGAAATATTGCACAAATCACCTCATACATGTAAGCCTCAATTTCCTCATCAATAAAAATGTTGTTGATGGGGTAGATTTTGTAAACCTTAAAGCATTCTACAAATATGAACCATTATCATTATCATCATCACCATTATCATTATTAATCTCATTCTTTTTATTTTCAAGTAGAGTTCAGGTAGAAATGGACCTGAGACAAGATGTTATCCTGTTATTCTTTTGAATTTAATTCACTGTGAACCATTGCAGGAAGATAAAATTCTTGTCTTTTGACACTGAACAGAAGCATTGAGATGATCTCTTTCCTAATCTAAAATCATTTCCCAGGTTACTTCATAGATCTGAAAGTATGTTTCCTTCTATAAAGCAAGAAGATTGGACTTCTAATCTCTTTTAGTTCTATCATTCTATGTTGTAGATTTTACAGTCTACTTTGGCTTAAGCATGTTAGATCTAGGGTATTTGTAAAAGTTCTACCAATATTTGAATGTCTTTGTTTATCTCAAGATACACTGAGATGTGAGACTGCCACAACAATAGTCTGACTATGCAAACCAAATATGAACTAGAATCACTCTTTTGTGGAAGTCATGCATGGCTTCCTGGGCATCCCCAAGTGTTGCTTCCTTGTGAACTGCATAGAGATGTTAAATGCCCTGGCTTAACATTCTTGGCCTTTGAAGTTGGTCAGTATAATTTACACAGACCTTTCTGTGTCCCTTCTGCTACTAATGGCTTAATAGGCTCCTGCAACCCAGGCCGTTCTGCCTTCTAACTTTAAGGCCTCATGGGGTGGCACCATCTCATTCATCTACCTTGGCTCTTATTTGGATTTATGCCCAGCTTAGGGTTTGGAAGAGCTACTATAAAAGCAAAAACATCTGTTGGAGTTTTATGACCTGCCTGTTTGCCAAGTTCAACAGCCGGCTGATCTCAAACTGATCAGCTCTGCCTTCACCAGGTGGCTCTCCTGTCACAGGAGGATGGCCATGGGCTTTCCAGAAACACTCAGGACCCATTTGGCTGGGAAATGCATGATCAAGATTGACTATATTTATAAATGATGGGGGAAAGTTGAAGAAATGAATGAAGAAATTGTCACTAGAATCATTTTGGTGCCTTGGAAAACCAAACATGCCAGCCAGAATGTACTCTTATCTGACTTTGTAATCAAGTGACCTTGATCCACTGCTTTCAACAGATTCTTTCAGTAATGTAGGTCATGACCTGCAAGTCCTTGGATCAATGAAGCTGGATAAGGGAAAAAAACATATCTTGATTTTTTTTATAAACCTCTCATTAAAATGTAGCATTTTCATCAATCATTTAAAAGCATTATTCTCAGGAAGTCCATAGGCTTTACCAAAATGGCAAAAGGTTTCCAGGATATGCCAAAATAAAAATTTAAGAGTACATGAATATGCAAAATGAACCCAATGTACTACATTCAGAGAAAGTTGTGCTTTATTTTGTGTTTAAATAACACAGACCTTGTAGTGAAGACTTTTATTGTCATGACAAAAGTATTACATTAGCAATCTTAGCACTTAAGTTGAAATCATTACTTTAGAGAATATTTTCTATGGGACCTTGAATATTTTCTATGCGATCCTTTCTCAATTTAAGCCTCAGTTTCCCCATCTGTAAAGTTGTTGAAATAAGACTGGTAGAATCCCTGAAGAACCCTTTCAGTTCTAAATCCAAGTATTCATAGGATACTTTTTTTTTTAGTGATCTTTGGTTCAACTGGACCCACTTGTGGAAGTGTGCTCTTTTGGGACATCTACAGTTGACAATTCTTTTGGAATCCTACCAGTGGGATTTAGAATCTAAAACCACTAATGAAGACAGTGCAGGATAATGGAAGAACAACCTAAACTCAGTTCGGGTTCAGTTTATACTGTATTACCTCTTCACTGTTTGACACTGAACAAATCATTTCACCAACCATGATATAAATAAGAGGAGCATTGGTATGGGAGTCAGTCTGATTTTCAGTCTAGAATCTGCCATTTAACATCACTCTGACTCAGTTTCCTTTTCTGTAAAATAAGATAAAAACAATATCAACTTGTTGAATCATTGTATTGTAATTACTAAAGTGTTGTACAGGAATCAGAAAGACCTAGACACTAACTTTGTGCCATTAGGAAAGTGAGTTACTCTCTCTGTGCCTTCATTATCTCCTTTGTAAAATGGGGATAATTATTTAATGAATGTTAGAGGGATATATATATATATATATATATATGTACATAAGGGAATAGTATATAAAGGTAAATCTTAAAATTCTACATAAGTGCATTGCATGTATTGCACCAAAATATAATTTCCCTTTGATAACAAACCTAATTTAGTGTATGAAGGACTTCAAGCATATACATATATGGAGAGAGAGAGAGAGAGAGAGAGAGAGAGAGAGAGAGAGAGAGAGACCCCCATTGTGGCCAGCAATACAACACAGCTAACATTTTAAAATCAACAATAGAGAGAGCAATTGGATAAACATTGGGGGAGGTAAAAATTTAGATTAGATCTGTAAGATGCAGTTGAATTCCTGGAGAGAAGGAAGGGGAGAAGGTCATTACAGGGAGAGGAAACAGCAAAGGCTTGGGTCTGGCTCAGGTGAGCAACCTGCTCAAGATTGGTGTTAAGATGAAATAAAGGGGTAGCTAAGTGGTGCAGTGGATAGAGCACCAGCCCTGGGGTGAGGAGGACCTGAGTTCAAATTTGACCTCAGACACTTCATAATTACCTATTGTGTGACCTTAGGCAAGTCACTTAATCTTGTTGCCTTGCCAAAAAAAAAGATGAAATAAGGTATTTGTAAACCTTTGAGCAATTAACAAAAGCAGGTTTACTTTGTTCTAAGATAGTAGACATATAGAGAAACATTTTGTTTCAATAAGATACTTTGCTCAAGTCCTCCTGCCTCCAAAGGGAAATTTCTAGTAAGTTGGGGAGGGTAAGCTGACTCAAGCAGTTTTGGGATACCACCTAGTCTGAGGACCTCAGATTCACATGGGTGGTGTCTTTTATGCCTCTAGGAGATCAGAACACAGAGTAAGGCCACCAGGATGTTGAATTAAAGAGGTCACGGTTTGAAGAAAACCCCACTCCAGACCAATAAACTCTCATTTGGGGGGGGAAAAAATCTACCCTACTCTAGAGAAAGAACTAATGGAGTCTAAATGCAGATCAAAATATTATCTTTCATTTTATTTTTTCATGGTGGTTTTTTTTGGTCTATTTTCTTTCACAACATGCCTAATATGTAAATATGTTTTGCATGATTGCACATGTATAACCTATATCAAACTGCCTACTGTATCAGGAGTGGAAATGGGAATAAGGTAGGGATGGAATTTAAAACTCAAGTTTTTTTAAAAAATGAACATTAAAAATTGTTTTTACATGTAACTAGGGAAAATAATATTATTCAAAAAAAGAAAATCTAATTTATGTGGAGAGAAGTAGAGTGGGAAAACATTGGTAGATGTTAGTCTTATCACACAAGAGTATTGTTGGATATGAAAATCAATAAGGTCTCTGTGTTGGGAAGAAGGGGTAATTAGTATGAATGGTGGGAAATTCTCCTATTTCACTCTGCTACAAATAAGGGTATTATCATGCCTCACTCTGATAATCCTCTGATTTTGTGTTACATGGTAGGATTCATGATTTATGTATGAAATATTTGAAGTAAAAAAAGGTATAGAAGTGAGACATAAATACTAATAATTGTCTGCCATAATTAGTGTCCAGTTGCTAGGAAGAAAGGATGGTGGTACATCAATTCAGTCTGCCTTGTTGTGGAATATATTCAGAGATTTGAAACATACGTGGGTGAGTAGGTGTCATATTGTAATGAACTTCAGGTAATTATCTCTCTGAAGGTCATTCTTTCATCCTACTTTCATTTGATTATTTTTGATAATTTTGAATAAGGGGAGAAAAAAGGATACAACTGCTGGAGGGCCCTTGTTATGATGCCTTATTAGTGAGTGGGTAACCTCCACATAGATGAAGCTTTGATAACTTCAACTTAAATTGGATGGGGCCTGTCAATCATAGGGAAGATATCTTTTGAAGAGGGCCACTTGCTAAGCAGGAATTTGAGGGCCCAAGACTAGAAAAGACCTGAAACAAGTGTTCTTATTTCAAGGGAGGTTCAGTTCATGCCAGAAAGATCTATAACTTCCTATTTGAAATACTTCTTTTTCCTGGTTAAATAAGTGTTAACTCTGACCTTTCTAGCTGATGATGTACTGAAATCTTCTAAGACCTTTCTCTTTCTGATAACTTCTAAATTTAGTGTCCTGATATCAACTCTTGCCCATGTAACCCAAAGGGGCTTTGGTGCTTTGGAACAGGGAAATTGGGAAGAAGGGTAACATGATGCTGCTCTTTAGTTAATTTGTTCCTGACTCTTTGTAATCCCATTTGGGGTTTTCTTGACAAAGCTATTGGTTGGTTGGTTATTTCTTTCTCCAACTCATTTCACATATGAGGAAACTGAGGCAAATAGGATCATATACCGAGTGTCTGAGATCAAACTGAGACTCAGGAAGATGAGTCTTCCTAACTTCAGGTCCCATACTCTAACTATTGTACCACCTGGCTGAATAGGCTACTACTGTGTTAATTAGGCCATATAGTTTGAGGAATCACAGTCTCCTTCTTTTTTTGACTTATTTGTTATCAAGATTTTCCCAAGGACAGACATGGTATAAACTCAAATTTGCTTGCCTGGCAAAAACTTCATTTAACTGCTCAAATAAAACCAAAGCTCAGAACAAATTTTGGGGGAAGCAAATGTCTAAAATATAATCACTAATAAAGTATTTTTCAAATATGCTCTTTAAAAGTATCTTTGGTGATTTTTACCCTTTTTCATAATCTCTTCAGGGTATAGACCCAATAGTGGTATTTCTGGGTCATAGGGTATGCACATTTTTGTTGCCTTTCTGGGCATAATTCTAAATTGCTCTCCAGAAAGGTTAGATAAGTTCACTGCTCCACCAACAATGTATTAGTGTCCCAGATTTCCCATATCCCTTCTAACATTGATCATCCTCCTTTCTGGTCATATTGGTCAGTCTGAGAGGAGTGAGGTGATACCTCAGAAATATTTTAATTTGCATTTCTCTAATAATTTTTTTTGTTTTCTAAACATTTTATTTTATTTTTAAGATTTTATTTATTTTGAGTTTTACAATTTTTCCACTAATCATACTTCCCTCCCCCACCCCCCCCACAGAAGGCAATTTGCCAGTCTTTACATTGTTTCCATGGTATACATTGATCCAAATTGAATGTGATGAGAGAGAAATCATATCCTCAAGGAAGAAACATAAAGTATAAGAGATAGTAAGATCAGGCAATCGTTTCTCTGATAAGTAGTGATGTAGAGCAATGTTCCATATGACTATGGATTGCTTTGATTTCCTCATCTGTAAATTGCCTTTGCATATCCTTTGACCATTTGTCAATTGGGGAATGGCTTGTCTTTTTTTTTTAATTTGACTCACCTGTACAAAATTATTCATAGAAGTTCTGTTTGTGGTGGCAAAGAAATGGAAACTGAGGGAATGTTCATCAATTGGGGAATGGCTTAACAAACTATGGTATATGTATATGATGGAACACTATTGTTCTATTAGAAAGGAGGGATGGGAATTCAAGAAAGCCTGGAGGGATTTGCATGAACTGATGCTGAATAAGATGAGATGAGCAGAACCAGAACATTATATACCCTAACATCAACATGGGAGTGATGATCAGCCTTAATGCACTTGCTCATAGCAACAAGGCAACAATCAGGCACAATTTTGGGATATCTGCGATGGAGAATGCCATCTGTATGTTGAGAAAGAATTGTGGAATTTCAACAAAGACCAAAGACTATTATTTTTAATTTCAAAAAAATGTTGTCTTATGTAATTCTGTTATATCTCATACTATATGTTTCTTCCTTAAAGATATGATTTCTCTCTCATGATATTCAACTTAGATCAGTGCATATGGGCATGATATAGAGACTAATAAACTGCCTTCTGTGGGGGGTGGGGGAGGGAAGCAAGATTGGGGAAAAGTTGTAAAACTCAAAATAAATAAAACCTTTCTAAAATTAAAAAACATAAAAATTTATCTTTGGGAAGTTGTAGTATACAAATCTATTACCTAATTAAAAATAAGTTCCACTTTAGGAATTAAATGATATGGGTTCAAATTTTGGCTATCCTGCTTATTAATTATGTGTTCTTTGGCAAATTGCTTAACCTCCCAAGTCTCTGTTGTATGTTTGCTTTTGATTGTTTTTTTTATCTGAAAAATAAGGAAATTGAACCAAATATTCTCTAGGGAATTCTAACTCTAAATTTACAACCCTTCCACTTTAGAGAGAAAAGAAATAACAGGAAAAAAGAGCTATTACTCAGAATTCTTCTAATGCATGTCACTAATCCTAATTTTCTAAAATTTATAACATGCTAGAATTTTCAAATCACTTAATTTTCTTAACAGTACTATGTTAGTGTACACTCCCTCCATTGTAAAGATATGGAAGTTTAATACAAGATTGGGAAGTCTACATGCCCCAGATCATATATATAGTAGAGGTTTGTTTGGTTAGATTTTAGGGAATGGAGAAGAACAACATAGTTCTAAGAATGCTACTTTTGAAGTAAAAGATCTGGTTTCAAATGTCAGCTCTTCTGCTGAGTACATTATTGCAAGTCACTTCCACTCAGTTTTTCTTAAACTATGAGAGAGTTTGACAAAATAATAACCAGGATACCATTAGGCTCAAAATCCTGGATCCTCAAGACTTTGTGATCCAGTCCCTTCTGATGCCCCTCCCCATACTTAACTAAACTGATTCTCATATGATAGATATGATGTATCACTAGTTAGTTGTACATTTGTAATCTGTGTAATATGATAAATGAATTATTATTAACTTTGTGTAACAATATATCAATAAACAAATTTAGCAGTTGATGACACAATGTCCTTTCCTTAGAATTCCATATTTCATCAGTTGATATATATTACCTAAATGGAGCCTAAAGCAGCCTTTTGAGAAAGATAATAACATATTATCCCCATATTTTATAGATGAAAAGACTGTGTTCTAAACTTGCTTAAGATCACACAGATTTTTAGGAGCCAGGTTCCAATTCTAACAATTTTCCAATTGTCCACTGTCTTAGTTTTCAAAAACATGTAGACTTGGCCCTGGCAATGATCTCTACTTTTCTGATGCATATTCAATGAATAAAACTCCTATTAGATAATAGTTTCCACTATTGGAGATAAAAATGTCTCCTTGTGAGAACTACCTTGATACTGAATGGAACAATGTCAGATTCAAAGCTTGAAGGGACCTTGGTTCTTAGATTCATAGAATTTAGAACTAAAAGGGACCTGAGAAATTATTTAGCTCAGCTTCCTCAATTTATAAAAAAGAAAATCCAGAAAGACTTGACTTGTCACAAGGTAGGACGTAACAGAATAAGAATTTAAACTGAGGTTTTCTAACTTCAAATCCACTCTCCTCCCTACCCCACCTCTCCAAAATAGAGTGTTTGAACTGCAAAGGATTCTTAGAACAATTCAAACTAAAAAAGATTATAGAATAGAAAGTACTTGACCTGAGAGAGACCTTGGAACCTGGAAGGTCAGAGCTGAGAAGGAGTATTGAAAGCCAGACTTAGACTGCCTCTTCTAGTATTAAAACCCCTTAACCTCTGAGACTCAAGGGCATAATTAAAAAAAGAAAGGGACTCGAATCCAGGTGTCCTAAATCCCAGTTCACATTGTTCCCATTAATCAATGCTGCCTTCCTAAACATGCTCGAGATTGAATGGAAGTGACAGGAACAATTTCCAAGTGAAGAAGAATTAACAAGGAAATCATTTAAACCACTGACCAAAGGGAAATGTGCCTACAAAAGTTTTTGGCAGAGGTGAGAAAACCAAGCTTCTCTGATCTCTCAGTTCTTTGCCAAGAGGAGCAAGACACAGCTCAGGAAGATTTGATTATCTTCCCTATTGCTTAGGGGATCCCAGCCAATTTGGCAAAGCTGGGGAAAAGATTTCTTTTATGGTGAGATCTGAAACAATCATTAACCTTTATTCTAAAATATCCAGAAAATCAGGAATATGACCTTTCCTGATAGTGTTGAGCTCACAGGGTTGAGGTCTAAGTTGACACCACATTGTATTTTTAATTAATAATAATAATGACAAAAGGAAATACACCCACATACCCCCTACGTAATAGCATTTTATTTTCCCCAATTCCATGTAAAGAATGTTTTCATTATTCATTTTTTAAAAATTTTGATTTTCAAGTTTTTCTTCCCCTATTGCTTTCCATCCCTAAGACAGCAAGCAATCTGATAAAGGTTATACATATATAGTCATGTTAGACATATTTTCATATTAGTCATGCTGTAAAAGAAGAATCAGAACAAATGGGGAAAGGGAAAAAAGAGGAAAAAGAACAAACAGAAAAAACCCAAAAAGCAAAAAATTAGTAAGATTCAATGTGCATTCAGACTCTGTAGTTCTTTCTTTCTCTGCATATGGCATTTTCCATTATGAGTCTTTTGAAGCTGGCTTGGCTAATTGTATCATTAAGTAGAGCTAAATCTTAGTTGATTTTTGCACAGTTGCAATGTTCTCCTAGTTCTGCTTGTTTCACTCTGCATTAGTTTGTGCAAGTCTTTCCAGGATTTTCTGAAATCTGCCTGCTCATCATTTCTTATGGAACAATTGTATTCCATCACATTTATATATCACAAATTATTTAGTCATTCCCCAATTATTATACATTCCCTTACTTTTTGATTTTTTTTTTTGCTATCACAAAACTAGCTGCTATAAATAGTTTTGCATGTGTAACTCCTTTTCCCCTTTTTTATGATATAGATTAGTAGTGGTATTGCTGGATCAAAGAGTATGCAGTTTTATAGCCCTTTGGACATAGTTCCAAATTGTTTTCCAGAATGGGTGGATCAACCCATAGCTCCACCAATAGTGTTCCACTTTTGCCTCATCTTCTCCAACATTTACCATTTCCTTTTCTATCATTTTAGCCAATTTGATAGGTATGAGGTGGTATCTCAGAGTTGTTTTAATTTGTATCTCTGTAATCAATACTAATTTGGAGTGTTTTTTTCATATGGCTATGGATAGCTTTAATTTCTTCATCTGCAAACTGCCTGTTCATCACTTTATCAATTGGAAAATGACTTGTATGCTTATAAATTTAAATCAGTTTTCTGTATATTTTACAAATGAGGCCTTTTTCAGAAACACTGCCTGTCAAAATTATTTTTCAACTTTTTGCTTTGCTTCTAATCTTGGTTCTATGGTTTAATTTTGTAAAACCTTCATAATTTAATGTTATCCATTTTAATTTAATGTGATCAAAATTTTCTCTTTTGCATTTCATCATGTTCTCTCTTGTTTTGCTATAAATTCTTTCCTTGTTCATAGATCCAATTGTAAACTAATCTTTGTTCTACTTTATTTATCGTATTATCTGTCATGTCTAAACCATGTGCCCATTTTGAGCTTTCCTTGGTATAACATGTTGGGACAAAAATGTTGACCCGTGTTTAGTTCCTGCTATACTATTTTCCAGTTTTCCCAGCAGTTTTTATCAAATAATGACTTCCTATCCCAGAAGCTGGAGTCTTAGGGTTTACCAAATAGTACATTAATATAGACCTTTACTTCTGTTTCTTGTGGACCTAAGCTATTCCACTGATCCGTCACTATTTCTTAGCCAATACCGAACAGTTTTGGTGATTGCCACTTTAAAATAAAGCTTCAGATCTCGTATGGCTAGGCCACCTTCCTTTGCATTTTTTCATTAATTCCTTTGATATTCTTAAACTTTTTTCCTATGAATTTTGTTATTATTATTTCTCTCTAAAATATTTTGGTAGTTTGCTTGATATGGCACTGAATAAATAAATTAATTTGGATAGAATTGTCATTTTTATTATATTAGCACCATCTACTCATGTGTAACTGTTATTTTTCCAGTTGCTTAGAGCTGACTTTATTTCTTTGAAAAGTGTTTGTAATTGTGTTCATATAGTTCTTAGGTTTCACTTGACAGACTCCCAAATAGTTTATATTGTCTATAGTTATTTTAAATGGACTTCCTTTTTATATTGCTTCCTGCTATGTTTTATTAGTAAATACTGGTGATTTATGCGATCCTATTTTATATTCTGCAGCTTTGCTAAAGTTGTTAATTATTTCAAAGCAGTTTTTTAGTTGATTTTCTAGGATTCTCTAAGTATCCTAATTTCATCTATAAAAGTGAAAATTTTGTTTCCTTACTACCTAGTCTAATTCCATCAGTTTCTTTTTCTTCTCTTATTGCTATACTAATATTTCTACTGTAATATTGAATAATAGTGGTGATAATGTACATCTTTATTTATTGGAAATGATTCTAGTTTAATCCCCAACATATATAAGACTTGCTGATGGTTTTAAATAGATTTAAAGGAAAACTCTCATTTATTCCTATGCTCTCTAGTGTTTTTTTTAAATAAAATGGTACTATATTTTGTCAAGTCTTTTCAGTATCGACTGGGATAATCATATGATTTCTGTTAGTTTTGTTATTGCTTTGGTCAGTTATGCTGAAATTGAAGCAGCCCTATATTCCTGATATAACTCCCTCCTGGTCAGAGTGTAATATTCTGTTGATAATTCTCTCCTTCCCGGGTAGAGGGTGCTCTGTCCCAAGCTGGAGCAGTTTTGGGTAGTTGTTTACCTCTACAGGTCTGTAAGTTTTCAGTTCTGCCTAGGTATGATCCAAGGAGAGGTATTTACTACTCTTCTCATTTGTATTGTGATCTGTGAGTGACCAAAATTTCTTTTCTGCCCTGGAACTGTGAGAGGGGTCCTTATCCTCCTGGTATGGCAAGCTCTGGTATACCAGTTGTGTTCCTCCTCATCCTAGGACTGCCACCCAGAACTGTGACCAAGATCTGAGTATGGGCAAGGTGATAGAGTCCTGCCTTGGTGCTAGCAAAGAGACCCCTGTAATGTCCTTCTGACCAGTTGTCCAACCTCCCTTAATGCCTGTGGATTGAGAACTGTGGAAGCAGCTGCTGCTGCTCCCGATTAAATGGCCCTAAGGCTTGCTCCAGATGTGCTAGGACCTGATCTCTCCTGCCATGACCTGGACTCCACTGGGTTCCTCTCTCATCCTGTGGCAACAGACCTTCTCTGGCAACGTCTTTGTTGTCTTGGACTAGAAAATTGTTCTACTTTTGTGAGTTCTGCCACTCCATAATTTGTTTAAAGTCATTATTTAAAGGTATTTGAGAGGCTTGGGGTGGGGGGGGTGGCTCTGGTGAGTCCCTACCTTAATTCCACCATCTTGGCTCCACCTCTATTTCATGACTTTTAAAGTTGACCTTGGCTCCTGGGGGTTCACAGTCCTCTGTCCAAAGCTTCTTTTGCTGGGGGTCAGGGGTCTGGTCATTGACTTTCTACAGAGAGGGCTCAGAGGGATAGGGTAGACTAGCCTAGTTGTACTTGGACCCTTGTTTCTGTGACTGGCATTTTTCCTTCTTTCTGGGGCTAGAGGCCTCACAGCTGACCTGCTGTGCCACTGGCTAGTTGAGCCAGAACCAAGGAGCCTTGGTGGCTATTCTGTGCTGTGGCTAAGAACTGCCGGGGCGGGGGGGGACCCTCTTTTGCCCAAGTGGTACAGACTTTTCTGAAGTTATAAGTTATCTTAGCTGGAAAATTATTTCACTCTGTCTCTCTGTGGGGTCTGTCACTCCAGAATTTGTTTAGAGACTTGATTCAATGCTATTTCCACGGAAAATTAAGGAAAGTAACTCAGATAACTCTCTGGCTTCTCTCCACCATCTTGTCTCTACCACCACCACCACTACCATCACCTTACAGACACACACCTTTTTGAAGTTTTACATCCATTTAAAAAATTATTTAATTCAACCATATGAACATGTATATTTTTAATTTACACAATTTCCTTCCATTTTTCCATCCTAACCCCCTTCCCCTCAGCGGCAAACAGGCTAGCATTGCACATACAAATTTTGATAATTATGTTTATAGATTAGTAATTTTCACTATGAGGCATTAGGATTAAGGGAAAGAGATACATCAGAGATAATTTTTATAAAGCATTCATCAGATTTGGAAGGGTTAGTTTTTGTGCATATGTGTTTTGTTTTGTTTTTCTTCCTCTGAATGGGGATAACATAGTCCGTAGCTGGTCTGATACAATTGTCCGAGCTTGCTGGACTGCTGAGAGGAGCTGCTTCCACCAAGGCTGTTCATCTCAGATGTTGTTGTTGATGTGTACATTGTCCTCTTGATTCTTCTCCCTTTTCTCACATCATATTCCATAAGTCATTCCATGCTTCTCTAGAGTCTGACCATTTATGGTTTCTTCTAGAACAGTATTCATGTACCATAACTTGGTTAGCTATTCTCCAATTGATGGGCATCCTCTCAATTTCCAGCTTTACATCATTTTTTCTCATTTACTCATTTGAACAACTCTGGGAGGTAAAACCATCTAAGTATTATCTCCACTTTTGCAAATGTGAGGAAATTAAGACTCCAAAAGGACAAATAACTTGACCATGACTATTAGTACAAGCTCTATTGAATGTTAAGCCCTTTTTTACAGTTCTTTTTCATTAGTGAGGAAATTGTATCCCAGAGAGATAAAATGTTCTACCCATAATCACATCCTTAGTACGTGGTGTAGCCAAGGCTCCAACCCAGGTATTCAGACTCCAAGACTGGCATTAGTTATATTCAAAATGACCCATCCCTTACTCTGAATAAATACAATACATCTACATATCTATGTATTATAACTTGTGCTCTGTATTATAAATTTTTCCCTGGGGTTCACAGAATGGTATCTAAGCACTGACATACTGACATAGTAGCATCTTGCCTTCCAAGGCATTGGTGGATGGTCCCCAGGTTTCTCAGACCAAAAAAATGATTGTGGAGATGAACCTAGGGGGCAGCTAGATAACACTAGCAAGAGCATTAGGCCTGAAGTCAGAAAGATTCATCATCCTGAGTTCAAATCCAGTCTCAGAAACTTGTTATCTATTCAGTCCCAGAAAAAACTCTTAACCCCTTTTGCCTCAGTTCCTCATCTAGAAAATGAGCTGGAGGAGGGAGTCACTCCTTCAATATCTTTGCCAAGAAAATTCTAAATGGGGTCATGCAGTTTCAAAACTGACTGAAAAATTATTGAACAACAAAAATGTGGACCTAACCTGGAGTCAAATATGGAAGCAATACTATAAATTTGGATTTCCCCCCTCCTTAATCAAGATACTGGGCTCTACATTTAAGTTAGACTCAATTGATGTCCCAATGTGTGAAAGCTTACATGTAGTTCAGTAATTTTTATCCTCATAAAATATCATCAAAATATATACTCTTAAGGACAAATGCATAGGGGTAGAAAACACAAACAGCCACCTGTCATACAACCTTCTAGAATATCAAAGGAAGGACATATAATACTACTTTTTGTATGTTATACATTCTCATTTATAAATGAAAAAATGGCATCTGGGGATTTTTTGATAAGTCAGTTCAGGGGCATAACCATGAAAGGTCAAAACTTCCCTGATTGATAGAAAGAACTACAGTTTTCACACCTTACCTATAGAAAATAAATATCTTTAATCTTTCTGTGTTCAAAGTCTAGTAATGCACACTGGGGTTACAAAGAGAAGTATTATAAACATTACAAAAATAAGTCACAGTGATTAGTATTATATCAACTTTGTTCTAACAGAGTTTGTGTTCAAAATGGAGGAAAGACAATATGGGCTCCTCTTATTATATAAAGGGGAATATAATTAATGCAAAAGTGATAATGAGAGAAAGCAAGAACTATGTAGGAGAAATCACATTCAGCTGATATGAACCCCAAAAGGGAATCAAGGAAAGTTTCAAGAAAAAGGGGGAGCTGCTGTGGGCCTTACGTGAACAGAGAGATTTGAAATTGGAGGTATTCAAGATTAGGAGTAGGGGAAATTTTCCCAAGCATGAGATATAGAATGTTGAAATGTCCAGGGAGAGGATAATTCAGAAACCAACATAAATAATAAATATTTCAATTTGTCTAGAATATAAAGCATATAGAGGGTAGAAATAGAAAACAAGAACAAAAATAAAAATGACAAATTGGAACCAACTTGTTCAGTTTTAAATGACAGGAAAGGATTTTAGATTTTTATTCTGCAAGCAATGGGGCCTCCCTGCTTAAGAGTTCCTCTATTGCTTCCTTATGGCATGGTAGTGCCCCTAGGTTCTCAACACCTAGGCTAGCTAACTATTAGATTTGCTTAGTTTAGACCAGTTTAACACATTTTAATAGCCTATCATCCAAAAATCAACTTAGCTAAATGATAAGAATAATAGTAGAATGTTAGCTTCCAGGAGATGGATTGTCTTTTTTTTGGGGGGGGGGGATTGGGGAAGAGGTGATGGGAGGGAAGAAAGGCAGGGCATACAAAATCCAGAAAAAAACTATTTAGTAAGGTATAAAATGGTTCAAAGAATCACAAAATATAGAACTAGAATTCCTAAGAATTCATTGAGTCTCACACCTCGATTTTAAAAATGAATCACATGAGGCCTAGACAACATAAACATCTTTCCCAAGAAGGTGATGCAGGTATTAAACAGCAAAATTGTTTTATTGGGAAAAACAATATGTGTACCAACTATTCAGAATAAATTCATTCTCTTGCACAGGTGTGACAAGAATATTCTCTCTGAATGTCAGTTTTCTCACCAATAAAATGAAGAGTTTGAACTTGATGAACTCTAAGGTCTCTTTTGGTTCCAATATTCTATGACAGTGATTATGAGCAAAAAGTTCCTAAAGACTCACATCCGGGTTAAGAAAGTTAAGGGCAAAGGTGCAGATGAACTGGATCCCCTCTGAGTTCCTTATCAGCACCAGTTTAATCCTTGGTCACCTAGATCCATTTTGTTTTTTGTTGTTTTCTGACTTTCACTGATGGCTTCTGGTTTACTGCAGCAAGTCCTTCTGTAACATGCTTTCTAACCACCAATCCCACCTGTCTTCCCAAGGGTTGAATTTGTCATTTATGAAAGTGGCTTGCTTTGAGGTGATGCTTCTAAGATAAATGCACTCAGAGTAAAGTGACAAGATAATCTATCAAAAAGAATTAGAATGTTCCCAGAGCATACCCAGTTAAGTGAGAAAAATACAGCATACCCTCAAAGGCCATGGAAACTTTTATTAGATGTTATCTCATGAGAGGTAGTGCAAGGAAGAGACAAATACTGTGCAAAGTGTTCCTCATTTTCCCCATTTCATTTCTTTGAATAAAACTTTGTAATACATCTATCATCATTGTGAAAGTTTATGTGTATATATGAATGTGTTTACCAGAAACAGATGGGTCTCTGGGAAGCAATGTGGTTCATTTTCTAAATAATCCAAATGTATGCTGGGAATATTAGGCCAAAGTAGAATGTTTTATTCCAACAATGAAATAAGCCACCATTTGACTCTTTTCAGGGTCTCTTAACAGAATTTGGACTCAAAGAAACCTGGTTCCTTTAGTTTTTTTATGGAGATACATCTGATACCACCAAAGCCAAATTAATTTAAAAGAAGAGAAATTTGCTTTAGAGTTGCCAGATTCCTGACTCCATTTTTGCATTACAAATGATATCGTAAATAATATAATTTCTCCCCTTGTAATTGAGTTTCCCAACAGTTTTTAACCTACTTGTGCTATTTTGCAAACATGTTTGTCAAAAAAGTAGACCCCAAATTATTCCACCTTGTGACCCTACATTGCACTTTGTCATTCTCTCATGCTTGCCATTCCCATATAGTTTTTCTCATTTGACTGTTAACATTCATCTATTTTTTTGTCTCTGTTCTATTCTTGCATTAACTCAGACTTGTATGATTGACTATGCTTATTGGATTTTTGGTATTAGGACCTTCCAAGGGCCCAGAGGGAAATAAGTATAGCAGACCTCATCACACAAAGTCATCAACTCCCAAAGTTTTGTTGTTTTCTATGCCAAAGACCTCAAGCAGTTTACAATACATAATGACAGTGATCCCTCTAGGGATACACACACACACACACACACACACACACACACACACACACAATAACTGATCAAATCATACCCATATTATTATTATCCAAAAGGTCTCACCTGACTCTGACTTTTCTTCTTCGCCTGATATAAAGTCTTGGGCTTTTTCATCTTTTCTATTCTACCTAAAACTAATCCAAGAGTCCTAGAGCACTAGCTGCCCTCATGAGTATAGTGAGTGATTATTGGTGACATGTATCAATATGTGCAGATCATATTTGAAGGTAACTGTTTAGATGGAGCATAGTCCTTCAGAGCTCATAGGTCAGGATCACCAGACAACTTTAGTAGAGAGTGAGTCATTGATAGGTGACAGTAAAGAATTATGTCAGACCGGAGGTTATTCTTCACAGGATCATGGGATGTTAGAGTTGGAAAAGATGATAGAGATTACCTGATCTTGCACTGCAATTGAAACATTCAACATAGCAGCCATTTATTAAATGACTACTTCAGAGTAAAAGATATTCAAGTACTTGCCTAAGTTTATGTAATTGGTTAAAATCAAAGGAACTGAAATTTGAACTCAGGTTCTCTGACTTCAAAACCATCGTATTTCCACAAAAATTAATGGAGAAGATGGCAGTTAGATGATATCTAAATTCTCTCTTCACAATTCTTATCTCTTAAACCATTCAAGAACACTTGACTAGGGTTCCATCTCTTTGGGGAATCTACAGGATTTTCTGTCTCATCATGTGTTGACTCCATCTCAAAGTATTTTTTCCTAGATGTCTGAACTTGGTTGGATGATCAAGAGTCCATGTTCTATTCTTAATACCATACCTGTTGGCTTATCTGCTTGTATTCACATTCTTTAAATGAGTATTCTTTTTCTTGAGATGAATGGAAACATGGTAATTTAATTCTCTTTCCCTCATATTCCTTCATTACTTCCTTTCTTACTCCTTCCCCTTCCATTGTGGTTTCCCTGGGATATGGGCTTTTCAGTTGTCTCCACCTCCTTCTGCACTATGAAGTTCACGTTTCACTGGCTTTGTTCTCTGCCTCAAATGACAAAGCTAGCCACAGCAGGATGCCAATCCCCACTTTGCTCAGGCCTGGTGGATGGACACACACACACACACACACACACACACACACACACACACACACGCACGCACACACACACAAACACACAATTGCATCCTGACCCATTTCCCTCTATTCCTCAATTTTTTGGCTTCATAGCATTGCAGAGTGTTTCCTTGCTACTAATGCTAACCAGGGCAAGCTTCTTGCTTTTGATTTTTCCAAGGATGGCTGGAAGTGGGGTCAGTTGAGTTCTGCTGCAAACCCATAGGTGAACTTGTGCAGCCCTGTCAGGACATGGTGGACTATTGTGGAGCAGCAGCTTTCTTGTTTATTTGGCTTATTACTTTGTTAGATTTCTTGATGTTCTTAGGCTGTGGAGTCAACTGAAATTGTTATATCTCTTGAGCACAATTGTTATTTTGAGATATCTGAAAAGTCATGAGCATTAAAGAAAGTGTTCTGTCCAACATCTTAATACATAAATTCTTACTTTTTATAATCTTGTCCTCACATGCTCCAAGGATTCTACTTTCTAATAACTTTGACATCCTAATTGGTTCTGTCTTGCTGTAATAGTTGACAATACCATTTTTTCTCCTCTTATCTAGAACTCAGTCATGCTCTGTTGACTTTTATAATTGTTGCAAAGTAGGTTAGTCCTGCCAGTGTCACTCTCCTTTTGTCTGGTCTCTGAAGAGTTCATTGCAAGAGATATCCAGTGATATTATTGCCTTATGAGAAAGAAATATAAATATGAAGAATTTAGAGAAATGTGGGAAGACATTTTATAAATTGATCCAGGAAAAACGTGAGCAAATTCTGTGTTTATCACAATAATATAAAAGGAGAAATTTTAAATGACTTTCAAACTTCTGATGAATGAAGTGACTATTAGGATTGGCTTCAGAGGACTAAAAGCATTTAGCAAAGAGAAGTGCTGAACTGCACCTCAGGAATGAAGTTTATGCTTTCAGAGAAAGCCAAAATCTTGTTTCTTTTGGTTGACCATATCTTTTCTTTTCATTTTTTGGTTACAGGGAATAGTTCTATTGAGTTGAGTATGAGTGAGGTTTTGGGACGTAACAGTGATAGGGGAGAGGAAAAAGGACATTAAAAATGAGAGAGAGAGAGAAGGAGGTATGTGAGGAAGTGAAGTTGAGACAGATATGTGCTTCACCTTAAACAAACTATTATTATTAGTTCATAATTTTAGACCTTCCACCTCCCTCCTCAACTCATGGGGACATAGAAAGCCCACTGGAAAGTCACTCTGTTTGGAGGCTAAAAATAAATGTAATCATCATCAAAGTGGCCATTCAAGGCCAAAGCACCACAAAGCAGATGAAGGACTTTCTCAACTTAGTTTAAGATTCAATTATCTAAAAACCTGATCTTTAAAAGTATACATTGTAAGGGGCAGCTAGGTGGCACAGTCGATAGAGCACCAGCCCTGGAGTCAAGAAGACCTGAGTTCAAATCAGACTTCAGACATTTAATAATTGCCTGGCTGTGAGTTCATGGGCAAGTCACTTAATCCCATTTTACCATAAATGATGATGATGATGATGATGATGATATTAATAATAATAATAATGTACACTATAGCATAGCTAGGAAAACCTGAATCACTCATGTTCTTATTCATCTAGGGTAATGTGTGGAGAAAGGAAGTTTGCAGAAATCTGTTTTTTTACAAATCTTAAAGATTCCCATATTTATTAATATTATCATTCATCTCACCATTGCCAATTGTAATCAATTTCCAGTTGTGCAGGTGTTGAATCACAATGCTCCTCCCCTCTGGTCATGAGTCTTTCCAAATGTGACTTGGCTAATTTCAGAAGGAAAAATACCTATTCATCCATTCATAGTCTCATACTGGACCATACAATAATTGCAATCCTTTGGCATGGGTTTGATCAACTCAGCATCACCTCTGGGCTACAATGAGCCAGGAATGGGGATTTAGGAAAGGGAAAAATCATAGGTACAGGATCAAGAGAGCCCTGCTCTTAGTAAGGATTCACCTTCCCTTTCTCTTCTTAAAGAAATAAAAAAGACAATAGCTCCTGACTTACAGGCAAAGGGCCTGTAAGATGTCTCAAGTGTCTGAATGTAAGTGTATATGTGTTTTGCTGTTTTGATTCTCCTCAGGGAGTTTTCTAATGAAAGCATTTGATCCTCTTCAGACAAGATTTTATAAAGGGCCTGGATTTTCCTCAGTCTCTTGACTCTGCCTGTGTCTACTAGTCTGGTAGATAAGGACATTGGTGAAGAGACTTGGAGCCTTATCTGACCACTTTGGTGATGGGATCATTGAGTGAACAGCATGAGTGTTTATCTCCAATGACAGGATAAGACAGTCTTTTTTCTTTTTCTTTTTCCTTTTTTTGTTGCAGGAATTCATTTTTGCCTTCACAAGAATGCTACAATTCTTCAGCACAGACAAGAAGGCAATCATTGTTCACAGACCATTTTAATTGCTAATAATATCTCCTCCATTAATAGGCTCTTCCAATCATGTGTTTTCCTAGAGGGCCCAATTTCATGTTAATGTCTCTCATTAGATGGGTGCAGAAATGGTTATTTTTTAATTTTAATGAGCTCCATGTTCACTGTACCAAACTATGCCTTCTGGGAGGGATTTCTTTCTTGACCAGTGTTTTAGAGAAGGAGGAATATGACCAGGAGAATTCACTTCTGAGAATTTTCCTTTGACCCCATCATAATTTTTTAGTGTTTATTTGGGAAGCCCATCATCCTTGGTTTCTTTTACTTTAACCTGTTTCTTGTTAAAAGAATCTTAGAGTTGTGGAAACAGTAGGGACATGGGAGTCAGAAGATTGGAACTGGTTCACAGAATTCTAGAATTCAGAAATCAGATAGTTATGTGTTTATGAGAGGAGAAAATAGAGGGAGGGAGACAGGGAAGGAAAGAGTGAGACAGAGAGAGCGAGAGAGAGAGAGGGAGAGAGAGAGAGAGAGAGAGAGAGAGAGAGGGAGAGGCAGGCAGAGAGAGACAGAGAGAAAAAGAAAGACAGAGACAGAGAGAGAGAGGAAGGGAGAGACAGACAGATGGACAGAGACAAAGATCAAGAGAGAAAGAGGAGGAAAGAGACAGAGAGAGAGAGACCAAGAGACATGGGGAGGGAGGGAGGGAGAGAGAGAGAGAGAGAGAGAGAGAGAGAGAGAGAGAGAGAGAGAGACATTCAGAGAAACATTCAAAGACAGTGAAGGCTGAAATGGAGAAGGGTTCCTGTGAACAGCAGTTAAATATGAGTCAGTTGGTCCTGAGAGATAGTTGACTGACTGCCCATTCTGAAGGGACAGGCAATGGTCTCCATTGCCCTCAGCCAACTGATAAATAGGGGTAGAAAAAACAGACAGACAGGCAGAGAGAGAGAGAGACAGACAGGCAGACAGACAGACAGAGAGAGACAGAGAGAGAGAGAAAGAGAGACAGAGACAGAGACAGAGACAGAGACAGAGACAGAGACAGAGACAGAGAACTAGAGAAGGGAGGGAAAGGAAAAGCAGAGAGATTGAGAGACAGTGGGGCTAAAGCACAACAATTGATGGAGAGTTTTCCCCTTTGGTAACCTGACCCTTCATTACAGAGAACACTGTCAGGTTGGCAGGTTGAGAAGACTTTAGTGGAAACATTTCAGTAGAGTCCTAATCCTAGAAATGATTTAACTTCACAATACATTCCTGGAAAAAAAATCAAAACCATATACAGATTGTAAAGGGTCAGTGAGAATTCTGGAGTACACACACATACAGATACACATACATGTGGGCAAATGACTTGCCCAAGCCCAAATGTCTAAGAAATAACTGGGATTCCAGAATCTATCACATAATAGATGTGTGACTCGACAAATCACCCTATCTTTTTCTGCCTCAGATTAAATGAAGAGAATGATGCTTGAACTTTCTGTCCCATGAGGTTCTTCTGAGTAATGCACTTGTAAGTGCATCTATAAGGCAATATAGAAATCTGAGTTAATGTTATTTCTATTCCTCTCATTTAAGAAGATTCCTCATTGTGTTGAGGTGTTGATCTCCTGAAGATAATCACCAGAGGAGTGAATCAAGGAAGAAAGTATTTCAGGGAAAGCCCAGGGATGACTTTGAATCTGTTGTTTGAAGACCATCCTTATCTAATACAGAGAAGCTTATCTCTCAGAACTTTGAGTCATAGGGAATAAAGATTTTAACCATGGCAACTCATGAAGACCATATACTAATATGTATGAATGAATGAATGAATGATTGATTGAAAAAGCACTGATTAAAACTTCTTTTGTTTTAAAAAAAAAGAAACCAGATGATTTCTTCTCTTACCTGTGATGGAGTACACTTGTTTTGTCCAATGAGAGAGTTGTCCATATTTATCAGCTCTACAACTTTGGACAAATCTTTAAACTTCTCTGGGTTTTAGCTTTTTCTTTTGTGAAAAGAAGTTGAACACCTAGATATTTAATCTAGCTTTAAATCTATGATCCTACAACTGTGTGATCACTTCTATCAGTAAACAATTATTAATCACCTAATACGTTCCAAGCTCTTAACACTAAACCCAAGTGAAATCTTGATGAGTAATAGATGATCTAATCAGTGAATGAACAGACATTTTTTAAATGATTTTTTCTGCAAGGCATGATGCTAGATAAAGGTTATCTGGAGGGTTTCATCATGAAAGCATACCATGGCACTGTGGTATTTAGGTATATTTGCAATACCTTGGAATATTCTCAGTTGGGTCAGTGAGGGTACTCACTTCACTGATGCAGATTGCATGGCACCTCCCCCATCTAACTGGCAACTCACTGGGTTGATGCAAGCAAAAATAAAGCAAAACAAAATGACTATCACAGATGTTTATTCGTATAATAATGAGCTTCTTTTAATAGCTAGCTATCTCTCTTTGACACAGACATAATCCATCTTCAGGCTTGTATTTGATGTCTTTCTAGGTTGGTAGGACTAGAGGGCTTGTAATTCTTCTGCAGAGTCTTCTGGAGCCCAGAGGTCACCTGAGAGGAACACTTCAGAGGAAAAATATTTAGGCATGATTATCATTAAATCATATAGTAACAGTTCAGTGATTTAATGAATTTTAACCATTAAGAAATATATAATTATTATTATTCCAGCCTTCCTACTTTTCAAACTATTTTTCCATTCATTATCTCAGAGGATAAAATAGCTTTCTTTGAAAAAAAAGAGAAAAGTGGCAGAGGTAGTGTGACTTGCCCAAGGTCACATAGCTATAAATGTCAGAGCTGGTTATGCTCCCCAAGCAGGATCCTTACTCTTGTATTCTTCTGGCTCTATCAAAGACATCAAGCAGAACTCTGATCCATTTCTAAATCTTTCTGAGAGATAATTGATAATATTTTTTAAAAATGTCTGAATAAGAAGCAGAATGTCTAGAGCAAGGGAAATGTTAGCATTATCAGACTCTATCCTGGTCACTTAGTCAAACAGTATCTGGAATAATCTCTAAGAACCAAGTTTTCATTTTTATATGATGATGTGATATGTAATATTATATAATTGATACACACACAAACACACACATATACATATATGTATATATATATATACATGCATAAATAGTTTCTCAAAAATCTCAAGGCAGTTGTGAATCAAATTCACTAATATTTTGGGCATTCTATCATAAGTGTGTTTGGGCACTCTCATACATGTATAAATAAACATATTTTATACACACAAACACACAAATCTATTTACCATTCTCCTCATTGCCCACCTTTATAGTGAACCACCATATATCAAAAATAAATGCTTGGGGGGCAACTTGGTGATGCAGTGGATAGAACACTGGCCCTGGAGTCAGGAGGACCTGAGTTCTGATCTGACCTCAGACACTTAATAATTGCCTATTTGTGTGAACTTGGGCAATCCACTCAACCCCATTGCCTTAAATAAATAAAATAAATAAATTTAAAAAAATAAATGCTTTGACTTCGAAGGGCAGCAAATTGCAAAGAAAATTAGACCTACAGTCAAGAGGAAAGCAGGATTTGAATCTCACTCTCACCACTTACTAGCTAGGTGACTATGAGTGAGCCTTGCAATATCTCTGAGCCTCAGTTTCTTTAACTGTAAAATTATTTTTAAAACTTGCTGTACAACATAGGGTAGTTGAATGATCAAACAAGATTGAATATGTAAAGTATGATAGATGACACAGTTGCTATCAGTTTGGGGGATCTTCGTCAAGTTCTTCATAGAATTTTAACATTTATTATATGCAATAGATCTTAGCATTCTCCTTACCAAAATTTATCATAAAGATTGCTAAAAAGTGATGATCAAGTCTCATGAAACCTCTTTTTCCTCCAACTTTGAGAATGTTGTAAAACCAATACCAACAACTCATTTATTTACCTCTTTAACATAAACTTACAATTCCCACTGCTGTTTCTTTTAATAACAGGGTCACTGTGAATGGAGCTAATTGCCTCTGGTGCTGTGTCAGCTTCTTGTTCTTTTGAGAAAGATCTCATCTACAGAGTATCAACAGTTAAAGTAATATTTATAACTGAACTATATCACTTATAGTCTTCTTCTGTTTTTCTACCACTGTATCACAGTGACTACAAAATTAGGAATGGCTTATATGTAGCTAAAAGTTCCTTAAAATTCTCATGGCAAAAGAAATGATTCTTTCATATCCAATCTTCAGCTAATGAATTTTTTGTATTTAGGCTGGTATAGAGACAAAAGACACATGCTCCCATAACTACCTTGCTTTCCTCCCTAAAAGAGAAAGGAGAAAATTATAATTGGGTATTGAAGAGGCCCTGGATTGGGAGAAAGAAGACATGGGTTCATGTTTGGACTTCATAAATTCTTAGCTATATGATCTTGGACATTTTTACCCTCCGTTCTTTTATCTGAAATCTACCTTGCCTATTACAGCAAATGCCCATTAATCAACTGAGTAAAAGTCCTATTCTCAGTATTAGAGATCTAGAGATATAAACTAGTATACTTCCTATCCTCAAGGAGGCAACAATATTTTAAATGGATATTTTATTTTTTCTACCAATTACACATTTTTTCTACCAATTGCAATTACCAATTGCTCTACAGTTTTTAATTTTATTTTAAATTTTGAGCTCCAAATTCTATCACTCCCTATCTCCCCTAGATGGTAAACAATCAGATATAAGTTATACATGAACAATTATATAAAACATTTCCATATTAGTCATTTTGTACAAGAATCAAATAAAGACAAAGAATAAAAGAAGCAAAGTGAAAAGATAGCATGTTTCCATCTGTATTCAAACAATATCAGTTCTTTTCTATGGAGGCAAATAAGTTTCATCATTAGTCCATTGGGATTGTCTCAGATCATTGTATTGCTGAGAATAGCTGTTATTCACAGTTCTTTTTTGAACAATATTGCTATTACCATGTATGTTCTTCTCGCTTCACTTTGTAGTAGCTCATGTAAGTCTTTCCAGGTTTTTTTCTGAAATCATCCTGCTTATCATTTCTTATAGCACAATAATATTCCATTATAATCATATACCACAACTTGTTTGGCAACCACAAAAAAAGAGCTGCTTTACATATTTTTGTACAAATAGGATCATTTCTGGGTTTTTTTTTTAATGTCTTTGGAACATCGCCCTAGCAGTGGAATTGATGATCAAAGAGTATACACAAATTTGTAGCCTTTTGGGCATAGTAAGGAGTTAATAAGTTAGTGGATGTATGTATCTGCATGTGTTTGTGGGCATGTGTGTATAAAACTAAAACAAATAAGTATGACACAAAGTAGAGTAAGGGAAAGGGTGAAAGAAAAACATGACCAGTGTTCTCTAAGAAAAATCAAGAAGGGAAAGAAAGCTTTCAGCTGGGCAAGATCAAAGAAAACTTCAGGAATGAGGTGACATCTGGGGAGAGCTTTGAAAAAACAAGATTTCAAGGAGGGAATAAATTCCATGCATGGAAAGTAAAATGAACATGAGAAGAGCCAGGCAATAATGCGATGTAGTTAAGGAGGAATCTTTGCTAGGAGAAGATACGTGCATGCACGCATACATACATATTTATAGATTTATATATGTGTTTATATATTCATAGCTATATATTTATGCATGTGTATGTCTATAGAGATACATAGATTTACACACATGTGAACATATATTTTATATATAATATATATACGGGCATGTGATATATGTATGTAAAAGGGAATAAATACGAGGCTGACAAGATAGTTTGCAGCCAGACAGCAGAAGTCTTTGAATGGTTACAGAGTTTGTATTTTATCTCAAAGGCAAATCGTTGTTGTTGTTGTTCAGTCATTGCAGTCATGTCTGACTCTTGATGGCTCCATGTGGAATTTTCTTGGCAGAGATACTGGAGTGGTTTGCCATTCCCTTCTCCAACACATTTTACCAATAAGGAAACTGAGGCAAACAGAATTAATTGACTGAACTAGGATCACACAGCTATTAAGTGTCTGAAACCTGATTGGAACTCAGAAAAATGAGTCTTCCTGACTCCAGGTTCAGCATTCTATTAGCTGTATTCCTAGTTGCCCTTTTTTAAGGAGTTGTTAAAAGTTTTGAGGGATGATTGGCAAATACTTAGATAGTTAATGAATTTT
Source organism: Macrotis lagotis (assembly GCF_037893015.1). Taxonomy (NCBI): domain Eukaryota; kingdom Metazoa; phylum Chordata; class Mammalia; order Peramelemorphia; family Peramelidae; genus Macrotis; species Macrotis lagotis. Next base: position 215,882,054 of record NC_133660.1, read on the forward strand.
TTTTGTTATTTTCAAATAGATTTTTCCTCCCTTTATTATGTTTTGAAAGTAATAATAAGAATATTCTGAATGATATAGTCAGGAACATGCATTCCAAAGATTATCTTGACATCTGTGAGAAAGATGTATTGGAGAGGAAAGAGGCTGGAAATGGGTAGATTGTGAGATCATTGCATAGCCTATATGTTGAGACCTGAGAATGTAAACTAGGGTGGGACTGTGCTGGAGGGAAAGGAAATCAGGATAGTAGCATTTGTGCTACCTATTTGCTAGGGTTCAAGGTTGTTGCAGAGAATATGTAAGAAACAAAAGCTTTCAGCAGGGGGACACAAAATCTTTCTCACCTGCAAAACTTTATGTCCAAGAGAGGAACTTATTGTTCTTGAGGTTTTGTTATGGCTGTTTTCTTTTTTCCTTTTTTTTTTTTTGAGAGTCATGCTATCCTGTTAGGGTAGCACTTCTGTATCCCAGAGTATTATCTCCCTTCATGGAAAACCTTGGAGGAGAGATTCTTCTCTAGGCTTGATAACTACAGATTATTCAAAAGAAATAATAAGCCTTTTGCTTTCAGCAGCCAAGATTTTGTGAAGTTGACTTATGTTTCTTAAATCTTCAGAACTTTGCCATTGCAGTTACCATTGAATGTAGCCCATGGTTGGGGGGGGTGGTATTAGGCAGATGGAAACAATTTTGTATTTCCCTCTTCTTCAGTTTATGATATGTAATCAGGGAAAAGAAATGATTAATAAGGCATTACTTTGTATTAGTATGACATTTCCAAACAGCTTCCTTGATAATTGCATAAATACCTTATTGGAGAGTGGAAAGAGCCTTGGATTTGGAGTTTAATTATGATGATGACGCATCATCATACCTGCCACTTAGAAAGCTCTTTAAAATGTGCAGTGTTTTACAGATGTGATTTTTATGAATCCTTACTCTGCTGCTATAAGAGGTAGGTGCTTTTATTACTCCCATTTTACAGATGAGAAAATTGAAGGTAAAAGAAGTAAAGTGACTTACCCAGGATTACACAACTAATAGAGTCTGACAAAGTTAGAACTCATTTTTCCCTGACTCTAAGCTCAGGACTTTTAGAATGCTTAGCAATCCAGTCTAGTTTCAGATCTTAACTCTGCCACTTAGCTGTATGTACCTGAATAAATCAGTTTTTGGGGTTTTTTTTAGTTTTCGGTTTTCAGGGTTGTAAATTGGAAATCATAGGATCAATTGTTCAATCAGCAATCACTTTTTTAAAAAACAGTTTCTACAATGGCACTAGGGATAAAGAGATATAAATAAAAATAATCTCTGCACTCTTTAGTTTTGTTGTTTTCCAGTCATTTCCAACTCTTTGTGACCCCATTTGAGCTTTCCTTTGTAAATATACTAGAATGGTTTGCCATTTCCTTCTCTAACTCATATTACTGATAAGGAAACTGAGGCAAACAGGATTAACTGACTTTCCCAGGGTCATACAGCTAATGTCTAAGGCAAAATTTGAATTCGGGTCTTCCTGACTCCAGTTTTGGTGCTCTATCCACTGTAACACCTAGCTGCCCATTTTAGAAGATAGACACTAAAACAAGGTAGCAACAGAATCTCTAGGAGGAAACACCTGAGCAGAACTTTGAAGGAAGGGAGTGATCATTTCCCCACTGCTGGTCTTCCTGATCTCCAGATTATCATTCTGCAAAAAAGACCTCAATGCTGAAACTCCCAGCCCCCTCAGCACCCCCTGTTCCTTGGGTCACTTCCTTCCTCTGATAGGAGAGGGTGGAGGGTAGTAGACACTGGAGAGCTCCTCTGAGATCTTCTGTTTGTGGAGAGCATTCACCTTATCATTTTCCATTGGACTTCATCATGTCCCTAGCACTGGGTAACTTCTCTTTCAGCTTCTTTTTTTTTGTCTTTTGTCTCCTCTATTAGAGTGTGAACTCTTTGAGGGCAGACTTCCTTTTTCCTTTCCTTGTGTCTACATTCTTAGCAAAGCATTGGCATGCAGAAGGTGATAAATAAATGCTTAGTGACTTCCAAGTGAAGGTGAGGAGGGACAGCCTATGCAGTGCTGCAGGGATGGGAGATATGTTATAGATTAAGACATGGTAAACATTGTGGAGAACATGAACTAAGGTTGTCATAAAGATCAAATGTAAATCTCTCTAGAGAAAGTACACATAGCAAGGTTTAATAAATGCTTTTATTTTTTCTTCTCCCTTCTCCCATCTCGTCCAACTACCTCATTCTACAGTTGAGGAAACTGAGGGTTAGAGACTTAAATGATTCACAATTACAGTAAGAGCTAAATTCCAATGAAGTATTCAAATTCAAGCCTTCAACCATCTGAGCCAATGCTTTTCACATAGCACGATGGTCATATTTGCACCAGATATTTCACAAGGTTATTGTGAGGATCAAAAGGCATAATGCAGGGGCAGCTAAGTGGTGCAGTGGATAGAGAGCTGGCCCTGGAGTCAGGAGTACCTGAGTTCAAATCCAACCTCAGACTCTTAATAATTACCAAGCTATGTGGCCTTGGGCAAGCCATTTAACCCCATTTGCCTTTCCAAAACCTAAAAACAAACAAACAAAACAAAAACAAACCAAAAAAAGGCATAATGGTTTTAAAAACTTTGTAATCAGAGAGCAGCTATTATTGAGAGCAGGCTAATGATTTATGTAGCTTTCTCTGCTACTAGGGAACTTTCAAAGCTTTTAAATTTCTGAGGAGGTAGATATCTGCAGTCCTCAAGAAATTTTCTAACTCATAATATACCACAAGCACAAAAAATAAACAAGCCAGCTTTAGAGTATTTCCCTCTATATCCCCAAGTTCACTCTAATCTGGATATTTCAATCTAGTATAGTAGAAAAAAATGAATTTGAAGTCCTAAGACCTGGGTTAGAATTCTGACTAGCACATTAATAATAGTACCAATGAAATTACTGTTAACAATAGTAATAATAATAAATTTATTTATTAAATTATATTTATTATATGCTATGAATTATAAAATAATTAATTGTTATTATCATCATCATTATTATCATTTCATTGTTGTTCATGTTTTTGGATATACCAATCTCCTCTAACTGAGGCAAGAGGAGAATCAGTCCTAAAGAGTGAATTTAGCCAGATAAACAAGGTAATTTGTTCTCTGGTTCCAGAATTTTTTGAACCTCTGAATCAATAGCTTTTTCTATTGGTCTTCCTGTTTTCTGTCCTTTCCTCACAAAGAAAATCAATTCCCCTAAGGTTTTTAGAGCAAGTGCTTTCTTAATTACATTGCCAAGGGAGACAAATATCTGTTTACACATGCAAATGTCCCTCTAAATAGTGGCAGGAACATGGAGTTCACCATTTCTGATGCTGTTACTGAGGGAGCCTTTTTAGAATTTCTAATTGGAAGCAGTTTGCTTTAGCAAGAAGGATACCTAGGTGTTTGCTTCTCTCCATGTTCTGTCATTCATTCCTGCAGGGGACCTTGAACATGAACTGTTTAATTTATGGGTGGTGGGGTGAGGGTGGTGGGGTGAAGGTGGGGGGACCCTAGAAGCATTGTGATTCATTTCCATTATTTTCCAGGAAAGGAAACTATGGCTTGGAATCTCTTGGAAATAATATATCCAAGATGATGGAGCTAATGATGGCAGTTGGGCTAGAGTCCAGATTTTTAGACTCCCTATCACTAGCAAAAAAGCAGCACTGGGCAAAAAATAAAGAGACCAGGACTTTATTCCCATCTCTTCCATGGGAATAACCTGAACAAATCACTTCCCCAGCATAACCCTGAACAAATCACTTCCCCAACTTAATCCTGAACAAAAAATCACTTCCCTAACTTAATCCTGAACAAATCACTTCCCCAGATACCAAGAGTGAAGAATTGTTCTGGTTCCCTCAGAGGTCTTCTTTTAGTTTTGTTTTGGTTTTTTTTTTTTTTTCTGATGAAACTCAGATCATAAATTCCAATTGTGTGAGCCTTTCATGACAAATGAATTCTCTGTTTTCATTGTTCCAGGAAATCAAAATTGTCCTTGACATGTTACTATCTTTCAGACAATACCTAAATTGATCAGCATGTTCCTAAGATTGTTATTGTATAGTAGTGTCAAGATCACTGGACTTGGATTCAAGAGTTCTGGTTTCTCATCTGGATCCAACCATCAATAACTCTACCTTAAGCCAATATTTTGAATTCTCTTTTATAAACTGGGTTACAGTATTTAAAAGATGATTTCTAAAGTCCCTTAGATTTCCAAGTTCTGTGAACTTTATAAAAGCATTGTGGAGTAAATAGGTCAAACATTATTATGCTTCTCAGAGGAACGAAGACTCCTCCAGGAGTGTGCTGGTGCCAGCATTCACTTCTGGGGAGAGCCGATTGTTACATTTTCAGCATTCAGGGCTTGATTTATAGTTTTGCGGATTTTCTAGACCTAAGAAAGTAATAGAGGAAATGTTAATAGTGCAGAAATGTGGTTTTTGTTTTGTTTGTTTGTTTATTTTTTATCCCCTCCCCCTTAAACATTTACTAGCATACCTGAGTTAGGGTTAGGGTTAGAGTTGTAGGCAGGAGGGTTAGGGTAAGGGTACAAAGGTATTGATTATTATTAAGTAAAGTAATAGAGAAAATGTGAATAATGTAGAAATGAAAACTGATTTTTGTTTTGTTTGATTTTTCTCCCTTAAACATTTATTAACAAATCGGTAGAGTTAGGGCTAGGGTTAGAGTTGGAGGCAGAGTAGGAAGTTAGGGTTAGGGCTAGGATATAGAGGTACTCAGCAACAGCTATGCAGTGGATAGAGCATTGGCCTTGGAGTCATAAGGATGGGAGTTGAAATCCAGCCTCTTACTAGCTATGTAACCTTGGACAAGTCACTTAACCCTGATTGTGTCACCTCCAAGACATCTCCAGTCATCCTGATTCATAACTGGCCACTGGACTCAGATGGCTCTAGAAGATAAAGGACTATACACAACCCCCACCACCACCACCCATTCAAATCCAGTTCATGTGCTTGTTATAGCATCACCTCCCTGATGTCATGGTCTTCTTCAGTGAAGGACAAACGTTATACAAAGGTACTCTGTAGAAAACTGACCTGATCCTCTTTCTCCCATATCATGTCCTGCCTTGTCTACTGGGACCAAAAGTTCCTTCAGCTTTAGTGTATATGTACTGACAAAACAGACTCTATCTAGAGTATTATATTCTTTTCAGGATCCCATTTTAGAAAAAAGATGTTAAAAATCTATTGTTTATGCAGAAAAGGGTGACAAGAATTTCCTAATTATGCCTACAGTTTTCAATTTTTTAATCATTAGTAAGTAATATATGAAACACCATGCTAGACAAAATCCTGAAATGAAGAAATTTCTATTCCAAAGAGACACCTTCATTTTAGAGTTTATAAGTGGCAGAGCTAGGATTTCAACTAAAAATTGATTACTGCCAATAAGTGTGTTCTAGATGAATCTGAGGCTTGAAGAGGTTTTTTGGGGGGGCTTTTTTGCAAGGCAAAAGGGGTTGAGTGGCTTGCCCAAGGCCACACAACTAGGTAATTATTAAGTATCTGAGGCCAGATTTGAACTCAGGTACTCCTGACTCCAGGGCCAGTACTCTATCCACTATGCCACCTAGCCACCCCTTGGAGAGGTTTTTAAAAAAAATATTTATATTCATTTGTTTTCCTAACAATATGCAATAATAGTTTTCACCCATCATTTCTTTCTCCCCCCTTCCCTGATAGAAAGCAATTTGATATAGGCTCAGCATGTGTAATTATGATAAAAACAGTTTCATATTAATCTTGTTATGAAAGAAGAATCAAATCCAATCAGAGAAGTTTTAAGATAGGCATAACAGCAGCAGAGCAAAACCAAAATACAGCATTCTAATTCCTGAAGAAATCTGCTTCTGAATCATTTTTGTCTTACCTACCTCATAGATTTGACATGAAATGAAAATGAAGTCATGTATTTAAATATAACAAATGAAAAATCATTTGTGTTCATAAAGCTTTAGACAAATCAACTGTCCTTATTTCAGTGTGAAACTAGTTTGAGAAGTAGGTGAGGTTCTCTGTAGCATATCTTGACCTCCGCTGGCCCCCTTCCCAAAGCTCATTATCTTAGCACTGAATATGGAACAAAGTTCACTATGGAGTCAACTTGTACATATGATTGTGAATAAAACATGCACAATCTATTGTGTTTATACAATAAGATCCTACGAAGTCATGTATTCAGTTTTGATGGGTTCCTTAATTCAACACTGTCTGACTAAAAAAGCAAACAGACCATTAAAAAGGTGAGTTAAAAAAAACCTTACAATTATTCCAGCTTCATGCAATGTAGTTATGGAAGTGGCCACCATAATGTGATTATAAAGGTTCCCAGACAGGGCCTCTCTGTCTTAAAAGATCTCCCTAGACATGCTTGAAATTCTATACTTTATTTTTCCCCCACACTTGAGCATTCCAGACATTAGAGATTCATTTGGCTTAACAAGTATGTCTTTATACAAATGAATTCTACTTGGCAGGTTCAGGGTCTGGGAAGGCTTTGAGTCATTCAACAGCCTCTATATAGTTTCTAATTTCTATTTGCCAAGAAATGTATTTTCCAAGAGGCAGAATGGTGTAGTAGATAAGGCATTAGATTTGAGATTAGGGAAGACTTGGGCCTAAATCACTCTTCAGATAATCCCAGACCAATCAACCCCTTTCCTCCTCTGTGATGTGGCAGAGTTGTACTTGACTTTCTGAGTTCTCTCTAGTTATAACTCTACTCTGATCCATTTCCATCCAATAATTCAGATCATGATCTTTTTTTTTGTTAAGGCAATGGGGTTAAGTGACTTTCCCAAGGTCACAAGGCTAGGTAATTATTATATATCTGAGACAGGATTTGAAATCAAGTCCTCCTGACTCCAGATCCAGTGCTCTATGCACTGTGTCACCTAGCTACCCCAATCATGATCTTTCTTGCCATGTTTGTGGATAGGTTAGATAGACTCCTTTGACAGTCAGATGAAGTTTATGGATCTCTTAAAAGAAAAAAAAATCTTGAAATAATTGAAGGAAATATTAGATATGGTTAGAAGGTAATAACAAATAAAGATTGTATTTTTCCCATTTTAGTTCATGGAATCCTGAAATTTATCTGCAGAGCTTAGGATAATACCTTCCATTCTAGACTGTCACATCCTGAACAGAGAAATTAAAGAGTTTTCAGTCTTAAGAAGAAAGAGCTTAAAAAAATTTTTTTGAGACGACAATTGACTTTTACTATATTCACTGCTACCATTTTAAAGAGGAGTTAGACTTCTTGACTTCTAGTGGCAGTAGGTGCGAATTTCAAATTGTTAGGTCCTTAATGTAGGGACAAGCTTCTAAATAAAAAGAGTAAATAAGAAATGGAGTGGATTATAGAAGGAGATAGTAAAGGCTCTCTCATTAGAGGCCTTTAAACAAAAACTGGCATACCTATTTAATGTTTTCAGAGGGTAGAATCTTCTTTAGGGATGGATTGAACCAGATACTGTCTGAGGTTCCTTCTGCAATTCAAATTCTTTCTTTATTAATTTATTAATTCTTTATTAACTATTAATAATAATTAATTATTAAAGCAATTAAAGATTGCTTTCTTCTTAACATTTAAACTAAGAATGATTATACCAAAGAGGTCAAAATTTTTCTTCAGGGAAAGGGAGTGATCAATGTAGGACTAACATTACATGTTGTAAAATATACATAGGGAGTAATGGGTTGCCCATCACTGAAGGTGTTCAGATGAAAGTTAGGTTGTATAGTTGTTAGTGATGCTGGAGAAGAACTCCTATTTATATTTAAAAAGGGCTAGTTGCCACAGGTGTCTCTTAACAAATCTGAGAATACAGAATTTTATGATTTCTAAATGTGGAGATGAAGAAAGTTTTCATAGAAGATTTAACATTTAATCTGACAACCTTAAAGGATAGTATTTGGTGGTTTTAGCAGGCAGAGATGAGGTCAAAAAGCTTTTTCCAAGGAATAGTTTCAACCAAGACCCAGTGGCAGGAAAGTACAGCTTATTCTTAGGAATCAGACCAAAATTTGACTATATGGTGGAGTATATGAGGGGCGATATGAGGGAGAAGGGTAGAAAAATGAAATGATACTTAGATGGCAATGTTCCTGGTTATTTCACTAGAGCTGATATTGAATCAAAACAAAAGTGAAAAAAAAATTCCTACCTGCCCTCAATGGGCTTATGTTTAACTTGAGCATGAAGGACAAGTTAGGGAAGCAGGTACCCAGGATGAGCATTACAGTTACAAACCAACTGGATATTGGGAAATTTGAATAGTTATTTAATGGTTTTCTCTGTTTCCTATAGATCATCAGATTATGGGACCTCCTATACCAAACTCAACTTACAACCAGGCATCACTACAGTGATTGACAACTTCTACATTTGCCCTACAAACAAGAGAAAGGTATGAGACCTTCTTTATTATTTATAATCAATTCACTTAAGAAATTTAAACTGAAATTCACTGACTTCAGGGGAGAATTTGCTTGGTAGAAACATAATGGAGTCATTTTATAGCAATAGGAATACTTGCTTTGAAACTTTTCTTGTGTAACCTTGTCTCTAAGATTCTGAGCCATGTGGTCACAGTTTGCTATCTCATTCTTATGGGTTAATTGATCCATGAAGAATACTGTTGAGCATTTATTTAGCAGTGTTGTTTTGTCTTGTACCTACTGAGAAGACATGTGCAGAGAGAAAAACATAGACACATTCATGCAACCGTGGTGAGTTATCCACTCAGAAACAGAGATAGACAAATACGTGTGGTGATAGACGTGATTAGACAATTGTGGAGGCAGAAAAACTCATGCCTGTGAAAATGAAGGCTAAGTGAGAGAAATTTTAGAACAAGTATAGTATTTACAGTAGATTTAGTTTGGAAAGAAAAACATATCTGTTTGTTTGGGAATTTGACATATTCAAATATCAGCCATGAACATTCAGTTGATTGGGAATGGATGTAGTCCGATTTCTCTGCTAGTCATTATTGTTCATATTTCCCATGTATTGAGCATCATCTTGATCCAAGGCATATTAGAGGATTCTGTTTTTTTAATGTTCTACAAGACAGATAACTGCTTTCTTGTTCTTTGAACCTGAACTATCTCCTTGCCTCTCTAGACTATCCCTGGCAGAAATCAACTTTAAGCGTAAGCAAAAGACATCAACTCATTTCAGGCACAATTGACTTTGGTTTCTTTCCCAAAGAACTAGGAGAGTGATCCAACTCCAGGTACTCATTTCCTCTGCCTCTGGATGAGGAGATAAAATCTGAGAGTGACTTGAGTGGATTGAGGCTAATATAAGCTGCTCAGTGACCTAAGAAAATGAGCCATCAGGAAGAAATGAAGTCAAACCATGACCTTGGATTGTTTAGATTCTTAACATCTGAACATTGTACACACCGATATGTGTATCTATTTACATGTTTACATGTACATGAATTTATATGTATACACGCATAGCTAAATTTTATTTTATACACATTTGTATATGTGTGAGTATATATGTATTATATATTTTATATAATATGTATTTCCATCAGTAGCAGAGCACTAAGTCCTCTGAACCTTATAATTTTAGTGAGGCACTTGAGGTAATGAATAGTTAAATGACTTCTCCTGAAGCACATAATTCCAATATATCTGAAAAAGAACTAAACTTGCATTGTGTTTGTTTGTTTTTACTTTTGCAAGGCAATGAATGGGGTTAAGTGACTGGCCCAAGGTCACACAACTAGGTAATTATTAAATGTCTGAGGTTAAATTTGAACTCAGGTCCTCCGACTCCAGGGCTGGTGCTTGATCTACTGTGCCTTCTAGTTGCCTCTTAAACCTGTCTCTTTCTAATTTCATAGCTTGCTTTCCAATGTACTCATCATTTCTTTGTTGTTTTATGGTTCACAAAATGTTTCCCTCACCAATGTCATGTGTTAGCACAGATTTTATTAGACCTGTTTAGAGAAAAGGAAACTGAGGTTCAGAAAAGGCCAGTGGTCACAACAAAGATGGCACATCAGCACAGAACTTTGAAAAATCTGTTATATGTTTCAACTTTGTGAACTTTAGCCAGACACAAGGCCCTATTCAGAGCAGTTTCAGGGTACATTAGGATTCAGCTGCTAAATAACATTCCTTCAGGCTGCCTTGATATGCTTGGCTTTATTTTTAACAGGATGTCATCTTTTTTTAAGTACTCCTATTTTCTTAAATGGACTTTTTATTGCTTGTAAAAAGTGGTCTGATTGACAGACTTGGAATTGAACTTAGGCAGAATGGAATGTAGAGAAGCAAGAAGGAAAAAAAAAGATTTTTTCTCATGCAATGAATGTGCCATGTTGAACAAGAAGGTGTCAGCAGGCAGATGAAGTGATGCAGCTTAAGTAGTTACAACTTTCTTGGTCCCTTGGATAAGAAAATAACAAGTTGCTCCTTTGCAAATGGCCTATGACAGCTAGACTAAACCAGCCCCTTCCCCTAGTCCTTAATCCTCTCTGCTGTAGTCAACTTCTGTACTTAGCACAACACTTGGTGTGATAAACACACAGTAAGTCCCTAATATTTATTGACTGGCTAGATGGCCAATTTACAGGGACTAACTTCATTCTTATTGTGAAACTCATTTGAACTATCCTTTCTTTCCCCCCTAATATCTTTCAAAATATCCTGAGGTCAATGAGGTTGAATTTTTAAGACAGGCCTGGTGAAAATTTCCAGTCATTTGGAGTACCTTATTATTACAGATTCATCCACTATTTTGAAAACAAAACCTCATCCAATTGAACAGTATAAAGGATTCACTACAAAAAGAAATGAGACTGAAACATATGTGATTCTTTGGTCACCTATTCTGAGGTCTATGAACTGGGAAAAAGTGTGAGAAATCATTTCTGTAAGTGAAGACAGAGCTGTAATACTATTGTGCCTAAGGAAAAGTTATTATGGGAAGGTGAAATAGAAGTAGAATAAGTGATGATAATCCATAGGTCTAACAGGGATGAGGGACAGCAAAAGTGAGAAGAATTGTGGATTCTGGCTTGAAGAAGGCACCAGAGCTAAATGTTCAGTGTATCTAGAGAAGAAGAAAGTGAGTGACAGCAATAGTGGTATCTACAGGGAGCTATTACACCAGCCCCAGGGTAGAAAGCCTATGATCTACCTTAGGAAGGAAGAATATCCAGCCCTCCCTTTAAGTAGAACCTCTGGGCCAAAAGCTCAAATTTTGTTCTACTCTTCCTAAACTCTGTACTTCACATTACTCTGCTTTGCCAAAACTAGTATAAGGATTTAATATCAGACAACTGATAAACTTAAGTTTAGTACAACATGTCATCCACATTCACCCACAAAGCCTGTCTCTTATAATAGTCTTGATTTCACTCATTTCTCTCAACTTCCCTTTTGCCTCTGGCCAGGGTGCTGACATCCTTTCCAATGTCTCATCTTTCAGAAACTCCTAGTCTTAAATCCAAAACTCCTCAACAAATATAAGTTCAAGCAGGCATGTTTAGTCAAAAGTGACTCAGAAAAGACCTGGACATTCTGGTGACTCATTATGAGTCAAATCCTAGGTTAGAACATGGGTTTCCTTCCCCAGGGGGCGGTATAAAAGCAACCTGTGTGTTCCACTCTTGCTATCCCTGCTCCAGATACAGTGAATGGTAGTTAGCTCTGGTGCCTTCTTCAAACAAGGATCTATAATCCTTTTCCCTTTTGCTGTCTCTCATCCTTGTTAGACCATCCTGTAGATTATCACCTCTTACTTTACTTCTATCCCACCTCCCCACCCAAACCTCCCTACATTCCCAAAACAAAAGTAATATGATTTTAGGCTTTCGGTTATATCTATTTAAAAAAGTAGTTTCCAGAATGAAAAAAAAAAAAAAAACAATTCTCTCTGCCCTCACTACAGCTCATATGAAATAATGGCGTCATTTCTAGATATCACATTGTTGCATTTTTACATAGTTTTCACAAGATGACATGGACTGATGAGGACTGATGAACTTGTCATATGAGCATTGTTTGGAAAATAAACCAAGAATGTTTAATATAGAGGAAGCAGGAGTTGAGGGGTTGTTTGAGGGAACATAATATTTTCAAGTGTAAAGGCTATTTTGTAGAAGGATTTATTGAACTTGTTCTGCTTTGACCAAGAAAACCAAGTAAAGAACAGTAGAATAAGTTGTAGAGAGAAGTTTCTGCCTCAAAAACATTCCTATACTTAAGAGTTGTTCAAAGTGGACTACCTTAGGAGGTGATGTGTTTCCAGTCCATGGTGATTTTCAACCAGAGTCTGGATGGGCCAATTGATAGGACAATTATATTAGAAATCTCTATAGAAATACAAGTTTATCTGCATAGCCCTTCCAACTCTGAGATTTTATAATTCTGAATTATGGTCTGTATCCTTGTACCATCCTTGAGGAATTTAGACCTCATTATTTTCCATACATTCTCAGTTCCTAGTATACTTATACTTTAAGGAGGAAGCAGGGATGTCATCATTGTGAGTACTCACAGAGATACAAACCGAAACCCTGAAGTTTTAATGAGTTTCTGTAGAACCTTCCTTGCCATGTCCTATTCATTACATGCGTTCCAATCTTTTAGTGATAACCTTCTTCTAATTTCTCCCGATCAGGCAACCAATAACAGAATCACCACGTATGGTCAGATCTATGTCAAAAGCTTTATTACCTTCAAAAGATGTACCAGAGCTTCCACTGTCTTAGTAAGGCCCTGAAAAATCTTTGTTTACTGCCAGAACATGATGAGACCACAGCAAAATTTTCTATCCATTATACCTTTGAAATCTTGGGCAAATAAGTGTATGTTCCTTATGTAAGTTTCAGTTTCCTCATGTGAAAAATGAAAAGATTAATCTAGATGATTTCTTTTTTTATTAAAGATATTATTTGAGTTTTACAATTTCCCCCCTCTCACTTCCCTCCCCCACCCCCCCACAGAAAGCAATCCATCAGTCCTTAACCTGTTTCCATGTTGTACATTGATCCAAATTGAGTGTGATGAGAGAGAAATCATATCCTTAAGGAAGAGACAAAAAGTCTAAGAGATAATAAGATCAGATAGATGATTTCTAAAGTTTCTGCTTGTAGAATATTTGCACTATGATAACCTGGTAGATAATAATAAGAAAAATCACTTTTATTTATATATATTCATGGTTTAATATTTTTTACATATTTCTGCATTTCAGACCCCTCACAACTTTGTCAGGTTATTAGAGCAAGTGTCATTATCCCCATATTGTGGATTAAAAATCTGAAGTCTGAAGATGAAGGTGGAGTTAGGATTCAGAATCATTTATGGCTTGGACATCCCTTTTCTGGGATGCTATTCTTGTACTAATAAACATTTTTTACTATCTGGTAGCAAAATAAGAGAGAGAGAGAGAGAGAGAGAGAGAGAGAGAGAGAGAGAGAGAGAGAGAGAGAGAGAGAGAGAGATGAGGAGTGGAGAAGTAGGAGAGGAGAGAGGAGGACAGGGGAGGAAGGGGAGGGAAAAGGAGGAGAGGGAAAAGGAAGGGAGTTAAGTAGAGGAGAGGTCAGGGGAGGAGGAGTGGAGAGTAGAGACCAGGGGAGGGAATGAGATGGAAGGGAAATCTATCTGGAGCTAAAAAATGATGGAGAGCTTCATGGAAGAGGTTACATTTAAGTTGGTCCCCAAAAGATGATAGAAATAAACCTTTTCTGCTTACAGAGAAGTATAACAAATGGCTTGAATAAGTTTTGCAGAGTTTGAATCTCTATTAATTTTAAATAACATGACATATAGTTTCTTTCACTTTCTCAAAGAAATTTCCCAAATTGTTTAAAAATATTCAAGTGATATGTATGTGTAAAGACCTAGTATTCAGTAAAGACAGCATCCAGTTCCTTTTAAGATCAACTAACTCAGTCATATCCAGAGAACATTCCTGCAAATTGATTCTAGCCTTTGCATAGTACAGCTTTCACAATTATGACAATGATTCTGATTGATCATTCACAGAACATGGGAAGAGCGACTCATCATTATAGTAGCAACAGCAGGAAAAATAAAACTTGACTTTTACTTAGTTTTATGTGTTTGTGATAGACTTCATAAACATTATTTCACTTGAGCATTGCAAAAAATAACCCAGTGAGATAGGTACTACATATATGTTTTTAATGGATGAGGAAACAGAGGCTGACAGAAATTAAATAATTTGTCCATAGCTGTCATGTAACTAGTAAGCACTCAATTTTGGGACTTTTGAGCTTTGTATGTCATAATATATTGCTGTAAGTGATAGACTGTGCAAATGCCATTGTGAAAGCGGCCTAAGGAGTGATGGGAAAATGCATTAAATATATTTGTACGTAATGTCAGCCAACAAAGAACAGGGAAGTTTGCAAGGACACCAGATTTAGAAAAATAGACAGGGAATCACAAAATCATAGAAATCAATTCAACAGACAATGATTTTATAAAAGCATTCAAAACAGAGAATGGGAAACAACACTCACAGAGAAAGATGAATAAAAGCATTTATAAGATAAGATAATCATTTGACTCCTTGTTCATAGGAATAGTGCCTTTATTCAGCATGAAATTACACAGGTATTGGAGATGGGTGCCCTAGGAAACCAGGGGGTTTCCTAGGGATGGGGATGGGCACAATAGCAGCTTCATGTTATCATTACAAGGATTAGTGGATTGTGAAACAAATTTCTTATGGGTATCATTGACTATAAATGATATTAAGGACAGATACAAGAATGTTTGTCATTTCCATGCTATGGGGAACTTAATGTTTTTCTTTTGAGGTAAGAACAAGGATGAAACAATATGTTCTCATCTTGTTTTAAATATTAATAAACATCAGTTTTCTCCCCCTTTTAAACTTCTCTGCCATTGGGGAAAAAACAAAACACTAAAGCTAAACTGCTTTAACAAATGTTCATAATAAAGAAAAACAAATTCCTGAAATGTCCCTGTACAAAAATATTTCTCACTTTGCATGCTGAGTTCATCACCTCTTTTTTTAATTATTTTTTAAATTTTTATTTAAGATAGTGGGATTAAATGATTTACCCAAGGTCACACAACTAGGAAATTATTAAGTGTCTGAAGTTACATTTGAACTCGAGGCCTCCTGACTCCAGGGTCAGTGCTCTATCCACTGCACCACCTAGCTGCCCCTCATTACCTCTTGATTTGAAAAGAGATAGCTGGTTTTATCATTAGCCTTCTAGAATCATAGATGATGATTTAACTCTCCTCTGCTTCGCTATGCATCTGCTCAAAGAAATTTTTCTAGGTTCCACTGAGACTATCTCTTTATCTTTTCTTCTAGCTCAGTAGTATTCCTTCACATTTATATTTCATAATTTATTCAGTTGTTCCCCAATACATGGAAATCCCCTCATTTTCCAGTTCTTTGCTACTAGATAATCTAAATACTTTTGTGCCTACAGGTCCTTGATCTTTCTCTAATCTTTTTAGTTAGCTTTGCAAAGCACTTTCCCGTCTCCTATATGTTTGAATTAGATGCTAAGTATTCCCTACAAAGTGTGACAATTAATGTTACATTCTTTATACTTAACTCAGACCAATCCACCACTACTGATCCAGTCAGTGTAGGAAGGAAAATATAGAATATGATTAGGTGGCATAGTGAAAGAATAGTAGATTTAGAGACTTAATCCTGGCTTAGGTACTTAATGGCTATGTGACTTTTGGTAAGCCAATTAACCTTTCTCAGACTTAGTTTCCTTAACTATGAAATAGGAATGAGAATACCTACTGCACAGTATTATCATGAGGATCAAATGAGATAACACGTATGAAATAATTTACTAACTTTAAAGCCTCATAGAATAGGTAGTTATTAAATATTAGCTCTTTTCATTATTTATTCCCTAGGCTCAAGACTGCTTATTGCTTTAATTTGAGTTGTTGCGAACTTTTCTTTCATATATATATATATATATATATATATATATATATATATGTATATATATATATACGTGTGTGTATACATATATATATACACTATATTTCTATATTCTATATTCATGTTAGTCTTTGTAGTAGTCTTTGTTTTATTTATCCTGCTCTACTTTCCTTCTCTCTGCAACAGTTTATACAAATAGTATATTCTTTTTTTTTTTTAGGGTTTTTTTGCAAGGCAATGGGGTTAAGAGGCTTGCCCAAGGCCACACAGCTAGGTAATTATTAAGTGTATGAGACTGGATTTGAACCCAGGTACTACTGACTCCAGGGCTGGTGCTTTATCCACTGCACCACCTAGCCGCCCTAAACAGTATATTCTTGAGGAAACCATACTAGCTTGTGATGGTCATTTCTAGGTAACCACTCACTATTCCTTTTATAGTATGTTCTAGAATTTTTCAAAGAAGCTTGCTAATAGGATTATTCCTGCCAATATCATTATCATTAATTTTTTAATTTTATTTGTTAATTAATTACATTTGTTCCTTTTTAAACAATTAAATATTTGCTTTTTTTTTACAATCCTGCCTTACTTCCTCTCTACCAATTTTTTTTAAATTGACAGTTGCAGTGTACCCATCATATTTATCACTTTTTTAGAGTTCAGATCCTAGAATTAGGAATTCAAATCCAACCTTAGACACTTAAGAAGGTATGATCCTGGGAAAGTCATTAAACCTTTGTTTTCTTCAATTTCCTAATTTGAAAAAATGGAAATAATAATAGTACCTATTTTGTAGTGTTGTTGTAAGGATCACATAAGATAATACTTATAAAGCATTTAGCATAATGTCTAGCTTATGGTAAGCATTCTATAAATGTTTCATCATCATCGTCACCACCATTATCATAATCATCATATTATTATCCTTATTATTCAAAATTAAATTAGAACATAGTACATCTGAGCCACGACACTTGGGCAACCAGAACCCCAAAAGACAGCTAGTGTCTCTCTTTCTATTACCCTTCTTATCTTAGATGCACATTCCTTATTAGTCATTTTGTTTCCTTTCTTTCTAATCTAACTGTTCCATTTGGTAGAGAAAATGGAAGCAGAGTCAGAATTATGGAATTTTGACTTTTCTCCCATTGTCCATAATCATCTTTCCATTCATCCCAAACAATGGTCCTTTCTTTCTTTGATTCTTTTCTTTAAATTAATTAATTTGTTTATTTAAGGCATTTATTTATTTAATCTATTTATATATTTTATTTATTTAAGGGGAGAAAATTGATTTTATTAATATTTGAAATGAGATGACAAGATATTTTCTCATCCTTGTTCTTACCTCAAAAGAATTAATTAATTAATTCATTTATTTAATTAAGATTATTTAATTAATTAGTTGATTTAAAATATATTTACTTCATGTATTTAATTTTTTATATAAAATTCATTTATTAATCAATTATTTATTGATTAATTAATTGTATTTATTTATTTTAATTTTTATGTATTTAAGGAAATGGGGTTTGAGTGACTTGTTCAAGGTCACAAAGCTAGGCAATTATTAAGTGTCTGAGGCCAGATTTGAGCTCAGGTCCTCCTGACTCCAGAGCTAGGGCTCTGTCCATTGTACCACCTAGCTGCCCCTTGCTTCTTTTCTTTTCTCCAATATGTTTTTTTTAGTTTTTGCAAGGTAATGGGGTTAAATGACTTGCCCAAGGCTACACAGCTAGGTAATTATTAAGTGTCTGAGGTCAGATTTGAACTCTAGTACTCCTGACTCCAGGAACAGTGTTCTATCAATTGTGGCACCTAGTCACCCCTCCAATATGTTTTTAAATTCACATATTTCTGTTTTTTTTTATTAATTTCCCCTACAGCATGCACTAATTCTTATCTTTAGCACTGTTAACTCTTATTAGCACCTATTTTTTGTTTCTGTCATCTACATTTTTCTTAAGAAACTTTAAATTAGCTTCTTTATTGCATCTTTATTGACTTCACATTATTCTTCCTTTTTTCTTTGAAATTTTTTTCCATTTTATAATTTCTGAACTTTATTCTTAAGAGCTCCTCATGACACCACTGTTAATATCTTTTAGAGTATTTTGATCTATATTCTAATACCTATCATTTCTCTGAATTCTTTTAAATCTACTCTCCAACATTTGATGTTCTAAGGTTCAAACCTGATCTGATCTGCGTTTGCAATCCCTCCCATCTCCTTCCATCTGTCCCATCCTGTGCCCTAATAGCATTAACATTTTCTGAACAACTACCCTTGTCTGGGATTCAGTTACCTCTTCTGTAAAATAAACATGTTGGAATAGATGACCTCTATCATCCTATTCAGCTCAGATGTCTGAATCCATGAGTTAGAGGACATTCTGAGAGGGAGGGAATGCTATGGTATGAATGAGAGCCAGACAAAAGAATACTGGGAATTAACAAGAGTAATGGGATGTAGAAAATAGATAGGGCCTCCTGAGGGATTTGAGTGAATGCCAGGAAGCAGACTCATGTTGGCCATAATGAATTCTCAATTAATAATATCATGTTGTCCTTTGTTTTCCGCAGCAATGATTGCCATCAGAGTGTGGGTTGAACAGCTCTCTTTTCCACATAGCTTAAGCACAGAGGCTCACCATTTATTAATTACCTAAACAATCAACATGTAAAAGAGAATTTAGCCTTTTCTATTCTGCAAGAATGGTTCAAGCTATCTTTCTCATTATCTTTTCAAGAAGAAGAGAGAGCTGAATCTAGACTTAAAGCATCTCTTTGAGGAAAAAAATATCTTATAGAAATCTTTCCCTCTCTTTTCTATCTTTACTTCCCACCTGCCCCCAATTCACAAGTGATATGATTTCTTTTTGCTTAATCTAGATTGTAACTCAGTATTTCAGTAGAACTCTAGACCTGGAATCTGGAAGGATTGATTTCAAATCTAACTTCAGACACTAACAACACCTGTGACCATGTGCTTCCTTAGTCATTTAACTGATTTTAGCTTTAGTTTCCCCCACTGTAGATGAAAGATAATAATACTTATCTGGAAGGGTTGTTGTGAGGATAAAATGAGATAACATTTGTACTGTTCAACCTTCAACTGCAATATAAAACTGCCATCATCATTATCATCATCATCATCATCATCATCATCATCATCATCATCATCACCACCACCACCATCGTGATCATCATCATCATCATTGTTGTTGTCACCTTTGTCATTATTATAATGCTCATTCTTCTTAGCATTTTGTTTGAATCTTTCCATAAAAACCTGGAAGGAATTACAGAAGTCATATGATCTAACTCCATTAATTTTTACAAATAAAGGAAACTGATATATGGATGTTAAATGTGGTCTAGGATCACATGGCTAGAAAGTGGTAGGACTGATCATTGAATCCAGACCCTCTGACTTCAAATCCAACTTCCTACTATGATATGGTATCTGGATTTTGTACTTTTGTCATGCCACCACTTTATAAGTATTTATTAAGGATTGACCTTGTACCAGCCACTGACATACAAAAGAGTAAAATAGTCCTGTCCTTTAAGGATCTTTCATTCAGAATGGATAGGGAAGCTTGTACACAAATAAATATATTCAAGATAAGTAAAAGACAAATGCTAGCTGGTTTAGTTAGGGGAGCACTAGAATTTGATGGGATTAGAAAAGACATTATATAGAAAGTAGTTTTTGTGTGGAATCATTTTCAAGTTAGGAATTCAATGAACAAGTGAATGAGTGAGTAAGTAAACGAAGCATTATAAATCTCAGGAAAGAAAGGATAATTTCCAGATTTGATAAGATCTAGGCAAATGCCGACAGATGTTGTCTGTAGATGGAGGGTCATGTGTGAGGAATAATAAGAATGCAAATTTCATCAGATTATGGAGTATGATTAGGTGAGTAATATTTAATGAAACTTTAATGTATATCATAGTTAATTAGCTACTTGTCTTTTTTCCTTTCACTCAACTACAAGTTTCTTGAGGACAGGACCTGAGTCTTATCTATTTTTTAGTACCATTGTACAAAATAGTAACATGTATATTGTAAATTACAATAACTCTTCCAATTTACTCCAACAAAATCTAGTTGGTCACTGAGATCCTTTCCAGTTCTCATTTTTCTATAATAATATGCTTTTATGAAATTGAATGAGAGGTCTTCTAATACACCTTCTAGCTCTAACTCTATGATCCAAAAGACTAGATGCGTCTTTTAATAGCCAATTCCATCAACTGGCAGTGCCTATGCAAATAAGGCATTAAAGACCATTTATTTTCCTCTGCTTTATAAAATATGCTTTATATTTTCAATCATGGAAGCATCATTACTTAAGAAAATCCTTGATAAAATTTCCTCTCTTAATTCACCTCCTGATGAAGCTCACAAGTCTCATGCCTTACTAGATTGTATGAATATTGGAAGGTCAAAAAAATCAATCCCTTACTTTCCAGTCCTCTGGAAACTAACCTTTTTAAAACTCATAAAAACATTTTAAAAATCCCCTAATTATAATTGTACAGTCTATTGTCTTACTTCCCCTCAAAACTATTCCCATTTAGTAAACCCTTGAGTTTGTGACCCACTGGTTTTGAGAAGCTAAGGTCCTCCCCACCACAGCATAAAGTCCCCCAAGAAAAGAATTAGCAAAGAAGAGTACCATTGCTGTGGTACTATAACTTGGATTTAAAGTTTTGATGAATATAACATAGGAAAATGTAAATTAAAAGAATATCACTAAACTTCCTTGCCTGACAGTTTCATCAGCTTATAGAGCATCATGTGGGGAGGTAGTGAGACTAAAAGATATTATGTTGAAGTAGGAAGATTTTCTTTCTTTTGGGCCTGACCACTGTAATCTAAGATCTCAGAACCTTGAGTAGGAGAGAGAAGAAGTTGATGTTGATGAGAATTGAAATTGTTCTTAAACTCTTGGGAAAAAAAATAATAAAACTGAGTAAGTCTTTTCCTTTTTGGTTAAGTAGGATCCAGAATCAAATACCATTTATCCCAGATAGATAGACTTAAATCTTGAAAAATGTTTTTACATTTGTCTTTCTGTTCATTTCACATACAGCAAGCCCATACCCTACTGACCACTGAGAACAGAAATTCAATATCAGGTCATTGACTGGTAACTGATAAAAACATTCTAAGATGTTCTACATTGTGTAGCTCTTTAAAAGTTTATTTAGCTTTTCAAAAAAAATTATAGCTTAAAGTTGTATTTACAACTGACATGCTGAATTTGTGATCCTAAAACATCTTAGTGATCTAGGCAGTTCTCTAAGATGAGAAGCTGCAGAGAAGGTAGTGGAAAAAGCCAGGAGTTTCCTCATCTGTAGTTCTTTGACCTAGTGGATTGCACTCTACCTATAAATGGAAAGTCATCTGAATACTTTGGAAGACTTGTATTTGTTTGCTTATTTGAATTATTGTAACCAGCACCAATAATTAAATAATAGCTTTGAAAGATAGAAGCTTCCCTCTCATCTCTTTCTCAGGTAGTCCTTCCTCTAAGAAGTTTTCCATAGGACCATGCCTCTAAAGTAAAGCATTTATTCCGAGGCTATGTATCCCAACCCTCTCATTTCTAGGAAAAAGATACCCAGGGAAGTGAAATGACCTCGCCCAAATTGCAAAACTTAGAAGGCATCAAAGGTGGGCTTTGAATCCAAGTCAGACATCAGAATCTATAATTTTTATATTGTACTGTAACAGCTTCCCAGGTTTTCTCTTATCCCAAGCCAAATGGTTTTACTTTAAACTGTAGACAGATTCAAATTCTACCACTTACACATACTGGCTAGGGGAATATGAATAAATCACATAAACCCTATGTGCCCTCTCTCATACTGTAAATTGTAAATAATTTACTGATCTCAAACTAACACTCCAGAGTGAACATATATACAACCATCACACATAAAACAAAAGCAAAATAAGGAACTTCTAGGAGACAAGACAGTAAAGTACATTGTAAATCATGACCTCTTCCAATTTACCTACAATCTTGAAATTGTGCTCCCAAACAAATTCTAGAATAGCAGAACCAGCAAAAACATGGGAGAAAATAATCTTTTAGCCCAAGGAACTTGGAAGATTGATAAGAAAAATCTAACTTATTTGGATAAAAGGGGAGCACAGCACAGGACGTGGCAAGGCAGAAGCAAGCCCTCCCTCAGCAAATTAGCAGGAGTTCTTGAATGTTAGTGTGGTGGAGCAGGCAAAAGCTAATATAAAGATGTCCCCATATGCCTCAGCATAACCAAGTGAGTGGCAAGATGCCAGCTTCAAGAACTGTCACATATATACACTTCAATGTAGCCCTGGCTAAATAGGCAACTTCCAGTGGCTAGACATCCATGTGGTTCAGTGTAGCTCCAGGGAAATATAGAAATACCCCCACTAGGGCAACACATTCCAGATATCATCACTAAGACCTTGGCTTAGTATCAGGTAAGCCAAACACCTCCAGCAGTGTCAGTTACCCCTCAGCCCAGACATAAGGATAGCCCTGGGCATCTGGGAAACACCATTGAAGCAGCAGGTAAACAACCAGGGCCTGTATCCTGTGTCACAAACAACCAAGGCCTGTATCCTGTGTCACAAGCAGCCCGAAGAGTGCCCCTTCAGCTCCAGGAGCAAAGTTCAAATCTAAAGAACAAAGGAAGAAGACAAAAAAAAATAGAAAAAAAAACAACAGAAAAGAATCTGACCAGAGAAAATTATCATGGTGACAGCGAAGATGAAATCACAAACTCAGAAGAGAATAACAATGTCAAAATACCATGTAAAACCCCAAAGAAAAACGCTAAGTGGTCTCAAGCCAAACAAGAATTCATGGAAGAGCTCAGGAAAGAAGCTTAAAATCATATGAGAGGTAGAACAATTGGGAAAGGACTTGAGAATGATTTAAGCGAATTATGACTAATATGGGAATATGCTTTACATGACAGCACATATATATCAAATTTCCTATCATTTTAGGAGGGGGGGAAGAGAGGTAAGAAGGAAGGGAAAAAAATGTGGTACTCAAAATCTTGTGAAAATGAATGCTAAGGGGGCAGCTAGGTGGTGCAGTGGATAGAACACCAGCCCTGGAGTCAGGAGTACCTGGGTTCAAATCTGGTCTCAGACACTTAATAATTACCTAGCTGTGTGGCCTTGGGCAAGCCACTTAATCCCATTGCCTTGCAAAAGCTAAAAAACAAACAAACAAACAAACAAACAAACAAAAATGAATGCTAAAAAATTGCCTTGACATGTAATAGGGGAAAAAATAAAATATATATTTTAAAAAAGCAAAGTAAGTATAATACATTGACCCAAGACACATATTATTTGAAACTTAGCACTGGAGTTTGATATTAGCAATTATCAAATGTCCCTACCCCTGTGTTTATTGTGCCTATTTTTTCTCTGTCCATTTTCTGCCTTTGTTTTTACTATTTAGTTCCTCTCTCTTTCTCCCACCAGACTAATATCACAGGATTTGGACAGCTCAGCTCCAACTCAAGTCCCATGCCATAGTCTCAGTGGAGCAGTTCCACTTGGTTTCTCCTGGTTCCTCATTTTGATTAAGTTCCATTTTCTGCCTTCAGGGCAAGAGGGCATCAAAAATAAGTGGTTGATATGCAGGCACATTTGAATTTAATTCAACATATATTTCTTATGTGAAAAGAACTGTGAAAAAGCTGTAGGAACAGTCCTAAGTTTGAATAACTCCTATATTTCCTGAAATTGTCCTAGTTGAAGAAGGCACCATTCAGACATGTTTGACCTTTTTCCTTTAAATCAAATCAGATGATATTCCTGAAGAGCTTAGTGCTTAATATATACTTAATAAATCCTTTCTTCTTTTTTCCTTCCTTCCTTCTTTCCTGCCTATCTGCCTCTCTTGTTTCATTTAAAACTGCCCAGTGACCACTGACCACATGAAATCCTTCCAGATCACAGCAAGGGCCTGTTGAGTCTCAGATAGAATGAAAGGGTAAAATCTCTTTCATTTTTTTCTCTCTATCCCCAGAACATAGACAAGTACCTGGCATATTTGTTATTGGTGTTTTTCTGACGTTGTTATTCAGCCATTCAGTTGTGTCCAACTCTTCGTGGCTTTGTATGGGCTTTTCTAAGTATTTTTTGCTTGTTTGTTTTGTTTGCTTGCTTGTTTGTTTCCTTCTCCAGTAGAGTATGGCAAAGAGAGGCTAAGTGATCTGCACAGGGTTATACCACTAGTGAATATCTGAAGCTAAATTTGAACTTGGGTCTTCCTGACTACACACTGAGCCACCTGGCTGTCTCAGTAGGCATTTAATAAATGCTTATTGATTCATTTTTTTGATTCTAAAAATTATCAGTGGCAAATAATTACATGGTCCTGCAGTGGGAGTATAGAATGAACTTTACAGTATTGTAGCTTTCTCAGTTGTAATAAATAGCCAAAATGCATTGAAATTCCTAGGAAATATGCATATTTCCTAGGAATTTCAATGCATTTTTTATTAGGAAAGGAACTTCTGTCAGAAAGTATGATGTATGACTGTAAAGTAATATGACTGACTTTTACATCAGCCTCTCAGAATTACCATATTGCAGTGAGTTTCATGTCCTTGACAGTAATCAAATTGATAAGCTGGACATTCGACCCACACACCTTGATAACAGATTTTAGACCTTAGTTCTCATAAATTATCTGGTGTTTGGGAAGAGGAGAAAACAAGGAGTTCCAGGTATAATTATTCCCATGTTACTGATGTTCCTGAAGACTGAGGCTCACCCATATAAAGTGAATGATTTGTCAAATGGTTGATTTGAACCTAGGTCTTCCTGATTATATGTTCCAGTATTGGACTCCCCTCACCCTTAGCACTTGCTCTTACCTCCTTGTTTTATTTTAGATGATTGGTCCGTTAGTAAACATTTATTAATTGCCTACCCTAAACCAGACATTGTGCTAGGGGGGAGGGAGTTCAAAGAAAGGTACAACAGCAACAACAAAGCAACTACAACATCAATCTCTGCTCCAGTCGGACTATATGAGAGAAATAACAACCATGAAAAAAGAAGCTATATAAAGGATAAATTGAAAAATCAACAGATGGAAGGGACTAGAACTAAGAGAATGTGGGTCTTCCCTCTTCCACATTTCAGAAAAGATCCCTTATCTTTCTTCCAAACCTGCTTCTCCTTTTGGCATCTACTGATCACCACTTTCCAGATGCTGATTCAGAACTGTCAATTCCCGTATCTATTTCCTTTGTCTGATCCCTACTTTGGGTACCGCAGGCTTCTATCTAAACAATACCTCGGGGTGGCTAGGTGGCACAGTGGATAGAGCACCAGCCCTGGAGTCAAGAGTATCTGAGTTCAAATCCAGTCTCAGACATTTAATAATTACCTGGCTGTGTGGCCTTGGGCAAGCCACTTAACCCCATTTGCCTTGCAAAAACCTAAAAAAAACCCCAAATAAACAATACCTCTCCTCTTCTTCACACTATTCTCAATGTTGGTATGACAGTTCTTGTCCTCATAAGAGTTATAATCATGGATCTTTAGATCTGGAAGTTAGTTTATTTTCAGAGGAGTAAATCAATGCTCAGAGAAGAGAATGGTATTACTTAAGCCCCCCCCCCCCCCAGCTAGCCTGGTGCATTCTAGCTTGACTTGTAGTTAATTACATGCATGTTATTCTTACTTCTATGCTAATTAGGGAGAAGAATAATCATATCTAGCTTTTATTTTCCTTAATCTCTTAGCCTAGTCCTCATACATTAAAGATGCTTGATAAATGATTGTTAAAAGATACAGCCACATGAATACCCATTTGTATGTGAAGCAGTAGCTAAAGAATATAAGGCAGGGTATGATTTCCCCAATCAATGAAGTTGGTTATATTTGGCTGCCATTTGAGGAAAAAGAAGTTTTTATTTTTTCATCTCATATATTAACTTTAAATATATGTATCTGGTGGCTAGCAATTTCTTTTTCTCATACTTGTCAGTCCTAGGATCACTCAAAATATAACAATAGCACCCTGATAAGGTATTTGCTGAGCTTGACCCATGAAGAACAGCTACATTGGCTTACAGGAAGAAATTGGTTTTTAAAGAAATCCTTCAATCACAGTTTCCTACTCTGCCTGCCCACCTCATTTCTGTGTTTTGAGAGAATGAATTAATTATTAGTGATGGCAAACAAAAGGGTAGCAATTTGTTATCTGAACTAATAGGGCAACATATGTTTCATTACAATTTTCTTGGCAGCCTTGAGCCTGGAAAATGTTGGGGTTTTTTTTCACATCCAAAGAGCCAAACATCAGCGTCCTACTTCTAAAGAGGTGCGAAAGGATGCTCTGGGATTTACTTACACTGTAGAAAAGATCAAGTCTTGTCTTGACAATGAAACTGTAAGGGTTGGCTGAGTGCCACTTTCAAAAGTACCTCCTGTAACATCTCCTCAATGTCCCAGGCTAACATCAGTAATCTTTAGCATTACAGATATCTTTTGAGGGAAGGACAAGCAGCAGCTGACCCTTTACCCAATGGGTGAGTCATATGTATAAAATACTCAGCAAGCAGTCAGTAACTAGTCTTTGCTACCAAGTACTATTAAGGCTTTGGATTGCTCATTTGTTCTGTGGGCATTAATTTCCTCTTCTGTAAAAATAAAGCAATTTGACTAGTTCAGGGATATTTACCCTAGGATGCATGATCTTAAAAGAGATGTTGTGCCCTCTACTCTCTGTTCTCTGAACTCAGTGGAACAATCCCCATACAGAAACTCACCATGTCAATTTTGAAGATCATTGCCAGAGAGACCTTTGACCCTCATGGAAACCCCACCAATGAAGATGATCTCTGCACTTCAAAAGGTCTCTTCAGAGCTGCTGTGCCCAGTGGGGCTTCTACTGGCATCCATGAAGTCCTGGAGCTCTTAGACAATGGTAAGACCTGCTATATGGGGAAAGGTGTCTCAAAAGCAATTGAGCACATCAATAAAACTATTGCCCCGACACTGATTAGCAAGAAACTGAATGTTGTGAACAAGAGAAGATTGACAAATTGATGATAGAGATGGATGACTCTGAGAATAAATCTAAATTTGGAGCAATTGCCATATTGAGAGTTCTTCTTTGTAAGACCGGGGCTGTTGAGAAAGATGTCTCCTTATTCCACCATATTGCTAACCTTGTAGGCAATGAAATCATCCTGCCAGTTCCAGCCTTCAATGTGATTCCCATGCTGGTAACAAGCTAGCAGTGCAGGAGTTCATGATCCTCCCTGTTGGAGCATCCAACTTCACGGAGGCCATGCACATTGGAGCTGAGGTCTACCACAACCTAAAGAGTGTGATTAAGAAGAAATATGGACAAGATGCCACCAGTGTAGGAGATGAAGGTGGCTTTGCTCTTAACATCCTGAAGAATAAAGAAGGGCTGGAGCTGCTGAAGGAAGAGATTGGCAAGGCTGGCTATACTGACAAGGTTGTGATTAGCATGGATGTTGCTGCCTCTGTGTTCTTCCGGTCTGGGAAATATGACTTGAACTTCAAGTCTCCTGATGATCCCAGCAGATACATCTCACCTTGGGGACCTCTACAAGAGCTTCATTAGGGACTATCCAGTGGTATCTATTAAAGATCCCTTTGAGCAGGATGATGGGGCAGCTTGGAAGAATTTTAGTGAAACTGCAGGCATCCAGGTAGTAGGGGATGATCTCACAGTGACCAATCCCAAATGCATCGAAAAGGCAGTGAATGAGAAAGCTTGCAACTGCCTCCTGCTCAAAGTGTACGAGATTGGGGGAGTAATGGCTTCCCATTGTTCTGGGAAGACTGAAGATACCTTCATTACAGACCTGCTGGTGGGTCTCTGAGCTGGGCAGATCAAGACTAGGGCCACCTGCCAATCTGAGCATTCGGCCAAGTATAACCAACTTCTCAGAATTGAGGAAGAGCTGGGCAGCAAGGCTAAACTCTCTGGAAGGAACTTCAGAAACCCTCAGGCCAAGTATGCTCCATGACCATGAAGCCTCAGAGCTAGTAGCAGACAGTCATTTCTATAGAAATCCTTGTCCAAAGAATGGGCAGCACCAAGTAATAGATCAGTTTTGTTTTGGGTTTGTGGACCTCTGCTACTTAACTCCACCCCTCTCTCTTCCACCTTTCTGTATTGTTCTTATTGCTTCATTAGAACAGTCTTATCAGAGACTGTACCTGATAATTTGGTCCTTTATTGTAAGACCTTATCATCTTGTGACTGGGCTAGAATGATCTGTTCCCACCCCATCCCCAGTCTTGATGTGCAGAGCCATATGCTTGTGATGCAGTCCCAATAAGCCCACAGGCCATATCCCTTAGTGGCTTCTATGTGCAGAATAAAAATATTCAGTAATCCACTGGGCGAAAAAGAAAGAGAGAGGTGTTGTGATAATTGTATTTCAAAATCATTGGTTTCCTTTGCAATCATAGGTATTTTATATATTTAAAAACATTGCTTTGAGAAAAAGTCCATAGGCTTCAGTTTCACTAGTCTGCAAAGGAATCCATGAAGAGGATAGATGGAAACAAATATTTATGAAGTGATGATTTAGCCAGGCACTATGCTAGATTCTGGAGATCCAGATATAGGCAAAAAAGAAAATCATTATCTGTTCTTTAGTAGTATGAGTTGGAATGAGGGAAAAAGCATGTAAAGGGGAGCTGAAAAGGGGGAGGAGTGGACCATGGAGAAAATGAAGGTCCTTAGTGTGGACATAATTTTTAAATTGGGAAAATAAGCAATAGGACTGGGAGAGGAATTAAGGCAGGTTTTCCTGGGCTCTTACCCAAAATGTAGGTTCTTGGAAGATTCACCAATAGCTAATAAACTCGAGACTTGATTTTCTCTGAGATTCTATTTCTAGTTCTGAATAAGCTAGCTAACAAGGAAGTCTGAGGTTGGACAAAATTGCTTACAGAGAATAATATCAGATATTACTTTTTGTGGAATTCCTAATGACCTGCTACAGTGACCATGTCTACCTTCTTCTTTTATTGGATAATGGATTGGTTTTGCACTAAGATGAAAATAACTATTAGGAGTTCATTTAGCTGCAATTATAGGCCCATCTCCCCTTTATAGCTTCTTATAAGACTGCTTTGCAACCTGTCTCACAAAATTAATTTCCTTACGCTTAGTTTAGCTTTCTCTGCAAAACTCACAGATCCACCCAATCTCAGTTTCCCAAATGAGGCTGAGCAGGCAAAGTCAGCCAGCAGCAGGCCAATTCATTCCAATCTGAGACAACCTTTGAGACAGTCTCCTTAAAAATAAGGATATATTTCCTGGGAGGGGTAAGGGGAAAGTCATTAGAATCAGAGTCATAGATGTCAGATTTTGAAGGAAATCACCTTTAAAGGTTTTTGTTCCTTTACACTCAAATGACATTCTATATCTTTTTTATGCTTTTGTTCTTACTAGGCTTTGCTTGCAATTTGTGTGGATTTATTATGTAAGGTACTCTTACCCCAAAGCGTATAGGTTTCAAAGAAATGACCACCAAGAATCTTAGGATTGAGTCAGAGTTTGGGGGTTCAGATCCAGGCTCTGCTTATTACCTGTGCATCCTTGGGGAAATTACCTCTCTGGATCAGTTTCCTAATGGCTTTGATTCTTGCTATCAATATACCCTCTCACTATTTCCTCCTTGAGTTTTCATGATCCTCCTTTCTCCTGGTTCTTCTACTGAATTTCTGCTCAGTTTCCTTTGCTAGAGCTTTATCCAGCAAAGAAATATAACATTTAAAGGAGATAAAATTATTTGTATTCATTAATCTATAATATCCCTTCTAGCTCTGAATTTTATAAAATTCATTTGATTATGGAGTAACAAAGCTATTGCTTCAAACTTAATCTCTTGACTCAAAACTCATTTTTCCTTTTCTGATTTATAAAGTTCACACTCTTTCTCTCTCTCTGGCATTCAAGACTCTTTAGCTAATACTACCCTACATTCAGAATCCCTTCCCTTTATCATTTTTGTCATATAATACTTTGAATGAATGAAAAATATATTTTAACATTTTATGTGAGACACTGCACTGTGTTAGAAATAAAAATATAAACAACTCCAGACAGTCCCTACCTTCGAATAACTTGCATTCTTATAAGGGAAGAAAACTTTTATGGGGAAAGATAGCTACAGAAGAGTTTAAATGGTAAGCCAGAAAGAAAAATGATTAAAGCAAGAAATCAATTAATTGACATGCCATAACCAGGAATGGAAATGTTCATTACTAATCTTTGAGCTAGATAGCAAAGTCTAATGAAAGGAATGGCATACACTCAGTGGCATGGTGTAGATGGTCAGTAAGCATTGTAGTAAGCATGAGTATGGGTTAGATCATGTGAACTTTTCACATATCAGAACCAATCAGAATCACAAGAATAGGCTCTTCACTTCCTAAGGGAACTCTTGGTCATGTTCTATTTTTATCCAAGCTATATACTTTGGTTCCTCTTGGTTCTTTATGCCAGAAATGTCCTCCCTTGTACACTACTTGTTGAATTCTTATTAATCATTTAAAGCCCAGCTAAAATGTTCCCTCTAGGAAACTTTTCCTGCATCTCCATGTTGGTGAGGGCCTTCCTTTTCAGACCTCCATAGTACTTTCCCCCATACCTTTTGCTGTATTTTTCATATAATATTATTTTTCATATAATGTTATAATTTTTCATATAATATTATATATCATATTATATGTTTTAGAATGGCCTGTGTTTGTCTCTTGTTCACCCTATTATGTTTTAAATTCCTATAGGATAAAGATTGCCTTACTTAAACTTTCTTTGTCACTCTGGATTTAACACAGTACTCCATACTCTGTAGGTGCTTAATAGAATTTATTGAACTGAAATCAAATTATACCCAGATATTTCTTGTAAGTGGTTATTAAATTACATGTTAAGTTCATGTCTTTTTGTTCAACACCTACTATTTGCAATTCATAATGTTGGGTTTTTGAATTATATTTCACATTGTTATGTGGCAAAATATACACTCTGAAGGGAATTGGAGTTCTGGTTTTGCTACTAATTATTGTGTGACTTTGAACAATTAATTTCACTACCTTGGGTGTTAGTTTTCAGTTTTTGAAGGGATTGGAGTATATGATGGCAATGACTACCAGCTTTGACATTATGTGATTTTATTGAATGGCTCAGAGATTTTCCTGTTGAAAATTCATTTATGATTTTTTTTACCATTAGATCATATGCCTATTGTTTTATTTCATCTTATATTTAGAATCACAAAATCTCTATTGTGGAATGGGGTAGAAGAGAGGTCATTTATTCTATATATTACCAGAGAGAAAGAATTCCCTGCTTTGACAAATAGTCTTTAGCTCTTTCTTTAGTTGAATATTATAAGCAAGGGAAAATTCACTGCTTTTTGAGGTACCCAGGCCTCATTGCAGAGATAATATCCTTAAGCAAATGTTTTGTTTTTGAGTGTTTGAATATGTATGCATGTGTGTATGTGTTTGCATGTGTGTTTAGTCTGAATTTGATTCTTTGTAACATTCACCAATTGTTGCTTTCCTTCCCTTTATGTCAAGCAGATTAAGTCTAATACCTCATCTACAAAGTCTTTCATGTAACACAAAGATCATATTTGTCCTAAATTTTCTCTTCTATGAGCTAAACAAGCTCTAAAACTATAGAACAAAAAAAATCACTTAGCATCTTTGTAATTGTTTCAAGCCTTACCTTGCTGTTCAATGCCCCCTCTGCCTCCTCCAATTGATACTCTAGTTCATAAACATCCTGAATATATAGCTGCCAGAAGTAGACACTGAACAGAAGATGGGGTTAAACTATGTTCCTAGTATAGCCTAAATTCTCATTAGTAGTTTGGGATGACTTGCTCTCTTGAAAGTTAATGAATGGAAAAAAAAAAGGAAGTTAATGAATGAATGAAGATATAATTGAGAGTAAGAAGAATAAAGGATTGGTAAGATCTAATTACCTTACTGTAGACAATAAAATTCCCCTGAGATCTAGAATGGATTTCTTTAATTTAGGGAGGTCTACCTTAAAGGGTACTCAACAAATATTGGCTCTGAATTCTTTTCTGAAACTGGACAACAGTAACATATTCCCTTGCTCGTCACATCCAACTCTCTCCAGCACCGTAGCTGGAGCCAGGCACAAGGGAACTTTATATCATTGAGAATGTATAACACTGTGTAAATGGCATCTCCAGTCATCTGCTTTCTGAATTCCAGTGCATGGAGTATTTCAATTCTTACAATCAGCAATAGAAACATATGAGGAAATGTCACTAAAGCTCATCCCTGATTAAGAATGTATTGCAGTCAGCTCTTAACAAGGATTGACTGAATCATGGGCCATTTCATTGAGGAGGGGGGAATGGGATGGCTTTGTTGATTTTTAATTTTCTTTCATTGATTTTTTTTCCCCCAGCAGCCAGAAAGCATTGAGTTCTCTGATAGCTTTCCATGCCGGGGTTTGCTTGCAAAATGAAGTCCTAGAAAGATGGTTTGAGCCTTCTTTAAAAGGCTTTTGACAGCAAGCTGGTTTTGTTCCATAACTCCATAGTCTGGATTCACTGAAATTGCTATTCTAGCTATTCCTTCCATCCCTGTGCTCCATAACCCAGAAAGCATATTCTTTAGTGTTGTGGAAACCATCTATGGGACATGGGTCATTGTTTTTAAAGAACTTTATGATTTGGCCAAATTCTGGACTTGTCCAGAAGGACCTGGGCTTCTATTCCATTTCTGACATATTTTTTTAGCTGCATGATTCTGGCTCAGACGTTTTACTTACCAGAGATCTCTCATCTCTCACAATGAATAATGATATATATGCTATATACCTCACAGGTTCATTGTGAGGAAAACATTTTATAAACAATTTAGGGGGATAGAAATATATTATTATTACCCTCATAAAGTCATCATATTCAAATTGAAGAACTAATTTTTAATTTAATTTATTTATTTATTAATTTAATTAATTAATCACATTTAAAAACCACGCTAGACTCTCTTAATTTATGAAAAGGAGGAAAAACAATAATATTAGTACAATACAATAAATTAAGAGCAAAGCAGTGACAATGACTATTAGCAGTCTTTTGAACCTAGATCTCCTGATTCCAAATTTGTAATGGACTCACGATTCTGGAGGAGAGAGTGAGGCTGATGACTTTGCTTAGCCTTGCCTCATTTAAATTCATTTCATTTGAAAATCAAGATATTAACATCCAGATGTAATTGGTTTTCTTCAAGAGGTAGGCCAAATAATAACAACAACAATTTGGTGTTTCCTCTAAACTAAATGGCTACAACTATTGGACACATGGATTAGGGAAGAATTATGCCCTTTTGACTGGGCATTGACTTAGGGAGGCAGGTACAGGAAAGAAGGGATAGTCTTTACCAACTGGGACTAAGAAATGCTTAAATATGTATGAGTACCCAACCATCATCCTTGCACCTTAGTTAATAATTGATAAATATTGATTTTTATTTGATTATTGATTATTTTTATATTCAATTAATAGTCAACAAATATTCCTCCCCTCACATACCCAGAATGTTGTATGTTTCCTTTTTATGTGATTTGGTTTTGCTTTTAAATTTTCTTTACATGTATATTATAGTTCATTTTACCTGTTTAGAGATTTTTAGAGGATGGGCAATGAATGGGCAATACGGTTTGTGGTGAATTTATATAACCCAGGGATAACACTATTTCATGTAATTAAAAAAAAGTAAAATTATTATAACTAAGATATCTGGACATCCAGGCCTACAAGGAAAAATTTTCCTCCGTGATATTCTCTTTTATTTAATATTCCATTGCCACTGAATATTTACATCTGACATTTCCAGAGATTTTAAAAATTTACAAAATACTTTCCTCTCCACAATTCTTTGGAGTAAGTTGTGTAAAAATCATTGTTCACATTGCAAATATGGGGAAACTGAGAATCAGAGAAATTACATGGCCCCTGAGCTAGTAAGTGCAAGGGAAGAAGTCCAGAAGGTTCTCTAACTCTAATATTGGGGTGTTTTCCTTTCTTTAGAATCTCTGAAAGATCTTTATTTAATCAACTTTGAGTATATGTGTGTTTACCTGTGTGTATATGTATATAATATATAGTATATATATATATATATATGCATATAAACAAACATACATAAACAAAACATATATTATTATATAAACATTATATATTATATATAATATCTGTTTTACATATAATTATATAGCATTATATGTTGCATATAATGCATGCTTGTATGTTTTCATGTATGCATGCTACATTATGGCTACAAAATGTTTTTATACCAATAATTTCACTTTCTCTCCATTAACCTCCTTTCCAACGAGGAAGGTAGAGCAATGTTATCATCTTCATTTTGCAGACAAAAAACCCAAGATCTTTGGTTTGAGAGTGATTTAACCAATGCCACAAAGTGACTCCAAACAATACTCTTTTCACTAACCTGTAGCTGTCTCTTTGCTCAAGAACTATCAGCAAACATGAAATCTGTAATACAGTACATTTCTTATAGAAAAGTCATGTTTCTCCTCCTTTTTTCTGACTCTTATGACACTCATCTTAAAGGCCTCCCATAGGAGTCATGCTGGTCTTCTCTAATTATTGTTCTTCTCTAATGTTATAATTTTTTATTTTTATTTTTTTAGGTTTTTGCAAGGCAATGGGGTTAAGTGGCTTGCCCAGGCCAAACAGCTAGGTAATTGTTAAGTATCAGAGGCCTGATTTGAACTCAGATACTCCTGACTCCAGGGCTGGTGTTCTATCCACTGTACCACCTAGCTTCCCCAAATGTTATTATTTTTTTTTTAAAAACTGTATTTTCATTGTATGTCTTTCAAATTCGTTTATCTATAAATATAAATTTTTGCAACTAGCCAAATACAATCTTGTGGAGTGCAACATTATTTTCCTTTTGGTCTTATGTTTCTTACTATTAGTAGAATTCCTGGCACAAAATAGCATCTTTATAAAAACTTATTGAATTGAATTATTAGAAATGTAATGGAAAAATTAATACTAGGTGAGAGAGAAGGAAGAGAATAATCATGGAGAGGTAGACTAGCATAAATTAAGAGCTGTTCTAATGATATAAAAGACCTGGGTTTAAGTTTGGTGACTATGGTCAAGTTGCCAAAACCAATGAAATTATAAGTCTGGTTAAAAAAAAATTAACAATGCTGACTGTACATGTAAATTGGGAAACTGAGTGTGATATATGAAAAGTCTAATAGTCATAATTTATGAGTTATTGATCATTTTGTTAATTATAATTAGTGAATAATTAATAAAAGGATGATCATTTGACTGTCTCTCATAAACCAAAAGTTTCTTATTGGGGGGTAGGAGTGCTTTTCTGCTTATATACCTGTGTAATGGTGTTCCTGACAGTTGGCAATCATCTATAATTAGTTAAAAATTAATAATATAATGAATATTATAATGAGAGGTAGACCTAGTCTAATGAGAACCTGGAGGTCTTGACTATGATCACTCAAAGTCTTAGATAAAGGGTTTTACTGAGTCTGCCAGACTCTGTCTAGGCAATTTAGACAACTTCCATTGAGACTTGTCCAACACAATGGACTAGAATTCACTTAGACTAGAATCTCTTTGCCTTTGGCCAGTCTAAGCTTTCCCAGTTGGGTAAAACTAGCCCAAGATTTCACCTCATCATCAGCCCTACCCTTCAGAGAATTAAGCTTTGACTTAATCTCCAAATGAGGAAATTGGAAGAGATAAAATTCTGAATCTCCCCATATTAATAATTGTTATTTAAAAATCATCTCTCTCATGAGGAACAGAAATGTTATGTAACTTGGTCAGCATCTTTGTGTCCCTAAGCAAGTCACAACCTGTCAGTGCACCAGAAATTTCCATGAGACAATTAGTTCCTCATTTGAAGCTGCCAAAACAAATGAAATTACAGGTCTGGCTAAAAGAATTAACAATGCTGACTATACATGCATGACCTATATCAGATTATTTGCTATAGTGGGGAGGGGAAAGGGAAAGGAATAAAGTAGAAAAATGTGGAACTCAAAATCTTACAAAAAAATGAAAGTTGAAAAACCATCTGTATTTATTTGGAAAAATAAAATAGCATTTAAAAAATAATAATGAGAAGGAATGCTGAACTTGACTTTGCATTCTGGCACTGGCATTTATTAGCTTGGTGACTATGGTCAAGTTGCAATTTCTTTTAGAACCTCAGTTTCCTCTATAAAATCAAACCAATAATACATGCCCTATCTCATAAGTTCAAATTGGTGAGGCTCAAATGAAAGGATGCTTATGAAATGAAACCTTAATTTTTAAGATAACAAGAATTATAACTATCTCATTATTAAAAGTGTCTTTTGCATGTCCTTTGAGACAGGTGGATGGTCAAAGCACTTCTCAGAGGCATTTCCCATTGGGGTTAGGTGGAAGTCTATTAAACAAAAGACATAACAAAACATGGTGACATCTTTATCCTATTCTTTCAAGTATTCACTTATTTCATAAAAATTCTTATCCCATCTGCTGTTATAATTATGTGTGCCCGTGTCTTGTCTTCCCTCCTAGACTATAAGCTCTTTGAGAGCTGGGACTATGACTAATTTATCATTTATCTCCCATCCCTATCACCAACTGTGGCCTCATGGTCTGTAATATTAGGTACACAGTGAGTAATGGAAAAAAAAATGTTTGTTTCATTTTGAATGACTTTCTCTAGGAGGAAACCATAACCTGGGCCTTCTGGCAGGATTGTGCCAGCTGGCCACATGACAAGGCTTACTTTTGATGTCAAATAGATAAGTACAAGGTCTGCTAGCCCTGGAAAGTTAGGATAGGCAAATTATAATGGAATGTCTAATTGGAAGTGAATGTGGAGGGCATATCATCCAACACCCAACTTGAATAACAATCTTCTATACAACCTAATCACAAATGATTCAGCTGTGTTCCATTGTAAACACCAGCTTCCCACTTGCTTAAAGGCCACCATTGGTGGCCTTCCAAGGCTGTCTGGTCTACTTGGAGATATCTCTAATTGTTAAGGAGTTGCTGCCTCACACCCGGTTGAAATCTGGGGCTTCTGCGGCTTTTGTTTGTTATATGATAACATTACATAAATATTAGAGGGATGAGAATAACTTAGATGTAAAATAACTCGGGGAGAGGGAACGTCTTTAAATCAAGTCCATGAAAAAGATTTGTTTCTCTCTTGCCACCAATCTCCATCGTCAAGCTCAATTTCCTTTCATCTCAGCCTTAAAGATACAGTGTTGACCTGGAGCAACCCAGCCAACCCTGACTCACCCCTAAATCGTGCCAATTCCTAGACTGCCTGGGAGTTAGTCGTATTTCAGAATTCCTCCTTAAAGGATGAAAGGTTTTTTAGGAGATATTCCAGCATTAGCAGTCATATCAGACAGCTAGGGGGCATTATGGAGGAACAGACTTGGAGTGTCTTCCTAATTGATCTTCAGTCACTTAGAGTTGTGTGACCTCTAGCACATTACTTAACTTCTGTCTGCCTCAATTCCCTTATTTATAAAATTGCTATAAGGATTAAATGAGATAATATCTATTTCTTCCATTTTTTAAATTGGAAACAATAATTTTCACTGTCTACCTCATGGAGGTGTTGTGATTAAGCAATTCTGTAACCACTGAAATGCCTTATAGGGTTCTTTTTCTTCTTAAGAAAGACCAAAAATCTTGGGGACTTCTGGATTCCTCAGAGACCAGTTAGGGCCAGGTGGCATCAGTAGTAATCCCCAAGATGAACTGAAAACAATTCAAATGCTTTTTTTTTTCCACCTGGGATAATTTATTTGTTTCATGATCCTCTTAACAAGCCAGAAGAATATTCCTAAGACAGTGGTATGGAGCTTGCTGTGTTTTAAGGATGGCCCGATTATACCAAGACTCATTCTTTTCATTGTTTCAATATTTCATGAGACTGGTGTATTAAGCCATCAAGCCTGGCTCCAACTTTCAACTCAGTGGCAAATCCCTTCTTGCATTCCATAAATGCTTCATAATAAATAAGCTTGGCCAGAGGACTTGGGGCTTTTGGTCGAGGTGTGATTCCTCTGATGTCCATCAGCCTGCATAGGACTCTGACACCTGGTAGAACCCCCTTCCACTTTCTGCCTACCACAGTGAGAGCTGAGCCGAGTGCTTGGGAATGGCTTTGTTTGATACCCCTCATTAGAGAATGGAGAGCTCTGGAATGTAAACTGCTTTCTCTGTGAAGAATATATTGGCTCTGAGGACAATTAAAATGCTACCTTATAAGCAGCCATTCAATTTCTTCCTCATTTCATAGTTCTCACAATCTGGTTAAATCTGCAACAACTTCTTTTATTTAAGAAAACTCCCTCTAATAAACCAGTCTCTTCTGTGACTTATAGTATTCCCTCCCCCTAAAAGGACTTAGGAAATAGAATGGAATGCTATTTGTCTTCCTTGTGTAGTGGGAGCCATTGAAAAGCTCAGAAAGCTGTAGCAGAGTCAAAATAATTTAATACTTGAATTAATATTTAACAGCAATGGGAAACATTGATCTTCTGCTTTTCTGTGGATGAAGTTTCAATGGACTTCCAGAGAAGAAGCACTGAGCATTATATATATATATATATATATATATATATATATATATATATATATATATATATATATATATATATTTATATATATATATAAATATATATATATATAATAGATGATTTTATAAATATTGGGGGGCTTTAGAAAACAAATAGAGAAAAGAAAGCAGAAAAAGACTGTACCTGGTATAACGGAAAACATAAAGATTTAAAATCAGAGGACCTGGATTCTTCTCTTCACCATTTTGAGCATATTTCTCTGTATGCGCACTAGCTTATCTGTGTCAATCCCAAAATGTAGAAGTAATCACCATCATAGAATCTCAGATTTGCAACTACAGGGAGTGTAACCTTGGCAAATCATTTAATGAAAAAGTTTCAGGCTCCATTTTGTCATCTAGAAAAACTGAAAAGCAGAACTAAATTATGTCAAAGATCTCCTTCCAAGGCGAACTAACATTCCATGTTCTAAAGTTCCATTCAGCACTAAAATTATAAATTTTACTTTCTAAGGGCCCTTCTAGCTCTGGCATTCTATGTAGTATATTCCATTCCAATCCTGAAATTCTGAGTACTAAGAACTCTTGCAGGACTAATATTCTATGTTCCAGGAATTCTAATTCTATAGAATTCTAATAATTCTATAATTCTAATCATTGATTAGAATTCTATACTTATAATTATAAAATGTTCTATATCTAGAATATAGACTATATTTATACATAATTATATTCTAATATAGACTATATTTCTAATATATTATATATTCTATAATTCTTATCATAGATTCTGTTAAAAATTTTGTTCTGAATTTTTGTACTCTAGCGAAATCTTCATGGGCAAATAAAAATTAGCACTTGAGTGCCAGTTCATGACTTTCCACACAACATCTTGCCTATAGAGGGAATTTTGTACCTAAGGGAAATTAAATTTAGGGTATTTAAGTAGTCAGTACCCCTGATTATAGCTTCCTGAGATGTCTTGAGTTCATCCATATTTGAGCACTGCACAGAAGCTGTATAGCACATTTCTAAGTTTGAATGTATTTCAAGGAATACTTGGATAAAACAAAAAAGACCATAGCACAGGGGTTCATAGAAAAGACAAATAACATGCAAAGACACATTTTAGATTTCTAGAGCATACATAGAATCTGAGAATTTGAAGTAACTTTAGAAGTCATTAAGTCCAAATCATATTTGAGTCAGAATTTAATCTAGACCACTTCTGACAAAGAGACACTAAGTTTTGGCTTGGCAAAAAGCTTGGGAGCTCATTTCATCATGTGGTCAGTCATTTGTAAAAATCTTCACTCGTTATGAAATTTAATTTTATCTTAAATCTATCATATCTCAAGGTAGGGTCAATCCATTCCTATAGGATCATGGAGAGGGAAAGAACAGAAAGAAACTTTTTCAGTTATTGTTCCACAAGGTAAAAAGTTAGTAAGATATACCATTCTCCTTTCCCTCACTGAAACTTCTTTTCTTCAGACTAAATATTTCTTCTAGGTCTTCTGTGGGATGGTCTAGTTTCTCAGTTGATTCTCTCTTAGAATCTCGTTCAAAAGCAATTTTAGGGAATATTAAACGCACACCTGTCCAGATTCAGTCAGTTCATGAACATCTAGTAAGAATCTGCTTATGAACCAAGTTCTGTATGTGGAGATACAAAGACAGAAAGGAAAAGAAAGCCCCCTCTGATCAGATAGATCACATTCTATCAGGTGAAACAATACATAGGTATTGTTCATCCTTTACTTATGAAGAGGACTGATGAGATCTCAATGGTGGGATCAGGGTACAGTTCTGACTAATCAGAACAATACAAATTTGGAAGGCTCTTCCACAAGTCAGCATGAGTTATCCATTGGAACATTTGAGTTGGAGAGGTCACTGGGTTTGTGTAGAGGAAGACCATTAGTACTTGGACGATCAGGAAAATAAGTGTGTAGAGTACAGTGCTTCCATTGAGTCTTTAAAGAAGTGAAAGGTTCTTTGAAGTAACATTGAGAAGAGAGAGCAATTCCAGCCTGGGGGATGAATGGTACAAGGATTAGGAGATTCACTACCATATGTGAGGAAAAAGCAGACAAGTTTAGCTAAGTCAGAGAGTGTTAGAAGAGAAATATTATACAAGTATTCATCCTGTTATTGCCCAAAAATCTCTTATGAAGGGACACCAACTGCTTACTTCTTTCTGAGGAAGCCTATTCCTCTTTGGGACAGCTCTAATTGATTGGTTCCATCTGCAATTATCTTCTCTGAATTTTCTCCCCTTGCTCTGGGCCAGTACAAGACAGGTCTGATCACACTGCCATGTAATAGCTATTTTAAATACTTCAACACCTTTAGAATATTCTCCCTAAGTCTTATTTTCCCTCAGACAATACTGAATCATTTGAATTAAGATGAATATAAATGGTCTTTCTCAACTGATTGCCTTGCTCTGGATACTTTTCAACTATTCAGTGTTCTTAATAAAATGTGATACCTAGAACTGAACACAGTACTCTAAATGTGTCCTACCACATGATAAAACCAATATTATTTTACTTTTTTCAGAATCTATGACTCTCTTTATATAGTATTAGACTAGTTTATTTGACTTAGATATGTTGACTGATGTGAAGCCTACAATTCATTAACAATCTACTTTTTTTCTGACCAACTACTTTCATACCTATCCCATCTTTAATCTACTATTAAGCTGAATTTTGGACCCAAGTGTAGAATTTTAGATTTATCTGTATTAAATTTCATTTCATTAGTATTGATCTAATAATACCATAACCAACCAAGATGTTTTTGGATCCTACTTCTGTCATCCCATGTGTTACCTATCCTTTCCAACTTTGTGTCAGCTGCATCTTTCATAAGCTATGCCTTTATCCAAGTCTTTTGATTAACAAAAAAGATTAAATAGAATAGGGCCAAGTACAGCTCTCTGGAGGAATTTGGCAAGACCTCCTGAGCTGACATTGAGTAATTAATGAATACTCTTTGAGATAGATATTTCAACCCACCACTCACTGTACACCTATATCTTTCCATCTTCTCCAGTAGGATATGCTTTACTTTATTTTGCTTTGTTAAAAATAAAGGTGGGGGTGGCTAGGTGGTGTAATGGATAAAGCATGGGCCCTGGAGTCAGGAGTACCTGGGTTCAAATCCGGTCTCAGATACTTAATAATGACCTAGCTGTGTGGCCTTGGGCAAGCCACTTAACCCTGTTTGCCTTGCAAAAAAAAATAACTTTAAAAAAAATGAAAACTCATTGAAAAAAAATAAAGGTGAACTCTGTTAAAAAAAAGAAAAGGAAATGCAGTTAGCCTATAATGACTCATTCCTGATGAAATCATGATAGCCCCAATTGCAGTTTGATCAGAACACAAGACTACAGAACTATTATCTCTCATTCTGGACTTTATATTTCTGTTAACTCCACCTCATACTGTGTTAGATGATTAAGAGCAGGCACTTTGCTTTTAGGAACAAAGCAAGCACAGTATTGGTGGTGCTCTTTAATTCAGCTTGAGGGCCAATCATTGCCTTGAGGTCAGTGTATTTTGCTTGGATCATTCATTTGTCCATTCATTGAGCATTTATTCAGCACCTGTTCCACACGTTATCCAGTGCTTGGTGTTTCCTTTGTTTACTGCTGTGATTTTAATTGGACTTAACTGAGAAGCAACATCCCTGGCTGGATCCATGTGGCTAAATTGGATTGAAGTACTAAGCCATCTTTATCAGCCAGAGACTGACCAGGGTGGCATTTCCTCATGCAAAGTTTCCTGTCAGATGGAGCCAAGTTCACATGCCAGCTAAAAAGCTAGGGGCAGGAAGCCTAGAATCCTGTGAAACTCTTGTCACGGAGAGAAGATATTAGACTTCTTCCCAGTCCCCAAAGAGCATAATAAGATCTATATGAAGAAAATACCACAAAACAAACTTTAAGCTCAGTCTAGGCAAAAAGATCTAATTTATTCAAAATAATCATTAAGCATGCTCTGCCTTTAGGACACTGTGCATGATGCTGGGGGAGATACATTGAAATAGGTATGGCCATGCTTTCATACTCTGAAAAATAAAATTCACAAGGTCATTTGGAACTCGAAATTTGATAAACAAGACTGGGCTTCTCTCAGAGGTGGTGAGACTCTACCCTACAAGATCTCTTCAAATAGAAGCTTGTTCCTTAATTTTAGAACTGAAATGGATCTTAAGGCTAATTAGTTCAACCCTCTCGTTTTGCATAGAAAGACTCTGAAACTCCAAGAGGGGAACTGTATTTAAGTTCACACAGTGAGTCAGTAATGTGGCCAAGTGTCAAAGGCAGATCTTTTGATTAAGTTAATAGCTCTTTCTACTTTCCACTGCTGCCTATGTGGGGGAGATGAGATGATTTCTGAGATTTCTGGGCTATGCATTATGGAACAATGGACTTCATGGAAGAACCCTCATTATTTTCAACCTTTACCTGGCCTATGGGAGTTTTAGATCAAAGTGAGTTGCTGCTGATATTCATCATTCTTACCCCAGTTTTGCTAGGCTATTTTTTTATTAAATTACTCCCATTACTTCAAATATGACTGAACATTGCCCTTATAGAGTTTATCCTATCACCCCCATGACTGCCTTCCTTCCCCTCACTCAGTGTAATCCAGACACAATCTCATGAACGTCTAATGGAGAGCTTGCAGAGTTAATGGAATAAATAACTTTGATCTTGACACTATCTTTGCATGAAATGTTAAGTAACACTTTTTTTCCTCATGTGGACAGCATCATTCAATCAGCTACTAAATATTTAATGAGGTGCCACTATGTGTAAGCCCATTTGGGAATTCTAATAATAGCATCTCACATTTATATCTCACTTTAAAAGTTTACAAAGCACTTCCTCCAAGACAGTTCTTTAAGTTAGAATACATGTTAATATTTCCATTTTAAAGAAGAGGAAATGGAGACTCAGAGACAGGAAGTTACTGACCAACAGCTGAAGGGCTAATAAGTTCAAACCAGGAGAAGAACCCAAGTCTTATGAATGTTTAGCCAGTTAACATCTTTCAATGGAAGTTTACTCATGTATAACATAGCAATAAAAGCTTTTACCACCCAAGATTATTGGTAGGGTAAAATGATATGACATAATGAATAAATTATATCATTCAAATGATATAACATCCATAAAGTACTTTTCAAATCTTAATGTTATATAAATATTAACTACTGCTGCAGTTTCTGCAACTCCTCCTCCTCCTCCTTCTCCTCCTCCTCCTCCTACTATTACTACTACTACTACTACTACTACCATCACTACTTCTACCTACTACTATTACTGCTATTACTAGTATTACAGAAACAAAACAGGCATCTTATTTACAATGTTACAGGAAAAATAAGGCAAACTCTCTGATTTTAAGGAGTGCTTCTGCA
The DNA here is from genome assembly GCF_037893015.1 of Macrotis lagotis. NCBI lineage: Eukaryota > Metazoa > Chordata > Mammalia > Peramelemorphia > Peramelidae > Macrotis > Macrotis lagotis. The sequence goes on from NC_133660.1 coordinate 215,926,223, forward strand.
CTTTGATGGTGGAAAATAACATGGCAAATTACTTCAATATCTCTGCCAAGAAAGCCCCAAATAGTATCACAGAGAGTTCTATACAACTGGAAAGTGATTGAACAAAATAATTTGATGGATATTCAATCATGTAAATCTTGGGGCTCTTTCTAATTATATAATCTGCAAATCATCCACACTAATCCATACCATAGGCTCTCAAACATGCCCTATTATAAACCAACCATGATAAACCCAACAGATATGCTAGAAACCTTCCTCTAGTTCTTCTTGACATTGCATAACTGCCAAGGAAATATGTGGATTACTTTCACTTATTTTGTAATGTTTGCCTATTTTTCTCATTATAGGTTTCTCTGATGTTTAGTTAAACACTTAATTTTGGTAATAAACTATGGTTTCTTATATCCACAATATTCTTCTCTTCTTTCCTCTTTGGAAAATCTTTGTTCTCTGGAGGTTATAATATTCTGGGACTTTAAACCATATAATATTATTACAAGCATATTCATATTAAAAAGTTGTGCAAATGTTTCAAGATATATGGAAATGAAACATCAACTAATAATACAAAGTAATATGTAAGTTTGAATCCACATGTTTTGTATTGGTGCACAGATTAAGTGTTATAAATGTGAGATCAAAATCACCTATTACATAATAGGGAAAATGGCTCACCTAATAATTCAAATGAAAGAGACTGAAAGTCCTGACTGACAGTAAGTTTGATATGAGTTGACTTTGTGCCATGACAGTTAAAGTTTAATTTGAGAATCATAATGTTGAGAATGAATGAGGAGATAATCCATCAGTCCTTAACCCTATGGGGAATGATTGTCACACTGCACTATAATGTGTGGATGATGGTGTCCATTCTGGGTGGACATGCACCAAATGAACTTAGAAAAAGGCGACCAAAAGAATAGAGAAACTGGAAACCATGATATAGGAGTATCATTTGAAGAAACAAATATAAGATTTATGGAAGAAACTTTTACTGGTACCATGTTGAAAGTTCAGTTTACCCTAGAGGAAGGTTACAAGCTAAGTATGACATATGAATGACACATTTCAACCCAATAGAAAGAACTTTCTAATAATAAACTCATCCAGACATAAAATAAATGACCCTAGTAGGCAGTGAGGTCCTTATCATTAGAAGCTGGTAAATAGAGGTGGGGTGCCCACTTTGAAAGGATATTGAATTCTTTTTTTACAGTTTGAGTTTGGACTGACTGACTACTTTTAGTTTTTTTATGATTTATTTTTTTCATGGGATAATAAATTCATTTTTGCACAAAGTGGGTTTTGTTTTCATTGTTTTTTAAAGTTAGGATCAGGAAATTATTGTTAATGAAGGTAAAGGTGATTACCTTTAAACTACTTTATATGAGAAATACTTTTTAAACTTTTTAACATATAACATTATAAATATTATTTTCTGAAAGCTTGTATGAATCTATTTACAATATGAAACTAGTTTCTCAGTCATAAATTATTTTTTGTATGGAAGACCACATAGCTGACGAGCCATTCTTTTGACTCATCCTCACCCCATAAATGATTTATTTTTTCCTTTTTGAATTTTGATTTCCAAATTCTATCTCCCCCTGCCACTTACTCTCCCATTTACTAAGAAGGCAATAATACACATGTAAAATCATTCAAAACATATTTCCATGTTAACCATATTCCAAAAATGAAAGAAAAAGAAATAAAACAAGAAAATTTTATACTTCAATTTGCACTAAGATTTTATCAGTTATCTCTTTGATTATTTTCCATTATGAGTTCTTTGGAATTGTTTTGGATCATTATAATGATCAGAGTGGTCTATTATTTCACAGTTGATTATCATTAAAGTATTACTTATTCTGTGCAGAATGATCTCTTGATTTTTCTCACTTCACTAATATCAGTTCATATATGTTTTGCCATGTTTTTCTGTCATCACTTCCTTTTCTTTCCTCATGCCCCAGTAATGCTCCATCACAATCATATGTCAAAACTTGTTCAGCCATTCACCAGTTGATGAGCATCTCTTCAATTTCCAATTTGTTGCCACAGAAAGAATTGCTATAAATAATTTTTGTACATAAAGGTCCTTTTTGCTGAATCAAAAGGCTATATATTGTTTTATATCTATGTGATTGTAATTCCAAATTCTTCTTCAGAATGGCTGGGTCAGTTTGCTACTCCGACTACAGTTTAAGGTATCTATTTTACCCTCATCCCCCTCCATTTCTGATAGTTAAAAAGTGATAACCTCAAGGCCATTTAAATTTGCATTTCTCTGATCAGTAGTGATTTAGAGCAAATTTTCATATGCCTATAGATAGCTGATTTTTTTTCTTCTAAAAACTGCTTGTTTATCCTTTGACCATTTATCACTTGGGAAATGGCTCTCACTTTTTATAAATTTGACTCAATTCTATACTTAATATCTATTTGAGAAATGAGCAGCTAGGTGTCACATTGGATGGAGCACTGACCTTGGAGTCAGAAGGATGGGAGTTTGAATCCAGCCAAAGAAAACTTGACACGTACTAGTTATGTGATCTTGGGCAGGTCATTTAACCCTAAATTACCTCATATTCAGAACCATCTCCAGGTATCCTGATACATAGAAGGCTACTGGACTCAGATGCCTCTGGAGGAGACACAGCACCACCCTCACTCAAATCCAGTTCATTGCTTGTGACAAAATAAAAGCAAAACTAGATCTAATTAAAAGAAACAATCAGGGAAACTCTGTAATGCTAAAACGAATCATAGACAATGACATAATATAAAAAAATCTACAGCTAGTTTCTTTGATAAATACCTCTTTTGTCAAATGATGATGCTTGTCCTTTGTTCTTTGAGGGGAGGATTTCAAATTTCTTTTTTTTAATTGATTAATTTATTTTCGAATTTTACAATTTTTCCCCTAATCTTGCTTCCCTCCCCCCAACCCCCAGAGAAGGCAGTCTGTTAGTCTTTACATTGTTTCCATGCTATATTGGGCTAAATTGAATGTGTTGAGAGAGAAATAATATCCTTAAGGAAAAATAAAATAAAATGTAAGAGATAGAAAAATCACATAATAAGATAACTTTTTTAAAATTAAAGGCAATAGCCTTTGGTCTTTGTTCAAACCTACAATTCTTTCTCTGAATATAGAAAGTACTCTCCATCACGGATACCCTAAAATTGTCCCTGATTGTTGCACTTATGAAATGAGCAAATTCATTAAGATTGATCATCAAACCCATGTTGCTCTTATGGTGTACAATTTTCTTCTAGTTCTGCTCATCTCATTCAGCATCAGTTCATGCAAATCCCTCCAGGCTTCTCTGACTTCCCATCCCTCCTGGTATCTAATAGAACAGTAGTATTCCATAACATACCTAGACCACAATTTGTTCAACCATTCCCCAACTGATGGACATTCTCCAATTCTTTGCCACCATAAATAGAACTGCTATGAATATTTTTGTAAAAGTGATGTTTTCACCATTTTTCTTGCTGGATCAAAGGGTATGCACATTTTTATATGCATAATTCCAAATTACTCTCCATAAAGGTTGGATGAGTTCACAGCTCCACCAACAATGCAATAGTGCCTCAGATTTCCCACATCCCTTCCAACATTGATTATTGTCCTTTCTGGTCATATTGGCCAGTCTGAGAGGTGTGAGGTGGTACCTCAGAGATACTTTGATTTGCATTTCTCTAATAAGTAATTATTTAGAGCAATTTTTCATATGACTATGGATCTCTTTGATTTCTTCATCTGTAAAGGCCTTTGCATATCCTTTGACCACTTGTAAATTGGGGAATGGTTGTTGTTGTTTTTTTATATTTGAATCAATTCTCTATATATTTTATAAAAGAGTTCTTTGTCAGAAATACTAATTGTAAAAATTGTTTCCCAGTTTACTACATTTCTTTTGATTTTGATTACAGTGGTTTTGTCTGTACAAAAGCTTTTTAATTTAATGTAATCAAAATTATCTAGTTTGTTTTTAATGATATTCTTCATCTTTTCTTTGCTCATAAACTGCTTCTCTTTCCGTAGATCTGATAGGAAACTATTCCTTGATCTCCTAGTTTGCTTATAATACTGTCTTTTATGTCTAAATCCTGTATCCATTTGGATCTTATCTTGGTAAAGAGTGTGAGGTGTTGGTCTAATCTGAGTTTCTTCCATACTAATTTCCAAATTTCCCAACAGTTTTTATCAAAGAGAGTTTTTATCTGAAAAGCTGGACTCTTTGGGTTTATCAAATAGCAGATTACTATAATCACTTCCTGCTATCACACCTAATCTATTCCACTGATCTGCTACTCTATTTCTTAGCCAATGTCTGACAGTTTTGATGACTGATGCTTTATAATATAATTTTAGATCTGGTGGGGCTAAACCACTTTCATTTGCTTTTTTTTCCATTAAATCCCTGGAAATTCTTTACTTTTTTTTCTCCATATGAATTTACTTAGAATTTTTTCTAACTCATTAAAGCAATTTTTGGAATTTTGATTAGTAGGCACTAAATAAGTAGTTTAATTTAGGTAGAATTATCATTTTTAATATTAACTCGGCCTATCCATGAACAGTTGATATTTGCCCAGTTTTTTAAATATGATTTTATTTGTGAGAGAAGTGTTTTGTAGTCGTTTTCATAGTTTTTGAGTCTGCCTTGGCAGGTAGTCTCCTAAGTATTTTATACTTTCTGAAATTATTTTGAATGGAATTTCTCTTTCTAGCTCTTTTGGCTATATCTTTCTACTCATATATAGAAATGTTGAGGATTTATGAGGGTTTATTTTATATTCTGCTAATTTGCTAAAGTTGCTAATTATTTGTAGCAGTTTTTTAGATGACTTTTGGGGATTCTCTAGATATACCATCATGTCATCTGCAAAGAGTGAAAGTTTTGTCTCCTCCTTCCCTATTCTAATTCCTTCAATTTCTTTTTCTTCTCTTATTGCTGAGGCTAACATTTCTAATAGTAGTGGTGAATAGTAGTGGTGATAATAGGCATCTATGTTTCACCCCTTATCTTATTTGGAATGCCTCTAGTTTATCCCCATTACTTCTTAATGGTTTCAGATAGATACTACCGCTCATCATTCTAAGGAAGAATCCATTTATTCCTATGCTCTCTAGAGTTTTTAGTAGGAATGCATGTTGTATTTTGTCAAAGGTTTTGTCAGCATCTATTGATATAATCAGATGATTTCTGAAAGGTTTGTTATTGATATGGTTAAACTAACAGTTTTCCTAATATTGAACCAACCCAGCATTCTTGGATAAGTCCTGCTTGGTCACAAAGTATCATCCTAGTGATACCTTGCTGTAATCATTTTGTTAAGCTTGTATTTAAGATTTTTGTATCTATATCCATTAGGGAGATAGGTCTATAATTTTCTTTCTCTGCTTTGAATCTTCCTGGTTTAGCATCAGCATCATATTGGTGTCATAGAAAGAGTTAGGCAGAGTTCCATTCTCACCTATTTTGCCAAAGAGTTTATATAGAATTGGAATCAATTTTTCTTTAAATGTTTGATAGAATTCACTTGTGAATCTATCTGACCCCGGAGATTTTTTCTTAGGGAGTTCAATAGTGGCTTTTTGAATTTCTTTTTCTGAGGTAAGAGTATTTAGGTAGTCAATTTCCTCTTCACTTAACCTGGACAACTTATATTTTTCTAAATATTTATATATTTCGCTTAGATTATCAGATTTATTAGCATACAGTTGGGCAAAATAATTCTGCATTGTTACTTTAATTTTCTCCTCATTGGTGGTGAGTTCACCTTTTTCATTTATGATACTGGTAATTTTGTTTTCTACTTTTTAAAATCAAGTTAAATAGGTTTATTAATTTTATTTTTCATAAAACCAACTCTTGATTTTATTTATTAATTCACAGTTTTCTTACTTTTGATTTTATTTATTTCTCCTTTAATTTTTGGAATGACTAATCTATTTATTTGGAGGTTTTTAATTTGTTCTTTCTCTAATTTTTAGTCACATTTTAGTTCATTGATTTCCTCTTTCTTCAATTTATTCATGTAAGCATTTAAAGATATAAAATATTCCCTGACAACTGCCTTGGCTGTATCCCATAAGTTTTGGTATGTTGTCTCTTTATTGTCATTATCTAAGATGCAATCATTAATTCTTTCTGTAATTTATATAATTTGCTATTTGAATCACTCATTCTTTAAAATGAGGTTATTTAGTTTCCAATTAGTTTTAGGTCTATCTCTCCCTGGCCCATTATTGTATGTGCTTTTTATTGCATTATGATCTGAGAAGGATTTATTCACTATTTCTGCCTTTCTACATTTGATTATTAGGTTTTTATGCCCTCATGCATGGCCAATTTTTGTGTAAGTACCATGTACTGTAGGAAAAGAGTATATTTTTTCTATCCCCATTCAAATTTCTCCAAAGGTCTATCATATCTAAGATTTTTTAACATTCTGTTTACCTCCTTAAGTTCCTTCCTGTTTATTTTATGGCTAGATTTATCTAAATCTGAGAGCCAGATTGAGGTCTCCCACCAGTAGAGTTTTATTGTCCATGTCTTCCTTTAACTCATTCAACTTCTCTTCTAAAAGTTTGGATGCTATACCACTTGATGTATTCATAATTAGTATTGAAATTGCTTCATTGTCTATGGTACTTTTTAGGAAGGTATAGTTTCCTTCCTTAACTCTTTTAATGGGATCTATTTTTGAAGCTGCTTTGTCTGAGATAAGCATTGCTACCCCTGCTTTTTTTCACTTCAGCTGAAGCAAAATATATTGTGCTCCAACCTTTTACCTTTACTCTGTATGTATCTCTCTGCTTAAAATGGGTTTCTTGTAAGCAGCATATTGAAGGATTCTGGCTTTTTCTTCAGTCTGCTATTTGTTTACATTTTATAGGAGAGTTCATCCCATTCGCATTCAAAGTTATAATTACTAACTCTTTATTGCCCTCCACACTATCTTCCTTCCATTTATATTTTTCCCCTTTTTTCACTTTATCCATATTCCCCAGTAATTTGTTTCTAAATATCACCACCTTCAGTGTGTTTCCTCCCTTGTATGCAATCCCCCTCCCCTTTCTTTCCCCTTTCCCTTTGCCCCTTTTTCCTTATGTTAGTTCCTCCTCTTTTCCTCCCCTCTCTCTCTCTCTTTCCCTTTTTAATACTTGAAAGGTAAGATAAATTTCTCAGCTTAACTGTGTGTGTGTGTGTGTATGCCAATTTTAGGCCTAATCTAGTAGGAGTAAAATTCAGGTGGTTCTCTTCCCCTCTATTGTAATAAGTCCTCTATACCTCTTTATGTAATGTGATTTACCCCATTCAATCTCCTCCATCCTCTGCCTCTTTACTGTCCCACCTTTTTAAGGAGATGTTGGGTATTTTTTAGGGTTTTTTTTGCAAGGCAAACAGGGTTAAGTGGCTTGCCCAAGGCCACACAGCTAGGTAATTAGTAAGTGTCTGAAACCGGATTTGAACCCAGGTACTCCTGACTCCAGGCTGTTGCTTTATCCACTATGCCACCTAGCCACCCCGAGAGATGTTTTTAAATCATTCTATCAGAGTGACAAATAAGCCACGAGTGTTCATCACTTCTGATTAAGGATATTCTCTCTAATAGAGTTACAGTTCTTGAGAGTTATAAGAATCTTTCTCCCTGGTAGGGATATAGCCTGTTTCATCTTATTGGATAGCAGGTTTTTTTCTTTACCTTTTTTTAAACCTTATCATTTGTCTCTTGTCTCCTATTTGATATCCAAATTTTCTATTTAGCTCTGGTCTTTTTCATCAGGAAGAGTTGGAAGTCTCCCATTTCATTAAATGTCCATCGTTTCCCCTGGAAGAGAAGGCTCAGTTTTGCCCAATAGTGGATTCTTGGTTGTATTCCAAGCTCCCTTGCTCTTCAGAATATCTCACTGCAGGCCCTTTGATCTCTTAATATTGATGTAGCTAGGTCCTGCGCATTCCTTACTGTGGCTCCTTGGTATCTAAATTGTTTCTTTCTGGCTACTTTCAGTATTTTCTCTTTTATCTGATATGATCATCACTGCGACTCCATAAGATTTAAATTATTTCTTTTTGACTGCTTGTAATATTTTCTCTTTGACCTGAGAGCTCTGAAATTTGAATAATATGCCATGGAGTTTTCATTTCAGAGGTAATCAAGTGGATTATTTTAAAATCTATTTGACCCTTGGTGTCTCAGATATTGGGGTAGTTTTCCTTGATAATTTCTTGAAATATGAGATTTGGACTTAATGAATTTTTGGTGGAGTTGTGAACTGATCAAAACATTCTGGAGAGCAATTTGGAACTATACCCAAAGGACTATAAACTTTTGCATACTAGGGAGTAACTGGGTGGTGCAATGGATAGACTACCAGCTGTAGAATCAGGAATTCAAATCCAGCATCAGACATTTAAATATTATTTACTGTGTTATCTTGCACAAGTCACTTAACCCTATTGTCTAGTAAAAACTAAAAAACTAAAAAAATTGTGCTAATGCTAAGTCTATATCCAAAAGACATGAAAAATGGAAAAAATACAAAAGTATTCATAGTATCCCTTTATGTGATGACTAAGAATTGGAAATCAGAGGGATGTACATCAATTGGGAAATGGCTAAACAAGTTATGGTATATGATTGTAATGGAATATTATTATGCCATAAGAAATGCCAAGCAGGATGATTTCAGAAAAACCTGAAAAGAAGTATATGAATTGATGCTTACTAAAGTGAACAGAACCAAGAGAACATATTACACAGTACAGCAATATCATTCAGTGACAAGCTGTGAATGATTTAACTGTTCTCAGCAATACATTGATCTAAGACATTTCCAAAGGACTAATGATAAAATATACAATCAATCTCCATAGAAAGAATAGATATTTATTGAAAACAGACTGAAGCATGTTATTTGTCAAACTTTTGTTTTTTTCTTTTCTTCAAGTCTTCTTATACAAAATGACTAATATGGAAATGTTTTATATGATTGCACATTTATAACCTCTATCTGATTGCTTACTGTCTCAGGAGGGAAGGATAGAATTTAGAACTCAGAACTTTAAATAAAAATGTTAGAAATTTAAAAAATAATAATAGGATCATTTTAGTGAAATGAATAAAGCATGGATAGTATGGAAGTGGAATCGAGGGAAATGAATGAATGAGGAAGAGTTAGAATTTTCTGGCAGTTGTATGTGGGAACTGGATAAAGGAAGGGGAAGCTCAAGACATTGCCAGTTTACAATTTTGTGATAAGGCTTTTATAAAACTAATTATAATTAAAAGCACAAACAGAATTTAGTGATGATCATTAGTGAAAGTTCAATAAATATGCTTCCCTTTCAATAAAATATATTTTTATTTAAAAAATAAAATACATCTCATTTGAATATATTAGAAAAGGTGATGGCTTGGCTCTTTCTTTACTACCACTAATTCTCCAATCATTTCTCCTTGATCTTTTTGCCAGGTCAGTTGCTTTTTGCTGAAGAGATATTTCATTTTCTTCCATTTTTTCTCTTTTTTGCTTTGTTTTATTGTTTCTTGATGTCTCATGGTGTCATGAGCTTTCACTGGCTCAATTTTAATTGTTAAGGAATAATTTTATACCTCCTTTTCTACTTAGGCTACTCTACTTTTTTTAAGTAGTCCTTTTCTTCAGCTAATCTTTGGCTCACCAAAGGCTTCCCTGTAATCCCTTTATAGCCCCCTTATTGATTCTGTGATTTCAAAGTTGCTATGCCTAAGCCTCTGTGGTTGCTGATATATGTGTGGGCTCTTACTTCTTTTACTTACCTCTAAAGTTTTCTTAGGACAGAAAATGTCTCATGTTGGGATAGTTGGCTGGGTGGCTGCCCCCAATCCATCATGTTGGCCCTTCTTGTAGCTGACTTCTGAGATGCTTTCTAGGTTTAAAATTCTGGACTTTTATGTAGAAAAACAGTCTCTCTGAACTGAAGTCATAAAGGAAGGTTTCCCATAGAAAGTGGGTTGTAAATATAAGTAGCATTTGCCTAGGCAAAGTCTGGAGGATGGAGGGAAGATATCATCCAAGGTAATATAAACACTATCATCATAAGGAACATTCATTTAGCATAATATTCAGTGTCAGGAGGCAGTTAAAGAAATCTGGTTTCAAATCCTGATTCTACTATTAACTTGTTATGGTATTGCTCTTTCAATCCTGGTCCCTTTCTCTATCAAATGGGGAAAACTATTATTTCCCTGTCTCTCTCTCTCTCTCTCTCTCTCTCTCTCTCTCTCTCTCTCTCTCTCTCTCTCTCTCTTTCTCTTGAGTTGTTATGCTGATTAAATGTAATAATATGTTTATAGTGCCACCCAAACTGTATATCTCTATACACTTGGAAGATATTTTTATGATGTTTTTAAACCACTCATTGACTATATTAGAAGTTTGTAATAAGCAGAAGGAATCATTCCTTACTTTCCTCTATCCCTGATATTTCATCTTATTTCCTTAAAATTGAAACTTTATGATTTTGAATTTTAGTACGTTCACCTATCCCACACCAATCTATAACAAATATTTTTACTCATGTCCTCCCATTCTGCCTCACATGGTGATGACCTTGGATTTTCAAAGGTTATGCTAAGAAGAACTCTGATTTGTCATATCAGGCTGAGAAGACCTCTAATTCCAGGACAGGAAGAGTCAGAATGTTTGGTTTCTGAAGTCCATAATAATTGAACAGAGAAATTCTCCTCACTAGAGATTTGATCACTACAGGATGAATTTTTGGCCATAGCAAATCATGAATGCTAGCTTATAAATTGTAAAGGGCTTGTGATCTATCTCAGTGAAGGGATGCTCCATACTGAGGAGTTTGTTGAAGCATGTCAGAAAAGCTTCTTTGATATAGTCTGTGTTTCCCAAACTCTATCCTAGTGTGAGTGTGCAAGCCTAGTAAGTGTCAATTAATGAATGAATGAGTAAATAAACAAAAAAATAAATAAGCTACCTTATCACAAGGATCCTTAACTATCAGTTTCCCAGCAGTTGAAATCAGCTGTTTTCCAAAGCAGACAGTAGGGATCATTACTCCATGCAAAGATCAGATTGCATTTGCAATAGATGGGTAGTTGTCTTTCATGTTTGAAGAGGACCATGCCTTCTCATACATTATAACATGACTTGAATCTTATATTTTTATAGTGAGGGGAATATTATTCAAAGACATCCTTTTCACTGCCTTTTCTCGAATTATTTCATCCCTTGGATTGAGTTGATAGGAATAGAGATTCTGGTGATGTGTGGATGCTGTGGGAGTCTTGGCCTAATGGATTTGATTTCTTTCCTATATAAGGAAGCATGATGCTCTAGGAATACTGGGTATTATACCATTTGGTGATTTTTGATTTTCTACTGTCTACTTCAACTGTCCTTGATTTCTTTCTTTTTGCTCAACTAAAAGTATATTTTAAGAACTTTTCATGGTATTTTCTAGCATTTGAACAAATTGTAGCTCCCACTTATAAATAATTTTTAGATTTTTGAAGTACATTCTCCTCAGCAGTCCTGTAATAAATGTGATAGTATATAAATGTTATCTTAATTTTAAAGATGAGAAACTGAGGTTGAGAGATTGTGACACCCATGCATAATAAATGCCTGTTGGAGGTATAGCTAGGATTTAGATTCTCTGAGCCTTAAACTTTTGATTCAAATCCAGAGTTTTTTCTCCATCTCCAGAGGGAGTAGGATGATATTGGTAGTAGTGAGGAAATTGCATGTATTTTGCCTTCCATAATACTTTCTTGTCTTTTTAGTGTAAAAATCTAGATGACTTAGGATTGGATATCTGAAAAAATTCAATGATGCTTTTTAAAAATATCTAGGTTCACTACCTCTTTTCCATTTCTTATCTACTTTTAAATTATGAATTCTCAAAAGCTGGAAGAGACAATTTATAGCATTTAGTCCAACTTGCTGCTCAACCTAGAGATCTTCTCTGTAGCATCTCTGAAAAGGGTCATTTGATGAGATTGATACTTTGACCAACTAGTAATCCATTAATTGTTGGACCAATACATGAAGCTTTTCAATCTTGTAGAATTCCCTTGGTATCTGTTGTTGTTGTTCAGTCATTTTTAATCATACCCAACTCTTATGACCCCATTTAGGGTTTTCTTGGCGAAGATACTCGAGTAATGGTTTGCCATTTTTCTTGTCCAACTAATTTTTTAGATGAGGGAAATGAGGGAAACAGAGTTAAGTGATTCGCCCAAGGTTATACAATTAGAGACTGAGTAGATTTGAACTAGTAAAGATGAGTCTTCCTGAGTCCAGGTGTAGAGTCTATCCACTATACCACCTAGTTACCAATGTAGGTTCACCTCTTTGGTGAGGTGTTCATGGTGAAGTTTCAGAAGACTTTAGTGAAGAATAATTGCTTAAATTTGAGTAAGCAAAGATGTTTTTTTAAATCAAAATCAGTTAATCAGTTTGGGAAGTAGAGATTCATCACTGAGTCATTCAGTATTAATCAAGCATGCCCCATCTGGTGCTAGGTGCTTTGGGGACATATAAAGATGTTCAAGAAATATCATCTGCCCTCAAGAGGCTAACTTCATTATCTGATCTTGAGGAATACATTTTCCTGAGATCTTAAAAAACCATCAGCAAATAACAAATAAGAAATGTAACTCAAAGGTTAATGATATCCTGAACAGAGAATTGGTTCTAGAATAAGAGAAGTTGTATTCAAATATCCAACATTGCTACTTCCTGCAAAATTAACCAAGGTCAGGTCCTACCTTATCCCCAATTTCCACATTTGAGGAAAGAAAAAATATTATCTGCACTCTGTCATCAAAGTCCAGATAAAATAAACTGGTTAGACCAAGTCCTATCAATCTTGTCATTATTCTTCCTGTTTTAATAGGAAGTCCCATTTGGATTGTATTGCTCTTTGGGGTGAGAGGGCTGAAGGGTGGAGAATTGAGATGTGAGGGGAATAAGAAGAACAAGTCCTTGAAAGAAAAAGTAAGGCAACATCTACATCTTTTAGCCAACATAATCCAACAAGTATCACTTCCTGCTTTAAAATGTCATATGATAGTCTATACTTGGCAAAGACATGCCAGTATGAATATATCCACTTACAGAGAACAGAAAAAAAAAAGATTGCATCAACTTATACTATAGGGAAAATTCAAGCAATGTAAAGACCAAAGATAGCAACAAGTTTTTGAAAAATTACACAGAAAATCAAGAATCTTACTCATATGTTATTTGATCCCCTTTGTTCCCTTTAAAGAGTATATTAATTTCAGCTTGTTGCTTTCTCAAACAGCCCCATTTGTCTGTATTTCTCCCAGAAGCTCCTTCAGTAAGCATTTATTAAGTGCCTATTGTGTGAAAATAACTGTGTTGGTGAAAGGGAAATACAGATAAAAAGGAAAAATCTCCCCCTTCCTCAATGGAAGTTAGATGCTCCTAAGGGGGAAGAGCTTGTATTCAGTTAATAAAATACAAAATAAACACAAAGGAATGGAGGCGGGGTGTCAGAGAAGAGGTTAACAATAAAGGAAATCAAACAAAACCTCTTGCAGAAAGGTGCATCTCGTGTTGATCCTGGAAGACAGTCAGGATTTCTGTTAAGTGGAGGTGAATGGGGAGAGCATCTCAGGAAAAACATGGAAGAAGTAACATTATATTTGGAAAACATTATACAGTCCAGTTTGGCTTGAATACAGAATGCCTAAGGGGAAAATAATGTGTAAGTGACCTAGAAAGATGGGCTGGAGCCAGACTTTGATGGACTTTAAATGTCATTCAGAGGTAGTTGAATTTTATCCTAGAGGCGATAGTTAGGGAGAGTAGGGTAATATATATAAAGCAGTCTGACAGATATGTAAAGCAGTCATTCTCACAATTTTTGGTCTCAAGACTCATTTTTACTCTGATAAAGTAAGAGGACCTTCCAAAGGGCTTTTGTTCATATAGGTCTTATCTGTCAATTTTTCTGATGCTAGAAATTAAAACTGATTATTTAAAATATTAATATAAATCATTTTAATATATTATATAGTAATATAAATGCTTTTGGTTAAATAATTTATTTCAAGGGGAAATAACTATATTTTCCAAAACAAAAATGAGAAGGAAAACAACATTGTTTTACATATTTTCACAAAGCACTTTAATGTCTGGCTTAATGGAAGACAGCTGGATTCTCATATCTGCTTCTGCATTCAATCTGTTGCAATATGTTGTTTTGGTTGAAGTATGTGAAGAAAACCCTGCCTCACACAGATGTGGAATTGAAAAGGGGAGAGTTTTTAAATAGGAAAATAGTATTTTAACTTATTATGAAAATAGATTTGACCTTTAAGTATTTTGAGGCACCTTAAGAGTTTGTGGACCATACTTTAAGAAATATGACTTTAAATATCTAAAGTTGAAAGTTTAGAATTAGAATGATGGAATTATGAGTTTAAAGTATGGTAAAGATGCAAGAAATCTTATTACGGTAGTGCTAACAAGACTTGATAACTGATTGAATTTAGGAGGGCAAGGTAAAAGATAACACAGATTGGGAACCTGAATTTCTGAAGAACTATGTAACCCATGAAGAATTCAGGTTAAGGGAAAAGATAATGATCTCTAGAATAATTAATTTTGAAGTGTACATAGGGTATTCACATGGAGAAGTCAAGTAGGCATTTGGAGACATGGAATCTAGTTTAAGAAGGCAGTTGAACTGGATGTTAGAGATCATGAACTTCTCTTTATAAAGATGAGAGTTGACTCCTCGGTCTGTCTATCTATCATCTTTCTGTCTCTATCTGTCTGTCTGTCTGTCTGTCTGTCTCTCTCTCTCTCTCTCATTTTAATTGTTCAAGATCTACCTTCTTCAGAACTCTTTCCTACCCCATGTAGAACACAAGAAAACTAAAACCCATTAAAAATATGTATAGTTAATGGAAACAAATTTCCTTATCAGTCCTGCCTTAAAATGCTTTTGTCTCATTCTAC
The DNA here is from genome assembly GCF_037893015.1 of Macrotis lagotis. Taxonomy (NCBI): domain Eukaryota; kingdom Metazoa; phylum Chordata; class Mammalia; order Peramelemorphia; family Peramelidae; genus Macrotis; species Macrotis lagotis. Next base: position 215,941,254 of record NC_133660.1, read on the forward strand.
AGAGAGTTTTTCACTTCTCTATTGGGAGATGAGTACCATGTTTTCATCATTAATCCTCTGAAATCCTGAGTAGTCATTAGGCTAATAAGAGTGAGCTCAGTACCATACTATTTTATAATATGTATATGTCATCAACTGTTCATACATTTCCCAATTTTAAATCTCATCCCCAATCTCACCCTCAAAAAGAGCTGTAGATTTTTTTAATGTAAGATTTCTTTTGCTTAGGACTAATCCTTCCCTAAATTCCCTTCCCTCTAATTCCTTCTCCCCACCCCCCATTTGCTTCCAGTGGCTCTCTGGAGTGGAATGTCTTTCTGTAATCAAATGTGTTTGTGTACTTTTGAATAGTTCAGATAAAAATTTCAAGTGTCAGTTGCTCATTACCTCCTCTATACCACTATCCTCATTATTTGAAATAAAATTTTCCTTGATTATTCTTTTCCTTCTTCCTGATATATTCCTCTTTCCCCTTCCATGCTTTTCTAGTTGGACTTCCTCTATAAACCTTGTGAATAATAGAAATCAAAAGAGATATATTTATAAATTTCACCATATTTGAATTGATTGAGTTCTCTATCATTGTTCTTTCATCTTCACCTTTTTATGTTGCATTTCACTTCTGTGTTTTAACTTCAGAATTTCCTATAGCTCTGGTCTTTCTTTCAAGAAAACTTAGGAGTCCTCTATTGCATTAAAAATCTATTCTTTCCCCTGTAACTTTGAACTCAGTTTTGCTGGGTAAGTTGCCTTCTGGAATATTATACTCCAACTTCTTTTCTTTATAATGATGGCTACTAAATCATGAATGAGCCTAACTGTGTTTCCTCGGTACTTGTATTCCTTTTTTTATGATTGTTTGCAGTGATTTGTCTTTAACTTGGAAGTTTAGGATTTTGACCTTGAACATTCTAAGAATTTTGATTTTGGTATTTCATTTAAGAGGTAGACAGTGGATTCTTATTATTCCCACTTTACCTTTTAGTTATAGGAGATCTAGGCAGTTTTCTTTTAAGATTTCTTGAAATTTCTTGTCTTGACTCTTTTTGTGATCATAATATTCAGATAATCCACCAATTCTTAATTGTTTTCCCTTAATCTCTTTTCTGGGTCAGTTATTTTTCCTATGAGATAACTTACTTTATACTTCGGGTTTTTTTAATCTATTGACTTTGTTTTAATTTTTAATTGCCTGATGGAGTCAGGTTTCTATTTGGTCCTTTCTAATTTTCAGTGTTTCTTGGGCAAAGTTTTGCCAAGCTCTTAATTTCCTTTCCAATTCTTTCTTTCATGGCTCTCATTTCTTTTCCATTTTTTCCCTCAAGCACTCCTATTGCATTTATTTTAAAAAATACATTTTTTAAACCTTCACTTCATTTCTTCCAAGAATTCTAGTTCAGTTTGTGCTCAGACCATATTTTTCTAGGAAGCAGTTCTTGTGTATTTCAAATTTACTCTTTTCCTTTGTGTTTGCATCTTGAGCACCACTGCTTCTATAATAGTTCATTATGGTGGAGTTCTGTTTCTGTTTACCTATTATTCCATATTGTTTCCTAACTTTAGACTGAATGATAAGACTGGGCTCTATAGCATTTCTGAAGGGAAGGTCTTTTAAGTAGTAAATATTATAGCATTCCAGGGATAGGCTAGGCACATGCAAGATTTCCAGTATTTCTAAAGTAGTCCGTTCCAAAGCAAAGTCTTTTCACTGCCTGCCTGGTGTGAACCTCACAAGTTGCTGACCTGGGTTTGGGTCTAAGCAAGAGCAGACTGTGGCTAGATTCCAGTAGTTAGAAACCTCTCTTGGCTCCCAGAAGCAGAATTGTAGGCTCTCCCTTTGGTCTGAGATTCCTGCCTTGATTATTCCTTTGCAGACTGGGCTATAGGTGGGAGTATAGATTTGGATCCTTTTCATTGCCCTAGGTCTGCAGATTTTCCCATCTTTCTCCCTAGGCTGAACAGAGCTCAACAACTGATTCACTGTGACTTTTTCTGAATCTATCCATCTAGATTTTATCTGGTCTGCTTTCTACATATGTGTAGAGAAATCTGTGGAAAAAAAGGCTACCACTCTACTCTTTGACATGCTGCCATCTTGACTCTGCTTCTATTCATGAATTCTAATCTGCTCTCCCTAGCAAATCACAAACTTGTTCATAAGAATTTATCTCAGTTCAAGAGAGGGTAAAAAGGATGTCCTCAAATGGATAATAAATGTGTTTTGAAAGCATACTGCCAATGTTTAACTGCTTCAACATATGGAATGACTGCACATAGGAATTATTTAATTGAAATGTTTGAATGTTACAAGAACAAGATACATGGAACAATTAAATAATCAGGATTCATGTCTTTCTTCTGTCATTAGTAACATTGAATAATACATTCACCTATTTGAACTTCAGGTTTCTCATTTGTCTACAAAACTAATTTGTGCCTTGTTTACATTACAGAACTATTTTGAGCAAAATTGTTTGTAAATTTTGAAAGTATGTGATCTTAGAATCTTAGTATCATAAATCTTTAGAGAGAGACCTTACATACTAACTCATAAAAGCCTTTCATTTTTAAAAATGAGGAAAATGAGGCCTAGAGTTATTTATCTGAAATGATTTGAGATCAAGAAAGATAATGAAGGCAGAGCCTAGGCTTAAACTCAGGATATCTCCTTTGACATCTCACATTCTCTCCTCTATATTTGGTATCTCTGTTATTATTCTAAAGAACAAGCAAAAACAGGGCAAAGGAAGAAATTTTCATTTTTCATTACGCTGGGATTACTTCTCTACTCTCCCTTCCCCCTCACACATTTAAAAAATCATTTTTAGAGGGCCACTCATTATTCACCCTTTTTACTTTTGACTTGAAGGTAAAATCCATTTCAAGTCATCTGTTCTCTCCTTGTGGGCCCCAGAAGCAATTGAGTATTTTAAACCCAAAAGAAGTATCTCTCACAATCCAAGTTCCTTAGCCAACTTCCTCTGGCTAAGAAATGCCTTTGTTTTGAAAGTCTTCCAAGTTCTTCCACCTTCAGCAAGTGTGTGGTTTGGCTGGTTTGGGAGAGTAGGAGGCTTTGTATGTGTCCCAGTCACCCTTGGGGCCCCATTTGCAGACAGCAGAGATTTGGAAACTGAACCCATACCACTTCTTCCCATTCATAATAAGATTGGGCCTCAGTGAAGTGAGAACCTGTCCCTTCCCAGGCAATGCCATGCTGTGGCTGTGACCTGAATGGGCGGCAAAGTCTTTTTTAAGTTGCTCGTTCATGTGCAGTTCCCAAACGGAAAAGGAATGTAAAAGCCAAGGGGATGGGAAAGGGGAGAACGGATGAACTCTAAGAGATCCCGAGGTTTGAATTTATCCTCAATAGCTAAAGCAATGAATTCACTGTTAGACATGTTGAGCAGGGGGTGGGAGAAATGATGGTGCCGGAGCAGAAATAGCAACTCCTCTTAGTGGGTGGTGTGAAACAAGTGTATTTTGGGATGGACTCATTGTGTGACTGTGGGTGTTGTTTTGGTTTTTTCTTTCCCCTAACAGCAGAAGTACGAACGGTTTGCTCACAGACACTGCAGCTGCTGTAATAGCTGTCTTATTAGAGATTAACCTGCTGTCCTCTTTCACTATTAATTGATTTGTGTGTATATCTGTAGATAGACAGATAGATAGATAGACAGATAGATAGAGATCTATATCTATCTATATGTGTGTATAATTTTTCCAAATGTATGTATGTATGCATATCTGCAATGTATATAAACACACAGATAAGCATCATATATGCAAATATATGTATAAATATACATATTAGGTATGTCTGTATATCTGTGTATATAAGGATAATATATCATGAGTTGATACATATCTGTATGTGTTTTAAGTGTGTCAGCATAATGTATTAGGATTTGAAATTAATGTGTATATATGTATAGATACACATATACATATACATATGAATATATTCATTCATATGTTGTATGTGGGTATATCAGCATAATTCCTTCCTCAGTTTGTATTTTTAGATTGGGTCTCCAGGGAACAAATCACTTCACATTTAAACTATTCTACTGATTAACATACCTTCAAGCCCCAACCTATGTATTTACCTTTAATAGTCAGCCAAAAGAAACAGTTAGCTCCACAGCAAAAGTATTTGTTGAGATAGCATTTTAGAAAGAGTATTTACAAAATTTACCCTTAATGAAAATAGTTATAGTCTCTTACAACTCTACATAACATCGATTAGGAAGAGTAGGTAGGCACAAAAAGTAAACCAGAAGAGAGGCACACACCAAGGGACAGTATGCTTCCAGCACTTCATGGCTACAATGGTCTTTCTGTATTTATTCTGTATTTATACTCTGCCTGGATGCTACATATAGCTTATGGCTAGGTCATTTAATCAGAATTCCTCTTCATAGATCATTAGTCAGGACTTTCTCTGTTTTTGACTTCCAAGAGATGACAGTATTTAGCACTTTCTCCTGCCTCAGCACCCAAGACCAATCTCTTTCTTCTTGGGCAAGTTGTTCCAATGCAAGTGACTTGTGTAGAATCACACAACTAGTAGAAGCATATGAGGGTTGACCTTTCTCTTTTTGACCTGAAGTCCAACCCTTCATCTACAATGCCACTTGACAGCCTAGAAACAGGTAAATTCTCAAAGTTACCTAACGACTTAGTCATTCCATATCTTTTGAATGAGTCATTCCATAAGATAGCCCATTTAATATTGAAACAATGCAGGAAATTAAATGAGCTAGAAAATGCCTATAAATTTTATTCATTGTTCCTTATTCCACCCTAATCCTTTCCCATATGACAGACCCTTAGAAATTTGTTTTAGGTATTTTTGCATGGCAGATGGGGTTAAGTGGCTTGCCCAAGGCCACACAGCTAGGTAATTATTAAGTGTCTGAGGCCAGATTTGAAATCAGGTCCTCCTGACTCCAGGGCTGGTGCTCTATCCACTGCGCCACCTAGCTGCCCCTAAAACCTTTAGAAATTTGAAAAGAGGAACCAAGTTACTCTTCAGTCTTGTTCTTTAGGCAATTCATCTATCATATCCAGTTCATTCTATCAGTTATAAATTTCAATATCTTCATCACTGATGTTGATCAACTTCTTTCCTTGAACTCATGTTCCAGTGGCATGAATTAAGCAGTTACATTGCCTCAGAAGTATCTATTTAGGTAGTATAAATAGATTGAAGAACTAGGACTTGTTCATTGGTGTAGAAGACAAAAACTGAGGAACCAGAATGAGCTATACAGACCTGAGTTCAAATCCAATCTGAGATACTAACTATGTGACAATGGGCTAATCATGAAACCTCTTTCCACCTCAGTTTCCTCAACTGTAAAATTAGAAGCATAATAGTACCTAGTATCAAGAAGCATTGTAGGCTAAAATTTTTGTGAACAGCTTTGCAAAAACAAGTCATTTCGTAAATAATAACTATTATTGTGATCATTATTACCATCTCTTTCATATCCATATGTTCAAGCATATTCCAGCTCCCCATTGTTTTTTTTTTTTTGCAAAATAGAACACTTAAGTTTCTATTTAATATCAAAGTAGATGATAATAGATTCCTAGGATCAGCAATTTAGATCTAAAAAGATTTTATAGACCTTAGAGGTCATGATGTCTAATTTACCTCATGAGGAAACTGAGTAATTGAGAGAAATGCGACATCATAAAAAGGAACATGGGAAAAACCTCAGAGGTAATTAAGCCAAACCTTCTCATTTGACAAATGAAGATACTGAGGCACAGAGATATTAAGTGATTTGACCAGGGTTACAAAACTACTAAATAGCTGCATACAGATATGAACATAGGTCTTCCTGACTTCAAAGTCCATTCTCCATTCAGTCTGCGGTGCTCTTTCTCAGTGTAACACAATGTCACTCAAGTAGTGGTGACAGAATTGGGATTCAGACTCATGACTTTTAATTTCAAATCCTATCCTCTTTCCACTGTTTTTTATTTCTCTAGTATGAACCTGGCTCTGGACCCTGTGTGTCTATAGACACTTATAATAAGTAGTCAAGGTCTATACCATGTAAGACTTAACTAGAAATTTAAAAAGCAGTATCACTTGCAAGGATTCTCAAATAAAGAGAACCCCATAACTGTTCTCACTGGGTTCCAGTTTTAATACTAAGGCATGCTTTTTAAATGAAAATGGAAACAAACCAAACCAAACAGAAGTCAGGGCCTATCTTTGAAATTTAAATGGTAAGTTGCATGCCTAGATCTTATATTTGGGGGGTAAGCCATGACAACATCTAGTAAAGAAGATCTATACCCAACATAAAGAGATGTAAACTAATTGAGTTGGAACCGTAATTTTGTTTTAAGGAAACAAGAGAATTAAATTAAAAATTTCTGGTTCCTCTCTCTTAATTTTAAAATGTTTTATTGATGCTTTTTTTCTTATATCCAAATCACTTCTTGATCATTTTCCCTATGCCCAATATAGTCTTCCCTTATGACAAAACAGGGCTAAATAAATCAGAATGTTAGAAAAGCAGCTTTTAACATCCTTTTTCCAAAGTGTATGAATAGTGTACATAAAAGGTAATAAAAACAAATGTTATGAAATCATAGATTTAAAGCTAGACAGGACCTTAAAGTCCTCATTGAGTTCAGAGCCCTTATTTTAAAGATGAGGAAAATGAGTTTAGGAGAAGCTTCCTGATTTCACCAGTCATTTTGTTTGTTTGTTTGTTTGTTTTTAGGTTTTTGCAAGGCAATAAGCTTAAGTGACTTGCCCAAGGCCACACAGCTAGGTAATTATTAAGTGTCTGAGGCTGGATTTGAACTCAGGTATTCCTGACTCCAGGGCCAGTGCTCTATCCATTGTGCCACCTAGCCACCCCTTGACCAGTTATTTTGGTAGGAAATGTCTCAGGTATAGTTTGAATTCAGGTCTTTCTGATAAAAAAAAATCCCCATACCCAATCATCTAATTACAGTTACAGTTATGGAAAATAAGACAATTGTGTGAACTTTGAGTATTGGTCAAAGTAAATGAATTTTTGAATCTCAATGACCATAGAATTGTGGGGAGACTGATACCCTCATACATTTCTGGGAGCAATTGAGATTAGAATAATAATTCTAAAAAGCAGTTAGGAATTACATTGCAAGAGACTTGTAAGCATGTAATCTGACTTAATAATCCCATAACTGGAAATAAAATTAAAAGGCATCTATATTAAAAGCTATGTTTAGTGTAATCTAGTAGTCATCAAACTATGGCCCAAGAGTCAAATCCATCTGGCTTGCTGTATTGGGTACAGTTTGTGAGCTAAGATTGCTTAAATATTTTAAATAAAATGAATAAAAATTGAAATTAAAATATAAAAATCATTCTTTTCTCATGGGTCATATAAAATGAATGGGTCAGATTTGGCTTATGTTTTGCTAATTCTTGATATAATGAATAGAACAGTGACCTTGGAGACAGAAAAATCTGAGAAAAATCTTCCTGATCTCATTGTCCCTTATAACACTGATGGCTGTGATTCTGGTTTGTCTTACGCCTCTACTATGCTCTAACCCCTTGAGGAGTAGAACCCTATCTTGAATCTATTTATAATCTCCTCCAGTTTGTAAATGAGGGACCACCATTCTCCTGTGGAAGAATCTTTCATTAAAACTCCTGTGCCCAAATTTCCTGTCTACTGAGATCAAAACTTAGCCCTATTGATTTCTAATAGTATACAGGTCTACAACAGGTCCTAATAAATTGCTATCCCTCTATAGAAGCCTAAAGAAGATAAGAATAAAAATGAACAATTATATTAACTTCTAAACCAAGGTATACCCAATCACAGCTTAAGCTTTAAACATAAACATATAGATCCATGTACATATGTATATGTGTGTCTTAAATGCAGGCACCCATATAAAATCTCAGCTGAGTCTGATCACAGTCTTGTCAAAAGTGTAATATCCTTCTTGTATAGTTTAAGAAATTGAGTTTTATTCATCTGAAGTTGCTTGCCACTGGTCACCCAGGTGGAGAGGGACAGAGAGAGAATCAAAGCTAGATTTTTCTGAGCAGCTTTCTGCCAACCATACCAAAGCCTCTCAAAAGAAGATGAACATGTGTGCTGGGGTCCCAGGATTGCCAGCCTTTCCAGATGTGACAAGTCACCATGGAGTGCAGTGTTTTTATCTAGGATCAGAACACAGCATATAGAGGCTCATAGAATATTCATGTTAGAGGGGGTCACAGTCCCTGAGATTACCTGGTCCAAACCATTGCTGAACAAGAATTCCTTTCTTAAAACAATAGATAGTTATGCAACTTTTTGAAGTTGAGGCTTGGAGATTTACAAGGATAGGGCACTTAGCATCTACCAAGACAGACTTTTTTCAATATAAGATAGGTATCTTTGGCAAGAAATTCTTCCTTATAATGAGTTGATATCTGATTCTTTGAGTCCCCATTTCCCTCCCTTCTCAGCATCTGGGAATGATTGGAGAGCCCCTTCAGCATTATACTTTACCCTTCTTCCACACCCAGGCAACCCTAGAACTCATTCATAACTGCCTCAAGGGCCCAGTGGGACACCTGATGGGATGTCACTTTTTGTCCCCCCTGCCTACTTCCAACCTTCCTGTAAATCTCCCCATTCCCTTTATTCACTACTGGATGGTCACTGAACCAACCATTCCGAATCCTGTCTCTACTCTGACCCTTGGACTCATTTTCCCTTCCTATTGGACTGACACCTCAATGCACACCAAAGACTTGGGCCTTGTTGTCTGATCTGAAGATGTAGCATGGATTGCCTTTGATTTAAATTTGTAGATTAAGTGCTTAATAGAGGGCTCAGAATCTTGTATGTTCTAGGTATTTTTTACTTCCCACCTTCCTTTCTTCCTTCTCCTCTCTTTCCTCTTCCTCCTTCTCTTCTATCTCTTTCCTCCTCCTCATTCTTCTCATCTTCTTCCTCTTTTACTCTCTCTCTATACACACAAGTGTAGTTGTATATAAAATATAAAATTACATACAGACACATGCATATATCTATATAAATATAGATACAGTTATAATTTTACAGACATTTTAAGCTCTAATAGCTGAAAATTAACACTAAGACTTTTGGACGATCCTTCAAACACACACACATACAAAAGAGACTAAATGTAATAGTTCAATTTCATTTATAATGCTTTTTGTGTATTTTAAATATTCATGTTTATGTTTAAGGATATTATATAAACATTTGAATTTAAAGGAAAGGTGTGTCGTGTCTTCAGAGCAAGGAGGGGGGGAGTTGTTCTTCTTTTTTGTGTATTTGTTTTTTCTGGATATACGAGGAAAGGTTTCATACAGAAGAAAGAAATAGAGTTGAGCTTTGAAGGCTGTCCGGGATTTGGATAAGTAGAGCTGTCCAGACTAAGATGAATGTATCTTATAATTAGTTTTCAACTTAACCATATTTACAGAATAAATTCTAGTTAATGACGCTCACTTTCCTCTTTTGAGGTTTCTTAACTCCCTTACTAATTCTCAGAATTCTGTAGAAAGCCTTGGGCTTTTCCTTCTCCCATATATAATCAGGCAATTCCAAAGTCTCATGAGCGTGCTGAACACACACACATATATGCCACCATTGAGACTTTTATGACAAAAATAAAGAATGGTAGAAATTCATCTGTTAATTGTTCATTGAATGAATATCTTCATAGAACCAAAATATTTTCTGATTCGTGAGAGCTGGCTATATCTTATTAACTCTGTACTCTGATCATGCTTCACCCCAATTATCTTCTTGCAATGTGACCAGTTACATTAACCCCAGACATCTAGGTGGCTCAGTGGGTAAAGGCACTAGATCTAGAGTCAGGAAGTTCTGAGTTCAAATGTGACCTCAGACACTTACCTGTGTTCCTGGATAAGTCATTTAACCTCTGCTTGACTCAATACACTGATGGAGGAAATGACAAACCATTTTGCTGTCTTTGCCATGAAAGCCCCAGGCTCAGTTTTGCTGTGCTGTAACCTCCAGGTTCATGAACAGTCTAACACAAATGAACAACTAAACAACAACAGTCTGAGAATTGACAATTCCATGACTCCAGTCTTCAATCCTATCCCCATCTCTATGACTTCTGAATCATCCCCATCTCTGTGACTTCCTGGACCAAAACACTCTTTCCAAATGTATATATTACACATAAATACACACATGTTCCTATTTCTTTGAACATATGTATATTTACATATCTGTGTTTGTATTGCAGTATGTGTGTATCTCTCCCTCTTAGAATGTAAACTCCTTGAGGGTGGAATGTCTCTCTCCTGTTTTTATATCCCTAGTGTTTAGCACAGTGCCGAAGACATAGAAAGCATTTGATATATCCTTTTTCATTTATGTATTTATTCCTTCAATCAACATTTATTAAATTACTGTTATATTTTAGCACTAAGCTTCAAGGGCAGAAGGTGTGTGGGAGGGGAGGGGTGAAATGTCAATACAAAAATAGAGAAGACATAATCCCTACTTCAGGGAACTTAATATCCAGTCAGGAAAAATAGGTATATATTCATACTTGAATATGCATATATACATTGTACACATGTAGACACATAGCAGCATATCATCCATATGTGAACACATCATATGTGCATTAGAGAACAGCAAAACAATGCTACAGGAAATCCAAGGTGGATTAAGAGAGAGAAAGAGTTTTATAAAAGGTAGAATTTCAGTTTTACTTTAAAGGAAAGGTAGGGATTTCATTATTCAGAAGGTACTATCCTTTCATCTGGAGCAATTTTATACTTAAAAGAAATAGTCTCCTTGCATGAAGGAAAAATATAATTAAATCAATTGTTAAAAGGACATAAAGTATTATTACCCCTACTATAGATGAACATTTTTGCGTCTGTAAAATAGGAAAAGAACTTTAGTTTAATAAAAAGCACTGAAATCTATATACAAAGAAATGCTGTCTTCAGAAAGATTGTAACAAACTTGAGATTAAAAATAAACTACAGCATAAATATAAAGGTTTTATGTGATAATGGATAAAATGTTGGACTTGGATTTAAGAAAACTAGAATTCAAATCCTTCTTCAGACACTTCATCACCTGCATGACCCTAGGCAAATCATCCAACTTCCCAGATTCAGCATATGTAAAATGAGGGGCTTGGACCTGATGATGATCTCTAAGATCCATTTCTAGGTCTAAATCTATGATCTATGATCCTATAAATCTTGTGAAGGATATAGGACGATGCTGTTTTCTATGTTAACACACTGATGATATAGAAAAAAAAAGATTTTTATTTATTTTAAAAAGCTAATAAAGCTAATATGTAAGAAGCAGTTTTCAAAGACACAGGCTAGGGAAGAGTATTATTTTAAGAAGTGATAAATAGTCATAGCTACAGGACATTTGTGGTCCCTCAACTCATTTTCATGTTACTGTTTTGAGACTTAAGAGAATAAAAGTCACAAAATGAAAAAAAATTACATAACTGTTTGGAGACTATGGGCTGATTAAATAAGGACTGTTGGTTTTATATAGGAGATTTGGTGACCTTATTTCTTAAGTGAAATATGAGTCGCCAAGCACCAGGTGGCTCTGATTTAAACTACTAAAATCTTACTGAAAAGGTGAAGGAACCTAACATCATCAATTGTAGTAACAGTAGTAGAAGGGGTGATGGTGGGAGGGATGATAGTTGTTGTAGAAGTTGGTGTTATAGTAATAGTCTATTGTTAAGTAAATAGTTAAGTTTAAGATCTAAATATAGTTTCATTCTTAGTGACTAATATATGTAAATGGAAACAGCAATGTAGACACACAAATTAAAATGATGAGTTGGTAGGCTATATTTCCCCTCAACAGGGTTACCCTAATGACCTTGAGAGATGGTAGGCATTTGGTGGTGTTCTTTCTTTTGGAACCTAGACCTATGAATGTGAGGGAGTTTTGGACTAAAAGCCAAAGCAGACAGCTAATGGATGACTACTTAATGATGTGAAGTACTTACTACATTGGGGGTAGCTACCCAGAGATTTGTAACTGGGAATTATCTTGGAAGAACTGAGTCTAAACCCCTTATTTTTACCAAAAAAAAGTAATTGAGGTCAGCAGAGTGGAACTAAATAAAAGTCAGCATTTGAATCCATATTATCTAATTCTAAAGTCCCTTACTATTACACTTTGATGAATGAAAAGAATATTGTAAGAGGAAACGACCAAAAGCATTCAACGACAGAGCCATAAGAGACCTTTAAGTTCATGCTGTAAAAACTTCTTATGTTGCTGAAGTTTAAATTTCAGAATTTCTTTAGCACAAAGAGAAGTTATTTGTTCTCATCACAGAAGTTGCTAACAAAGCTGAGATGGGAGCATGGGTCTTCAGATTCCTGGTTCAATCACTCCTCTGAACATAGGAAAGATGATGTAAACATGTATCTTTTCCTCCACTGATCTTTTGATAAATAAACAGCTAATTATTTGCTTCTAAGAGAAGTAAGAAAAAGTGCTCTTTTTACTTTCTCTTCTCCCTTCAACTTCTGCTATGAAAGGTATTTCATTGATATTTTTTTCATCTTTCAAACAAAATGGAATTCTACAAAGAATGCTTGGGGTTACAACCCAACATTTAGGCCCCAATCAGAAAAAGCCCAGTTTAAAAAAGTAATCAAAGGATGAATACTTAAAAGAGAAAGTGGAATGTGACCTCATCTTGGAGAATTTGTTGATATCCATTGACCTGTGAGGGAAGTTTAATTGAACAAAAAGGATATAGCTACAGATGTGGCAAAAAATAAGTCTTTCCTGGGAGCCCAGGGTTGGTCTCTTTAGGATAATCTACTCATCATGGGAACTGCTAACTAAAGTTCTTATTTCTCCAGTTCTTTAAGACTTACAAAACACTTTTCTCACAATTGCCTATGAAGTAATTGAATGGATATTAGCCTTTTTATTTTACTTATTAAGAAACTGATACTCAGAGAAATTAGAGGGTTTGCCTTGGACCAAACAGCTAGGAAATGTCAGCATTGTGTCTCTAATCCGTGTCTTATCAGAGTCCAAGGTTACTGACCGGTCTGCTTCTCTGTCAGAAAGAGACAGAGAAGAGCAGTCTGGGAATCAAGAAATTCTGTGGGTTTGATTTGAGGTCACACTAGCAAGAAGTCTCAGAGTTGGGACTCAATGTCTGTGTGTGTGTGTGTGTGTGCGTGTGTGTGTGTGTGTGTGTGTGTGTATGCATATGCATGTGGTTAGTTTATATAGCTTGTTGTCTTTGTCATTTGTTCTCAAAGAAGACCAAAATGGTGTCACTAGGGTGGAATCAAGTACAGGGTGTCCAGTGGTGACTGATCAGACCAATATTCGCTCAGAAGACTCGACTATTTGGTCTGGCACAAATAAAGCACATGAACATTTAGAGTGTCTCAAAATTTGTACACTTCATTGGTCTATTGCAATTCTGCTTCTCTCCTAGTTCATAGTGCCTTCTTTGATGTAGGCATACCACACAGGGTAGTCCTGTACAATATCTCCCATGTCACACAATCAATCCCAAAGTTTTTCATAGAGACCTTGAGAATATCCTTATATACACCCCAACATACTTGTGTATTTATATTTATCTTTGTTTAAACTAAACCCGTGACTTTATTAATATGTGATAGATGAAAAGGGTAATAAATTCCCTCTTCTAATGAAAATTGAAAATTATACTGCAAATTAAAGTCTTTAAAAGTTGCCTGGAGAACTGAAAGTTGGAGACTCAACCAGAGTCACACAGGAGTTCAGAGCCAGGATTTAAATCTATGTCTTCCTAATACTAAAATCAGCTGTTTCTTTATTATACTAAACTACCTCATGTGATAAATAGATGTATTTGCAATACCTATATGAATGTTTGTGTGCTTATATACACACATATGTTTGTATACATTGTGTGCATGCATTATGCCTGTGTGTATGCATGCATTATGTGAAGCAGGAAGCATTGTGCTAAGTTCTGAAGATAAAAATAAGAAAGTTTTACACACACACACACACACACACACACACATGCACACACATTTCTTTATAGCTGCCCCTAGAACCAACAATCATGTTGAACAAAGAGTAGACACTGAATAAATATTAGCTGAATGAATTATAAGATCTGTCATCTGGTTGAGGGTGAAGACTAACTCCACATTTAGACCTTTTATAATCTAAGGTATATTAGTCAGAACTTGAAACACTGAGCTGCTACTGTCTTTTGTCTCAGTCTTCTCGTGAATTGGTTGATGAAAAACAATAATTGGGAACCCCTTGTCTGTATGTAATTGAGTGTTATGAACAGATTCTCCTAAAGACTCTACAAAGCACCTCATCACCAAGGAGCCCTGGGATGAGGGCTCAAAGGAATACCAGGATCTTCAGCTAAAGGCTAGCTCTGTCATTATCACGGCTGCAAACAGTAGCTGGAATATTAAAAATGGAAAATGTGTTAGACATCATCTAGTTCAATCTCTTGATTTTTATAGAAAGAGAAACTAAGGCCTAGAGAGCAGGGGTAATGTCTTTAAATATATAAGAAATTACCCTTTCCTTCCCCAATTGATAAATGGTCAAAGGATTGAACAAGTTTTCAAATGAAAAATTTAAAGCTATATATAATCATATGAATAAATATTCTATATCGTAATTGATTAGAGAAATGCAAATTAAAGCGACAGTATGGAATCATTTCACACCTATCAGAATGGCCAAGATGAGAAAAAGGGAATATGATCAATGTTGGAGAGGTTGTGGGAGGATTGGGACATTGATGCACTATTGATGTAGTTGTGAACTGATCCAACCTTTCTGCAGAGCAATATGGAACTATGCCATGACTAAACAAGTTATGATACATGGATACGATGGAATATTATTGTTCTATAAGAAACCCTAAATGGTTGGACTCTAGAGAAGAGCATGGGGGCAGCTAGGTGGTGTAGTAGATAAAGCAACGGCCCTGGAGTCAGGAGTACCTGGGTTCCAATCTGCTCTCAGACACTTAATAATTGCCTAGCTGTGTGGCCTGGGGCAAGCCACTTAACCCTGTTTGCCTTGCAAAAACAGACAAAAAAAGAAAAGATATAAACTAGAGAAGAATATGGAATGACTTCCAGGATCTGATGCTAAGCAAATGGAGTAGAACAAAGAGAATAATGTACACATTAATAACAACATTGTGAGATGATCAGCCTTGATGGAAGAAGCTCCTCTCAGGAGTCCAGAGAGCTAGGATAACTGGATTAGACTGGCTATGGACTATGTTATCTCCATCCAGAGGAAAACAAAACAAAATAAAACAAAACACACATACACATACACATACACACACACACACACACACACACACACACAAAGGCAACAATCCTTCAGAATCTGATGAAGACTTTATAAAAATTATCTTATGTATCTCTTTCCCTTAATCCTAATTCCTCATACTGAAAATAATTAATCTGTAAATATGTTTATCAAAATATGTACGTACAATGTTAAAGTGACTATTCACCTTTGAGGGGATTGGAAGGGAGTGTGGAAGGAAATTTTGTAACTTAAAGCTATAGATGTGCATTTGAAAGAATATACATTATATAGATATAATATCACATATATAATATATAATATATAAAGAAATTATCCTTTCTTTAATGATGAAAGTGAAAAGATGGGTTTAGGGTTAATATGTAAGGAGATATATTAAATTATCTATCATCTAAATATTTTATCTATTTTTCCTTCCTTCCTTTCTTCCTTTGCTCTTTCCTTTGATCTTTCCTTTATATATTCATGCACATACATAAAAATATATTACAAACATTTATCTATATTGTATATATGTATATACATGTGTATATTTTATTAGGAAAGGATAAATATACATAAATCAATTGCTTGAACTTTAAAAAAAATCACAAACCTTCTATTTTCAAAGTACTGTGCTAAAATAAGGGCAAACAACACAATTCCTGATATATAGTGAGTGCTTAATACATATTTATTGACTGAATATCATCCTTACCCTCAAGGAATCTATTCTTCAGACATTCTGGTGGAGGGCAGAGAGAACAGTCCTATTAAATCAAAAAGAAAAGCAGTCTGGGGGGGGCATAACAGTTTCATTTAGGACATTTTGATTTTGAGTCAACAGTGAAATATTCAAATGGAGTTATTTTGTAGGCAATTGGAGATCCAGAGCTTAAATTAGATTTCACCATCAGCCTTGATTTGGGATTAATCAAGGCCCCAATGCTTTTTAAAAGTCCCCAGTCATGGAAGTAGGGGGCCAGTCCAGAATCTGTCAGCATTTACTGCCTGCATCACTCAATTTGTTAGTTATTATGGCCTGATAATACTTACTTGTGTTTCTATATTGAGGTTAAAAAAAGTTTACATAGAAACGTGGTCATGCAACATCCTTATCCCTTAAAAGACATCACTGTATCATGATAAAGAAGCCACCAAAAATATCAATAATATCCCTGTATGCCAAGAAATTGAACTAGCAATCCCTGTTTTGTGTGAAAAGGAGAGAGACTGAAAGGAAAGAAAAGGAACAGAGAGGGGCAAAAAGAAAAAAAGAAAGAATAGGGGGGAAGAGGAAAGAGGACAAGATGGAAAGAAGAGGAAAGGGAAAAAGAGAAAGGAGAGAGAATGAAAGTGAGAAAAAATAAAGCAGAATGAAAAGGAAAGAAAGAAGAGACAAAAAGAAAAATGAGGAGAAAGAGAAGAGAGAAGAGGAAGAGAGAGGATGAAAGAAAGACAGAATGTTCCTTAGGAAGAAAAAGATTGAGAGAATGAGTATCAGGGAGAAAAAAAAAAGAAGAGAGAATAGAGAATGCAAGAGATAAGAAGGAAATGGAGAAAGAGGTAGAGAAAAGGAAAGGGAAAAGAGGAGGAGAGAAGAAGAAAGAAAAAAGAGGATGAGGACACGTGGGGGGAGGAGATGAGAAAGAGGGTAAAAAAGAAAGACAGAAAGGGAAATGTACTGTCAGCCTCTCTTTGTCTGATGTAGGTTTTTATGTGAGCCCTGGAATGATTGAAAATTGTTGTTCTGGCAGTATCATTTGGAATTCTTGTCACAATCAAGAGCAGGAATACCAAGTACCACTGGTATGTCAGATAAAAGTGACAGGTCACTAGAATCATAAGCAGAGACACCCAGTCAGCCTAGGCTAGAAACCTACCAGGGCTGCTGAGCAGGAGGAGCAGATTCAGCTTAGGGCCAGGATCATAACAATGGCAATAACTCTGATTTACATCACACTTTAAGTTTAAATGATCTCTCACCCCTCCAGTTGTCCTAAGGCACTTTGGATGTGTTTCTCCTTTGCCTCTGTTCCATTCAAACATGCTCAGTGCTTACATATATGCATGCGATACTCTCCCTTAGGAGACTGTAAGCTCCATGAGGACAAAGACAGTGCAATTTTTCTTTATTTGCTCAACATTGACAGAGAATATGGGGGGGGGGGGGGATGAATGTGTGTGTGTGTGCATGTATAAAATACGCATGCCTATCCACACCTAAATATATATGTATTGTGTACATAGAGACAGGGGACTTTAGTCTCATATCTGTGCATGTGTGTATTCACATGTGTATGTGCATGTGTATTACTGTATTTGTATATAGTTACTAACATATGCATTGCATAATTTTGCACAGATATATATTATATTTATAAGAATACATACATGTGTATATGTGATTATATACTATTTATATTATACTAAATATGTTATTTATATGTGCAAATCCATGTGTGTGTGTCTGTGTGTACACACACACACAGACACACACACACATATCCATGAGTATATGTTGTACAAAAATGTTCATGTATCTGACTTATTTTACAAAACATTTCCATTTAGTAACCCTGTGAGGTAGGGTAATGCAAAAATGCTCATTTTATACTCATTTTAAAAATTAGGAAATTTAAGTTTCACAAATGTCAAATGATTACCCCAATATCACAGAGCTAGGAGGTGGAGTTTCTGGGATTTAAATTCCATTATCCCAGTCAAAGAGTCGGTGAAAAGTCCTCTGCTTCCTTCCTATCCAAATGCTGTCTGTCTCACAATGCTTAGCTCACTAGATCATATCTGCCACCCCTCACCCTAAGTGGTTCTTTTTCTGAAGGACCCCACTGATCCCATCCAAAGATCTACCTACAGTGTATCAATCACTATGAGGGCCTGGGGTAAGAAGGCAAAAATGAAGCAATGGTCTGGGACTCTTAGGAACTCATAGAACTTAATGTCTCATGCTTGTCATCATCATTCTCATTAGAGGTAGTGCTAGCAGAAGTCGAAATAAAAGACATATAAAAATCTCTGGGCCAAGAACAATATAAAAAAATTTAAGTCTACTAATTTTTAATTTAAGAAGAACATGCTATCTCCTCTTCTATAAAAGGAATGAATGTGTGGCTGTCTGTGTGGGTATATGTTAAACAGTTTTGTACATATGTGTACACATATATAATTGTGTAGTAAATATAGGGTGTAATCACCCAGGTGTATGTATGTGTTTATGGATTTATGGATTTATAACAATTTGTGTGGGCAGCAAGGTGGCACAGTGGCTAGAATTATGAGTCTAAAGTCAAGAAGACCAGAGTTCCAATCCAACGTCAGATACTTGCTGAGAGACCCTCAGCAGGTTACTTAACCCTGTTTGCTTCGGTTTCTTATGTGTAAAATGATCTGGAGAAGGAAATGGAAAACTACTCCAGTATCTTTGCCAAGAAAACCCAAAAAGGGGTCATGGAAAGTCAAGCACAACTGAAAACAATGAAATAACAACATGCATGTGTGTGTGTGTATGTGTATGTATGTGTGTCAGTATTTGTAGGCCCTAGATGGGGGTTGTGTTCCCAGTTGGGAAATATACTTGGAAAGGAGAATCAAGTCCTTTATATAAGTAAATTGAAAATATACCCGAATGATCTACAAGGGAATAAAAATTCACATTTTTATAACAATTTACAAAGTCCTTTGGCAGCTAGAATCGTCACAGAGAATAGAGGGCTGAGTCTGAAGTCAGGGAGAATCATCTTCCTGAGTTCAACTCTGACCCCAGAAACTTTCTGTCTCTGTGAACAGACCTTGAGCAAGTCACTTAACCCTATTTTCCTCAGTTTTCTTTTATAAAATGAGCTGGAGAAGCAAAGGATATGTTTCTCCAGTATCTTTGCCAAACAAACAAACAAAAAAACTAAATGAGCTCATAAAGAATTCCTTGATTAAAAATAACAATAAAGTCTTATATTTTTAACAAACCTGAGAAATAAGATGTAGAAGTCTCATAATTCACATTATGTAGTCATTGTGCTAAGTATTGGGGATAAATAGAAAAGTAAAAATTCAGCCTCTGTCCTCAAGAAGAATACCCTGGATGTGGAGCCAGGGGGCTTACTCTGCCATTTATCCATTACTTTGCCATTATCCATTACCCTCTAAGCTTTGGTTCCTCATCTATAAAACAGGGAGAAGACTGATGGTTTTTGTTCATAACAAAGTGATATTGTGGATTATATTGCAAGGATCATAGCACTCTGCACACACAGTAGGTATGTACTATACTACACTACACTACACTACACTACACTACACTACACTACACTACACTACACTACACTACACTACACTATACTATACTATACTATACTATACTATACTATACTATACTATACTATACTATACTTCTTTCTTTGCCCACTTTTCAACTGGGCTTTTCTTAGACCTCAACATTCCTCCCTTAATTTCATAGGGGTCATGTCCAGTGGTTCAAGACATGACCCCATTGGAATCGAGGGACATGTGTCACCACAAATAAATTTCAGATAGTTGGTAAAATGAATAAAGAGCTTGTACTTTTTCAGGAATCAGGAGGATCCCTCTTTCTGAGTTCAAATATGCCTTCAGACATGTGCTAGCTATGTGACATGGGTACATCTTTTAACTCTGTCAATTGTAAAATACCTGGAGAAGGAAATGATGAATCACTCTAGTATCTTTGACAGGAAAACCTCAGATGGGGTCACAAAGAGACAGACACAACTGAAAAATAACTGAATAACAGCAAAAATTCCATCACAATCATAAACCATAGTTTTTTTCTGATATCCCCAACTGATGAATTCTCTGTTTCCAATTTTCTGCCACTCCTACCCCAAAACATACACATATATAAACATATTTGTACATATAAAGCCTATTCCTCTTTGGCGTTTTGGGGATTTAGATATAGAGCTTTGTTTAATACTCTTTAGGGGCATACCTCATGTTGCTCTTCACAATAGTTAGATCTGTTCACAATTTATATTATTATTATTATTATTATTATTATTATTATTATTATTATTATTATTATTATTTTCAGCCTATGGGTAAGAAAACCAGATCCTAGAGTAGTGAGTTTCCTATGATATGATCATATAAAATCTACTCTTCTACAAAGAAATGGCAACCTCTATTTTCTAGAACTCTTGCAAACCAGTTGTGAATTGTGAAAAGGTGAGGACCTCATCTTTGAAATGGTTCTGAGAACTAGCAAGCATCTTAATCAGATACCCCAAACTGAATTCATCTTCCTCCCCAAACCTGATTCACTTCCTAATTTCTTCTGAGGCTACTACCATCCTTCCAGTTAATTACTCAGGATTGAAGCCTGAGCTATCTCTCGCTCTTCTCTACATTTTAACCCATCACAAAACTAACAAGAAGAGAATATGCTTCAGGCCACATGGTTATTAAATAGCAGAGCCAGAAAACAAGCTTCATATTATTCCATAGTAGCCAAGCAGAGGGGGAAAAGAGTACATGAAACCTCCAATCCTAAATACATGATAATTGCATAAAAGAGAAAGTACTATCAACATCTACAGACTGATGGAGTGGCTGCTGCAGAGAATAAAGAAATACTAAGAGAAGAGAACATCTGAGTTGGTCCTTGAAGGATGGAAAGTGTCAGCAGGCAGAAATAGAGAGGCCATTATGATTCAGTAAAAAGAAGCAAAGGCCTGTTTGTTCACCATTAGAGATGTTTGAAAAATTGAGGCTAGTGGATTCTAGGAGTGTTTTGAATATAATTATGGTATTTACTGTGTGATCTGCCAACGAGTTAGGTCTGGGAAGGGTACTTTGACAACATTTCATCTTTAAAAGACTGAAAAATCTAAAACCTAGCAAGAGTAAGTGATTTGTCTCAGAAGGAATTGTTAGTGTCACAGATGTGGTTTGAACCCAGATTAGTTGATTCTGAAAATCATGCTGCATTCTAGCTATAGTGGCATGGATTCATGGACTTGGTCACTGAAAAGTTGGGAGCTTTCATCTTTCTAATGCTTTGGCTCCAGTGTTTCCTTTTAGTCATGAATGGGGAGAAATAGCATTAATATTGTCGTTCATTGGACATCTTTATAAGATTGGGGGAGCAACTCCAAGGACAAGTCTCAGTGTGTCAAAGAAAAATTGTGATTAGGTATATGAATAACTTGTAATATACAAACAATGCATCCATGTAATTACTCTGGCATAACAAGATAATTACATGGCTAATTGTGCTCTGTAATCATCATGTTGGCTGTTACTGCAAATTGTGGATTACTTAATGGCACCAAGTGTGATAACTGTGTTCTGTATAGGTCATAAATAGACATGGAAGTACACTGCAGTGATATGAATTCTAATTGTCACGTAATGAGGGAGCCATTAAGTAGTTATTTGTCCCTTATAAAGCAACTATTATATTTCCTCCAACCCCCAGCTAGCTATCTTTTTTTAATCACCTTCCTCTTTGCCACTTAAATGAAATGTTGATTCCCAGACAAATTCCTTCCCTTATTTGAGATTCTATCCCTCATCAGAAAAAAAAAAAAAAAAAAAAAAAAAAAAAGATGGTTAAACTAGAAGATCTTTGAAGTCTACTATTCTCTATTCATATATTCCCTTCTGGCGCTGACAGTTTAGATTCTATGTTAAGAGATTCCTCACAACTCTAAGATAGTATATATTATTAAAGGGATTTTTAGTGGTCATATAGAAAAGGAAGTTCCAGAAAGACTAGAGTTCAAATGTGATTCAGACACTTAATAACTGTGTGACCCTGTGACCCTGGCAATTAGGCAATTAATCCTCTCTCTCTCTCTCTCTCTCTCTCTCTCTCTCTCTCTCTCTCTCCCTCCCTCCCTCCCTCCCTCCCTCCCTCCCTCTCTCCCCAAAACAGAACAGAAAGAATAAAAGGAAGCAATGATCCTAGGGAACTAATATGGGTTCTTCAAGACTAGAGCATTCCAGACTAACCTTAATTCCTTTTTTGACAGTGATTCCACTGACAGATCTATAAACACTTATATGCATACACATAGACATGAACATACACACACATATGTGTGTATCTGTATGTGTGTATATATAGAGAAAGAGACAGAGACAGAGAAGTGTCTGTGTGTGTGTGTGTGTGTGTGAGAGAGAGAGAGAGAGAGAGAGAGAGAGAGAGAGAGATTTACCTCTATTTTGACAAATAACTTGGATAAAATTTAACTTGAGGACTACTTATATTTAATTCAACATCATCATTTCACATGTGAGGAAGTGACATCACACTTGTAGAAAAGATGGAGAGGTGTAGAATAGTGAACAACAGAAAACAGATTGATTCAGAAGCAGTTTAATGGCTGGACATAAGGAGCAGTCATAGATGAGTAAAAGTATGTGTGAATTTGGACAATGTTTTTGTTTTGTTTTATATTGTTTTTGGAGAGGACCAGAGATATTTCACCATCTCTGTCCTGTTTAACATTTTTAATCAGTGCCTTATGTGATAACTTATTCAATATGCCTGTCAAATTTCCCATTGAC
Organism: Macrotis lagotis; assembly: GCF_037893015.1. Classification (NCBI taxonomy): domain Eukaryota; kingdom Metazoa; phylum Chordata; class Mammalia; order Peramelemorphia; family Peramelidae; genus Macrotis; species Macrotis lagotis. The sequence goes on from NC_133660.1 coordinate 215,964,167, forward strand.
AAACAGCTAGGAATATTAGCCACCATAATGTACGATAGATGCAGAATCTCAAATTTCCTTAATAAACTAGAATACTAAGTGGAGTATAAAAAGAAGAAATTAAAAATATAAATGCAACATCTTATGTTAGTGTTCAGGATATGAACTTTACCAATCAAGATGTGGGAGACATGGTTAGACATCAGTTTATATTTAAAAAAAATGTGGGTTTTCCTATGGATTTCAGTTCAAGCTTTATATGAATCATTATTTTGAAAGGCAGACACAATAACTAATGCAATATTAGGCTACATTAAGAGAGTCACAGCAACAAGGGACAATTACATTTGAGGCATTGTGTGTAGTTTGAGGTAAGTATTTTTAAAAGATTATGGAGAGAAATTATCCAAATAAATATAAGTAGAATAGTAAAGGGCAGAAAGAATTTGGCATATCAATCTTGATTGAAAGGATTGTGCATGTTTAGGCAAAAACAAAAAAAATTAAGTGAAATGAGAATAACTATTTTCAAGTATTTGAAGGATTATCCAAAGAGGCATCACACTGGTTCCATAAAACTCTAAAGCAGTAGGATTTTGGGGAATGGGTGAAAGTTGCAAAGAGAAAAACTTGGTATCATTGTAAAAGAATACAAAGTAGAAGAAAAATAGGAAGAAGAAGAAAAACAAGAAGAAGTAGATAAAGGAATAAAAGGAGGAGGGAGAAGAAGCATCAAAGAAGTAAAAACTTCCTCACCATCACTCAAGTTAACAAACTGAGTTGCTCTAGAAGGTGATCAAGTTCCCTTTTAATGACTTTCTCAAAGCAAAAACTTGAAGACCGTTACGTCTATTGTAGAAGGGATTGTGGATTCTTATTGAAGAGTAGGTTGGTATAGATTGCCCTAAAGTATACAAAAAGGAATGAGACATAGAAGTGTCCTAGGCTGATGTGGCTCTGAGGTTTTATGATTTTTAGCACCCTGTTTTTGTCCTAAGGCTGATTTTACTTCCCAATTACCATGTTCTACATTCTAAGGTCTTTTCCTTTAGTAAGTGTTCCATATTTTGAGGTCATTTTCACCTCTGGTATCATATGACTCTGTGATTCTAGGGTAATGAGGCCTGAATCAAAAGGTAGTAAGACAAATTTCAAAGCCTCATGAACTTAATAATTCAGGTAAAATGCCAGTTATAAAATAGGAGAGCACTCATCTGAAGACTTCATTTCAAGAGTTTAAAGTCTAAGAGCTGATGTTTTAATTTCATTAATTTGTGTGTAAGAAACTCATCAAATCATTGGATTATGTAATTTTAAAATGTAAAGCAATATTTCAGATTATTTGGCCTACTTCTGGATTTTAACAATGAAGGGCATGAAGTCCAGAAAGCTTTAGTAAAATTTCTTGGAAAATACATACAGACACAGACACAGACACAGACACACACACACACACACACACACACACACACACACACACACACACACACACAAAGACACAGAAAATTACTGGCATGGCAAACTTGTGACTAGAATCCAGGACTTCTGAACATCCTCCTTGGGCTTCTTGTACTTATCCTTGTCCCTTGGAAATAATAGGCCTCAATGGGGGGGGGGGGGCAATGTATTATGGAAATGAGTAGTGAAATATATTTTCAGGTTTAGTTTGAGTCAGATTCAACCTTAGTAAGGGATAATGAAGATGGCTTGCTTTGTGAGGTCCTTGAAAATAGTCTTTACATAGATTCTACTCTGTCCAGAATTCTTTCATTTCTTTAGAGAATGACCTCTGTTTTCAAAGATTTTTAGAATTCTCATAGGGAAGAAGGGTTTGAATTCAAAGAGATGGATAGGAATTTCCAGATGCAAATTTCTGGAACTCTCAAAAATGCAATAGATTCTCTTGGTAGGCAATTAGCTCCCATTAGAAAGAAAGTATTTAAATAAAAATATTAGTAATCATTTGATCAAGGTTTTGTCTAAGGCAGAAGTATTGAACTCTCAGGGCAATACTCCTGAATAGGGCCCAAATCAAGAAAAAAGGTAATTGGGAAATATTTAGCAAAATAAATGAAGATACAATAAAACATAGAAAATGTTAATGTTAATATGGCATACTACAGGTTTCCTAAGTCAATAAATTATTGCAGTTTATTACCCCCATTTCTATTTGATTTTGATACCATTGGCCTTCTGATATTCCTCCTGACAACCAGATGATTACTAAGGGATCCTTCTAACTCTCAATAGTTTGATTCTAAAAAATTCTAAAATTCCAATCATCTAACAGAACATAAATTCAAAGTGAGACTGGATCACTGAAGGCATATAGTCCAATCCCCTAATTTTATAGAAAAGGAAGAGGACCCCAGAGTCACTCCTCATGGTCACACACCAAATGGTACAGCTAGCATTTGAATCCAGATGCTCAGATGATAAAGCTAGATAAACCCTACTGTATCATATTGATTCTACTGAAAGAACTAATCCATTAATTCATTGTTTTAATTTCTTGGACTATATCCTTGGACTACATTTCCTTGAAAAAAATGTATTTATAAAAACACTGGATAACAACTAGGGAGAGAAGCCATAAAATTGCAGGTAAGGGGATCTAAAAATGAGTTCCATTGTTTTACTCTTATATATTTATACCTAAGGTTATATATTAATGACTAGAAAGACTGAAAATAGCTTCTCAAAGAATTCTTTAGTCAAAGCACCAAGCTTACATCCTGGGAGAATCTGGATTTCTGGATAGTGAATTGAGATTTTAGCCTACATTTGTGATAAATACTGTTTGTGCTATAATGGGTGAAACCAAATAGAGATAAAGACACAGTTCTTTGGTCTGTGATAGGATAATTTAATCTAGACAGAGAAAGGGAGACTGTAATATTCCTAAACTACAATACTTTGCTCAAAAACAAACAAAAACTTCAGGCTCCCTAATACCCCCAGGATCAAAGTCAAATTCTTTTATCTGGTACTTAGAGCTTGTCACAACATGACACCTATTGACCTTTCCAGGTTTACTATACTCAATACATTTCACATATTGTACTGTCCCCTAAAACAGGCTCTCTCTCCCTTTAGACACAATACTCTATCTCTGTGACTTGGTTCAGGTTCTCCCCTATTCCTGGGATGGACTCTCTTTACCTCTGCCTTCTAGAATCCCAAGTTTCTTTCAAAATACAGTTTAGAGGGGTAGAGCCAAGATGGCAGAGGAAAGGCAAACCATAAGTAGAGGCCTTTCTTTAACACCCCGCCCCAACTCTTAGTCAATCCCCCCCAAAAAATAAACTTGCATTTGTTTTATAACTATGTTATATAATTATCTAGGATACCGTCACCATCTATTCATCATCTTCTTACAGATTATAAAGTTCATGAGAAGTTATTTCTTTTGTGTTTATATCCCTAACACAGTATCAGGCATACTACAGACATTTAAGCATTTTTTTCTTGATTGAATAGTTGACTAATGTTACATCTTCTACCCACCGCTATGCATTTATGAAGATTGGCCTCTGTTCTAACAACTCTCTTCCTTCATATCTCTCCCAGATAAAATTATTCTTTTCCTTCTAGATCAAGCTAAAGTATCACCCAAAATATTTAGTGATCTACCTAGCTTAAATGATTTTTTCTTATCAATTTTTTTTTCTTAGAGCATTCTAGGGAAAGGAAACTTCTGGATGTGAGGACCAGGTAAGATTTATTGTAGATAATGGGTGTGTTCTGGGCACCGAAGGATCAAATGCTGAAGATTATAAAGGCAAAAGACAGTCACTATCCTCAAGGAATATTCAATCTGATGCAGAAGAAAATGAATAAATATGTCAATAAACTTTGAGGCACATTCTAAAGAACAATGCAATAAGGATTGGACATCCAAATTGAAAAGAGCCTTTCAAATCAGGCTGAGAGGTTGGAGTTCATTCTACAGACAATGGGGAGCCATTGAAGGTGTCAGTGCTCAGGTGATCAAAGCTGTGCATTTGGAAAAACTAGTCCAATAGCATTTGAACTTAAAGAGGAGACAGCAAGCCTTACTAGGAAACTCTTACCTTTTATTCTTGAGGGAGGTCATCAGATATATACTATTCATTATAGTTTGAACATGTGCTGAAAATACAAAGCCTTTTCCTATTGAAGACACATTGATTTGTTTATTTGGTTCACAGTCATTCATATAGGAACATATGAAAATCTGCCTTGTGGTGAATTCTTGATTTATGAAAGGAACCATAAATATGAACTGGGTATGTCCCATAAGTCCTCTAGGGTTGAAGGATAGGTCAAGTGCTTGATCCCCATAGACATATTTCTAAGGAGTATTTTCATGGATGGCACCTGTCTTAATGCATGTGAAGAAAAGTCAGATAGGAAATAATCGCATTTTGGAAGCCACAAGTGCAGAGCTCACTTGGAATTGTGAAACGATTAGGTTATCTGCTGTAGAACAGAAAAGAGATGGGAGAGAAATGCTTCATCCTCCTTTGGCTATTGATTCTTTAAAAATACGTAATGAGAACAGAATGAGTTGGCTGATTATTTTGGGTACTTAAACACTTATTTTAGTATTGACAAAGCTATACTTGCTAGAATCCTGCTTTCTGCTACTTATGTGAGTTGAGTTTTCATTCACAACATTCTCCTGGAAAAATTTCTATTTACATAGGCATGCCTCAATTATTGCCTATGCAAATGGTAGAATATCTGACACATATAATCAGAATTATAATAATCATGATGATAACTTACCATTTGTTTCATGATTAACAAGATAGTCTTCACATCTTATCAGGGTGAAATCCTTCTCATCCAGACCCAGTATGGGAGAGATTTCAGGGTTCCAAGAACCTTCTAGGCTTACCTGAAGAGCCCTAGTTCCTCCACTGCCCCCTCAAATCTTCTTAGAATATATTGGGATCTTTCCATTGCCATCATATACTTTCTACTTTATATTATTCTTAATTATTATATCACATCTATTTCTAATTCCTTCCTGTTCCCCAAAATGACAAACTGTTGGATAGCAGGGACTGTGCCTTTTTTCATCTTTGTAAACTCAGTGCCAAAGACAGATACACTCTAATGCACTAGAGGTTGGGTGGAACAAGGGAAATTGCCATCAATATAATGAATTTCCATGGATAAAATTGATTGCTCTCTTTTCTGTAACTTAAAGTCATAAAAAGTTGCCTAGGGCACTGACAGATAATTTACCTGTGTTCGCACTGCTACTTTATGTCAGAGGTTAGCTATGAACTAAAGTTTTCCTGACTCCAAGGTTTCTTCTCTCTCTACTAAGACCATTATGCTGTTTGGATAAAATCTCTTGCTTGACTTAGACTGCTGACTACAGTTTCTTTCCATATAGCACTTATATAAAACAAGTGCTGTGAGTATTGCTTCCCTGATATTATAGATGAAGGCAATCAAGACTGATTAACTGCTCTTTCAGGATATTGTAGGATTTCTGGTCAAGTATTAGTGGGATCAAACAAACTATGAATTTTCTTTTAACTCTAAGATCCTAAGATTCTGACGGTTCGGTCTTCTGTCCTGGATCCCACTAAGCAATAAAATACTGGCTATTCCAAAGAAAGCACTGTTTCCCTTTTGTCTTTGTAAGGCTGAAAGATATTATACATTAAATAAAAGTTTGTTGATTAACTTACTATTCCTTCACTTAGTGTAATATTACTTACAGAGCTTGTTCTTTGACCTTTCTTCTCCAAGAAAAGATAAAAACAGAGCTGCTGCTATTGTTGTTTATCTTTCATTCCCAAAGAAAATTATGGCAGCAAGGAGGTGATGAGATGCAAGTGAATTGGATTTAAGTGAAAGGATGCTGTGCAAAGTCACCAGGCTCACTTTCTCTTCTTGAGCCATCTGGGTTCAGCACCATACCTGCAGGTACTTTGCCCAAAGTTCTGGTAAGATTTCTTGAGCTTACTGGTCCCCAAAATCACTCTGCCTCTCCTTGATTGGCCAATAATGGATCTCAGGTTAATCCCAGCTGATCATTTTTTGGGGGGCCTTGATTGTCTCAAATCAAAGTAAATAGCTTTTCTTTCTGCTTTGTCCAGAAACCCTGAAGGTCTTCCCCTCCCAGACTGATATTTTTTGATTATGAAAAAGAGGATATTCATTGCTTTATTTTTTTAAGCCTTAATCACTGAGAAATACTCAGCATCTTGGGCTCCAAGTTTAATTTTTTTTGGACAAAGTAAAAGTGATCAACTTGGCCTCTTTGGCCTCTTCCCTCTCTTACTGAATGACTTTACCTCAGTCAGACTGTGAACTAGAAAAGATCTTATAGCTTTAAAAGATCTTACTGCATCCAGGACCATTACTAGTCTTCCTGATCCATTTCTGGCTACTAGACCAAGTGGTTCCAGAGCAGAAAGTGAGATTGGAAACCTTGCACAGTACTAGTCCTCCCCTGCCCCATCTCTTAAATCCAATTCACTTGCATGTCATGACATCACCTTGCTGATGTCATGGTCTTCCTTGAAAATAAAGGACAAAAACAACAGCAATAGCAAATGGCAATAGTATAATATACTGATACACCTCAAAAATTCTTGAATTTAGAGGTTAAAGAGACTTTATCAATCCTCAGTCTACTCATTTTACATAAAAGCAAACTGATCCCCAGAAAGGAGAAATGACTTTTCTTATGTCACATTAGTGATAAGTGTGGGAGGCAGGATTTCTCTCTAAGTTTTCTTGGACTCTGGATTTTACAACCTGATCTTTGATAGCATCACCCTTGAGGAATTCAAACTGCCTTCTTTTTTCTGTCTGGTCTCTATTCCCTTGATCCTGAAAGTCTCCACCATTGCTATTTCTCTTGCTACCCTCAGCTCTTGCACATATGGGAAAAAATAAATGCTCCAAAAGATTAAGGAAAACTGTCTTGGTCACTTGACTAGTAATTGATGGAGCTAAGATTGGTCAGCATGTTTTGCACTTATGTAGCATTTTATTGGCAACACATTCATGCTCAATGGCACAGTTAAGTATGTCTGGATTCAATAAGACTCATCTTTGTGATTCAAATCGACCCTCAGATATTTACTAACTTTGGGACATGAGGCAAGTCATTTAACCCAGTTTCATCATATATAAAACTAGTTGGAGAAATAAATGGCAAGCTACTCCAGAATTTTGGACAAGGAAACTCAAGAGTGGCGTCACAAAAGAATCAAAAATGACTAAAATGGCCAAACAATAAGGATAGTCCAGTGGCTAGAGTACTGGACCTCAAGTCAGGAAGGCCTGAATTCAAACCTCAGCTTAGGTATTTATTAGCTATGTGATCCTAGGCAAGTCATTTAACCTTTCTTTACCTTAATCCACAGGAGAAAGAACTGGCAAATGATTCCAGTATCTTTGCAAAGAAAACTCTATAAATAGTAATGGTATGCAATGTCATGAAGAGTCACTGAATGTCTGAACAACAGTAACAAAACCAAAAGTTATCATATTTTATCCTTATAGCAATCTTGAGAAATGGATATTCTTGTCATTCCCATTTTACAGTTAAGAAAACTTAGACAGATAGAGGTTAAGTGAATTATGAAAATTGATATAGCTAATAAGTGTCTGGGGAAGTATTTGAACTTTAGTTTTTCTAACTTCAGATACAGCACTCGCTCCACTATACCAGGGTCACATAACTATAAATCATTAGAGGCTGTAGGAAAGGGAAGGATGATGATAATATTGACTCATAGTAATTCTTCTATGGAAAATAAACTTCCTTTATCTGGAAAGGATGTAGTGCAAATATTATCTAGCAGATGAAGAAATTGAAGAGTGTTGCCTTAGGGGTGGGGAAATGTTAAGTAGATTATTATTATTATCAATATCATTATTTTGATTTCATTTTAAAGAACCATTCCTTAACTGTAGAATAAGGAAGGTAGGATACAAACCTATTTACATGATGCTGCTTCTGCTAGAGAGCTTAAGTATCCATTGTAGACTCTCAGACTGGACAAGGGAGCTTGAAGGTCAATGAGTTCAACATCCACAATCAGAGTTCTCCTATATAGTATCCCATGGTGGCAATTACCTAATGTCTTCTTAGATACTAACAATGATGAGAACTAGTCATAGAAATGAAAAGACTTTATCACTCATCTAATGCAATCCTCTTATCCTAGAGGTAAGGAAGCATAAGCCTAGAAAGGGGAAGTGACTTACTCAAGAAAACACAAAAATATAGTGGTAGAGCTGAGACAAAAACCAAGGGTTCTGACTGCTGGATCAGAATGTTTCCAGCCTTATCTGGGCAGAATAATGGATAGAAATCTGAAATCTATCAGAAAGATAGATTTAAAACGTCATGAGCTAAATCATCCCTTATATACTTACTAGCTGTGTGCCTCTTGATAACTCATTTACATCTCTTCTACTCTGTTTCCTCTTCTGCAAAATGGAGATAATATACCTGTCTTCTTGGAAAAATGCTTTGCAAACCTCAAAATATTAATTGAATATCATCATCAACATCATCATCATCAATCATCATCATCATCATCATCATCTCCTTCATGTGGTGTTCTGAATATATTCCATATTCCCATGCTTCCATTAAATCAATCATATTATTTCTTATTTTTTCCTGGAATGTCATCTAACTCCTACATTTGTTTCTTGATATGCAATCAGCTCTTGATATTCACCAGTCTTCCACCCCCTGCCAAAATCTCTGTCAGTTAACATCCATCTCATCACTCAAGGTTCAACTCATATGTCACTTTTCTCCATGAAGCTTTCTTTCATGCTGCACCCTGGACAGAAGTGATGTCCCACCTTCAACTTATTTCTCTTACTCTTTTGCAGTCATCATGTTCTATGTTGTCTTATACTGTCTTGTGCTGATACTTTATCCATTCTCTAAGGCTTTAAGATCTTCACAGCTCAATCTCACTTTTTATTGGAAATTTTTCCTAACTTCCTCTCCACCCCTCCTAGTTTCTAAGGTACTTCATACTGAAACTGTCTTATCTTCAGTTAGTGTGTTTTTTATTTTTTGTAATTCATTTATTTCAGGCATGGTTGATTTTTCATGACCCTATATGGATTTTCTTGACAAGGATACTGGAGTGGTTTGCCATTTCCTTCTCTAACTTATTTCATAGATGAGGAAACTGAGGCAAATAAGGTTAAGTGATTTGTTCAGGGTCAACAATTCATAAGTATCTGAGACCAGAACTCAGGAACTAAGAAAGATGAATCTTCCTGACTCCAGACTTGGTCCTTTTATTTTATATATACTTATTTTGCATATTTATATTTTATGGATACTTGTTTTATATATATATATATATAGTGTATATATACATATTCTATATATGTATATCTACAATGTATATGCATACATACAATGTATATTGTATATGTATCTATATATATATGTATATATAATGGTAGGATTCATTCTCATCTTCAATTAATCACAGATTGTCTAGACTTCTCAGTTTAATCATTCACTAAAATTCATGAACAAGTTGTGAAAAAGTCATTAATCACTTCAAAAGAATTAAAAGACTTTCGGGCCATTAGAGGAAAGACAGATGACACCACACATGGGAAATATCTTGTGATTTGTTTGAGTAGATCAAGTCACAGTTATTGGATGCTGCATAAAAATAGCATATCCAGTTTAGATCCAGTCATTATCTGTTGGCCAAATTCATTGGTAAAGAACTATAAGGAGAATAAATTGCCTTGGGGAGGGTGAATTGTTCTCTAATCCATTAACATACCAATAATTTCATAAATTGTGAAAGATCTGAAGATGTGTATTTTCCATAGTATCAGTAGCCATAAAGCTGAAGCAGTTTTGGCTGATGGTAGAATCTGCATTGAGGGTGGAGAGACATGTCAAGCATCAAGCAAAGAAAGCTACTGTGAGGTCAACATAAGAGCAGTGAGCCACAGAGACCAGCAGAGTTATACCTAAAAGGAACTTCATATGGATGCCTACTTTCCCTAGGGTCCTTATGTATACACAAAGAGAATAGTGGGGGCAGCTGGGTTGCCCAGTGGATAGTTCACTGGCCTTGGAATCAGGAGAACAGGAATTGAATCTGCCTCAGATACTTAAAATTTACTAGCTCTGTGACCTTGGGCAAGTCACTTAACCCTGATTGCCTCACATACAGGGCCATCTCCAGTCCTGATTTATATCTGGCCACTGGCCCTGGGTGACTCCAGGGGAAAAAGTGAGATAGCACAGCGCCCCTCACTCATGTCCAATTCATGTGCTTGTCATGGCATCATCTCCCTAATGACATAGTCTTCTTTGAGGATGAAGTAAAAACACCATCATCATCATTATCACATTGTGCATATATTTATATTTTTCCATAGGGGCTTCCTTAAGGAAGGGGATATTTTGTTCTTTGAGTTTTATCCCTAGTGTTTAGCACAGTGACTGGTACATAGCAGGCACTTAATAATTGGTGATTTATTGGTTGATTTATTAGACAGTGGAGTTACAAATATGAGAAATAACACAATTGCCATCTTGCCCTCAGAGAGCTTGTAGTCTCCTAAAGAGAGATAACTTTCATGGTGTATGTGATGTCAAAAGAGACCTAAACTGAAACATTTAGGAAAATCTTTAGTAAATAGAAAACTTTTACCCCTCCTCTCCCTCCAAAAAAGTTGACAAATTAAGTTGTTAAGGATAGGTATCTGTTGTTATAATTGGTCACCTACCACCAAACTTATTCCACTTTTATTCTATTTGAGTTCTGAATATTTCTAACAGAATGATGTCCTCTCCTGAGTTAAGTACCCTTGGTTCTGATCACTGTTCTCTTGCAAAGTGCTCATGTAACTTAATGTAATGCAATGTCAGAAAGTAGGAAACAATGTGAAACTAGGAAACTGAAATGTTTCCAACCTCCTGGGCTGTCAGAAATAATTTCCCTAGCTAGTGATACCTTTTAAGGGGAGGGAGGGATAAAATAAATTAAACAGTAAATTACATAATAGCATATAATTAATGTTTCATCTTTGATATTAATCCAATAAGTTGTCAAAAAACCATTTAAGTGATCCTAGGAAGAAAAAAAGTAGGGTTTAGAGTAAATGTTTAACTTGATAATTTCTAAAAATATCAAGATTCAGGTTCATATGTAATACATTCTTCAAACTACAAAGGTAGGCTTGGCCTGAGATGATGGAATTTTTTGTTTGTTTTTTGCTTTTTTTTTAAAGACTGATCAACTTTCTAGATCATCAATGAACTTATCTTCACTGTTTTGGTATCTCATTTACTTTTGTCTTCTCTGTTTTTAAGTTCTGCTCTTCCTTTGTAATCATTCTGCTGGTCTTACCTGGACTGATTTACATCTCTCTGACCCCTTCAATTTGAATTCTGATTTATTTCTTTTCTTACCTAGTTTCTTGCATTTGGCATGTTTGCAAATAGTAGAAATTAGAATTGAAAAGACAGAGAAATCCATTCCCCATGCCCTATTTTCTACATAGGAAAAATGGTGACCTCCAAAGAGCTTTCCAGAGGTCAAAAGTAAGGTCAATAGCAGAGCCAGGATTGAACTCATTTTTCCGAATTCAAAAGAAGTGCTGATATCATTACACCATTTGTGCCTCTCCTTCTCTCCCTTTGACTGACTTTTTGCTCTTCCATTCCCAGACTAATTTGTCCTACCTTCTAACAAATGTCTTTCAAAGAAGTCAGGACTCTTCATTTTATGAACTGGGGAGAAAGGAGAAATGCTGCTTCAGTATTGGACATTGGAATTGTTTCTACTAATAGTAATGATACTATAGCCCCATATCTCCATAGCACCTGAAAACCCAGAACTGAAAATTCTTTCCACACTAGTCTGCCATTTTAAATAGTTTGATTTCAAATATTAAATGCTTTTAGCAACCCAATTTTCACTAAAGAAGTTCTGTTTGTCTATATTCCTTATCTCCCTTCCAGTTTCAGCCAAATTGGGTTACTCATTATGCTAACTACAAGGCTTTACTAATTGCCCTGTCACATATCCTCAAGGGCCCACTGGGGAATTTCCTATTACCTTGTTGCCAAATCATCCTATGTATGCTGTATCCTCTTCACTGAAAGCAGGGACTATCTTGTTTTCTTGTTGTATCATCAGCAATTAGCACAGGACTTTGTTGGTATAGATAATTCCTAGCTGAAAAAAACCTCCTCCCAAACACAAGTTGACATCTTCTTTGGTATTTCTAATCTTAGGAAGTTGCCTAGAGCAAAAGTGCCAAACATTGATTCCTACAGTGCTGCTGAGTATAAGATCTATAGTAGATTAAAATATATTTTGGAAATGTTTAGCAAAATAAGCAAAAATATAATAAAAAGCTATAGAAAATATTATAGCTTAAAAACAAGTCAATATGTACCTGCAGGGATCCCCACCCCACCCCGTTTCTATTTAAGTTTGACACTACTTAGTCTGGGGGCGGGGTAGCTCAATGAAGCCATAGTGCAAAACATTCTGGATTTGGAGCAAAGAGTTCAAATTCAGTCTCAGACACTTATTAGTTGTGTGACCCAGGGCAAGTTATTTAAACTTGTTTGCCTCAGTTTTCTGACCTGTCAAATGAACTGAAAAAAGAGATGGCAAACAACTCCAGGATCTTTGTCAAAAAATCCTAAATATTATCACAAAGATTTAGACATGACTAAAACAACAGCTACTCCTTGACCCTGAGAGACTTATTCAAGGTCATACAACAGAGGTAGGACCCAGTCAGAGGTTAGTTTATTTCCCCACTAGACTATCACTGCCTATAGACACTAATAAATGCTATTTTCATTCAGTCATTCATTCATTTGTTCCTCCTTGACTTTTTATTTTAAGATATTTTTATTTTTATTATTTTTGTATTTATTAAGTATTTTAAGAGAAAAAAGAAATGAGAAGAAATATTATTTTGAAGTTAGTTATATTATGACATATTTTAATTCAGCAAGAGGTCAAAGGAGATTAGAGAGATTCTTAAAAATAGAAGAGCTTAACATGAAACTATAACTTGAATGTGTAGAACACAGATTGCCATACTTTTTCAGTTGTTTATTATACAGAAGCCTTGAAATGAATGAAATAACAAACTATTTACAGGATATTACTGAAACAGGGTGCTATGTAGATATATTGGGGAAAATAGAGATTTGCTAGATTTGGATTCAGAAATCTGAGTTCAGATCCTAGATTTGCTATTTATTAATAGTTCACACATTTATTCAGCACCTATTTTGTGCAAGGCTTGGTAACAGATGTTTTGGATACAAAGACGAAATTTAAAAATAGTCTCTGTTCTCAAAGATTTAATGTTTCACTGGGGGGAAGGGTAGCATAGATACACCAAATAAAATTTGTTAAACAGTTAGCAGGAATAGAATACTAACATCTAGTGGGATCAGGAAACGCTTTCAATAAAGAAGTCAAAGACAAAAAGAGATAAACTAAAGAGAGCACATATATCCCAAGTGTGGGGGAGATATGCAAAGGGATGAAAGCAAGAGATGGAATGGCAAGTTCAAGGAATATTAAGTAGACCAATTTCACTTGAATATTGAGTGCTACAATATAAGAATACCTTTAAAAGGTAGGCTGGCAATGTGGAGCCAAATTATGAAAGATTTTACATGCAATTTATTCTCAAGGTAATCATAGGGAGTCACTGAATTTCTTAATATACCAATTCAGAGGAATGCAGGATGGAGGATAATCTAGCAAAAGGAAAAGAGAACCACAAAAGCAAGGTTACAAAAACAGGGAAAGAGAACCACAAAAGCAGGGTTACAAAACAAGGAAAGAGAACGTATCCAGAAGAGAGAATGCACAGATGCTGCAAAAAAGGAAAGAATAATGAGAAGAGAGGAAAATCTATCAGTTCTAAATTGTGGAAATCATTGATAACCTTGAAGAGAATAGTTTCACTCTAGAGGTGAAATTGTCAGTCAGCAAGAAATTGAGCAATGAGTAGGAGAAGAGGAGGGGGAGATAATGGAAGAAAATAGACTGTTTGACCTGCAACAAGTCATTCAAATGGAGGTTTCAGTTTACCCCTTTGTGAACTGAAAACAATTGAAGTAGTTGAGGGATTTTGAACCTTTTCTGTGTCATGGACACAGTCCTTGGCAGTCTGGTGAAGTCTCTCAATCCCTTCTCAGAATCATGTTTTTAAATGCATTAAATTAAATACACAGGATTACAAAGAAAAACAATTATGTTAAATTAGTTATGTTATAAACATATTATGTGCATATATACATATGCACAAATATGTATGTATATGCCTATCGGTGTATACATACACACACACACGTGTGTGTGTGTGTGTGTGTGTGTGTATCATAGACTCCTAGAGTTTTTTCTCCCCTTGCCTCTCTCCTTATTTATACTCTACTTTGACCTGTACCAGTATCCCCTAAGTTTAAGAGTGTCATCCCTATTGTCCCAGCTCATTGGGCTTTGCCTCCATTTCAAGAGCTAAACTTGAATTCCCTGTCTTTAGCTAATCAGAGGTTCCCTGCCCAGACTCTGACACCCTTCTACCTTATATCAATGAACTAGTCATATGTGCACACACACATATATACATACTCACAAATACAGAATTACCCATATCTAGGACCTTTCCAACCCTTCTGGCCCCATTCTGATTTCCATTGATTCCTTTATCCCATCTGACTATACATTTTCCATTTCTTGCATTTTTTTCAATGACATTGACTCCCTTCTGGATCATCCTAAAAGTCACATTTCATGAATAGTCATTAGCAACATTAGGTCATATAGTAGACTGGACCTGGAATAGGTAAATAAGTTATATTTGAAGTCAGATATGGATTATAATCTCAGCTCTGATACCAGCCATATTACCTTTGGCAAATAATTTTGCTTCTGAGCATTAGTTTGCTCATTTTTAAAAATGAGGTGATTAGACTAGATGATCTCATATCTATTCATAGCATAGATTCTGTGACCCTACAGACTTCATTGAACCTAATTTTCCTTATCTTTTAATAGTACTTACATTATCTACCTCTTATGGTTGTTGTAGGATAGCTGCTTTACAAACAATAAAACAACTATGGAGATGGGAGCCATTATTACTCATTAAAAGTCCAAGTTGTACAGCCTGAGAATGAAAAGGTATTATCCCAAATGCGGCCAACTTCCCAATGCAAATCAAAAGGCATTCTTGATATGACTTCTTTCTGCATTCATATTGTTATGAGATGTTTTATGAAGCCCTGAATCCTTTCAAAGGACTTTAAAAGAGGTCATTTAATGGAAAGTTATTTCTCACAAAATCCTCCTGAGGTGGGGGACATGATTAAATCCATTTTATATGTAAAGAAACAGCAGAGAGAAATTAAATACACTATCTCCCCAACTGAATAATGTAGTTCTCCACGTTCAATATTCACTTAAAAAAAGGAAGCAGACAGGTACCAAAGCTAAAGTACCAATTCTGGACTCTTAAGGCCATGCCAACTCCACATACTTCTACATGATTTTGTCCTAGTCCTTTAACCCTCCTGGGCCTCAGTTTTCTCATTTTCAAATGAAATTTTGATGACTTCGAAGGATCCTGTGGGCTCTAAAATTGATCATCTTTGATTAATATCCTTTTTTTTTGAAGTCCTTCCCTGGACTAGGATTAGACTTATCCCTATATTAGGCTTTGGGGGGATTCAATGATAGATGGGGGCATGCTCTCTGCCTGAGAGAAGAGTACAGTTTCAGAACTTCACATGAACTACAGAGAAATCAAGTGAATTAGCAAAAAAAAAAAATAATCCAAAACCTTGGAAATACAATTTGTGCCAATTTCCCAAAGAAACACTATTGATTCATTATGTGAAGTCAATCTCTTGGGGGGAGGAGTGGGAGCAATAAATGAATAAATTTAGGTGATGTGAAAACAGAAGATATCAGTGAAGTTTTATTAAAAAGGAAGGGGAAAGGAAGCAGTTTTGGTATTAGGCTAGTCTCAAGTAATTGAATAGTCATCACTAGGAAGTCAGAAGTTCTGTTCTGATACTTGATCCACCACTATTTACATGGAAGTCTTGAGCAAACTGTCTCCGTTGTCTCTTCTATAAAATAAACAAATGATCTTGAAGACCTTTCCAGCTGTTGCTTAGATTGCATGATTCCTGACAGTCCTATAACCCCATCTCTGACTATCACTTCCCCCCTTTGTCAAACGAGGATGATATTGCTTTCTTGGCTTCCCTCAAGAAGTTGTAGGAATCATATGAGATGATGAATGTAAAAGGCTCTGCATCTTTAAAACGCTAATTAAATGTAAATAGTAGTGGATTTGGCCTTGTACAGAAAGAATAGTGGAGCCTTCAAAATAAGAAGTCCTGGCAATGAGGCTCTGTCCCACCATTGCTTCTCTGTGTAAGCACTGGCAAGCCACTTTCTCTCTGAAGACCTTAATTTGCTGCTCTGTAAAATGAGAGCGTTAGACCAGTAAAATTGCAATGGTTCATTCTGTCCATATGATCATAGGAGACACACATATACATAGGTACATGTATATAACTATGTATACGCATCCGTGCATATACACTTATGTGTATACATAGATGTGTATGTGCTTATATGCATTTATATATGTACATATTTACATATATACACATATATACATACTACGTATACTGTAAAATTAGAGAGCTTGACTAGGTAATCTGGTTTCTATTCACAAGATTGGTTTTTTTTTATTATTAATACTACCCTGCAAGCTGTTCATCCATTGAATAATCCATCTCCTTTTCTGGCCATCTATTCCTCTGATTTTGACCCACTCTGCATATCCAATTTGTCACTGACTTCATACTGTGAACATTTTATACTCACCATGTGCCTAGTCAAAGGGCAATTGATAACTACATGTTATGGGTATAAGATTCCAAAGGACCAGAGTTACTGGACCAGTACTAGTGAGGCCTAAAGAGAGGTCTATGATCAAGATAGGGATTGTCCATTTGTTCACTCATTCTAACATTCATAGAATGATAGACTTTTAGAATTATGAAGAACATTAGTGGCCAGTAGCTCAACCTGCCCCTAGAAAAGACAAATCTCTTCAAAAAAATACAAGTGGCCATCCAGACTTTGTTTCTAGACCTCCAATGAATGGCAATTCATTCCATTGTGGGGTAGCTCTAGGTCTTGGCAAGTTATTTTTTTTTTTCTGAATCAAGTCACAATTTTACTTTTGATTTCCAGGTGCATGCTCCAGAGACAAGCAGAACAAACAAACAATAACCCTTCCCATAGTTCAATGTGGTTTTCATCCTCCTCCCTGTCCTTCACAGACTCAGACTCATACACATACACACATACACACATACACACACACACACACACACACACACACACACACACTCACACACACTCACAGACAAACAAACACAGATTTTTGAGGCTAAACATTCCCAATCCTTTGCTGATTGCCTTCTTTTGAACACTCTCCACCTTACCACTGTCTTTCCTAAAATATGACTCCCAGAACTGAGCTCCATCTTCCAGATATTCCCAGCCTAGGACAGAGTCCAGTGGGACTATCTCCTTGTTTATGTAATTCCCAAATCCATGAGCTTTCACAGCTGCCACGACTCACTATTGATTTATATTGTTTGCTGAACTCTACAATCTTTAGATCTTTTATTAGCTAACTTGCCATGTAATTATCCATCCCTCATACCATACACGTCAGGTTGACTTTTAGATACCAAGTGTAAGATTTTACATTTTTTCTAATTATATTTGTTATTTGATTTAGTCCAATGCTCTGCCCTGTTAACATCTTTTGGAATACTGACTATGTCATCCACTGTATTCACTTTCCCACCTAGCTTTGATTCCTCTAGAAGTATGATAAATTTATTCATACATCAATCATCTGATAAAATCTATTCTCCTACATTAAAGTATAGTATTAGCATGCAGAGAGGACTGTACAGGGAAAGGATTGTATGAAGAGATTATGCTTATACATATATACAGAAATAAAAGGAAGGAGTTACATTGTCCCTGCCCTCAGAAAGCTTGTAATCTACTACTCAATGGGAAAATGTATGCACAACTCATTTATATATTTATTGAAAGTTAGAAATGTAAAAGAAAAAGCTTTTTAAAATGCTAGTAGATCAGATGAGAAAGTGGCTCCTTTGGGATAGGAGATTAGAGAAAGTTTCATAGAAGAATTAGATCTTGAAGGATGAGGAGAAAATTGAAAGACTGAAAGGGGCATTTCAGGTATAGAATTTGTCTGAACAAAAGAATGCAGTCATAGAATAATGCAGTGTACATATCAGAGAAGGAACAGAGTGGCAAAACTGGGAAGACCTTATAAATTATCAAGTCCGAATTGCTCATTGAATAGATCAGTAAACTGGGTCTCAGAGAAGTGATGTGACTAGCTTAAAGTGCTATAGGTAAGAAATGACAGAGGAAAGATAAGGCCTAAGGCCTCCTGATTCTTTTTTTTTTTTTTGCAAGGCAAATGGGGTTAAGCAGCTTGCCCAAGGCCACACAGCTAGGTAATTATTAAATGTCTGAGATCAGATTTGAACCCAGGTACTCCTGACTCCAAGGCTGGTGCTTTATCCACTATGCCACCTAGCCGCCCCTAGGCCTGCTGATTCTTAAGTATTTCCCCCCATATTTGGCAATGTATCATGGTTAGCTCCAGTGTTACTTACAGATGACCCTTCTGCAGTAATTACCTAAAAGCTTAATTCCTCTGCCAGGGAAGGATGAAGGGATGAATGGAATGTGCCAAGCTTTGAATCTGTCAGTACCAGAAGAATCATCCCAATGTAACTCTGAAAGAGATAAACCATGAAAAGAGAACAACTCAAAATTAATTGGAGGGTCAGCATCCTCTCCAACAGGGATTGATCTTTGCCTTTCCAGGCATTGTGCTGCCAAAGCAGAATGAGAATAACAACATGAAGAAAGATCACAAGGTTTATCCTCCCCTTGGCTCAAGGAAAAAAAAAATAGAGCAACACAAGATGATTTTTTTCATGTTATTGCTTATATTGACCTTAATGCTTTGGATTGCAAAAAGGTGAAGTTTTCCCCCAAATCCAGTTTCTTACAACTTAGGTGAAGTTCTAATTCTACTGCTAACATGTTATATGATCTTCAGCAATATCCTTCCCTGTTCTATCCTCAGTTTCCTTATTTAATTAAGAACAGGATTGAACTAGAAGCAAAAGAGAACTACAATTTTTACTATCAAAACCTTAACAGCTACAGAGTACTTTTTATCCTGGAAGCAAAATGTAGGAGAAAAGTTTAGGAGTCATAGATTCTGGGCACAAACCCCATCTACTTACTACCTATTTGACCTTGGCCAAATTGTGTCCTCTCTATGGGTTTCTGCTTTCGTGTATGCAAAATGAAGGAGATGATCTCTCAAGTTCCTTTCTAGTGCTAATATTCTATCAATTCATCATTCATTTTGGCCTCACAATAGTCCTGTAAGGTAAATAATGAAGAACAGGTATTACTAGCTCCATTTTAGTGTGAACCAAGTGAATTTATGAGTTTTATGACTTGCCCAACATCACATAGTTAATAAATAATGTAGCTAGATTCATAACTACTTGCTACTTATGACCATACTTAAAAGACTTCTAAGTATATGTTATAATGCTCCTTCCAGCTTTAATAGTCTTTGAATCTGTAGGTACCCCTTGAAGTACTTTTTCAACTCTGGGGCAAATATTCTGTCCCCTCCAAGTTGACTTACATCATTCACTTGAATTTTGTCTTTTGAGAGGCCTTTCTTATAAAATTCAAGATTGTATTAGGTTTCTTTTGAGGATATCTAAATGGAATTGGGTATGTGCTTTGATCGAAAACCTTAAATTAAAATAAATAGAATCCTTACATAATCTTTTTCCTAAAAAATTATTTGGAGTGCCAACTTTATGGCCAAACTATTCAAGGAAACCTGTATACTTGCTCTGTTCTATATAATTGGAGAAGAGTACGTAGATTGGGAAGGTGATCCTGAAAAACAAAATGGTTTCTCTTCTGTAGTAACTACATCTTGTTTTAGGAAAAAAGACTACTCTTTCTTGAAAGCAACCAAAATATTTTTCTGGATCCACAGATTTGACCTTGTCACTTCTCTACTCGGAAGACTCTCCCTGGCTCCTCATTGTATGTAGGATGGACTGCAAACCCATCTTTTTTTGTCTTCTAAGTGATCTTTTCAATCATGTTTTATAATAGTTCTCTTTAGATATGGTATTTGCTATCTGCTGGCTGCTCCCTGATCTCTTTCAGTTTAACAACTGCTTCCCTTCAATTACTCATGCTCTCCCTGCCCCTTAAATACTCTGCTTATCAAAATCGAGTTCAGGGGCCACCTTGTCCACAAAGTCTTCCTTGGTCCCTTAATTCCTCTTCCTTCCACCCCTTCCTTGGGTTTTCTTGAAGTACTTTCTTTAATTACTGAAGTTTACCTTTATCATCAGTGAGTATGAATGTGCCACATCCCTGCTCTCCCACTCCTCATTACTTTATAAGCCTCTGGAGGACAAGAAATATCATTCTTTATGTTTGTATCATCTCCCACATAGAGTGATGCTTAATGCACATTTGGCTATCCGTTTAATCAGTTTGTTAGTCAAATCAATATTGTCATTGCAAATATTGTCTACATGTGGGAAGAATAGGATTATTGGAGAGCCCTTCTCCATTTTCCCTGAAGCGGTGGGGGTGGTGCATCTCTTTTTCTACCTGCTGAGGGAGAATGAGGATCAGAATTGATATGAGAATTATGCTTGTTTACATGATACCCACACATGGACTTTAAAAGTGGCAATGGCTTAGTCATCGTTTATTTAACTGTAGTTAATATGAAATGTCTTGCTCTTCTGACTGTCACTAAGCAGCATATAGCTGATAACAATTTGGCTCGAACTGAACCAACCTAATTCAAGGAAAATGGTCCTTGTTAGAAATGACTTTGTGGTAGCATAAAATGTCAGGTGAATTTATTGGATATATTTTGCTCTCTTACTTTCTCACTCTGATTGTTTCCCACTAGCAGAGTAGAGCATCTGTGCCATATTGAGTCCTTAAGCAGGGATGGTACATATGGTAGAGTATGCTGGGAAACAGCAAAAGATATCCATAGAGAGATGCAAATATGCAAAGAACTCTATGAGCTTGGGAGTGTGGTTAGTTCTAGAAATAATGGAGATGATTCTTGTCTGAGCAACATCTTTCCCATCTTTTCTCTTCTCTCCATTCTCATTGGCTCCATTCTAGTACAGTTTGTCATGACCATCTTAATTATTATAATACACTCCCTCCTGACTTTTCTGACATGAGCCCCTCTTCTCTCCTTCATTTTCACTCACCAAAATAATTTCTATAACACACTTTTAGGATGATCACATCACTCTGTTCAGGCAATATGAGTGACTTCTCTACTGCTTATAGAACTCAAAATACTGATCCTTGACTGCTATTTTGGACTCTCCACAGTCTGAACAATCCTTCCAAGCTACCTTTCCAGGATTATTTCCCAATCATTATATTCATATGACCTTGATTCCAGTCAAAGTGAACTATCTCATTTTCTGTTGTTCTCTGCTTTTTTTTAATACTGATCATTACCTTTCCCAAAACTGGAATGGTCTTCCCAACCCTTTTAACCTATTTAGATTATCTTTCTTATTCATGGTTCAATTCAGGTTTTCCCTAGGACATAATTCCTGTTCCTCCCATTTAAGTCAAACTAGTTGGAAGGGAGCCCAGATGGAATAGGAGACTAATTCAATGCAATAGCAATGTATTGGCTTTAGAGTAGAAGTATATGGGTTCAAATTCTTTTTTGTTTTTAATTTATTTACTTATTTATTTTCATCCATATGCACATGTATACTTTTAAGTTACAAAATTTCCTTCTGCTCTCTCTTCCCACCCCCCCTCCCCTCAGTGGCAAACAGTCAGGTTAGCACTGTACATACATATTTTAGATAAACATGTTTATGTATAGTCATTTCTGGTTTGAGGAATTAGGATTAAGTGAATGAGATACATAAGAGATAATTTTTATAAAGTGTTCATCAGATTCTGAAGGGTTGGTTTTTCTTTTCCTTTTGTTTTGTTTTGTTTTTCTTCCTCTGGATGAGGATACCATTGTCCATAGCTGGTCTAATATAGTTATCCTAGCTCTCTGGACTCCTGAGAGGAGCTGCTTCTATTAAGGTTCATCATCTCACAATGTTGTTGTTGATGTGTATATTGTTCTCTTGCTTCTACTCCCTTCACTAAGCATCAGATCCTGGAAGTCATTCCATGCTTCTCTAGAGTCTGACTATTTATGATTTTTTTATAGAACAATAATATTCCATAGTATTCATGTACCATAACCATTCGCCATTGATAGGTATTCTCTCAATTTCCAATTGTTCACCACTTCAAAAAGAGCTGCTATGGATATTTTGGAACATGTAGGAGTTTTCCCATTTTCGGTAATTTCTTCTGGATATAGACCTAGAATTGGAATTTCTGGGTGAAAGAGTATGAACAGTTTTATTGCTCTTTGGCCATAGTTTCATATTGCTCTCCAGAATGGTTGGATCCATTTACATCTCCACCAGTAATGCCTCAAAGTCCCAATCTGCCCATCTCCTCTTCAACATTGGTCATTTTCCCTTTTACTCATCTAGAGCAATCTGATAGGTGTGAGGTGATAACACATTGTTTTAATTTGCATTTCTGTAATCAATAATTATTTGGAGCTTTTTTTCATATGATTATATATAGCTTTAATTTCTTGATTTGAAAACTGTCTGTTCATATCCTTTGAGCATATATCAACTGGGGAATGACTTGTGACCTTATAAATTTTATGCAAATCTCTATATTTTAGAAATGAGATCTTTATCAGAACTCCTAGTTGTAAACATTTTTTCCCAGCTTTCTGCTTTCCTTCTAATTTTAGCAACATTGATTTTATTAGTGTAAAACCTTTTTAATTTAATATAGACAAAATCATTCATTTTGCATTTTATAATGTACTCTGGTTCTTATTTGGTTGTAATTTTATTCCCTTTCCATTGATCTGCTAGATAGAGTATTTCCTGGTCAGGGTTCAAATTCTAATTCAACTTTGAATATTTTTGTGACCTTGCGCAAATCATTTAATTTCATTAGCCTTTATTCCTCATCTGAGCTAAATGACTTCTAAAAATACTTTTAGCATTAAAACAATAAAAATTCTTAAACTTCCCAGACTTCTCTGTCACTTGCTATAGATACAATCACCTTTTTTACTTAATTTATAGTTTTCCCCCCTACAAGTTTTTTTGTTTTTGTTTTTGTTTTTTTAGGTTTTTGCAAGGCAAATGGGGTTAAGCGATTTGCCCAAGGCCACACAGCTAGGTAATTATTAAGTGTCTGAGACTGGATTTGAACCCAGGTACTCCTGACTCCAGGGCCTGTGCCCTAGCCACTTTGCCACCTAGCTGCCCCTCCCCCTACAAGTTTTACTCTCTAACTCCAAGCCTTATGTAGTTTAAATTAAAAGCAGAATATAATAAGGAAAGTATTGACTCTAGTCTAAAATGACTGAGTTCACATTTTAGTTTTGAATCTATTATCTGTGCAACTCCAGACAAATCTCTTTCTTCCTCTAGACCTCAACTCTCCATCTGTAAAATGGGAATAGTCTAGACTATATGTAAGCTTTCTTTTGGTGCAATAGCCTATGACCTTGAGACAGAGATTATATCCTTCTTATCTTTATAGCCTCATTGCTGAGCACAGTCAGCTGAGGGCACTCAGTCAAACTGATAAATTTAAGATTCCCAACTGATTGTTCTGAAATGGTCTGGTTAGTTGCAGAGAAAACTCAGGAAAAATCAAAGCAAGGCAGGATAAAGCAAAGGAAAATGAGCTGAATGTAGCCTGAATTCAAATCACAATAAACTAGATGCCAGATTACAGAATGTTGAAATTGGAAAAAGACCTTTGAGACTGATCACTCTAATCCTCTCAATATACAAGAAAGGAAACTGAGTCACAAAGAGAGGGAGAACGGTGAGTCTGTGGCAGAGCTGGGATTCTAATTAAGGTTTCCTGACTCTGTACTTGTTATTTTGATTTGCTCTACATCATATTAGCTGACAGTGCTTGGCGAATAAGTTCTTAATGAATATCTTGTTGACTCAGCATGTATAACAGTGGAATGGGTCATTTATCTAGGGCTTGGATGAGCTCAACTGAGTTTGGGTTAGAATGGTAGCCTTGTGACTCTGGAATCTTAAATAACCTGAAGTACTACAGGTCCTTCCACCAGGAGACAGCCAGGCTCAGTTTTAATACTAAATTGCTCTTTTCAAAGCATTGCAAAGCATGAACTTGGGATAATAAATCCTTAAAAAAAAAGTTTGAGTACTAAAAATAGAAGGAAGCCATGATCTCTGTTTCTTACCGAATGTCTTTCTGATGTATTTCTCCTGTGGAGGAAGAAAGCACTGCCTGGCAATGAGAACCAAAAAGTCTCCTAGCAACCCCTGGCTGTCTCTGCCTTCCCTGGGTGGAGCCCTTACATGTTGACATAAATACCATAAATGTTCACTGTTTGGTCTACTTGGAGGTTAGTTATTTTTAAATGAACTCTCTGTTCCCATTGGGAAGATGCCCTCTCCTCTCCCCTTTTTAATGGAACTTTACAGAAAACCTTTGTTCTAATCTACCAAAACAAAAAAAAGAAAGAAAAGAAAGGAAAGGGGAAAAAAAATAATCCTAAGAAAGAGGGCACCAAACAGCAAAGACTTTGAGCGAAGTACAGCTGTTCTCTCAATTTTTTTCCTCTCCCCAAGCTTTAGGGTCTGTCATCAGAAGAAGCAATGAAATAGGATTCAGAAAATTGAAGTACTTCCTATGGAACCTGGACAGGTCGTGTCTTTTCTCTCTGGTGCTCAGTTTTTCTCATGTTTAAGCCTGAAGGATTAAGACAAGGCTAACCATTGAATATAGCAAATTTTCTATGGTTCACAAAGCATTTATTGCTTGAGGCCCTTTCTTTGTAAAACCTATAATGTTTAAAACTAAACAAAATTGGTCTCTCCTCCCTCTTCACCCAGAATCCTTCTCTTCCCATGTCCTATTTCCTCCGCATCTCTGTCCCAAGTCTCATTCCTGATTTCCTGAGTCTACTCCCTGTGACTGAAAATGGTAGGATAGACAGTAGAGAATTAAGCCATTTTACTAGTGATAATGATGATGATGGTTGTCCTTCATTCTTGAAGAAGACCAGATTATCAAAGAGGTGCTGTCATGACAAGCACATGAATTGGATCTGAGTTGGTTGTCACCAGCTAAGTCACCAGCTTCACTTTCTCCTCTGGAACCATCTGGGTCCAGTGGCCGGATATGGATCAGGATGACTGGAGATGGCCCTGGATGTGAGCCAGTCAGGTTAAGTGACTAATACATAGTGAAATGGAAAATGGAAAGACAGCTCAAAACTGCTATTTTCCCCTAATTCCAACATTCTGTATTGCAATGAACCTTCTAAGTCTGACTTTCAATTTCCCATGGTACAGTATATAGTATCTACATCTTGGTATCTGATACCACACTTGGTATCTGAAAGACCTGAATTCAAATCCTGAATTCAAATTCACCATGCAACCCTGAGCAGAGATCTTCATCTCTGTGAGACTCAGTCTCCACATAAGAAACATTGAATATAGCAATAGCTCTAACTTTACAGAGTTGAACTAATGTTCAAAAAATGTATGTAAAATAATTTGTGCACTTTTAAGGATCATTTCAATGATTGTTTTCCAAGATCTCTTCCATTTCTATGTCCCTTTATGCTTTGATTTTCAATATTAAGAGGTTCATATCCATTGAATAGATTGAATTCTATTTAATTTGGTCCAAACTAACAAAATTATGGGGAATCTATTATAAGTAAATCACTGCACTATGGGGAAGATGCAGTTACAAAAGGAAAATAGTCTCTCCCCTCAATATGTTTGTATTTGACTAAGAAGATAACATGTATCTGGATAAGAAAATGCAAAGTAATTTCAACAGCAAGGCAATAATAGCAACTGGTGAAGTGAATGGTACTAGGAGGGGCCTCTTGAAGGAGCTTGACTTTGAAGGAGTTAGATCTATTCTTCCTGCTCCTACATTCCATCCCTGGAGTGCTAATGCTGTTACTCTAAGTGTGCAGTAGAGAAGTTGTCAGAATTTGAAGCAATCCTCTTGATAATTCAGCCTAAAAAGCCCTTTCCCCCCGCTCGAATTTCTCAGGCATTTTAGGAGAATTTGGAATCAGTGATCCAGTTGGATAGTCCTAATTCTTTATTTCACTTACTCCAAAATAATAGGGGCTTCCAGATACTTCTGGTTTCTCTGGGTTAAAAGAGCCTGTCCAAAACCAGGACTTTAGAATGGATTTTTTCCCTTGGAGGCAACCCATAGTATTACCACTGTGGCTAATTGCATAACCACCATTGGGTTGAGGGGCAGCTAAGTGGCAGAATGGATAGAGCACTGGCCTTTGAGTCAGAAGGACAGGGGTGTTCAAATCTTGTCTCACTAGTTGTGTGACCTTGGGCAAGTCACTTAACCCTGATTGCCTCACATCCAAGGTAATTTCCAGACATCCTGATTCATATCTGGCCACTGGACCCAGATGACTCTGAAAGAGAAAATGGTGACTTGGCACAATACTCCCCTCACACAAATTCAGTTCACAAGTTTGTCGTGGCATCACCTCCCTGATGTTGTGGTATTCTTTGAAAATGAAGGACCAACACATATATTGATTTGTATTGCTTGTATTGGAGAAAAGGGCAAATAGGAGGCTCTTGGTATTTAGGATTTCTTTAGAGAGTCCATTTGTGGTGGCATCTATATTCCTTGACTGAGGATCAATATCACTTAGTAGAGAGAAAGAGAAAGACCAAGTGAGGAGAGGGAAAGACGTAGGAAAGAAGGGAAAGGAAAGTAAGGAGGGAAGAATGATTGGAGGGAGGAAAGGAAAAAAGGGGGAAGGGAAGGGAAGGGAAGGGAAGGAAGGAAGGAAGGAAGGAAGGAAGGAAGGAAGGAAGGAAGGAAGGAAGGAAGGAAGGAAGGAAGGAAGGAAGGAAGGAAAAGGAAAAGGAAAGAAGGGAAAAGCAGGGAATGAAGGGAGAGAAGAAAGAAAAATGAGGAAGGAAGGAAGGAAGGAAGGAAGGAAGGAAGGAAGGAAGGAAGGAAGGAAGGAAGGAGAAGGAAAGAGGGAAAAGAAGGGAATTGAGGGAGGAAGGGAAGGGAAGAAAGGAGGAAAGGGAAGGAGAGGGAAGAGGAGAGAGAGAGTGAAAGTGAAAAGGAAAGAGATGAGGGAAAAGGGGAAAGGATGACTGGAATGATACATTTAAAATCAATCTATATGACTCTTTATTTGAAATAAAGAAAAGCAAATAAAGAAGGCAAAAAAATGTATCTCCTTAAAACAAACACCTGGATTCCTATTCTGAGGGGAATAGTCTTAACTTTTGCTAACTGGGTGAGAGTCCAGACCTTGCCTCAGGACTGAAATAAAACTTTTACTTTTTTGTTGATTTTCCAAGGTAGGAGGGAAGGTTGTTGTTTCCAAGCTTTGGCATTACATTGCCTCTGTATATGCACAGTTCTGGAGATTTATTTTATTCTATTAAGTGTATAAAGAGTCTTTCAGATTGGCCTTGAATGTGGCATTCCATCCATCCTAGAGAGTAATCTTATCTTCTTTGTAGGTTTCTGAATGCTTAGACTTAAGGGCATATTTGATGGGTTTGGGTTGGTATTTAGATTTCTCGAATGTTTTCAAGTACAATTTCTTCCCTTGTTCTCTGTTACAGCCTGAGGCTGTCTCCCAGTTGGAAGCGATTATATGAGGAATTATGTTTTGGGGAGTGAAGTCTCCCAAAGGTTGGGCTGTTCCCAACAGCAGACAGTTGAAGATTGCTTAGGGAAAGGATGTCATCATTCCTACAAAGCACTCTCAGTTCTCAGTACCTGAGGTGAGACTGGGCAAAGGTGATGGTTGAGAGCAAAGATAGAATTAGAGAAAGATATCTTCAGGGAGGCATATACATTTTTATATAAATTTTGATTGATTCACATATTGTTATGTAATAAATTTCTGATCTCCTTGGTATAAAAGGGTTGATTTGAAGCTTATTAGCTCTATGTGTTTTAGAATAGCTCAGAATCTACAATGAATGACATAAAAATAATTTTTTTTTAATTTTATAGAGATAAGGAGGAGGGGACTTCCATATTTTTAATAGACATATAAATATATCTCTGCTCTGTTAGAGAATTATGATCCAGTAGTAGAAAGAATCGTAGGATTCAGCCTCTTCATTTGAAGAAACTGAAGGTGAGATATTATGACCGGTCCCAGGTCACAGAACTTGGAAGTGTCTGAGGATAGAATTGAACTTCAGTTTTCCTGGTTCCAAGTCTAGCACTATGCTCCCTCTCCACTCACAAAATATTACTTAGTAGCTTTGTGACTTTGGATAAGTGTCCTGACTTCTCTCAACTCTGGGTTCCTCAGTTTTGAAATACAGATGATAATACTGATACTATTTTCCTGTAATTAATAGCTGATATTTATAGTGTTTGGGGGCATATAAATCACTTTTATCATTCCATCTTCACAAATTGGAGATGAGAATGATTTTCAGAGAATTAAGAGAGACTTTAAGAAGCTTGGCAACACAATGAATATAGACCATTTGGGCATCAGGAAGACTTCATGAGTTCAATCCAGCCTCAGAGTCTTAGTAGCCATGTGACCCTAGCAAGTCACTTAACCCTGTTGGCTTCAGTTTCTTCATCTATAAAGTAAGTTGAAAAGAAAATGACAAACAAGTAGGGTCATGAAGCGTCAGACACAACTGAAGCAACTAAACTTCAACATTAATTCCAATAGAACTTTTAAACTGGAGATGTAATGATTAAGTTCATCATTCAAGACCATTAATTTTTCAAATGATGGAACTGAGGCCCAGGATGAGGAAATATTATGGCCAAGTTTGCAGCAGAGTTAACACTAGGTTTTTTTTTCCCCTTCTGATTCTGAATCATACAATCTTTTCCATTATTCCAGCACTGGATCATTCTGATACCATTCTACTTACCACCCCCTCCATGTCAAGTCCCAGGTTAAATTACTCAGAGCTCAGAAGGAAATGTTACTCTAGAAGAGATTTAGCAAAAATAAAAAAAAAGCACACTGAGATGATTATCTGTGGCAATAAAATCTGCTCTATTTTTTAAATTACATCTATTGGGAAAGGAATATTGTGAGGAGATCTGGATGGACATTAGTCTGGCTTTCAATAGTTAATTGACTTGCATGGTAAAATAGATTTAACATTTTTCCCCTAGGAGTTTATTTCTGGCTGCATCCACGCAGAAATGGTGATAATTCCATTTCTTTGATGAAAGTCCTTGGGTATTTCAACAAACTCATATTCCAGGATTACCAATGAGTTGGACAGAATGAAACAAAGAGAATTGATCTTATTTCTATAATTTCATGGTCCAGTGCATCATTGATCTCATTTGTTCAGACACTCTACAACTAGTGCAGAACACTTCACCTCATCCTTTGTAATTCTTTTTTTCATATTTTCTATAAATAAACCATAGATTCTATGATCCCTTCAATGCACTGGCAACCTTCTTCTGGTTATTTTAATAATTCATGGATACTAGAGTGATACCTGAGCTGTCTGTTACCTTCTACTCTCCTTATATAACTAGTTCAATTCTTTTCCCTTTTTCACATGGGATTAATAGATTCATAAATTTATTGTTAAAAAGGAACTCAAAAAAATATTTTTACAAATGAAGAAACTAAGGTCCAGACATTTGAACTTACTTTTGTAACATCACACAGGAAATAGATATTATAGCTGGGATTTAAAAACAGGGCTGTCAGAGTCTGTTTGCGTTACTATATTCCTTAATGACATCTTTTTATCAGTTTGTGGATACAGGTTTCAAAAATATTATCTTGCATTCCTCTTAACACCTACCATGGGCATTTATTTCTATTGCCCTTAGAATAACAACCATTTTTAATTCTACTGAGATCATGGTATACTATGGTAACCATATAGAACTGCCATGAAAACCAGGTTATGAAAGAGATGAACTCTTGAATCTGGGAATAATTTGAGATTGTTAAAAGTTTTGGATATTTACCCAAAGATATTCCTGCCCACTCTCCTCATGCTATTTTCAGAATCACAGACTCTCAAGATGAGAAAAAACTCAATGACTGAACAAAAATCGATTCTCCAATATATCTAACAGTTGGTCATTGAGCCTTTTTTGAAGATCTCTAAGAATGGAAAAACTTGCCAATAACAGAGCATCCCATTTCACTTGGGAACAGTTCTTGCTATTAGGAAGTTTTTCCTTACATCCAGGCCAAATTTTCTTCTTCAAATTCTACTCATGGCTCTTAATTCATCCCACCAAAGACTCTGCTCCACATATTAGTTCTTTAAATAGTCCACAGTAGATAACAAACCTGTTCTACATCTGGTCTTTACCTGTTCTTTCAAATGATAAGATTGTGAGACCCATCACAATCTAGACTGCTCTTCCATTCAACTCATTAACAACCTTCCTAAAATATGGGCACCCAGAACTGAACAAATGTTCAAGATACTGTCTGACTAAGGCAGGATACATTGAGGATTGTCACCCCTTAATTATGGACACCGTATATTGCATGAGTCTTTGTGGCTACTGTATTAGACTGTCCCAAAAAATCATTTGAAGATTAATCATCATCTAGCCACACTCTTATATTTGTGGATTTTTTTTTGGAAATCAAAAACAATAGTAGTTGAACAACTATAGTCTTATTTTATTCAGCCTAAGATTCTAGCCAACTCCTACATCTGACACTTATTACCTTTATGATCATGGGAATATTACCTAAGCTTTCTGGGCCTCCAATTTTCTCATCTCTACACAGAGAGTAGAGCTAGAAGACTTTTGACGTCTGTACAGGCTCTAGATCTGTGAACATACAATCCAATTTGTTAGCTATTGCTCCTAGATTTGTGTGATCCGAATATTTGCTAAAGATTCCATCATGTCTTCCTTTCAGTCAGAGACAGAAATATTAAAGGCTCAGCACAGATCTCTTGACAACAAGCATAGGATTTATTGATTCAAAATAGAAAGGGACCATCAAAGTAGTGTTGTCCAACCAGGAGCCAAGGAAATTAAATGATTTCCCAAGGAAAAACAGTATCCAGGCATTTTATTCTGAATCCGGGACTGATTGATTTTGATTCAACAAACATTTATTAAATAACTCTTAATTGCAAAGCACTGGGTTAAGTGCCAATGATAAGAGAACAAGTGAAGAAAATCATCTCTGGCCTCAAGTAGCTTACATTCTTTGTCAAATTAACATTTTTTAATGATAGATCTTTCCATGTCATTCCCTAATTCAAAAATCATCAGCGATTCCCAGTTTCCTCTATGATAAAAATTCTAAATCTTCCTTTGGTATTTTAAATTTTCTGTCCTGGCTATCCTTTCTATTTTTTTCAAATTTTTCCTTTCATGCACTCTATTATCTATGTGAATACACCTCTGAGTCTTTGTTTTGTCATTCCTACACTTTTGAATAGCTCTAGCTTCCTTTAAAACACCAAATAGAAGAGATCTTTCCTGGTGTCTAGTTGTGAGTGGTCTTTCTGTTTTAATTATCCTCTGGTTGGTCAAGAGCAGAGACTGTTCCATTTCCCTTTTCATCCCTAAGGTCCAGCTCAGCACTTTGTACATGGCAGTTGGAAAAAGCTTCTTACATTTAATAAATTAAATAATGAAGACATTTTAGAAAGCAATTGGAGGATTATTAGATAAAATAAACAGGTTATTTCTAGTTTGTCTTCATGACTGCCAAGAACTTCCAGTTCTGACATTCTATGATGTAAATTGCCTTCCAATTCCAATATTCTGTATCCTAAGGCCTTTTCCAGATCTGACATTCTGCTATTTTCTAGTCTCCTTGCAGGTCCAAATTCTTGTATTCTAACAGTCCTAACATCCCATGAATTAGCTTCTCAGCACTTTTGCCTCATGATCAATGAATGTTCCCTTTAACATCTTTCCTTGTTGTAATAACTCTCAGAAGCAACACCTCATCTCATTTAAGTTCCTGACCCTGTCCAAAGCACCCTATTGACAGTTTGTTTCTTAATGCTTCTTGCTCCCCACCCCTTCCCCCACCTTCATCATAAATGGAAACCAGAGGCAAGCTCAGAGGTGCAGCTTTCAGTTCAATTTTATATTGGCAAGTTCTATGTTAAGAACACCACAAGAAGCCAAATACCTGTGAACACAACCAGGAGGGGCAAGAGCCCTGCCTCGGTTTCTCCCCAGTTGTTTGCTCCCTCCTCAAGCTCTCTGCTCAGAGGAATGTATTGCTCAGAGGAATGTATAACTCTCCAGAACCATGAATATTTTACCAAGGCTCTTATCAAGACACTAAATTCCCCATATATCATCAATTTGCCTAGTGGGACTCTTATGAAGTTGTTCCTCTCTACAGCCACCAGATGCTGCTTATGGTTCTTATTGAAGTCATCCTGAACATATATGAATTCAGGCTACCCTCCATTTGAGATCTGTCAGTGATGAATTCCTACTTTGTTTACATTTTGTTTCAAGTTTTGCTATTTTGTTGTTTGTTTTTTGTTTAGAGAATGAAGTGTAATTCATGACTGAAGGTTTGTATCAGTCTTCTAACTTGAATCATAATCATGATCCACCTTCCCCCTATGTTGCCTTTGTGGAAAATTTACATTCCCATGGGGAGATGACTGAGTTTCTTACAATTTGGATTAGTCATTTGAACATTAAAAAATCCAACTATGAATCATTTTCTTTATTCCTAATAGCAGACCTGTGGACAAACTCATCAATAAAACCTATAACATAAGAAGTCCTGTCTCTGCTCCTTTAGAAGCTCTCTAACAAAAGAGAAGTAAATCACTTCCTTTTGCTAGACCTCAGTTTCCTCATTTATAAAATGAAGAAATTATACTCCGTGATCTCTAAGGAACCTTCCACTCTGATCCGCCATGTCCTATATTCTCAAGTCCCTTCCAACTCTTTCCTTTGACTTACATTCTAATGTTACATCCAGTTTCATTATTCTATGTTAGAAGCTTTGGCATTCTGTGTTCTTTGTTCAAAGGGCCCTTCCAACTCTCAGATTTGCTGTTCTATGATTCTGCGAATCAATCAAACCACACGAGGAACTGGGAAACTTGAAGAAAAGTTAGTCACTTGCAAGTTTGCTTGAGGCCCAAAGTAAATATTCTTTCCTAAGTCATCAAATGTAATAATTCAGGAATGTCTTTATCCCTCACTCTGATTTATTCACCTTTTTCAGACAATTGAAAGTGATATGTTGCCAGTTTTGAGACATAGTTTTTTTCCTTAGCCTCTGATGGGGAAAATACAAACGACATTTCAAAGAGAGGTGGGGTAAATCAGACACACACAGTTGTCTGCTAGGGAAGATTGTTCAAAGAAAACCCAGAGCAAGACCGAGAAGTTTCCAACTTTAAATGCTAATTGCTTTGGTCTGAGGTGTTATTGATAGAGCCCATAAGAGAGAGGAAGGAAATTCATTATTTTTGATTCAGATGACTATAGAGAGAGGGGAACTGTGTATAATGAATAGAAATGTGCCTTTCCTCGCATTAAGACTGGAT
Organism: Macrotis lagotis; assembly: GCF_037893015.1. Taxonomy (NCBI): domain Eukaryota; kingdom Metazoa; phylum Chordata; class Mammalia; order Peramelemorphia; family Peramelidae; genus Macrotis; species Macrotis lagotis. Next base: position 215,997,990 of record NC_133660.1, read on the forward strand.
TTATCACACCATAAAACAGAGACTCAGTGGGGCACAGTGACTAATGGTCAGTAAAATATTTTCCTTTTCATCATATTTGAAGCTTCTTCATAATCTCTTGGTAATGATATCATTAAGTTTTCCTTCTGCTCTTTGTTTAGTCTACAACTCAAAACTTCAAGAATGGAGTTTTAAATGCCTTTTATATGTAGTACATTGTTTTAAGGCATTGTGGGGGTATAGAAAGCTAATCATTTCTTATCCTTCTAATAGTGTTGTGGAACAATAGATCTTAAGTTTGGAGGAACTATCTAGTCCAGATGAATAAGTCAGTTTTATAAATGAGGAAACTGAGATCCAGAGATAAAGTGACTTAATCAAAGTCATCTTCTTTCTTCATTGTTGGGACCAATACTTGAATCCAAGATGCCCTGACTTAAGATTTAGCATATTTAATTTTTTTTTAATTTTTTTATTTCAGTGATTAATTTGTGCTTTCAGTTCTCTGTTTTCATACTCATGTTTTTAGTTCTCTATTCCACTGTGATTTTCCAATTACACCCACCACCAACCTTTGCCATTGAACCCTCTCTCTTAACAGCCAAGCAAAACAAACTTCCATAACAATATCTGGAAATTCATTGAATATTCTGCACCTGTAATACCTCACTTCTATACTGGGAGAAGTTTATTTCATCATTGGTTCTCTGGAAAGATGATTAGTAATAGAATTTAATCTCAGCTCTATTTTACTTTTATATTCATTTACATTAGTGTGCATATTATTCTCTCAGTTTTATTCTCTTCACTCTGTATCAGTTCATACATGTCTTCAGACTTCTCTGAATTCTCAATATTTAAAATACAATTCCTCTTACAATTCTTGGCAAAATGATATTCCATTAGTTTCATATACTATAATTTTGTTATCTATTTCCTAGTTAATGGGAGTCCATTTTGCTCTTATTTTTGTACTACCAATAAAAAAGTTTCAATACTTTCGTCCACACCCTGTTGCTTCCTGAGCATCTTCCTGACTGACCCTTTAAAATAAAACATATTTGCTCAACTCACTGAGTTCAACTAATAGGGGGATAAGGCATATATATATATATATATATATATGTAAATATAATGCAAAATTATGCATAGTAAGTGCATTAGAGACTGTTAAAGTTTGCTGTGTGATCAAGCAGAGGAAATCATAACTGGTAGAGTAGATTAAGGAAGACTTCCTGTAGGAGAAATGAAGTGGCACATGAATTCTACCTTCTTGATGCACAGCCCTTTTGGCTACCACTGCCATTTATAGATGCAGAGCTTACCTTAGGCTTTGTCCACAGTCCTGACCTTTTATTAGAATTGTGACTTAGGGTAATAGAGTTGATGAAGTGAAGTAGCTACATGTTGCCCAAGATGGAAGTCATTTTCACTGTATCGCTTTTTAAGCCATCTTTACCTTCCACTCTCCAATCTGTTCCTTCAATTTACTACACAGTTTAATTAAATTATGTCTTCCCTGTCCAATGACTAACATATACCTCCACCTTCCCCCAATTCTGTGCTCAGCCTTACTATTTACCTCCATGAAAACTTCTCTTTCTTACTATCTGTCCAAGAAATTTCATATAGAGTTACTTTAGTCTCACTTTTCCCAGGTATGTTCTTCCTTTACCATTCCCTCACATTGTGCCCCTTTCCATCATGATGATTGACTCTGAATCTTGCAATCAACCACAATTATTCTACTTTGATCTTCAACTCTATTTTAGGTTTTTGCAAGGCAATGGGGTTAAGTGGCTTGCCCAAGGCCACACAGCTAGGTAATTATTAAGTGTCTGAGACTGGATTTGACCTCAGGTACTCCTGACTCCAGGGCTGGTGCTCTATCCACTGTGCCACCTAGCCGTTCCCTAACTCTTTGATTCTTGCTATTTGTAAGACTTTGAACAAGTCAACTTCCTTGGGCCTCAGATTTTCCTCTTCATAAAATAAGTCAATTAACCCAGCTGACCTCTGAGGTTCTTCCAGTTGCAATTTCATATTCTAGGATTCCTGTAGGATCACCCTTTTGGGTATGCATTTTTTCATTGGACAAATTCTTTAATCTCATTGAATGCAAAATCCAATAGGAAAGACAACATGCAAACAAATATATATACAAACAAGATATAGGCAGGATGAGTAGCAAATAATTAGGAGAGGGGAGGCATTAGAATTGGGGGTGGGGGTGGAAAAGCCACAGAGCAACTAGATGGCACTGTACCTAACAAAAAGTCAGGAAGACAACTTCTCCTGAGTTCAAATCCAGTCTCAGACATTTACTAGCTGTATTACTTTAGGCAAGTAACTTAATCCTGTTTGCCTCCATTTCTTCATCTGGAAAAGGAAATGGCAAACCACTTTAGTATTTTTTGTCAAGAAAACCCCAAATGAGATCACAAAAACATCAAACATAAATGAAAAACAAAAAAAAATATAACTTTTTGTTTTACTTTCTTTTTCAGTTAATAGTGTTTTATTTTTTCCAATTACTTGTAAAAATAGTTGTCAATATTCATTTTTGTAAGATTTTGAGTTCTAAATTTTTCTCCTTCCCTTCCTTTTCTCCCTCTCCCCAAGACAATAAGTAATCTCATATAGGATATACATGTATATAATCATATTTCCTTATTAGTCATGAAAAACAAAAATAGTCAACAGATAGAGATATAGGAAAATAGTTACAAATATACAGATAGTGACAATGACACAGATGTAAAGATGAGTTAGGTGTGGATATTGTGAGTTTTTCTTGACATCTTTCAACTTGCTTCTCTTTTAGCCTTCTTCACTCTTGTTTTAATTCCCTTTCATGTATGTGGTGCTGGAAGCATAATTCTAATCTGTACTCAGCTTTCATAAAATCTAAATTTGGAAGTGATGGAAGAGGGGATCCAGTATTCAGACTAATATGACATTTGGAAAATAGAAATAGAATGACTGAATCATTAAAGGTGATTTTCCATCTGTTGTTTTGTAGACAGTAATACATGAGAATATTGGCTTAATTTTAAATGGAAGACAGAAGTGGTATTGAAACTAAAACTAAAGATTGATATTACCACATTTGACATGATCTGTTCTTATTGCAGATTTCTCCTCTTCTTACCTATAGGTAGGAAATCATACATATATACAAGCATACATGCTTTTCAGCAGGAACCTTCTGGAGATTTAATGACTTAACCTAAATGAGCAGTGGAAAGATTCGCTGATTTTGGAGTCAGGTGTCTGAGTTTACCTTCAGTTTCTTTTTTTCTTTTCTTTTTTTTTCAAGTTTTTGCAAGGCAATAGGATTAAGTGACTTGCCAAAGGTCACACAGCTAGGAAATTATTAAGGTCAGATTTGAACTCAGTTCCTCCTGACTCCAGGGCCGATGCTCTATCCACTACTCCACACAACTGCCCCTCATCTTCAGTTTCTGATGGTGACTATCTCTGTGACCTTGAGCACATCCTATTCCCTCCATGGGCCTCAGTTTCCCTATCTATAAAATGGAGGAGTTGGACTGTATGGCTTCTGGTGGTCCTTCAGTTTAAGATATGTAATGCTGTTATTAACTCTCATGGTATCATTTCATATACTTGGGAAGTTTGATGAAAGAGATCATTGAAAATGGAAGTAATCTGGATTTGGAGTGAGTGGACTTGGATGCAAATGTAAACTTGGCTGCATTGAATCCATGTACAATGAAACAAGTCACTCTAACTCATGGGTGGAAGTTTATTCAAGGAAATTTGAAAAAGAAGAAATTTAGTTTGATTTCTTGAGGGTTCTTCCAACTGTAATTTCTAGAGATTACTGAACAACATTTGACCCCGTTAGGTATTTTAGGATTAAATGGTGATAGGGAATTAAAATTGACCCACAACTGAGGCTCTCAAAGAAAAAAGGCAGTCCAGGTTCGCTTCAGGACTGCAAATCCTCTTCAGCCAGTCCAGTTACATAGATGCTTCCTAAAATAAATCAGGTTATATTTAAGAATGCCCTCAAAGTATCTAAGAGGATATGCTGCTGATGAGACTTTTATAATAGAATGGTTAGGCAAAAGCAGTCCCAGAGCTTCCCACCTGTGTCATTTCTTAATAAATAATTAATAACATTTTCTATTTATATGGACTCATGTAGTCCCCAAATAAGCCTGAAAACTGTCATGGAATCAAAGAATTCAAGGACTGGAAGAGACAGGCCTCTGTGGACATGCCAGCAGTACTTTAAATGAATCTTAGTTACAACTTCTCTGGTCTGGTACTATCGTTGGTCTTTCCCTAGCCATTTCCAATGATGGATAGTCAACTACTCAGGAATGCTTTGGAGAGTTTTACTTTATCCTCGCTCTATTTGATAAGGAGAAAAATGGATGCTTGAATATAAAAAGTGAGAGTTCAAGGTCACATTGCTAAGAAGCTTGGGTTAGTAAGCATATATTGAATACCTACTATTTGCAAGAAACAGTGCCAGGTACCTGTTATTCAAAGACATCAAACAGTCCCTGTTCTAGTGGAACTTCAGGTCTCTATAGAGACAAACAATGTGCATAGTGGTAAAGATGTATCACCATTAGATGTCACTGTGAACTCCTATACTCCATACAGAGTACATGCAAAATACACAATACATCATATATGCACATATTTCTAAACACATCGTACAATTAATTTACATATGTGTGTGCTTTATAATATGCATAATAACACACATAAACTCAAGCATATAATGCATATTCACTGTTTCTTTTTTATTCTCTCTTTTTAAATTTATTTTCATCCATGTGCACATGTATATTTTTAAGTTACAAAATTTCTTTCCGCTCTCCCTTCCCACCCCCCCCCCACCCCCAGAGACAAACAGTCAGGTTAGCACTATCCATACTATTTTTGATTATATACATTTACATACATTACAGAAATATTACAGATTAATTATGATAAGAGTAATTTTTATAAAGTGTTCATCGGATTATGAAGGGCTGGTTTTTTGGGGTTTTATGTGTGTATTTTGTTTGGTTTTGGTTTTTTTCCCTCTGAATGGTGATAACATTGCCCTATAGGCAGTCTAAAATGGTTGTCCTAACTCACTGAAACACGGAGAGGAGCTGCTTCCATCAAGGTTGTTCATCTCACAGTGTTGCACTGTTTCATATATGTGTATACATGTATACCTCTATTATGTATGTCGTTTTTTGTTGTTCATTCATTTCAGTCGTGTCTGACTCATGACAACATTTGAGATTTTCTTGGCAGAGATCTAGAGTAGTTTTTCATTTCCTTCTCCAGGTTATTTTACAATTGAAGAAACAGGCAAACAGGGTTATAACTTGCCAGGATCAAACAGCTAGGTATCTCAAACTGGAGATGAACTCAGGAAGAAAAAGCTTCCTGCTTCTCAGGCCAGTGCTCTATCCACTGCACCACCCAGTTGCCCCCTGGTCTGCATAGAGATAATGAACTCTTTTTAGAGTTGATGAACTCATCAAGAGAGAGAAAGAAAATGGAGAAACAATGGAAGAGGAATAAGAGCAATGCCTTGTGTTTCACTTCTTCAAAGTGACTAAAGCAAGAAATTCTCTTGGGAGAAGAGTGTCAAAATCCACAGAAAGCCCAAGTTTCTGATCTCAGGTCCAATTATTTTTCTTCTTGACAGACTGTCTTTTAGCTAACATGGGGGAGCCTATAGAATCTCGGATAAATTCTGGGAGAAAATCGATTCCTAATCTCTAGTTTCCAACTTGCTGCTGTTGCTTCGTATGCCTGTGATCATGAGCAAGTGACTTTGTTTGGGCTTTAATTTCTTCATCCATGAAGTGAGGTGGCAGAACCACATGGTCTTTAAGACTTTCTCAATTTTTAAATTTTGTGATCCTATGATAACAATTTACCATTTACAAAGTCCTTTCTTTGCAAGAGTTATTTTTGGAAAACTAATGTAAGCTATGTGGAAAGTAGATTGTGTCCTTTTACAATTTAGGAAAGTGGAGTTCAGAAAGGACAGGTGAATTGCATGAGGTAACATAACAGACTTTTCATCCATTGCATCCAATTGAAAGTCCAATGCTCTTTCCACAAGACCTGTCACCAATTGGATTTTTCACCTCTTTATCTTTTCTTTGCATCCCCCTAATCTCTAGCACAGCACTCTGCACAACATAAGCATGCAAATGTATGTGGATTAATGGAATGAATTAGTGAATTTGAAAAAGAAGCAATGAATGAGTGAATGATTGAATGTGATAATGAATACAATAATAAATGGAAGAATTAATACCTGAATTGAGTGTGTGAATAAGCCGATTTTGAATGTAGAAATTTGGAGCTTCAAAATAGAATATGAGAGATTGCTTCTCTTCATGAAAATTCAGAAATACAGCACTAATGAGGATTCTTACTATATTTTCCTTATTTACTGAGGTGAAGTATTGTGTATTTGTTAAAATAATGAATTCCACCTACTCTCCTCTTCCCCTTCACTCACCAGCATAGACAATCTTTCAAATGTGTATATATAAATGAAGAAGTTTAAGTAGATGAAAGGAGGGATACCTTTCAGACAGAAAAGTTTTCAGTACATCTAAAAAAGAGTGGAGCATGAAGAGGTTGAGGATGGTAAAGACCACAGCAAGTTGTTGCAACTTCTAAGAGCATAATGGGTTCCCCAAAATAGAACACTGCCAGAGATCAGAATGAGGCCCCCAAAGTTGTGTGACCATGTTAGATTATGAATATTATTCAATGCTAATTACAATGATTATCATCAGTATCGAACAGGGACAGATATAGTCCCTTAACAAATATAGCTTGTTGTTATCGCCTTGGTGCTTTTGAATTTTGAGTGGTTAGCCCTGTCATAAGAATAATTGGGGAGTTGGCAAAGAGATGATTTCTCAGACTTTGTTTGAAATCTTTTTCTGGTTTCTAATGAGGGAAGCTTTACTCCTGCTGCATCTCTTCTTATAGAAGGACTATATCCTTTAATCATTTTGAATCGATGTTTGTGAATAAGTGACAAAATCTAAGAATATTCTGATTCTTAGATGGTGGTAAAAAAAAAGAACTGGAACAGGAAATGGCAAATCACTCCAGTAACTTTGCCAAGAAAACCCCAAATGGGTTCAGGAAGAGTCAGACACAACTAAAATGACTCGACAATAATAATAAATATGATTGTATGCAGATTATTTACAGAATCTTCTCGGTAGTCAGGAAGACTTGGGTTGAAGGGTTGACTCTAACACAGGTCTGAGGCCCTAGACTAATTTCTTTACTTTTTAGTATACAACTATACAACTCTCTGAAAGGTATGAATTGCAGGACAGTTGTTAATCTATATTATTCCCTGTCCTAGTTAAATAAAAAAAAAGAATCAATTAAAAAAAAACCCAGCAAATCTCATAAAAGTATAAATGTTTACCAATGGCCCCACTTTCCATCTGGGAAAAATGATCCTTGAAAAACTTAATTCAGGTAAAATGTGTTTTCTGAACAATTGAACTGATTCAGAAACTTCTGTTTCATATTACTGGTTTAGAACTTTGATATGATATATTGATATGGTTAGAGATAAGGACTCTGGGAACAGACCTGAAATTTCAGTGGTGCAAAGAATTTCCAGAAAAGGAAGTTCTCTCTACCAAAGTGGGTCTATATGTCAGAAGTCTCTAGAGCAACCCCTCTCAGATTGTAAAGGTGAAACTGAGTCCTAGAAAATATATTCAACATGGCCAAGTCCATACTAATATTAAGTATCCAAGCAAAGAGCTAAATCTAAGTTTTCTGATTTCCAGAGTCACCATTTTGCTTGAGCTGAATCTTAATGGAAGAGATTCCTTCCCTCTATTAGAATATAATGAGAAAATGATACAAGGACAACATATCAAGATATCAGAGAAGGGAGAGATCATTATTGATCTAGCCAAGTCAAGGAAGACTGCAGGAAGGAGTTAAAATTGGAAATGTCTTAAGAAATGGCTGATATTTTTAACAGAAAAAAAAAAAGCATTGGAGCATTACAGTCATTAAATATGACCGGAAAAGAGTCAAGAAAGTAACATAGATTCAAGGCAGAGGCAGGAAGGTGGCAGAGTGGATAGAGCAACAGTCTTGGAATCAGGAAAGATTCATCTTCCTTGTGTTTAAATTTGGTCTCTGACACTTATTAGCTGGCTGACTGTGGGCAAGTCATTTCACTCCATTTCCCTTAGTTTCCTAATTGCCAAAATGAGACTGAGAAGGAAACAGCAAACCAGCATCTTTGCCAAGAAAATTCCAAAGTCATGGAGAGTCTGACACAATTGCAAATGACTGAACAATAAATTATATATAATATTGGACTAGAAAAAGAAAACTATTTGTATGTTGTATTCATATATCATGGACACAATGTCCAGGAAATTAAATTTTAACCTGTAATCTCTTGGAATTTTAAAGCCTGGAAATTATATGATCAGAATTAATTTTAGAAAAATTAATTTGCAAGCTTCAACAGGATGAAGAAGCATCAGGTGCAGAAGAAATTCACTGGACTTGGAGTTAGGAGACTTGATTTGAAATTCTAAAATTGGGGACTTCTGGCCAAGATGGCAAAGAGAAGCCAGGGACTGTGCTAAGGTCTCCTGGCTTTCCTTCAAAACTGATGTGAATCAAGCCTCTTAACAGAATTTCAATCCACAATACACAGAAAAAGAACATAGAAGAACATCAATTAACAATGTCTGTCTCACATAGAAGTGCCTGACCATTTGTTGGTGTCCCTGACCAATGGCAGGATAGTAAGACAGTTAAAATCACAACTGCATGATTGTAAATTGTTTTTAGATATCAGTTACAAGATTATCTGGGCTTTATGTAGATTGCTCAGGAAGGGACTTGGACTGGAAGATAAAGCTTTTATTAAAAAATTAACATGATGCTATGGAGTAATAATATCAATTCGAGGCCAGCTTGGTGGCAAGGTGGATAGAGCACCATATCTAGATTCAGGAAGACTCATCAAATCTGACCTTAGACACTTACTAGCTGTGTGACCTTGGGCAAGTCATTCTGTTTGCTTCAGTTTGCTCATCTATTAAATGAGCTAGAGAAGGAAATGGCAACCCACTGCTGTGCCTTTGCCAAGAAAATTCAAATGGGATTATAACTGAAAACAACTGAACAGCAGCAGCAATATCATCTTCTGAAGATGGAAGTCCTATACAATGTTATTACAAATGCTGAATATTCTTTAAAAAACAGTAGTCACCACAAATGTACTGCTGATTAGCATAAAAATCTGTAAATTTTTCATAGTGTAGGCAATAAATGACTAAAGATTACAGAGATCAACTAGCCCCCAAGCCCCTTATTTTACATATTGGGAAACTGAGACCCCAGTTAGAGAAATGGCTTATTTTAAGATCACACAGCTAGCTACTGATAAGACTAGGAATTAAACCTAAGGGTCATAGCTAGTTCCATATCCCAATGTGATGTTGTCAGACATGGAAGATACCTTAGATCTTGGAATGAAATTTCAAAGCTAGGAAAAAAGTTCAGAACCTAGAATTTCCCTAGAATTCCCTCTCTTTTTATTTTAACAATTAAGAAATTGAGACACACCAAAATAATTTCATTTCAATTCAGTTTAATTGACTTATTTTCTTGTATCAACAAGAGACCAAGTGCTAAGGAACAAAGAACAAAGAACAATTAATGTTCTCATGTTATGCTACACCAGGGCCAGGTGGGGTTTAAGAGCATTTTACTGATGTATGATTTGCACTGTATGATCAAGGGGAATCATTACTGAATCATTTATGAATGAATTCATCTTTTTTATTCAACATCCTTTTTTATTAATTCCTAAGCATGTCAGAGGGAGGCAATAAGGCTTAGTGTATAGAGAACTGACCTCAGAGCAAGTAATACTTAATTTTAAGCACAAGCTAGCTGTGTGACCCTGTGCAAATCACTGAATTCCCTCCAGGCAAAATGCTAAGACTACATGTAATAGATAAGATGTCAGTATAAATCATAGAGTTTCCCCATCCCAGTCACCACCTCCTCTTATCCTCTATCCCTTATGAAGTATCAACCTTCAGAAATGATAGGAGAAGAAGACAGATAATTAATATATGTCTTTTGTACATAAAGGACTTAAAAGAAAATGATAGGATATTCTCTTTCCCTTGGAAATAATTCCACATTGGCATGATTTGACCAAATGACCATTATTTAGAATATGGTCTTTTGGAATGTTATTTGGAATGGTCTTTTGATCTGATATTAGCCAAGATAGCTTGTTGCTGTACAGCATGCATCCAAAAGACCAGTAGAAGGGGAAGGTTGAATCGATGTCACTTTTCAGGTAACAAATATAGAACATGAGGAAAAGAAAAGAACAGATACAAGAAATGTGTCTATAACCAGGAGAGTTTAATCAGCAACAGGGAATTAGCAGAGAGGTCACTTTTTAATTAAGCATGACTCTAATACATATACATATATATATATATATATATATATATATATATATATATATATATATGTATATATATATGCACATATACATATATATACATATATATGTATATGTGCATATATATATACCCATAATATACAAATATACAATACATATATATAGGCACACACATATATAATTATACATATCAATACACAGGCACATATAGTGACATACCTATGGAGGTCTATGTATCATTATACCCATATATGCAAAGTACACATACACACACAGCATGTCTACATAGATACATCCATCAACACTGTTGGAGATTGTGCATTACGACATATTTGAGAAGTTGTGCAAATTTTCTTATCTTTAAAGGAGAAAGTGTGAGTCTTCCCCACGTGCTTGTGTATGAGCTATGGCTTTCAACAGTTTTTAAATTTTGTCTCTACCTTCTTCATGCAAGACAGTTGTATCAGTTCAGAATTGAACTAGGGGAAAGGATTATAACCTTTAATAACTGAGACAGAGTAGAGTTGAAAATGGTGAGATTATATGACCTTCGAAGCTGTGACTTCCATCATCCAGTACCCTAATCTCCAGAGCTCTCATCTCATACAGCAGACCAAGTTGGAGAATAAAGCATAGCATTTATTAAATATAATAAAAGGTAAATAATGAGGAAATCCCTTACCTCAATTGTTTTTGGGACAACCTTTCTCACATCATTGATGACAGAGGCCTCACATATAATCAGGACAATTTACAATTCTAGGACTCTATCCTGGCTGTTTATGAAGTTACCACTTGATGTTTCACCATATCATTGCTTTCATCTCTGGATTGCTTTCTTCTACTGGATCTCTGAATTGTCTCTGCCATCTGTTGATTTTCCTTTGGTCAGTCATTTCTATCTATTAGAAATCTGCTGAATTGCTACTGAAATCTAGATATTTACTTTGATTTTGCAGATGCTTTATGTCTTCTTGCCTATAAGAAAATTATATCTTCTCCTTTGGGAGAAAGTTCATAGCTACCAGTTTATTTCATCTCCTTTCTTACTTGGTCATATTTACAGATATACCTTCCAAGCCCAAATTCTGCAAGTCAAGTCTGTCTTTAGAATTCCCTAACTTCCTCCCAGTGGCAATTCCCTCCAACCAGACTCATACTCTGATTGAAGATGAATCAATTTCTTTCAATTTTTATTTTTCCTCTGCCTATTAAACAAGTTCATATTGATTATCCTAGAAATTCACTTAGGAAAACTGGAGGAAGGAGAATGAATCTTGTGACCTTTCCTCTATATTTCTGAATCAATTCTCTTCTTTACCTATTAAAAGTATTGGCGGTGGTTAGGTGGTGCTGTGGATAGAGCACCGGCCCTGGAGTCAGGAGGACCTGAGTTCAAATCTGGCCTCAGACACTTAATAATTATTTAGCTGTGTGGCCCTGGGCAAGTCACTTAACCCCATTGCCTTGCAATAAATAAATACATACATACATAAATAAATAAATAAAACCTAAATTTTTTTTTAAAGTATTGTACATTTTCATCCAAGATGGCAGAGAGAAGACAAGCACTGTGCTAAGGTCTCCTGATCTACCTTCAATTATAATATCAAACAAAACTCTTAATAGAAATTTGATTGACAAAACCCAGAAAAAGAATCTAGGAGAAAAATATCTACCTCAAAGTCTGTCTCTGGATTGTGGGTAAATGGGGGGGGGGGCAGAGAGCAGAGAGCCTGGTGGGAGGGGTGAGAGCTGGATTAACCTAAAATCAGCAATGGAGACTATGGGACTGTGAAGTCAGGGGGAGTCCCAGAAGAGTTGGAGGGAGAGTTCCAGCACAGAGAGTTGCAGAGTACAGGTGAGTATCAATCCACTGGGTTCCACTGGTCTGGAGGACCCAGACGCCGTACTTTCATTTCTGCAGGGTCATCTTCCCAGAACAAACACAGTAACAGCCCATCAACTCTCCCAGGCTCAGTTGTAGAGGCAGAACTCCCTCAGCTGAATAGGGAGATTAACTTTCTTGCCCCAGGGCCCAATCCACATTGTTCAAGGGATAAGGCCAAGGGATAAGACCTCAAATCAAGGTCACAGACACTCCAGAGAAAACAACCCACACCCCCTACTGGCTAGCCCACTTGGAGTTACTAAACCCAGTCAGCAAAGCCTCTAGGGATCCTAACACCAAATCTCTGTGAACCAGCCCCTCCCCAACACAAGATCTTAGGAAAATGGAGAAAGGCTAGTGGGAAGGGGGGGTCCATAGAAAACTACCTATAAGGTAAAGACCCTAATTCAGAGAGGAGAATATGTTTTTAGTCTCCAACCCAGGAGGACTTCCTTGAAGAAATCAGGAAAGGTTTAAAAATCAATTGGAAAATTTGGGAAAAGAAACCCAAGAGAAAGTTAACACCTTGCAACAAGAAAACAAATCCTTGGAAAATACAATTTGACAAATGCAAAAAGAAAATAATTCTCTCAAAACCTCAATTGGACAAATGGAGAACTCCTTTCAAAAATAGAATTGACCAGTTCAAAAAGGAGTCTCAAAAGGTAAATGAAGAAAATTACTCTCTAAAAAAAAAAAGAATTGATGGAGCCTGTGGAAACTAATGACTTCATGAGACAACAAGAATCAGTTAAACAAACCCAAAAGGTATTTTACATGAGGTATTTTACATTTTCTTCATACCTTATTGGCAAAATGGCAGACCTAGAGTATAGATCTAGGAGAGAACTCAAGAATCATTGGACTTCCTGAAAACACTGAGAAAAAAAAAGCCTAGATTTAATATAAGTAATAGAATATTATTCTGATATCATAGAACCAGAGGGTAAAATAGTTATTGAAAGGATACATTAATCCCCCTCCAGAAAGGGATTACAAAATGACAGCATGAAGGAATATTGTAGCCAAATTCCAGAACTATCAGATAAAAAAAATACTGCAAGTAGCCAGAAAGAAACAATTTAGATACCAAAGAGCCACAGTAAGAATTACTGACTGCATCAACATTAAGGGATCAAAGGGCCTGGAATACAATATTTCAAAGAACAAAAGAGCTTGGAATGCCATCAGGAATTCACTATCTGGAAAAAACTGACCCTTCTCTTCCAGGGGAAAAGATGGACATTTAACAAAATAGGAAATCTCCAACTTCTCCTGATGAAAAGGCCAGAGATAAATAGAAAATTTGGACTTCAAACAGGAGACTCAAGAGGTACATGAAAAGGGAAAAAAAGAGAAAAGAAAAAAAAATGGTATCCAATAAGCTGAAACTTGCTATAACCCCTTTTAGGAGATTCTCATAATTTTTTAGAATTGTAACTATATTAGAAGCAATATACATAGACAAAAGTAATGGACACACGTGACTTGTATGTCTGTGTCAGAGTCTGTGATTCTGATAGAATGATTTAAAAACAATCTCTCCTTAAAAAGGTGAGACACTAAAGAGATGGGAGGATAGAGGAGATTGAATGTGGTAAATCACATTACACGAAGAGGTACAAAGGACCTGTTGCAATAGAGGGGAAGAAAGGTGGAGGTGAGAACCACCTGAATCTTACTTTCTTCAGATTTGGTTCCAATAAGGATTAACATACTCATAATCTGTTAAGTTAAGAAACCTATTTTACCTCTCAAGAATTAAAAGGAGAAAGGGGAGGGGGGAGAGGAACTAAGAGAAGGAAGGGAAAGAAGAAGGGGCATAGGGAAAGGGGAAAGAAAGGGGAGGGGCATTGGATATAAGAGGACAAACACTGAAGGAGGTGGTATCCAGAAGCAATATTTTGGGGAATATGACAGTATATTCAATTTTGATCAATGTATAACATGGAAATAATGTAAAGATGATCAGACTGACTTCTGTGGGGGGTTGGGGAAAATTGTAAAATTCAAAACTTTGTAAAAATGATGGGTAGAAACTACTATTGCATATAATTGGAAAACAAATAAAATATAAAAAAAAGAAATTCTAAAATTGTCAATTACAATCATTGTGACTGTATCTCTGGACCTCAGTTTTCTCATCTCTGAGGTTCCTTCTAGTCTTCACATCTTGGTTTCTGTTGGTGATGATTGCAATCTGTGCAAAGAAATCTAGAGATAAAAAGGAGGTGAACTCAGTAATTCTCAGTAATTCTGTCTCTACATGATAGAAATCAGGATAGAAATGAGATGAACTCAGTAATTCTGTCTGTACATGAGCCTAATCTAGGGAAGATATTGTAAGAATGGAGAGAAAATTTTCAAGTTCACAAGCTTTTTTCTCAAACTCAAAGCAATACTTTGCACTCAATAGGTACAAATTCACATGTTTTAGTGGAACTGAATGAACCAAGCACTTGGAAGGTCAAAAGAGTCCCCATATTCCCCTTTCAACAATAGTTTTGAATAAGAGGAAAAACACTAACATATTTGTCTGCTTTTGCACCCAGTTGGTGATGAAGGTATAATGGGAAGGCAATTAGCACTTTCCTTGTCTTAATAGGGATTTTCCTGAAGAAATTAAGCCACTTCTTCCTCTGAGTCTCTTTTGTAGTCATTTAGCACCTCCCCAGTGTCTTGGAAATGTTCCTTAACCAGATGGTATCCATATTAAGAAAAGTTAATCTACCATAGAATGCAACCTAAAAGACTATACAAATGGATGAATGAAAAGACTTCCAAACTATTTTGGCCAAGACTACTACTGTCTCCCTTCTTAAAAATAAAAGATTATACAGTAGGAAAATATAGGTTCTCTTGGAAGTCCATTTTAGTTTCCACTTCCTCCATAATACCTTCTATCCATAACCCTGAATTCTACAGATACAGATATTTCATGAAGTGAACTATCTTCCCAGGCTTCTCATCCCTTGCTCCCCTTAATGTACCCTCTGATCCAGGACACTGTTGTCTTCTAAATAAGATATTCCTTCTCTTGGCTTTAAGCATTTTCTCTGGCTGTACAAGATGCTTGGAATGTTCTCCCTCTTAATCTCTGTCTTCTATCTTCCCTCAATTCTTTCAAGTCTCAATTGCTATCCTGTCTTCTACTGAAAGTCTTTTCCACTTTCTCTAAATTCTAATGCCTTTCCCATATCTAGAGGGATGTATATGTATACATATATATATATGTGCATATTTGGATTATATTTATTGGGTATTTATTAGATTGTGAGCTCTTTGAGGGGAAAAAAGAGCTCCTTTGCCTTTTTTCTATCCCTGCTACTATGTACACTATCTGACACATAGTAGGCACTTAGTATACATTTAGGGAGCATTGCTTAATGATAGATTATTAATAATTGAGTAGCAATCATAATAATACTTCAAGAATCCATGCTATCTTCAATATGGATGCTTAATTTGTCCATATAACTAAAGGTTCTCCCTGCCTGAGTATATTGATTTACATATTTTTTTGGCCAAAAGCAATTCAATTTTTCTTGGTTTCATCCCTGGTAATGAAACTCTCTCTCTCTCTCTCTCTCTCTCTCTCTCTCTCTCTCTCTCCCCCCATATCTCCATATGTGTGTGTGTGCATGTGTGTGTGTGTTTATATATGTCTCTGAACAAACAAAACCAAAAAAAATCAAACCTCTCCATTGCCAAGTGCATATCTGAATCCTTTTCCAGTCTTGTAGGACCAGTCAAAACTTAGCAAAGGACTGTCCCAGATTTTGAAGCTTAAAAATAGAGGTTTTGGAATGTATCAATCTAGCAAACAGCAAAGAACCTCTCAAGACTCATCAAACCTGATGACTCTTAACATTTCATATAGGCACAAATGATTCTGTCAGAGGACATCTAGTAAGCTTTGCCAGTGATTAAGAAGTATTCAAGTATTCAGCAAGGAAACTTAAGATTTGGAGAGTAAAGGTGATGTTTTTATAACTGTCATTGATCAAAGGCAGATATTATTTACCTAATGGGATAACATCACTAGCACACTTTGCAAACTTTAAAACACATCATAAATAATAATGATGACAGTATTAGAGAAAATCGATTTGAAAGCAATTTAAGGAAATGGTTTTTGAGAATATTTGAATTTTTGGACCACAGTTCACTTAATGCATAAGAAATAGGTTTATAGGTTTGTGTGTGTTTCTGTAGAAATGTACATATATATATATATGCATGTATGCATATATGTGTATTTATGTGGACAATTAGTCAATGAATAAAACCATCATACCTATAGATTTTAGGAGTAAAAGCTGATACTTGATGTCCAAATTGAGGTTTATGATATTCTTGCTCTCCTCTTCCATCTGCTTTGGTCAAACCATATCTGTAGTATTATGTTCCGGCCAGATACCACATTTTCAGAAGGGCATTGACAAATTAGAGACTTTATAGAAAAGAGGTAAAGAGACTGGAGAACAGGTTTGTTTAGACTGGAGAGGAGGTGAAACAATCATTAATAAGTGACATCTTTATTATGCTCTAAAGTTTGCAAAGCATTTTACAGATATCTTATTGTATCCTCATAACAACCCTGGGAGGCAGGTACTATAATTATCCCCATTTTAGGAGTGAGGACATCGAGGCCAAGAAAAGTAAGCAACCTAAACAGGAACACATTGCTAGTAAATATCTGAGACCAAATTTAGACTCAGATCTCCCTGTTTCTAGATCTAATTCTGCCTAGATCAGGCAGCTAGCTTCCTCAGAGATTGAATGAGAATATGAGCATTGTCTTCAAGTATTTGAAGGGTTATCCTATCTCTGCACGCATTAGTCCTGTTCTGTCACAGGTAACCAAATTAGGTTCTTTGTGCATGGAGCTGGTAGAGAGGAAGAATTAAGATAGGTATAAGGAAAAAAAGTCCTAACAATTGGAATTGTCCTCCATTAGAGTAAATTTTATTTTGTAGATAGTAGTTTGCTCTTCTTTAGAATGATACAAATGGGATGGACAGGAGTAGACACCTTCTTCAGTCTTTTCCAACTCTGTAGTTCTTGTGAGTAATATGACCTTAAAATTGAAAGAACAATAGAAATCATGTAGTCCAAACTTTCCCTAGTCTTTGTATATAAGATTTTAGGACCATGCATTAATTATAAACATCTATGTGCCTCACTTTCTCCACTTGATGAGTTTTTCCCCCCTCTTTTCTCCTTGACCTCTTTGTTCTTACTTTCCTTTTTATTAACTGCTCAGTCATTGAGCCCTTATGAAGTGCCTTCTATGGACAAAGGATGCCCTAGACACCTGTACTTACATCATTAACCAAATTTTCCCCATGTCTCAGTTCACAAACAGCAACTAGACCCCAGTGGCCTGGAAATGTTTCATGCAGCTTCCAAGTGAACCTGATTCACTTGTACCTGGGGAATACTCAAGAAAGAAGAGCTCAACAAGTGAGGTTTGGGAATTCATGCTGATGGTCCTGGAAGAGGACCCAGTTTACTCATATTCTCTAATTTCTCACTAGTGAATATTTCAGCTTCATTAAACATCAGTGATCATGCTAAGCTCTACATTTGGAACTTCCCCCTTTCCCCTTTCCCTTATACCTACCTTTCAGATCCCTTCATTCCTTAATTCAATTACAGCCTTATCCTTGAATCTTTTCCTGATCATCCCAGGCCATAAGGAGCATTCCTTCTGAATCCTTACAGTCCCTACTGTCTATATAAATCCGACAATGAGTAGTTTAAATGTTTGACTTGCTAGGGGTATACATATTGTATGTGTAAAGACAAATATTTGTGTGTGTGTGTATACATATATATATATATATATATATATACATATATATATTATGATATGTGTTTGTGTATGGATATATGTATATACAAATAAATAATGTGGCATATTCTTGTGTATGGGCTAAAACTTTCATGAAGAAAGGCAAATTGTTTTATTTCCTTTTTAACCCGCTACACATAATGGTTTGATGCTTGATGTTTTGAACTGTACAAAGCTGAGCCTTGAATTTGTTCAGTTTGTTAAATGAGAGGAATTGTACTATGTGGTCCCTAAATTTCTATTCTTATTTAATGTTCATTAATACTGAAAGAAGAGAGAGGGAGGCACAAAGACTCATTAAGAAGCTACTGAGGGCGGCTAGGTGGCACAGTGGATAAAGCACTGGCCTTGGAGTCAGGAGTACCTGGGTTCAAATCTGGTCTCAAACACTTAATAATGACCTAGCTGTGTGGCCTTGGGCAAGCGACTTAACCCCATTTGCCTTGGAAAAACCTAAAAAAAAAAAAAACAAAAAAAGCTATTGAAATAGACTAGATAAGAATCTCAGACAAAGGCAGTGAGGCAGGCCTAAGAGATATTATCAAAGTAGGATTATATTTAAAATAGATTATTTTGATATCTTTTTCATTTTGTTGTTGAGTCATTTCACTTTTATCTGAGGCTTCGTTGACCTAATTTTGGGTTTCCTTGGCAGAGTGACTGGGGTAGTTATGGCCATCTTCTTTTCCACTTCATTTTAGAGACAAGGAAACTGAGGCAAAGGGAATTAAGTGACTTGCCCAAGGTCACACAGGTAGTATAAGTGTCTGAAGCTGATTTTGAATTCAGTCCTCCTGATTCCAGGTCCAGAACTCTACTGTACCACCTGGCTGCCTTTTTTTCTTTTATTTTTTTTAACATTAGTAGAACTTCTCCAAGTTTCATTCCCCTTCTTCAAACCTAGAGAGAAATCTTATATAACATATATAATCATATGCATATATATAATATTCAAAGAAAGTAAAAAAAGAAAAATTAGCAAAACTAATTATTACAGCAAGAAAATATGAAAAGACAATGCATCACTCAACTACTTGCAGACCTCTCAGTTCAAGAAAAGATTGGAATGGGTGTTTCTTCATGGGATCACATGGTCATTCTTTGTCATTTGATAGTACCCATGATTGTTTTATGATCATTCTTTGCACTATTACTGTAGTCATTGAGTATGTTGTTATCTTGATTCTGCTTACTTCACCTTGCATCAGTTCATATAATTTTTGTCTATGCTTCTCTATATTCATCAAATTCATTATTTCTTATAACATAACAATATTCTGATACATTCATGGACCATCATTTGCTTAGTTGTTCCCCCAATCAATGGGTATTTGCTTTCTGTTGTTTCCTAATTTAAGAAATGCAGCTATAATTATTTTAGCATATTAAGAGCCTTCTTCTTATCGAAGACCATGGAGATAGTTTTATACTCTGTAACCTGAGCCAAAAATACTTGTAATGGGAACCTTGAATTTGTAAAATCATGAAAACTTATAATTATATTTCAATGAAATTTATTTCAATTTAATTCTATTTTATGCATATGAAAACTTCATTCTGAGAAAAATTTCAATCAATGTATACCATGGAAACAATGTAAAAACTAACAGATTGCCTTCTGTAGGGGAGTGGGGAGAGGGAAGCAAGATTAGGAGAAAAATTTTCAATTCAAAATAAATAAATAATTTTTTTGAAAAAAAAGTTCAGGGGCAGCTAAGTGGCACAGTGGATAGAGCACTGGCCCTGGAGTCAGAAGTACCTGAGTTAAAATCTGGCCTCAGGCACTTAATAATTACCTAGCTGTGTGGCCTTGGGCAAACCACTTAACCCTATTGCCTTGCAAAAAAAAAAAAAAACCAAAAACCCTAAAAAAAATTCAAAGATTTCCACAACTTTCTAAAGAGGTATTTGAAACAAACTAACAAACAAAAAGTTGAGAACCCCTTCCCTAAAGTTTCTCCTTACTCCAAATTCTGCATTCTAAGGCACCTTTCAAATCTGGAATTCTGGGATATGTGATCTCAGACATCTTCCAGTTCTAACACTATCTTTTGTGTTTTCTAAGATGCTATATTGTATAAAGTATATACTTTCTTTAAAAATAATACTGTTGTAGGGGCGGCTAGGTGGTGCAGTGGATAAAGTACCGGCCCTGGAGTCAGGAGTACTTGGGTTCAAATCTGGTCTCAGACACTTAATAATAATTACCTAGCTGTGTGGCCTTGGGCAAGCCACTTAACCCCATTTGCCTTGCCAAAAATCTAAAATAATAATAATAATAATAATAATAATACTGTTGTACACTTAATAGATTACAATATAATTTAAAGATAATTTATATGCTCTGGGAATCAAAATAATTCACATGACTCATTTTATTGTAATATTCACTTAAAAGTGGTGGTCTAGAACCGAATCATATTATATATGAGATATGCCTATATTTTTAGCCTCCTGGTTAAACAATGGTCCTTACTGTAGGAAGACAAAAATCTGTCATTTCACCTCTGAAATAGGTTGACTGTATTTCACTAGACAAGTTGCTTTTCTCAATGTTCCAAGCAATCCATAAGACCATAAGCTTCAAGGTCAATACCAGTCTGCATTGGTGGAACGTTTCCTCACTGCCAGTCCTGGAATGTACCACCATAGTGCTACCAAATATTTATACCTACCTACCTACCCATATGTGTGTAGACATATGTATGGTCATATAGTATACATTTGTGTGTATTATATATTTATGTATATATCTTGGGTATACATACATATATATATATATTAAGACTTTGGGAGCTCTCACTCTCTCTACATTTGTGTATATAGACATACATACTATATGTATGTTTCTAAGTATTTGTGTCTATATATTTGCATATACGAGAAAGAGTTCAAAAAATCTTAGTAGATATATGCATTGTGGAAATGCATATAAACACAGTACTATAAAATGCATTCCATGACACAGATATGCAACTATCTCTCTATCTATCCATCTATCCATCCATCCATTCATGCATTCAGGCATCCATACATCCATCTATTCATCTATCCATCTATCTATATAGCTAGCTAGCTATCCATCTATCCATCCATCCATCCATCTATCTATCTGTCTATCTATCTATCTATCGAACTAGATAGAATATTGGGATTCTCATATTCCTGAGTTCAAATCTAGCCTCCAACAGAGACTGGCTGGATGACCCAGGGCAAATCACTTAACCCTGTTTACTTCACTTTCCTCATCTATAAAATGTGCTGGAGAAAGAAATGACAAACCATTCCATTACCTTTGCCTAGAAAATCCAAATTGTGGTTACAAAGATTTGGGAAAAACTAAAAATGTTTGAATAATAAAATATATCTATATATATTTATGTAATTATATTTGTTTATATGGTTCCAAAAATCTTAGTGCAATATAAATTTGAAGTAAATTGTAAATAAGATTTTGGTATACTCTCTATATTTATGCAAACATATATTTTGTATGTAGATATGCATATAGAGGGGATGTGTATATATTTAAGGTCAGAATTTATTAAAACAAATGCTCCTAATGACATTCTGAAAGATAAATAGTATCATTAACCCATTTTGTAGATCAGGAAACTAAAATTGAAAAAGATGAAGTCACCTGCCTAAGGTGTTGTGCTTAGTAAATATGAAAATTGAGATTCGAATGAGGTCTTCTGTCTCTGAATAAAGTTAAATAAACACCAGACCGAGAGTTAGGAGTCTTAGATTTATATGTCTATAGTAGAAATGAGTTGGTGCAATAGAGCACTAGGTCTGGAGGCAGAAAGACCAGAGTTAAAATTTGGCCTTGGATACTCATGAACAATGTGACCCTGGGCAAGTAACTTAAGGCTTAGACAACTAGGTGGCATATTGGGTAGAGGACTGATCTTGGAGTCAGAAGGATAGGAGTTCAAATCCATCATCAGACACTTGACCTTAAGCAAGTCATTGAACCCTAACTACCTCATATCCAGGGCCCTTTCCAATCATCCTGATCAACATCTGGCTACTGGACATAGATGGCTTCAGAGGAGAAAGTAAGACTGGTTACTTAGCCTAGAAACTCCCTCCCTCAAATCCAATTCATGTCCTTGTCATGGTATCACCTCCCATGATGACATAGTCTTCTTCGAGAATGAAGGGCAATCATCATCATCATCATCATCATCATCAACTTAAGTTCTACTCAGCCTCATTTTTTCAAATATCAAATGGGGATAAAAATAACACCTACCTCTGAGGGTTGTTGTGAGGATTCAATGAGATAATATTTGTAAAGTACTCAGGATGGTGCTTATCACATAGTAGTTGCTCAAAGAATTTTCTCTTCTCTGTCCTCTCCTAGTTCCATCTCAAACACCTATCTAATCTTAAGCAAATCATTTCTTCTCTTTAAAATACTTATATGTAAATTAAAAGGTTTAACTGGATGGTCATTATGGTTTCTCTCTAACAATCCAGGTTGTCTGTTGGGCTTTCAATGAGATAATATATTTAAAGCACTTTGTATAGGACCTAACTCAGAGTACTTGCTACCTGAATGCTAGGTTTTATTTTAAACTAAGGTACTTTCCTTCTCTAACCTCTATTCTAAAGTCCTTTCCAGCTCTAATATTGTGTATTTCTCATTCTGATCCTACACTCTTCTCAATTTGTGGCTGTTACGGAATGCTGAATTTTGCCATAGTCTGACCTCTGTATAAATGAGAGCTTCTCAAATTTGAGTTCACCCAGCAGTTTCAAATTAATCAGTGTAATTTTATTTAAATTACTGAGATGAATGTTGATTATGTTTCTTCTGAAGTTCAGTTTGAAACAAAATATTGATTACATTGGCAAGCCCCCCCCCCTTTTCCTTTGTTTGTGTTTGTAGTTAGGAAGGTGAATTATTTTGGTTGTTTGGATTTTTGTTTGTTTGTTTGTTTGTTTGTTTTTCCATTCAGTAATTTGACAAATTGAATGATCTGGGTTTATAATTAAGAAATTAGTTTCTTGGAAGGCTCTGTTGACTACTGAATTAATGAAGTCAAGGCCATCAAGTTTTCTGGCAGTAGTCACATCTGAATGAACAAACACGGTTTTAATTATGGGCTCACAGCTGGGCGCATACTGATGTGTCTCTGGTTTTTCTGGGAAGTTAAGAGAGACATCGAAGAGATCAAATATTAGTGCATTCTTTCCAAAAAGTCAGATGGATTGTCACACCAAACAGAATTCAATCACTGGTGTCATTTTTCCTTCCAACCAAATTCTAGTAGTGGACTAAAGTACCAATCTAGTGAGGAAAATCTTGTTTCATGGCACCATGAATCATTTGGAGAAGTGCTTTCATGGAAACCCAGTCTTCTATGGGGAAGATTATTCAGGGCTTACTTTATTCCAATTATTATGAAAAGAAAGTCATCACTGTGAAAAGGAAAGATCAGTGGGTTTAAAATCAGAGGATCTTGGTTGAAATTTTGGCCCTGCCATGTACTAGACATGTGACTTTAGGCAAGAAGTTCTTTCTCTCTGAGTTTTAGTTTCCTCATTCAAATAAATAAATAAACAAGACAGTTGGGTCACAGAGAGCATTAGCTCTTTGGAGACACCTTAACATTTGTGATCCTCAGTTTCCACCTTTGTAAAAATGTTGTATTTAAACTAGACAATCTCGCAAGATCCCTCCAACTTTAAAATCTAGGAATTTCTTCCTAGTTAGCTTTTTGCAATAAAGCAAAATATTTGAAGACATTTTTGTGGTTTTGATGAAACCATGTATAAAGTTCCTTGAGTTATTCTTAACAATATGATAGAACTCTAGGTTGAGAGCTGAATAGTAATGTATTATATTGGAAGGAGCACCAGCTCTAAAATATTGCAACTTAGGTACAAACCCTAACTCAGAAGTTTGCTACCTATGTAAGAAATCCCTGAGAAAACTTTTAACCTCTTAGAGTCTCAGTTTCCTGATCCTAGATAATGAAGAAGAAGAAGAAGAAGAAGAAGAAGAAGAAGAAGAAGAAGAAGAAGAAGAAGAAGAAGAAGAAGAAGAAGAAATAATCTATGGAAAGTACAAACTTTACAAAGAATTCTTTATTTTCTGTCATTCAATTTTCACAACCACCTTTTGAGGAGCATGCTATCATTATTCCCATTTTGCAGATTTAAACAATGATAGTGATTTACCCAAGTTCACACCACTTGCAATTATTTGAGACTGAGGCAGGAATCAAATTCAGTTCTTCCTGCCTACAATTCCAGAACTCCATCCACTCTGCCATCCAAGACTAGATGACTTCTGAGACGCCTTCTAGCTCTAAATCTTTGAAACTATTTTATAGATAAGGAAACTGAAGAACAGAGAGTAAGCCACATGCTAAAGTAGAGTTAATGGCCAAACTGGAACCCAGATTTATTATCCTAACTCACTGTAGTAGCTGCTTCTTTAACCATCTGTGCCTCCTCTTTTTCTTTCTCAGCTTTCAAAAAAAAGTATCTACCATCATATTGGTTGTGAGTAATAATAACTCACATGTATATTATTTACTCAAAGATAAGAACATGGATCCACTGAACCATTGAAAGTTACAAAATAAGCTAGATTAGCCAAGTTTATATGCATTATATGAAATGACTCTCACAATATTCCAGTGAGGTAAGTAGTATATAATGAGGAATCACTTAGTAGGGGTAGAAAAGACACTGGACTTGGATTCTTGGCTCAGCCACTTCCTATCTAAATGGTCATGGGTAATTTACTTCTGTGAGTCTCCATCTGTCTTCATCTATAAAATGGGAATGAAAATATCTCTTATGCCCTACCTTACTAGGTTGTGATATATTCAGGTAACAAGACAAGTCTAGTAAAGCACTCTAGAAATGTGAAGTTTTTACCAATTTCATTTTGCAGACATAGGAAAAAAACCTAACCAAGAAGACCACTGACTTATTACTTTTCTACATTACAGAAAGCAGAATGGCAAAGTTTATTCATCTTAAAAAATCCTGTTTTCTTTTTTCTCAGTAAGTACCATAAGCTATGCATACAAATTTATTAATATTTGGAATGATAATAGTCAGACAACTTTCCCAATAAAATATCAACAACTCTTTACTGCCCCTATGAATAATAATGAGTTAATCAAGTTAAGTTACTTTAAAATAATTTTTAAGACCATAACTATTCCATTTGATTATCCTATTTCATTTTTCCCCTCAACTATGCTCAGATTTGTTTTTTCTTCAGTAATTGGAGGCATTTCTAAAATTGAGAAGGGAAAAGAGGAGCCATAGAAAGGCTAGGCAAGAGACTGGATTGAATCAGGAGAACAAGAACCTTCTTCTGGTTCTATCATTAACTATTAGTACATCTTTTGACATGGGACTTTCCCTCTCTTGATTTCCATTTCCTGATCCACATGAAAGGTCACACCTAGGCTGAATTGTAGGTGAAGTTTTTCAAAGTATGCATGACGATTCTTATTTTCCATTTCCACTTTCTATGTACAAGTTCAGATTCATACCTTGCCTGAGGCAAGAGTTTATGGGGCTGAGGGTGAGTGAATGAACTTTCAACGTTTAATCTCTGTGCCCCCTTCTCCATGAAACCTTTGCAGAGATTCTGGCTATAAATACTCTATCTAACTAATCTGGTATAAATATCCTATCTAACCCTAACACTGGATTAAATAAGATGTCCTGTCTCCCATCTATAAGCCTTTGCTCAGGTCATTTCCCTTTGCCTAAAATGCCCTCCCTCCAGTGACTGAGAATTCCTAGTACTCTTGAGAGCTCAGTTTAGCTGCCTTCTTTCAGATGAAGCCTTTCTTAACTCTTCCCATCACCCAGCCTATTGTTAGTGCTTTCTCCATCTCCTCACTCCTCACAACTTACTTTGTATTCACTATGTACACATGTTTTCTTTATCTCTCTATGCCTGTGTTGTATCTCACCAACAGAATGGAAGCTTCTTGAGGACAGCCACTGCTACATTTTGTATTCACTATGTACACACATTGCCTTTAACTCTTTATGCTTATGTTGAATCCTCACTAGTAGAATGGAAGTTTCTTAAGCTTAGGCACTCTTCCATTCTGGGATAGGGTGATGATGTCAACATTTCTTAAGTGTCTTATATATGCAGAGCACTGTGTTAAATGCTGGGGAAAGCAAGAAAGGCAAAAAACAGCCCCTGCTTTCAAAGGAGCTCACAGTCTAATGGGGAGACAACATGCAAACAACTGGAAGAAGCCATAGACAAGATAAATTGGACTTAATCAAAAAAGGGAAGGTATTAGCTTTAAGGGGGGATTTTTTCCTGCAGAAGATGGGGTTTTAGAAGGTAGCTGGGGGGCAGAACTAAAGAGAGGGAGCTTTAGAGTCTTTGGGACATCCATGCAGATGCAGTCAGGAGACAGTGTCTTCTGTGAGGAACAGCAATGGGATCAGAGTCACTGAGTGGTAGAGTATGTGGAGTGGAGGAGGAAGGTGTTAGGAGACTAGAAAAGGGCTGGGAGAAGGAAAAACATTCTGGAGGTGGGGGGAGGAGGGGGAGGTGGCTAATTTGTGATCCTGGAGTTGATAAGTAGCCACTAGATTTTATTGAATGAGGGAACAGTAGGGATGCTAGTTACATGGTCAGTCATAGCAGCCTCTTGGGAAGACTGGTTTAACAGCTGAATAGAGGAGTCACTTCCAACAAAGTGACCAATCAGAAGACTATGAATCTGTAGCCAGATGAGTAATATTCCTCTGTTTCCTTATCTATAAATTAAGTTGTTCTTAAGTCATTACCAACCCTTTATAACCATATTTTTACAGTGAGATAGACCTTAGAACATAGACTATAGACTTCTGATCTGAATCTTAGAAAACAGATGCTTCAGAATTCTCTAATTTGAGCCCAGATTTGGGTCTCCTCATTTGGTCTCCTAATTCCCAGACCAAGAAGTCTTTTCAGAAAGCCATAATGCCTGATCTATGTTCCCCTCCATCTGTTTCCCTCATAAGTACATTTGTAATTAGGCAGGTTCCTAGTAAGCAGAATGATTTGTAGTATTTAACAGATTGGATGTGAGATTTTCAAAATGAAGTACATTTTCCTTTTATCCAGTCAAGGCAAGCACCCTCTGTATTTAGTCAAACTCTAGGTACTTTGTTTACATATTCTGATACTATACTATATGAATATGTCATAATAAGCAAAATACATTGCAAAACAGCAAATGAGATCCAGAATGTCTTTAGATTATTTCTGTTTACAACAACTACACTACCTTTTTTTTTAATGAATCAGAGCAAAGGAGGGGGTAAGAAATTGTCCTGAACTGCCCAATTAGTAAAACTGATTTGATATTCATTTTTTTTCTTCTTAGTAAGTAACCAACATGCAAATGGTTCTATTGGCCTGGGAGCATAGAATGGTAGAAAAACCTCTCAACTGGAATTCAGTAATATAGCTTTGTAGTCCTAAGTCTGAAATTGACTCATATAAATGAAGAAAGGAAGATCTTGGGTATTTATGAAGTGAAAGTATTTAGAACTAGCATCTCATCTGATCTTCACAACAGTCTTGGAAAGTGGATTCTATTGTCATCCTTTTTAAAGCTGAAGAAATCAAGGCAGAAGGAAATTAAGTGGCTTACCCAGGAGTAGGCATTATGTCTGTTTTACAGTTTGGAAAACTGAAGCAAACTGACATTAAATGACTTGTCCAGGGTCACAGATAAGAGTCTGAAGCTAGATTTGAGCTCAAGTCTTTCTATTTTCAGACCAAACTTTCATCTACCAGGACAATTATATGTCTTCTCACTAGCTTATTAGTAGGCAAAACTACTTGCTAAAAATGCAAAGATCCTTTAGGTTATTGTTAATAATTGGTTTGTGACCCATGGACAAGTCAATAAACCTCTCTTGAAGCTTCAGTTAAACAGCTATAAAATGCAAAGGTTGGACAACATTAGGAATTCCCCCATCGTTTTTGTACTTAATATCCCTTGTTTTTCAGAAAGCCTTCCTCTCCTTCTGGGATTTCATTTCAAACATCAGCAAGGATATACTTCTCTCATTTCAAGTCAATATTTGTTTGTTTTTCCCTCTAAAATCTTTTTATTTCCTGGTTTTTTTCTTTAATACACTCTCCATATTACATGACAGACCATCAGATTACTTCCTTAGTGGCATCTACCTACAATTCAATCAAATCAATCAGTATTCTAGGACATTTAATATCATTTAAGTGGCATACTGGTAAATACAGTAGAATAATCTTATAATGGCCAGCCACATGCCTTTGGTAAGAATAATGGGTAGTGGTATCACATTTTTTGAAAATGGATTAATTCACACATGATTGGTTTGAACTTTTTCTTGAAAACCTTTTTATTAGTGATTTAATATAATTGCAAAGAAAAGTCCATAACCACTCTGACTTTTAGGTTTGTGGTTGTTTAATAGGTGTTTATTTCTTTAATATCCCATTTCTCTCTCTCTCTCTCTCTCTCTCTCTCTCTCTCTCTCTCTCTCTCTCTCACACACACACACACACACACACACACACAAACACACACACACACACACACACACACACAGTCCCATTAAGGATAGGAGGAAGAAGCATTATTGAGATAGACCTCCTTTCCCCTTCTAGAAATCATAAAACAGCATCTGAAAGCATAGCTGCATGATTGTATTCTAAAGGAGGGAGAAAGGCTTTATTTAGACTTAAAGTTGAAAACTAAAATCCATAGTCTTAAAGTCTGAGAGACTTGTCAGGCAATCACACAGTCATTAAATGTCAGAAGTGGGACTTAAACTTGGGTCTTTCTGGTTCTAGGATCAGCTCTTTATCCTCTCCTTGCCCTGCTTCGCTATGGAAATTGTGATATAGTTATACGATCAAGAAATGAAATAAAGAGATTAATTTTGGCAAAATAATAGTTATTTACCAAATATAGCCTTATCTCCTTGACAAGCTTCTCATTCTACCTGGGGGTATGTGTCCTCTATGTTGGAAACTAGATTATATCAAAGATCCTTTCCAACTCTGACATGCTATATCCTATGTTCTAAGGTTCTTCTGGTTTTTAATTGACATTTTATTTATTTTCAATTTCATGTTATGGAAGTTTTCAACATTCATTCACTTGCCTATTCATAAATTATGCATTTTTCTACCATCCTCTCTTCCCACCCTCTGCCCTCAGAGTTAAACAGTCTGGTAAAAGTTGTGCATGTACATTTATGTCTGCATATTTATACATTAGTCATTTTGTAGATGAGAAATTAGGACTAAGGAAAAAGAAAGAAAAACATAAGACAGGAAGGAAAAATATAAGAACCTAGTATCTAGTCAGATTCCATGGTTTCCCATGGATGTTAATGGCATGTCCTTAACAGGTTTCCCAGGGTTGTCCTAGACCTCTGACTGTTGAGAGGAGCTGCATCCATCATAGTCATCACAATGTTTTTGTTAATATGCATTGTTCTCTTAGTTCTGCTCCCTTCGCTCAACATCAGTTCATGTAATTCTTTCCATGCTTCTTTAAAATCTAACTGTTCATAGTTTCTGATGTTTTCCCAGTTTTAATATTCATGTTCTGTATTCTGAAGACCTTCCTTAAAGTGGCCCAGAAGTATCCTGTCTTAGAATTTGAAGACCATCTTTGACTAAATAAACTACTGTACATGCATGCGAATTTACATATATGCCTAATACATACATGTATATTGTTTATGTGGTTCTATGTGTACATGTGTGTATAAATGTGTATATTTATATACACATGAATAATGATAATAACAAAAAATAAAAATACTAATAACAAAAGCAATAATATCTATAATGATATAAATTTGTTAATAGGAATGGAAGGGTTCACAAATCAGGTTTAATCAACAGAGATAACAGAAGGAATTTCTATAAATAACCCCAGATGTATTGGCTAATGCTGGTTATTCAAAGACTTGAAATTGTTCAACTCATCCTTTCAACTTGAAAAAAAAAAATTAGCAAGTACCAGTTCCCTTGTTGGTTAGATTTAGTCAACAGAAGCTCATTATCTCTCATAAGCTAACAGACTACAAATGTCCATACTACAAATAAATGTTTCAGAACATGAAGGAGAATTATGACAAAACTGGACTAAAACTGACTGATAAAAATGCTCTGTTACCCACAATCATCCAGGGATAACGTTAATACTTAAAAATTTAACCACAGAATTTTAATAAAGTCATATCCAATACCCATTAATGCCCAACCTATATGGAATGAATAGCTGACCACATATAGACAAAGAGAAAAAAATAAAAATTATATGGGAAAAGGATGGGATTCATATCCTTGCCTTTGTCACTGTCTGCAATTGGATTTGTTCCTAATATGCTTTTCAGTGAGCCTAAAGGGGATGAGCTTACAACTCAGTACTTTTATTCAGTTACAAATAGACAGTTATTCCTTTGAGCAAAACTCTGCAGTACATTAAATATAAAAGAATAGAAACAGATTCTTGACCATTTTATCTGAATTTTAACAAAAATATAAGAAAAAGATGAGAATAGAGAGCATAATGAAAGAAATCAAGTACTTATATAGTACTTTAAATTTTACAAAATATTTTTTGAACAGTGACTATTTTTATCAGTACTCTAAGACACAGAAATGTCAGAAAAGCAAGGAACAGAGAGGGAAAGTTATTTATCCTCATAATCACATATTTTCCAATATACTTAATATGATTTCCCAAACAAATGTAGAAAACTTAAAAGTTATAGTTATCTTTTGAAGAATGAATGCTAATCTCTTTGTCTCCGTCTATTTAGAGAGATAGTAATGTCATGGGAAGAACACTGGACTTGGAGGACCTTGGTTCAATCCAAGTTTGAATTATCCTCCTTTACATGCCTGTGGTTCTTGGCAAGTCACCTTATCCCTATGAACCTCAGATTCTTTGTCTCTAAGATGATGGAGGGCTATTTTGAAGAAAATACTTTCAATACTGTAAAAGGGCCCTTGGTTCAAATAGCAAAAAACAAAACAAAACAAAAAACACAGGAACACCTTGAAATGTCTCTGATTGTTGGGAGAAAAGGAGGGATACTACAAAGCTGATTTGGCACTGTTTCAATCCCTGGATTGTATATAATGCATTTTTTTTTCTTTTAAGGCTCTGCCCTAATAATTTTTCCTCAATCACCTGCCATTTCCCTGCTAGAGTCAGGGAAGAAGAATAGACTTCAATTTGTCTATGTGTCTGTTAGTGAGAGGGATGGGGGAGAAAATACCTTTCATCTAGAGTCAGAAACAGATTGCGAATCTACCCCAGGAGGAACTGAGTACTCCTGAGAGGCTTGGGAGGGGGGTGTTAAAGTGATTTGACTTCAGGAAGGGGAATCCATTTGCTGCCACCCACTTCAGCAAGATATTTGTACAGCTGCTGCTGAGATTGGGTCTATTTTTTATTTAAATGTAGTGTTTTTGAAACCCTAAAGCACTCTAGAATTATGAGAAGTTATATATTTAGAAATTTGTTAGACCTAAAGAGCCAATTGATAGAGTGTACTGATCACAGACTCTGGAGCTAGACGACCTAGATTCAAATCTGGTGCTTAATACTTATTTGTCTCTTAATCTCCCTCAGCCTCAGTTTGCTCTTCTGTAAAATGAAGATTTTGGACTTTATTTGCACAGGAGAACCCTTGCTGTTTTTTGTTAACCTAAGATCATGAGCACATCATTTAACCTCTCTAATAGATGAAAGGTATCATAAATTGAAATGGAAATTTTGAATGATTGTTTCAGCAAACAAGAGGTTGTTTACTAGGTATTGTAATTACATTTTCAGATCCTTTTTTTGATTCTTGTTTTCTTTTGGGATTCAAAACCATTTTGAGAGAGAGAGAGAGAGAGAGAGAGAGAGAGAGAGAGAGAGAGGAAAGAGAGAATGAGAGAGAGAGAGAGAGAGAGAGAGAGAGAGAGAGAGGACTGAAATGAGCTACTTTAGAGCAGGAAATTGAGCTTTTAGCCCTTTCCTTTCTAGGTCAATTTAAGTAAATTTTACTTCTAAAACTCTAGAGATGAATATTTCAAGGAAGAGAAAATGTACCCACAATTATGTACAGTCTGGGAATATTCAGCAAGGATGGCAGTTGCTGGGCAAACTGGAGAAAATTCATATGACTGCTTTTTTTAAAAATGTGGTATTTATTATGATTTTTTTATTATTTGGCAATTCTGCAAACTCAAAGGATCATAGACCTTGAAGGGTACCTAGAAGAAAGGGCATAGAATATTAGCTCCCAAGCATTTTGATATATAGAATGTCATAGATATAGAGGCTCTTAAATTGTATTACATTACATGTTAGATCATGAAAGACACAGAAAATAGAATGTAATATGTTAGAGGTAGAAAAAAAATCTCAGATATCATATAATCCACCTCCTTTATGTTTAATATTCAAAAACAGAGCTGCATAGAATGTAAAATGCCCTGTTCAAGGTGTTCAGAATCCTAAAATACCCAGTATTTCCCTAGTTGAGCTCAAAGATATCTGATAACAGGTCAGACTAATTCACATGATGTCAGTCACTCAACAAGAATGTCTAGAAAAGTTCAGACTTGCTACATTCCTCCCTATTTCTTTCTCTCTCACTTTTCTTCCTTAACAGCTACTTCTAACCCTAAAACCATGAAAAAGTTGAGATTTTCATATAAGTTTCTTCAGCAAGAATTTGATCTCTAGGTTCATCATATCTAGTTTCTTTAAAAGCAATGATAAAAAATTAAATATTTTTTTTAAAAAATTCATATGAGCAGAACTAAGGCCTATGGCAGTTTCAATGACTTTCCAACTTTAGTTACAAGACTTGAAAAATAGCAAAAGTTGATTGCAAATTATTTTAAAAGGCTAAATAAATTACCTATGTGCCTATTTTTCAGTATCAATGTTTGAATTTGAGGCAGAATGTTTATTTTTGGTAGACATATAAGTATGATCTGTACCTTTGGGTTGTGGGATGAATGATAATTGCCTTACTTTATGTCCTGTCATTTCTTGCTTATCCTAATGCTCCCATTAATGGGCCTGCTTCCATCCTCTCCAGTTGACTCCCATCATGCATTTGACAGAATTATCTTCCTAAATCACAGGTCTAACTATACTGACCAGCAAACCTTCAACGACTTCTTGTTTTCTGTGTGATTAAGTTTAAACTTCTCACAACTTAAACCCTCTACAATCTGGCTTCATCTTTCCTTTATCTATAGTAATTCTCATTACTTACTCTTCATTCCAACCAAGAAGAACTATTTTTCCCTATGTTCAACACTCCATCCCCCACATCTGTAAATAACTCTGTCTGGAATGTGTTCCCTCATCAACCTTTTCAGAATCCTTGTCTTCAAGATTTAGTTTAGTTACTACCAAGTTGATGAAGTTCACTCTGATAAATATTCCCTCAATCCCCATTCTTCCTGCTCATTGCTTTCTCTTTCCTAAAATTAAACCTTGTATTTACTTATCTTATATAAAAGTCCAATAGAATATAATATTATGTTTATATATGAAGACTATAAGCTCTTCAGGAAGACTTCATTTCTGTGCTTGCATTCTCATTGGATAGCACAATGCCATAGCAAAAGCTTGGTGAATTGTTTTGTACAGTATGTATATGATAAATGTGCTGGGTAATTTTGTAGACATGCATATTAGGATAAAGGCAATTGTGGTAGTGTATTCTTGGGGTGTCTATAGTGGAAGAATGTGTTTTTGAGTTTGTGGTGTGGGTATTTAGGATGTAGGAATGGTAGGAAACATGCATGTTTTGCCATGTTGCTATTGAGACATATCTGTATTATGTTCTGTATTTATATATGTAACCTTTCTGTCTCTATCTTTTTCTCTCTCCTTGCCTCCCTCTCTCTCTCTCTCTCTCTCTCTCTCTCTCTCTCTCTGTATGTGTGTGTGTGTATAAGTGTGTGTATGTGTGTGAGGAGTGGATAAAGTCTAAAGCCTATTGTCTGAAATACTTTGTTCAGCTTGGTGAATCTGAATGGATGAGCAAACAAAGGTGTGTGCTCTCACAGTGAAATGGAGTATGAAATTACTCTAATGTAGCCACTATGTGAGAGATTGAACTAGATGACCTTTAAGGAACCAGCCAACTCTGAGATTCCAAGGTTCCCTGACAGCCCTCTAAATCTAGATCAAAAGAAAATAGACATTAGGCTAGAATATTTCCATAGCAAATTGGGAATCAGACACTATCAGTTCTGAGAATTTATAGAGTCCTTTAAATGAGAGAATCATAATTCTGATTGGCAAAAATCAATTGAGAAACCAATACAGGTCAAGTTCTAGCTCTCAGTATAATAAATAATAATAATAATAATAATAATGTTCATGATAATAGTAATAACAGATACTTTTTTACACTCACAAATCAATTATAATGCAAAATCCCCAAGGGCAGACATTAAAAATAGCACCCTGTTTTATGGATGATGAAGCTAGAGTACAAAGTAGAGTCTGACCAAATTAGTGTAATTAGCAGAAGAATTAACCTGCACTTGAATCTAGGTTTTTCCAACCCCATGTTCTTTGTACTAAAGGAAATAACAATGCAGCAAAGGCTCATTTGTTTGCAAAGTAATTTATGAACACATCTATTGATCCTCACACTAGCTCTGTTAGGCAGGTACTTTTATTATTCTAAGCTAGTACAGAACGATGTGGAATAATAGATAGAGTATTGGACTTACAAGATGAATTCAAATTGTGCCTTAAAGCACTAGTAATAGGACCCTGAGCAAGCATTGTAACCTCTCTGAGCCTCAGTTTTCTCAATGGTAAAATGGTGATGATTGCAGTATGTGCTCTCCAGGGTTGAGAATAAAATGAGATATTTGTAAAGCAATGTAAACTTTAAAGCAATATCTAAATCCTAGTTGCTACTATTACTGTTATATGAGGCAGCTAGGCCCCGCTGCACCCTTAATCCTCTATGATTTGTCAGAATATGAAGTGAATTGGCAAGGAGAAGGGAAAGGCAGGAGACCTGTGACTTTGGTCTTCATTTTTGAATTAGCAGATATGATTGAATATAGAAAAAAGAGAATGATCAAGAATTTTGCTGGTGGTTATTTAGACTGGCCCTACGATGATTTGTAGTATCATGGGGTATATTTCAGAGGTAGACTTTTTGTTCCAGGTAGAATATCTAACATGGTTCCTTCATTGACACTGGCAATAGGGCTCCATCCTTCATGGATTAGCCTTCAAAGACAAAGATTTCAGAAAGACATGAAACCTATCTTCAAGTATGTGAAGAACTATCACGTGGAAGAGGGATTAAATTTCTTTGCCCTAGAATGTCAATCTAACAGAAATGGGTGTAGAATTACCTAGAGGTTGATTTTGGCTAGAGAAAAGGGAAAAAATCCTACAAATTAGAGCTCTCCATAATTGAAATGGGTTACTTTAATGAAAGTCTCCAAGTAGAGTTCAAGATATTGTAGAGGAGATTCTATTGGCCACTCATTCCCTTCTCACTGAAATTTGGCGATTCCATAATTCTCTGTTTAGCTCCTGTGAGGAGTGCCCCTTTCTGT
Organism: Macrotis lagotis; assembly: GCF_037893015.1. Classification (NCBI taxonomy): domain Eukaryota; kingdom Metazoa; phylum Chordata; class Mammalia; order Peramelemorphia; family Peramelidae; genus Macrotis; species Macrotis lagotis. The sequence goes on from NC_133660.1 coordinate 216,033,826, forward strand.
AGCAACCTATTGAAGATGACTAGTCCTGTGTTGTGCCTAGGAAAGGGCATCTCTGGACAGTTTTAAGAGAGTCCATGGCCTTGGAACTTTTAATAATTACATTTCCATATAATTAGTTTTTTTAAACCTTCATATTTTCTAATACATTTAAAAATATCACTTAGATGGGGTTCTTAGGCTTCGCCAGAGCAGCAAAGGGATCTATGACATCAAAAAAGATGAAATACCCCTTCTCTAAATGAGGAACCCACTATTCTCTTATGTTTGTGGACTGCAGAATGAGCTGGGTCAGTTTGATGAGAATACGTGTTGTCCTGGGCTTCACTACCTTTCTGTGCAATACATTGATGGATTTCTCTTCCTCATATAAGGAAGAAGCAAGGAGAAGAGGCAGAAGAATTCAGAACCAGGAACAAAAATACAGGACCCAAACAATCAAGCTATGACAGGCTTAGGGGTAATAATTAGAAGGCATTTGAGTCTCTTGACAATATCTCTTGGTTTTGACCTTCATAACACTTTTTCACTTATATCTGGACATTGGAACCAATCTTTTGGGAGCTTCCTTTGTGGCATTATAGATGGGATTAGAACAGAATAAAGGACACTGGGGTTCCTATTTAATTGTAGGGCATACATCAGATTAAAAGGCAACTAGTGTGGAAATCTCCTCATAGAAGATAAACTTTTGCAGTGCTTTACCCTACTTCAGATCTTCCCTAAGACTACCTTCTTACTCTCTGGATTTGCTGACCTTTGTGAGGATCATGGTAGGTTGCTTCCACCTATTCTTTCTAATCGCATAGACTCATCATTAGTTACTACTACTCTGAAGAATAGATCTCTCTTTCCCCTAGATGTAGGACAAGGTCTAAGCAGATGAGGCTCTTGCCTTAGGCATGCAAAACTGAGGGAAGCAGAAAAATACATAAAATATACATCTGCTATTACAAACTCACCATAATATGAGGGTGGGGAAACAAGAGAACATCCATGTGTATTGCTGACTACAACACAAAATTAGCTATTTACAGCTCTACTTGCCAGGCATGTATTTGACAACTTGGTAATTGAATGTAGTCATAACACTTGTTTCAACCACTTCCGATGTGTGTGAGAACTTAAGTGTATATCTTTACCTTGAGGAAGATGATGATGATATAAGCTAGCATTTATATAGCTCTTTAAAGTTTACAAGGCACTTTTCTTATGCTATCTCATTTGAACTTCATAGTAATCCTATGAGATAGGTACTAATTATTATCTCTGTTTTACAGCTGAGGAAAGGCTAATGTTAAGAGATATGTACAGTCATACAGCTTGTCAGTATGAGATAGGATTTGAATTCAGGCCTTCTGACTTCAAGTTCAGAGCTAAATCTTCTGGGCTACCCAGATGGCTATGGTTCCTTACTTTAGCTATGTGCAAAACATAACATCTGGTTAGAGACAGGAAGAAATACATTTGATTCTTGCCTGTGAAACTTACAGTTTATATCACCTAATCTTTCTGGGTCTCAGTTTTCCTCACTTGGAAAAAGGGGGCTTAATAACACCCATATTGCCTATCTCACAAAGACATTTGTAAGACTCAAATGAGATACTATATGTATATAACATTTGGCAAACTTTAACTCACTAAATATGTGTTGCTCATAAAATGAGGGGTTATAGTAGATGACTTCAAGGGACTTTTTAGGCCCTAAATCTAAATTCTGTCTTTCATTCCCTCTCTCCATTCCTATGATATACAACGTTATAAATCCTGGATTTAGACTCATAGGATTTGGTTTCAAATGTTTCCTCTGCCATTTATTAAGTATGTGACTATGCAAACCTTTTCTGGACTTTAGTTTCCTCACCTGAGTAAAGAGAGGGTTCAAGAAGAGAGCCTCTGAGTCTCCTACCAATTTTCAAACTAGAATCCTATGATTTTTCTCCATTATTCACTATATATATGACTCTCCCTTGTGCTTTTCTAGGTTCATTTTGAGGTTTTTTGTTTTTCCCCCAATGACCTAGTTCAAATCACTTCCTTGAACATAACTGCATTGACTGTTTTATCTTTCTAAGACTATTTCAAGTTCAGTTTTGCTACATTAACAATGGATTCTTCCAGGCTTCTCGGCCCTCCCCTTGCCTCCCCTCCCCCTCCACAGCATACACACTATGTTCATCACCTTCATGCTCCATCTTTTCTGGGATAGCAGGTTGTTCCACCTTGTTTTGTTTTGTTTTGTCTTTCAGCTTCATCTTCTCTGTGTTCTGTTGCTTAATTTGTTTTTTGATTGCTTAATTAATACATGTATTACTGCACACACACACACAAACACACATGCACCGCACGTGTGTATGTGTGTGTGTGTGTGTGTGTAGATACCACACCACTGTCTCTCCATTCTTGATTTCAGTCTGATTGTCCCCTTTCTTTTCACACTGGGAGCCAGTCCTGATAATCTCTCTTACAGCACCTTCAAAAGTTCCTGGCTTCCCCAAACTCAGAGAGTACTAAAGGAATAAGATGGCACTCCCTCCGTCTGTTTCATAAAGGAACGCTTCCCAGTCAGTCCGGCTCTGATATTTCCTCCACATGACAGATAAAGAATTATGCATCCTTGTCACAGCCCATGTCAGAAGAACCTCCATTTGTTAAAATTACAACATAATGTGGTTCCCTCTCAAATGGTCCATTTACTAAACTGAGTTTTCTGCTTGTGTTAAATCCTGATGTATTGCACAATATGTCTCAACTCCCCATTGTGAAGAATGACTTTGCAATTACCCTCAGTCTTCCTTTCTGTGGATGACTTGGGCTACCAGCCAAAATGCCTGTTGAAGTTTAGTAGGTCCATTGCTTCCCCTATTCTTCATGTGCTTCCCATGTTCAATGAGCTAAGGAGTTAAGTTCCTTCCTGTCAGTGGCTATTCTACCAAAAATTTCTCAGTCCTCTCTCCATGCTGAACAAGATACATTCTATACTTTTTCTAAGATAGGGACTTGGGCATGCCAAATGAAGGAATAAAATTAGCCAAGTGACCCACTGGTGGGCATATTTTGCTGTTGGGATAAGTGCAGGAAAAGCACCCAAAGCATAATACTGGGATGACCACAACCCTGTCAAATTATAAAACTGGTAAAGCTGGTGCCCAATGTGTCCTTACTGAAAATCATATGCATTTAGAGCTGAAAGAAACCTTAGATATAATTTGATCGAATCTCTTCATTTATAGATAAGATCATGGAGTCTTGAAGAAGTTTAGTTGGGTCACTTAGTTCAACACCTTCATTTTACAAATGATAATCATAACCATAATGACATTTACATAACACTTTAAACTGAGACTCAGAGAGGTAAAGGGTCTTGCATTTGATCACACAGCATCTTAGTGGTAGAGGCAAGTAGAACAAACTAGGCTGAATATTTTTGCTCATCTTTGAACTTTCCCACAGACCACCATCCCAGGATGCTTATACTGAACTTAGGCTATCTTTTTCACCTTAATGCTTTTTGGAATGAAATGAAAGAAATTATCCATGTTGCAAAAACTCTGGGGAGAAATCCCTCGTTGGAGTTGGGCAACTTATTTCTACCAGTGGATTCATATGATACTATCTAATACAGATTCGGCTCCTTCTCACTTATGCCAACCAGTTATTGTCTTGCGATGTGTTTGAATGGAAGCTTTTGAAATTTAGAAGGGGCACAACTATCTACTTACTAGCTGTGTGGTATAAAATAATCAAGTAATTTCACACTTTTAATATCTTTAGTATTCCATATATAAAACATTTCTAGCCTTTAGTCTTTTCTGTGTAAATACATAGGATGTGTTTTCTAGAAGTTCCATCCTGGAGTAATAGAGGAAGCCCTAACCTAGGTATCAAGAGTTCTGAGATTTACTGAGATAATATTGATTAGGGATACATGTGAAACCCTCCTCTTAGATTCAAGAAATCTACTGTATAAACATTGAATAGGAAAGTCATGGCTAGCCAATGGAAAATGCCAGGGCATTTTTAGAGGACTATAGGTCAATGGTGTAATATGATAACCTAAAAAGATAATGTAATAATAGACTGCATTAAGAGAGCTGTTGTGTTCATTGTGAGGGATATAATAGTGTTGCTGTGTGCTCTCTTGGTCAGATTAAGTTTAGATTAGAGAATTTCTTTCTGGTCACCATATTTTAGGAAGGTCTTTGACAAATTAGTCCAAGGGAGAAGAGTAACAATGGTGATGTAATTGGAAATCATACCCCACACTTTGGGGACATTTAGCTTGGAAAAGACTTGAGAGATAATGAAAATTTTTGTTAGACTTTCAGATTTTTTTTCTCAGCTTTAGTTATCAGAGCTGATTTGTTTTATGTAAAACAACCTTATTTTGAAATAAGGCATTGTGTTCTATGTAAGGCCTAACCTGATTTGTTTTATGTAAGACATACTTCATATTCTTTAGAGTTCTCCAAAAGTAGAAAGGGATGCCTTAGGAATTGGCAAGATCCCAATCACTGAAGTTCTTCCACTAAAGTATGGATAATTTGAGATTGCTCTACTGGCACTCCCGGTGATGAGCTAGAATGAAATGATCTCAGTGCTTCTGTGATCCTCTCATTTTAATCCTGCCTCTGCTATTAAATCAGTGACCTTGGGCAGTTCACAAACATCTCAGAACCTCAGTTTCTTCACATTTAAAATAAAAATTATAACTGTTGCTCATACAGCACTTTAATAGAGTACTTTACATATACTATCCCATTTTGACCTCACTCCAGTTCTATGAAGTTAATCTGAGAGATTGATATGAAGTTGATATAAGATGTATTTATTTTAGAAATGAGGAAAATAAAGCTTAAGAGATTAAATGACTTACCTATATTCGTAAAGCTAATATCTGTCAAAGGTAGAATTTGAACCCTGATCTACTTGCATTCAAATCTATTGATCTATCAAATGAATCACATTTCCTCTCCAACTGTCTTGCCTAGCCCATGCAGTTGTGGGTTCAAACAAGACCATTATTATAATGGTCATACAAACTCCCAGTATTATTATCATAATCTTCATTAAGAGACATAGTAGCAAAGTCTGGAGATAGATAGATAGATAGATAGATAGATAGATAGATAGATAGATAGATAGATAGATATGAGCTATCCTCCTCTGATTAGAATCTGTACTATCTCAGATCATCTTTAAGGGAGAAAAACGCAATAGATTCAAGTTAGTTCATCGGTAAAATGTCTCAAGTTCTGCAATCTTGTGTCACAGGCACGTCTTCCTTAGATGAAAGGTCTTTACACTGGAGGATGGTACAGCAGTAAAGGTGAAGGTCTTGCCTGTAATAGCCTCCAATGAAGCGACATGGGGAATAAAGTGTTGAAATGTCAAGTGTAAGATGTTGTCATACTTGTTCTTTTTCCCATCAGGGGAGTTCTGAGAAAATGGAAAACACTTCACCTTCTTTCCTGACACATTCTAGGGATTTCCTCTGCTAGGGAACAATGGGGAAAGGAACTTCTGGAGTGAAGAAATGAGGGGTCTGGAGAAATAGTCCTTCAAAACCTCATGGAATCTTAAAGTTAAAAGAGGCAGGGGGAGAAAGAGTTAGATGACTATGGAATGTTCAAGCGGCAGTAGGCAGGAGAGCCCACAGTGACAGAGCTGTCTGGACAGTGGGGAAGACCTGAGACCCAGACCTGCCTCTGACACATGTGGGATGCTGGACAAGACGCATAACCTCTTGATGCCTCAAGCACCTTATTCATTTGCAGAACACATTTTGATCTGTGCTGCTAGAGGAAAGTTTTCACCAGAAATATCCTATTCCAATAAAATCACATTTCCATTCAAAAACCAAAACAAAACATTGAAATTCAGAACTTAGAGGGGTCTTAGAACAATGAACATAAAATTTTTGAGCTGGAAGGGACTTTGGATGGTGCAGTGGATAGAACACTGGCCTTGGAGTCAAGAGGACAGGAGTTCAAATGCAGCCTTAGATACTTACTAGCTTAGATACTTACTAGCTGTGTGACCCCAAACCTAGAGAAGGACAATCACTTACTCAAGGTCATGTTAAGAGTCTGCCAATTCTTTCATCTACTAAAGGCTCAGACTCAGAGGGAAATCACTGACAATCTCCATGACTCTGAAGTCCCAGCTAATATCCACACAACTGAAAGAAATATCTTAATGGACACCACATCATACAATATTAATCTCAACTTGTATTTCCTCAGCAGGGATTTAAAGGAAGAGTTCTTAAAGATCATCCAACTCCACCCTTCATTTTGATTGAGGCCATGTGAAGTACAGTAATTCACCCAGAATCAAGCTCAAACTCTTATTCTTGGATCCCATATCTTCAATCCTTCCACTGCCCTACACAAGAGTGGCAGATCAGAAAGCAGTAATTAAACTCTTTGTAGTTTAGATTCTAATGGGAGAGTGAAAATGTAAACAAAATGGAAAACACAAAGTACAAGGTTCTAATCTGGTGCCAGATTCTTCTAGTATTCGATACTGGATCAAGTTATTGGATCCTGAATATAATTATTAATACCTTCTCCTTTCAGCGTGCTTTCTGTCTAATACATGTATATTGTTTCCTTTTATAATTAAAGAGGACTATGACATAAAATGAATGATGGCATGATATGCACATTTTGTTGATTATAGGGAGGGGAATGTCTAAAAGACAGAGATGATAGAGAGATAATATAAATGATTAATGTATAATGAACCCTTGCTCAAACATGTATATCCACACACACTTTTTATGCCCATACATAATTGCATCTATTGCATGTTTTGGTCATGTGTGTTCATATACATGCCTATGCATACTTACAATTATATGTATCACATATTATGGTTGATCTGATATGTGTATATGTCAGTTGGTTGGTTCTAATCCTTCATTATGTTAGAGATAAGTTACAGTGTGTCCAACTGTGTCTAATCAGACCAATACAATCCCAGAATGCTCTACCATAGGTTGGGGACAAATAATCCATGTTAACACCTGGAGTTACCCTAAACTTACATATCTCAAGTTTCCTTTGAGCTGCTTCCATTCTTCCTTGTTCAAATTACATAGCAGCCTTTCTGATGAGGGAACACCATGCTGGACAGTCCTATGCTAATGTCTAACATGCTGCACAATCAATTCCAAAGTTCTTGAGACCTTCAGAGTGTTGTATCACAATCCCTTGTGTGGCAAGGGCAAGATTTGATTCCATGTCTTTCCAGTTCTCAAGCCAAATTCCTTTTCATTTTGTCATCTGCCTCTCCGAATTGAACCCTAGAGATTTCATTCCAAGTCTCATATTTTATAGACGAGGAAACCAAAGCCTCCCCCCCCAAAATAAAATTAATCACCCAAGGTCATATAGTAGGTTGATAGCAGAATCAGGTTCGCAATAATTAAAAAGGACTTTTTCTTGTTGATTTGAATTCTTTGAGATTGTCTGATTTGACCAGTGGCTTTGCTGTTATTTCTCATGCTTGCTGTCATTCTTGTACATAACATCCATTTCTCTGAAGTTTGTTGCAGTGGGGACATTGTTAGAGGAGATAAGGAATCTTGGGGCTCAGTCATGTGAATGGGTCAGATTGCACCAGCAGCAACTAACAGAAAGATTCTTACTCATCTCTAGGGCAAGCTAGTCTGGGCCACTGTACTCTTCCCAGAGGAGAGGGCAATAGCAGGGCACAGCCTGGAGCTTAGAGTTCTGGGCATCTGGTATGCTGAAGGAGGGTTTAGGGAAGAAGAGACTGTAGAGAATGATTAATCAGGAAAAATTAAAAATGAATAAATAAGGTATAACCTGATTAATGTGAATAAATAAAGGGATAACCTGGTTAATATGACTGAATGGGCAAACTTAAACGAACTCATATGTTAAAAGGGTAACTGGGGCAGGGGTGGAAAGGGAAGGAGTTGTTATCTAGATTTTACAAAAAAAGCAATCATCAGGTTAATTTATCCTCAAATCTCATAAATTTCATTCATCAGATTTTTCCCCTGCTTAGCTACTACTTACATATACTTGTTGTCCTCAAGTCCTTCAGTCTGGCATTCAAGGGTCTTTACCATCTGGTTTCTATGAAACCTTTCTTCTCTACTGAAGCTTTCCCCTCCAGCCTGATCACTTCCTTTCTTTATGCTTATCCCCCATATATATGATCCATTTCCATGTCAACATGAACTTTCTCAAATACTACTTAATCATTCAATGCCAAATTCAATTGCTGCCTCTTCTAGGAAGAATAGAACACTACTCTTGTCCAACACTGTATGCTCCCTCTGAATTCCTGCAGACCCAATATTCTGTACCAAAAGGGGACCAAAAGGGCATCATTATGTTAAAGTTATAGCATGTCCAACTGGGACTGCTCAGAACAATCAAACATAGATATACACATATATACATGCATATAATGTATATATATACATATATATGTATATATACATATATATACATATATATATGTATATATACATATATATACATTTGGATATATACCAGAAGTGTCAAATTCAAATAGAGACAGACCCCTTTGGGCTTCAAATTGACTTAGAAAATCACAAAGTAGCATTATATATTTTGCATTTTTAATTTATTTAACACTTCCAAATTATATTCTCATCTAGTTTAGGCCATACTGGACCTTGAATTGGACACTTCTGGTCTATACAACTCAGATAGTGAATAGAGCACTGGAAATGGAGTCAGAAGACAATTCTTGGTTATGAAAAATTATTATAACTATGGGTAAATCATGGGACTATTTCTCTTCTTCAATGCCTTGCACACATTGATGATGATGATGATGATGATTGTGATGTTGTTCCTTCATTCTCAAAGTAGACTATGTCCTCAGGGAGGTGAGGTCATGACATGCACATAAACTGAATTTGAATGAAGGGTTTCTATGCTATCACCAACCTCATTTTCCCCTCCAGAGTCATCTGGGTCCAGTGGCCAGATATGAATCAGGATGACTGAAGATGGCCCTTGATGTCAGGCAATCAGGGTTAAGTGACTTGCCCAAGGTCACACAGCTAGTAAGTGACTGAGGTCAGTTTGAACTCAGGGCCTACTGACTTCAGTGCAGTCACTCTACCCACTGCAGCATTGAGCTGCCTCACAATATACCCTTGCACACAAAAGATACTTAACAAATGACTTTTTTATCTTATTGACCAAAATCTCTCTAAGTTTTAGTTTCATCTATAAAATTTATATTTGAATTTTACTACTTACCTTATAGGATTCTTGTTAGGAACAGTCTTCGTAAGTTGTGAAATGCTATAGAAATGCAAATTCTTATTAATTTAGCACTAAATTATATTGTTTTTTGTTGCTCTTCATTGGCTTGTGTGTACACAAGGCTTAGCTTTTTGACCTCTCCTACATCTTCCTTGAGGGAAGAACTGAATAAAGCAAACCAGATGTTGTCTCACAAGATGGAGTACAGACACTATTCCACTTCTAGTCCTGGATATGATACCTTGATTAATGAAGTCCTATGATAAATTAGTTTTCTTTTTTTACTTTTGTATCATACTTTTAAGTCATATTCAGCCCATAGTCCACAAAGTGCCAAGATCTTTTTTTTTACCAGTTGAACTGATATCAAACCATGTTTCCAGCTTATATTTTAACTTGATTTTTTTCCATGCTCAACATAAGATTTCTCATATGACCTTGAGAATTTCACAAATCTGAGTTAGGTAGCCTAATAAAATCTTCAAATCCTGTCTTGGTCATCCAGTATGTTTCTTTTCTCTTCCAGATTTGTACCATCTTCTAATGTAATAAAGCTGATATCTTTGTCTTTATCTCTCAAAATCATTAATAAAGCATATTTACATACATAATTTGCATATATGCATGAATATATACAAAGAAAGAAAGAAAGAGAAAAGAGAAATAAGGAAACAAAGATATCTATACTCCTTTGAATTATGGGTATCCCTGGGGAGTTTCATGTAATGGGTTATACTATAAATTTCTGCATGTTTTAAGGTACAAAAGACTAGAGAAGTGATGATGTTGTTTTATAAAATCAGTTTCTTGGTGACTTTATTTGTACCCTTAGCACTGTCAAATGAAGTAATGTATTCCAAGTACTTGAATATGGTTATGGTCTGCAATTATTACCTTAGGTCTATGCTTTATAATACTTGGGAAAGCTTCTGTGGAAGTACAACACATTTGACAGCAAGTTCCTGTTGGCTTTAAAACACACGTTTTCTACAATTATCTGTTAATTGACTGTTATGAGCAATATTATCCATCATACTGTCCATACTTACTATCTAATATGAAAGTGAGAGAGAAAAAAAGTGGAAAGAGAAGGGGAAAAGAAAGGAAAGTAAGGGAGAAAGAATGAATTGAAGGGAGAAAGGTGAGAAGGGAGAGGGAAAAGGAAAAAGAATGGGGAGGGAAGAGAATGAAGAGAAAAATGGGGAGAGAAAGAAGAGAGGAGGCTACCATATGCTACAGGATTGGAATTTATTAAAAGGCAGTCAGTAGACCAGCAAATAGTGAATGGTTTATTTTGTTGTTGCTTTTAAAGGAAGAGAATGAGGAGAAAAATGGGGAGAGGAAGAAGAAGAGAGGAGGCTACCATATGCTACTGGATTGGAATTTATTAAAAGGCAGTCAGTAGACCAGCAAATAGTGAATGGTTTATTTTGTTGTTGCTTTTAAGGTTTAGGATAATAGCAGCAGATATGATTGCCACATGAAGAGGGGTCACACTCTTTTCTTCATTTATTGCTATTTAGTAACTAAATTATTTGCAAACCTTAGTGAAAGGCTAAATAATTGTGAAGTCCAAGCATCCCCAACTTAAATTACTTTGGCCTGCTTCATAGCTGCTGAAATATTGATCAGAAAACTTGAGTGGATATTTCTTATCTCTGTGATAAAAAAAAATAAGACAAAATAAAATAACCCCTCTCTCTTATATTTTAAGATTTTGCACAGAGCTACAATCTCTTTCCAACCCATTTTCTCTCCTTTTTTTATTCACTCTATTTTCTAATCATTATAACTCCCCAAACCCTCTGTATGTTTTTATATTATGTTCATCATGCCTAGAACATATTCTTTCTCATTGTTGCCAAAGTCCTCTTCTTTCAAGAATAAGCTTGTATCACCTCCTTCCAAGGCGTCTTTCCTGATTCACTCTTTGTTTATATCTCTCCTTTAACCTTATTACAATCTACCTTGTTTCACACTAATCTGTGTACCCACCTCAGCAGATTTTAGATTCCTTGATGGTTCCTTTGCCATTTGTTTTATTTGTATCACTGTTGCCAAGCATAATATAATGCAAACAGTAAGCCCTTAATAAATGTGTCATAAATGAGTTTGAATGAATTAATAGTCAACATTTTTATATCAAACTTGGTCCATAGACTTCGATTAAGTGTTTTGCTGAATCCGGGTCTTAATATGTTCTAACCTCATTTTCCTCCAGGCCCAATGGAAAATAATGTTCTGCTTGCAATTTAATTTTGTCTGTGACATTTTTTATCTTTGTGCCCAATTACCTAGCACAGTACTTTTCATATGTTGTTTATTAAGTGTTTATTGAATTCTGTCTCATACTGATTATGTGACCTTCTAGAACCACTGAATCACAAGATTTTCAAAGAAAAGTTATCTTAGGAGTCTTTTAATTCAATGCGTGAAATTCCTACAATAGCCTATCCATTAAATAGTCATCTAGCTTCTGCTGGAAGAGTTCTAATTGAGTTTATAATTTGTAATGTTGTTGTCTACTCATATCCAATCTGTCCCTCTCCATTGCCTTCTGATAGATCTCCCTTTCTATTTCTTCACATGCTTTCATGATTTATAATCATATAACAATAAAATAGAATATTGGTTTTACAAAGATGGACTCTTTAGGGGAGGGGGAGAAGTTTGATAAGCAAACACTCATTAAGCACTTATGTCTAATAAGGCAATGTGATAAGTACTGGAAATACAAATGCAATCAAAAAGACTGTCCTGACCCAGAAGTTTACATTCTAAAGGGGGGGAGGGGTGGTGGTGACAATACATAAAAAGGAGGCAAAAACTGACAGGCAGAGACATGGTTTTCAGTTCCAGAGGATAGACAGCAAAATTAGGAAGAAAATGAAGCCTGGCTGACCTGGATCTATTCCTCCAAAAAGGAAATCATACATGGGAAAAGAGGGCTGATATGGCAGAGTGATTTTCTAGGTGAGAAGATCTCAAAGTTTCAGCATATTAAAGGATCTTTGGATATCTCAAAGGGAGACCAGCCCATTCTCCTTTTTAATTTTACATCTAATTTCTCAATTTATATACTCCAATCCAAGCTACACATTCTGATAGCTGTATACTATATATAGATTCACCTTAGTTGGTCTAACAACAAATCACAATATCAACAACAGACATTCTTCGTCCACTTCTTTTGTTTCCTTTTTTTCTCTTTTTAGATGATTAAGCCAAAGTCATTCCTGGGCTTAAAGCAAAGAACACAATATAATATAATCTACAAATGGAAGCATCTGGAGGATTTCACCATATATAGGCAATTCCTCCTCATTTTAGACTGACAGTCTTTCACTGCCATCACAGTAGCAAACACATTTGGGGAATATATGTCCCCTTGATTTATGCCTTGGCCAATATTTATGATCAAAGGATGATTGAAGCAAGGTTATCAGTGTTATATTTTTCAAAGAATATTGAATAATTTTAATGTGTTGTATGGGAGACTTTCAAAAAGAACTCTGAAAATGACTTTGGTTCAACTAAATTAAGTGTTAGTTGAAAAAAATCAACTAACAAAAATAACAATGGAATTTTATATTGACTATATCTTTCAAGCCAACTCTGTGAGGGTAAGGATAAAATTTACTGTGGAATGCTGTATGATTTTCATAAAAATTTTATATAGCTGGAGGAGGTATTCAGGTCAGTAAAAATTGACATTCACTCATTCACCATTTTTCAGCATTTATAAGACCCAAGTTTTTTTTTCTATGTACTTGATATCTTCCCTTTCTTCAGGAACCTCGTGAATCAATCCCTCAATTTCATCATAAATGTGTCTCCTTGAGCACAGAGCTCCTCTCTATGCTTGGAGTAATCCAGATGTTTTCTTCATTTTGGTTTTCTGTAGAGCCATTTCTATTTCCTTTATAAGAACATCTGGACCTGTGATGTTAGAGTCCAAATTCCTTAATAAAAAAAAATAGTAGTTATGAAAATATTTTCATCTGTTAATGTCTTTGGATGACTTTGGTTGGGTGCCTTAACATTCTTTCTTTAAACCTCTTTTACCCACTATGGCTTTTCTCACTTTTATGAGCTGATGCTACTCATAATCTTTTTTTTTTTTCATCTTCTTTTGTAAGATATCAACAATCTGTTTGTATTTTAAATTGGTATTGCCTTTGGTCTCCATATGTCTCTGCTTGGTAAGTAAAGTATTTGCTGACTACAAATCATTTTAAGCTCTTTAATCTCCTTGAGCAGCTAGGTGACTGAGAGTGCGGAGTCTGGAGTCAAGAAGACATCTTTCTGAGTTTAAGTCCAACCTCAGACACTTATTAGCTTTGTGACTGTGAGCAAGTCACTTAAGCCCATTTCCCTCAGTTTACTCTGTAAAATGAGGAGGAGAAGGAAATAGCAAATCACTCCAGTATCTTTGCTGAGAAAATTCCAAATGGGGTCACAAAGAGTTGGACATGATTGAAACTTAACAACAAATCTCCTTAATGGAGTTAAATAATTTGTGTCAGTTAAACTTCTGTATAAAATTATTATATTCTCTGCCTATGCCATTTCTTATCAATTCCTCTTTTTAAGTCAGCAATTATTTGCTCAAGTAGATCAAGATGAACTTTTAAAAGTATACAATATTTTGAAATTTTTGTTCTTTTAACTTTGAATTAATTCTAGCCATTGAACTAAGTTGAAATGACTATGTGACTAAAGAATAACTCCCACATTAGTAAGAAGCTGTTTGCAATGGTCTTTTGACTTGGTTTCCAAATCCTCAATCTATTTGCCTCCCTTACTCCCCGCCCCCCACCGACTGTAGATGATGCCTGTGGCTTTGGAAACTTCCTTCACCTCTTTAATATTTTACAACCATTCTGGACATCTTCCTCTCCAGGTTTTGCTATTCTTGTTGCTGTTGTTTATATACTTTGCTGCAGAAGTCTATTCTTTGTCTAAGACTTGATAACAAGGAAGGCAAAGGGTATTTTGTATTCATAGTGTCTTTAGATGACTCCCTTGTTCAGACCTCACAAACACCTCACTGATAGGGTGAATGGAATTCTAAAGTGCAATAAAATCTTTAGTGGATTTGTCAGTCGGGTAGATGCGAACTTCAACATGATCTCTACCAAAAACTTTTCTGTGGAAAGGTTTGGTGAAGTTTTTTCATTTGTTTGTTTTATGAAATGTGCCACTCCTAGGAAGGAGAACTAGAAACCTGTTGAAGGCTATTCAGAGCTAAAGTTCAGGACAAACTAGAGGAAACCACATCTACATTGGACAAATCATTAGGCAAGTAGGAGAATGTTGTTATTTTCTGGTTTTTTCCATCTCATGCTAAGAGCTAAGTTGTAATGGAGGGAGGATGAGGAAGGAAATGGTATCCTTTTAAAGTTTCACACTTAGGTCAAGCCTAACTTTCTCTTTCTGAATTGTTTTTTTTTTTGAATAACCTAAGTTCACAAAACCAAGTAGCATGTTGGGGTTCAAAGGCAAGGCCCCTGATTTTGAATCTAGTGCTTTTTTTAACCTCTCAATACTGCACAAGAACTACTATGTAAATTTCACAGATATAAAGATTTTTTAAAAATTGTTTAAATTATGACTAAAACATGATTAAAATTTAATACATTTTTTTATTAAAACACCATTAAAAAGTTCTCCTGCTCAACACTTACAAAAACCTTTAAAACGTTTCAAATATACTGGCATATATGTCATTCGTCATTCTAAATAGAATGTTGTAATTAGGTCAAAGGAGAAGATCTGAGTCGGGGATTCTTAACTTTTCATGAACATCTCAGACTCTTTTGGAAAAGCCCCTAGATCCCATCTCACAATGTTTTTAAATGCATAAAAAAATAGCATTGCAAAGGAAACCAATGATAGTGAAATAAAGACTTTTTTTAACCATCCAAGGTCACAGATAGTCTGAAAATTTATTTTTAATTTCTTTAGAGGTCAGAGGGTCCCAAGTTAAGAGCTCTTCTCATAAGTACTATAAAACGGTTCTATCAAAGTAAAATAGAAAAAAAAATCCAGCCTTGCAGACTACATATTGACTCAGACTACCACAAATTAACACTATCTATGCTGTATTATATATTTTCTTATTTTGTCAAATATTTCCCAATTATATTTTTTTTATGTGAGCCTTCCTTAAATTTGATAGTTTTGTGGTATTAGAAATAGGAGGGAGAGATTCCTTTCCATTAGGGGACATCAGAAGAGGGTTCATGGAGGAAACTGCTTTTATATAAATGGTTGAATTGGAAGAAACTGCCTTCCAGGTGTAAAGTAGGACCTGCCAAAATTCATGGCGAAGGAAAGAACAGGACAAGATGGGAAAGTATACATATATAAAGTATATGTATATATAGCAATAGACAAGTCAAAAATGAAACCCACTTTAGACCTTTTCTTCTGCTTTTGAAGAAAGTTCCATTCTCTTGAGACAAGATACATATACCTATGAAAAGTGAAATATGATACCACTGAATCTATAATTAATTGTGAGTTAGAAACATAGGACTAATCCTTATATAGAGATATGACTATATCACCTAACCTCTGCTACAAAATTGAAGCAGCAACGTCTTGTTTCCTGAATCAAATTTACTGTCTTAGTGAGGCAAAATTGGATTAGGTGAAAGAGTATAGGACTTGTGAACTTCAGAACAGTCTATAAAGATTTGCATAAACTGGTGCTAAGTGAAGGGAGAAGAACCAGAAGAACATTGAATATTACAATAATAACAGCATGAAGTGATGATCAATTATTATGGACTTGCTCTTCTCAACAGTACAATAATCAAAAACATTTCTAAAGGACTTGTGATGGAAAATACCATCCACATCCAGAGAAGGATCTATGGCATCTGGATGCAGACAAAGCTTACTATTTTCAATTTTTTTTAATTTGTTTTATGTTTTATGTTTTTTTTCCCCTTTCATGTTTTTTTTCCTTTTTGTTCTTATTCTTCCTTCACAACATGATTAATATGGAAATTTATTTAACAAAGGAATACATGTATAACCTATATTAGATTGCTTTTTGTCAAGAGAAGAGGGAGTGAAAAGAAAGTAGAACTCACAACTTTTATAAAACATAATTGCTGAAAACTATCTTTACATGTAGTTGGAAAAATAAATAAATAATTTCATTAAAATGAAACGAACAAAACAAAGACAAAAACGAGTATAGAGCATAGAATCTATAAACTTTGAAAAGGCATTTTGCTATTTCAGGACCTCCATTCCCTAATCTATAATATGTGCTTAGTAATATTTGTACTACCAACTCGTGTGGTCTACATGATGACTTAGAAAAGCACATATTGACATTATCTACTTTTTATTATATTTTTATTTATTTTACTTAACATTTCTCAATTACATTTTAATCTGACTCAGTTTATACTCAAAAATATTACAGGCCACCTACAGATAGGCAACATGTTGGATAGCTCTGCCTTAAGGCACTTTAGAAATGTGTTGCTATTGTTAGTGATGATAACTCAAAATTCATAGCTCTTCCCAGTCTTACATTGTCTTGCTTTTCCAGTCATATCTCATACTACTACCATCTATGTATAGTCTTCCTACAGTCAAAATGGACTACTCACCACTCCCTGTACACACACCATACTTTCTGGTCTCTGTCTCTGCATGTCCCTATTGCCCATAATATCCTCCCTCTGCCCAACACAAATGTGACCTCTTCTTAGAAATCTCTCCTGAATTTTTCTAATTGCTAATGACCTTCCACCCCAGATCCCTCATAACACTTCTCCAATGAAACTTTTAAAAATTATTTTCTAACAAATCCTTGGCTTCATCATTGTGGATTTTCCTTTCACCAGTGAACTCAGAACCTTCTACCTAGTTCTCATTCATCTTCAGATAATCCTTTGTAGAAGATCTCCCCAAACAACTGAGGATATGAACTTGTTCTTTTAGAATCATAAGTTGCCACTTCAGTGATCAGGTTGAACACTTTGCCTTTTTTCTTCCTCCAAAAATAACCCCATTTTGTAAAACTCAAAACCTTCAATAAGAAATTTGATCCTACTTCTTAAAAATCATTTATTACAGCATTTCTGCTTCTTCATATACCCCTTTCCCCCATCTTTCCATTGCTCTGCAAGTCATCTGTGATTAAGATTTTTGTGAGATCATGCTAATTTGTAGTTCTTAACTATGAGGTATCACTAGAACCATATCACTGAGATAGCATTTGCAGAATGAGCAATTAAAGATTGTAATAAGCACTATGCAGTTTCCCACATCAATTTAGCTAGATCCTTTCCTCCTATTCAATTTTAGTTTATTACTATTTTTAATACATTTCCAAAAGTGCCCATAACAGTGGACTAACTTGACAGGTTTTCCTTTCATTCCAAGGTCATATTAAAGCATTCCTACTTATATGGTGGCTATAATGAATGCAGAGCATTTGTATGTATTCTGTCTCATTTGCTTCTCACAATAACTTCATGAGGAAATTCCTAGTGTCATCACTGTTTTATAGTTGAGGAAGCAGAAGTTGAGAGGGGTTACCTCATTTGCCCAAATGCACTGCACCACCCAGTGCCTCATATGTGCTATTCATTTTTCATACTATTTTTCCCCTAATATAAATAGCATTAGACTGACCCTGATACACTTAATTATTCTGCAGGGTAGCATATAAGAAAAAGCTGAGGGGAGGCTAGGTGGCGTAGTGGATAAAGCACCGGCCCTGGAGTCAGGAGTACCTGGGTTCAAATCCGGTCTCAGACACTTAATAATTACCTAGCTGTGTGGCCTTGGGCAAGCCACTTAACCCCCTTTGCCTTGCAAAAACCTAAACCCCCCCCAAAAAAAAGAAAAAGCTGAATTCAGTCAAAGAAAATGGGTTCTTAGGCAAATATCTCAAATGCAGTACTCTCTTTCCTCAAAGAACTCACATTTGGGGCGGCTAGGTGGCATAGTGGATAAAGCATCAGCCCTGGAGTCAGGAGTCCTGAGTTCAAATTTGACCTCAGACACTTAATAATTACCTAGCTGTGTGGTCTTGGGCAAGCCACTTAACCCCATTGCCTTGCAAAAATCTAAAAAGAAAAAAAAAGAGCTTACATTCTATTGATCACTTAGAGAAGATAAACAGACTTTTCCTTAACCATCTTTTCCTTTGTTCTAACTATTAATTGGTTGTTTGATTTTCGGTTGAAAAAGAATTTTATTGCCTCTTTCCCCTTCTTATATCCTTCCTACTTGCACTATGACTCCACTGGAAGAAGAGAACAGAACTTCTGTTGGCTTCCTGCAAAATGAGTAGGGTCTACTTTACACGAGTGAGGAACCTTTTTTCCCTGGCCATTTGGATATTTGTAGCATCATTTGCTGACTATATTCAGTCAAACATTTCATTAATTCACCCCTAAAATGTTGCTGGATTTATTGAATTTCTAAACCTACCTGTGATTGCTATGGCAATGCCGACCTCAGACCTTCTATGACCCAAAGATTAGAGGATTCCCTGACCCAGTACTAGATGAAGTTGAGATCCCTTCCAGAGCTAAAATTCCATGGTTACTATTCTAAGGTCCTTTGGAATGGTGACATTCTGTGTTCTCGGGTTCTTTATTGTCTATGTTTTGATATTCCTTCCAGTGCTAACATTTATATTCTAAGTTCTAAGATAACTCCCAAACATGACATTCTATACTTTGTTGTTTTCCTAAGGACCCTTTTAAGCTAACTAGTGGATGAGATCCCTTCTTGTCCTGACATCCTATATGTGTTCCTTTGTTATTAAGTCCTTGGTAGCCCTTGCATTCTAGGACTTTATAAGTTTAAGAACTGAGGATGAGCATGGGGTGGATTGAACTTGTTACCACTTGCTCTGTATTCATAGGGTACTGATTCCCAAGAGCGGTTATATTCATAGAGCCAAGGAGACTCGGATAGGGAGGTAGCAGTGTATAAAAAGAAATCAATTTGTCATCTCAGGAGCAGCAGAATGAAAAGATAGATTGCATTTTTGCAACAACAAAATGCACTTTATCTGGCTTTTAAAACCAATTTTTAGCCAGCAAAAAAAGTGGCCCCAAAGGATTACAGTGGTTGTTCAAGGGAGGATACGTTTGTATATTAGGTCACAAAGACACTTTCTCTGTCCAGTTGGAGCATAGGGATAATCAGTTATTAAACTGATATGGGGCACTCAATATTCATATATATATATATATGTGTGTGTGTGTGTGTGTGTGTGTGTGTGTGTAAGGGATATGTGTATAAATCAACTTAATATATACCAAATAACAACTGATTTATATATATGCTTTTCTATAATTTAGTTGAAGCAGTATTTATATAAATATGCAATATGATATTAATATTATTATTTAGAAATATATAAATATATGGATATTATGGTAATATGTTCTTAATTAACAATATTATCGATGTGTTATATATATATATATATATATATATATACCCAATAGCCCTTCAGTGAAAATCATGATAATTTTTCTTGAAAACATTTTTGTAAGATAGAATTCTTTTTCTATTTTCACCATTGTCAAGCCCTATCAAACTTTTTTCTAATGTTCATAACCAGTTTTTTATTGTGAGCTGTCTTGGGGTGGGGCAGAGGGAAATTAGCTTTTTTCCTTTGAGGGTTTGGGGAGGAAGGGAATATTTGGTTTGTGAAGTAGGAGAATGAATTTTGAACCTATCATTTGTTTGATAGTCTTTCAGAGAAAGGAAACCTCTCTATTTATCTTGTGGTCTGCGGGACATTGAATGAATCCCACAGTAAAATAGTTTGGCTCCTATTTCTCAGAGACACATGAGGCAAGCTATCCCAAAGCAGCCTCTGTTGATTTGTGAGTTAAGTAGTTACATGCACAAAAACATTTCTGTTTTTCCCTTCGAACAAACCCAAACTTGTTTTCCATCACCCAAGTACAATCTGATCTCCAGGAGTTGGTTAGCAGTAAAAAACATCTTCAGATGGCAGAAGACAGTTTGGTGAAGGCGAAGCAGGGCCCAAACAGAAAGCATATAATGTAATCTTAGCTCTTCCCCCTAACTACATGTGCCCTTCTAAGCCTCAATTGACTCACCTGTAAAAGGAAAAGGTTGTATTGGAGAGCTTCTAAATTTCCCTTCACCTTTGACATTTGGTGACTTTTTCAGACAATGAAATAGGCTTTCTGTAGGAATAAGTTGTATTCAGGCAGGGACTGAATTCATGACTTAAATAGTGGACTCAACTTGGTGACCACTTGGGTCCCTTCTCTCTCTATAATCTGTGCATTTGGAGACATATCCATGTAATGCTTCTATTGAAAATGGTCTAAACTCTGTATTTTTTTTTATTTTTTTAAATATCAATGAATGGAAATGTGCTGAATTTAAAATTAATTAGTTGTAGAACTAGCAGGCCAGTTAATGACAGTATCACATTTCACAATTCGCTAACAATTATATTGAACTTTTAAGATTTGTAAAACATCAACAAATTATGTTATTTGCTCCCTACCACAAATATGTGAAGTAGATAGAATTATTATCACTATATACAGATGAACAAACTGAGGATGAAAGACATTACATAATTGGTCCAGGGTCACATAGAAAGAGTCTGAGGAAGAATTTGCACTCGGATCTCTTGGACTCAAAGTTCAGTCCTCTTTCCACTATTCCAACCAGCCCATTAAGGCATAGCAAGCACTTTCCTCATAATTACCCTATTTAGTCAGAAGTACATTATTTCACTTTATAGAGGAGTTAGCTAAGAGTTAGAAAGATTAAATAATTCTTCAATGATCACACTGCTAGCTAATAGAATAAATGAGGTCCCTTCTACAAAACCTAAATGATACTTCCCTTACCTCTGAAAAAAAGTGACATTTTTCTTTCTTAATTAATTTACACCAAAAATCTCATTCTATAAAATTGCCCCATCATATCCATAGTTTGACATCATTTGACAATGAGGACAACAGGTGGCATTTGAACCACAGATTTCCTGCCTATAACTATGACTTCTCTTTCCATCACACTTCTCTGCCTCTCAGTTACAAGGGTACCCGGATTACCTAATCCACGATTTACATGAAGCATAAATACCACCTCTTTAATCTGTGACAGTTTAGCCATCCCATGACCATCAGTCCACTACCCACTAAGACAATTTATTACATTCTTGATTAGCTATATTTAAGAATTCCTCCTTACATTGAGTTCACTTATACTGACCCTAGTTTCATCATCTATGTCCTTGTATTTCTGCAGAAATGGAGTTCCCATGATATGTGTATCTGGGGGTTCTGGTTGACATATTCAGGTGACTTATGGAACTCTTAATGCATTATTAAGAAAAGATACTAAACAAAAATAAAATCGATCTTCTCTTGAGATACTCACTATGGGCTAATTTGAATTTAAATATGTAGAGGAAAATGGTTTTCTGATCCTTTCTTCTGGAAAGGATTAGGTAGTATTTGATTACAGACTGAATCATGCATATTCATACTTGGGCTTTTATCTTGCCAATTTGTTTAATTTGCTACTCCCTAACTTTAAAAAAACAAAACAAAACATAAGCCTTGTAAAAGACTTATGAAGGAAACCAAACCAGTTCAGATATTCTCATAAGAATAAACCAAAAGAAATTCTCTCCAGGCAGAGGGTTCAGGGAATAGAATAATTTACAGTTTCCCATAGAGGGATTATTAAGAAAAGAACAACACTTTTGCACTTGCCTTAGTCCAGGAAATAGTTCTAATGAATAGATTTCCGATGATTTTAACAATGGAATGATGGCTAAAAGAGATCTTAAACTATTAAACAGAATTTCAGGTCAGGAAGAGAACTTAGAACTTAAAACACAGAACACTAAAGCTGAAAGGGACCTAATTGTTAATGACTGTTGTATGTAGGAATACTGTGAATCTTCATCACCGGGTGCCCTTGAGCACCAAAATGTTGTTTTACTAAGTGCCATGGAAGTGGGAGTGGATTAGGTACTGCAGAGGATATTTAAGTACTTGTATTCTGGTGAATAAACAGAGTACTTGAGGATCTTGGAGAACTTGTCATCCTTGTCATCCTTGTCTTCCTTGTCTCCTGCCCCTCCAACACTCACCAGGGGAAGATTGAGGGAGTCCAGAAAGGGACTCAACACCTAATATAATGAAACATAGAACTCTAGAGTTGGATAAGAGTTCAGGCAATGATTTGTCTTCTCATTTTATAGGTTAAAAAACTGAGGCCCAGAATGACTTCCATAATGTGGCATGAGAAGTTCTGGCTGAGTTGGGAGTAGAACTTTGATTTCCTAATTCTTGGGTTCAGAGTTTTAGTTTTTAGATTATCTGCATAAGTGATTGGAGAAGTACTTGCTGGTGAATTTAGGGTTACTTCATTTGATATAGAAAACAGTAATCACTGCCATCAAATATCTGATAGATTGTCCTGTAATAGAAGGCTTTACTTTTTCCACATGGATGCGACAAAAATAGCAATGATGGATAGAAGTTAAAGGGTTTGTTCCCTCAATAGGAAGAACTGCCAAAGAATTAGAAATACATGAAAATGAAATCTATGAGTTCTAAAATTCTGATTCTAGTAATGCTAAATTATATTAATATTAAATGCATTGAAAATCAAAATACTATGGCTTCTCAACCTAGAAGAAATTTGTGAACTAGCTTATTACTTTTGAAATAATCCTCCTTTGAAAAATTGAACAAATCATCCCATAAATTTCCCATCTCTGCTGGTACTTAAGCAGAAATTCTACTTGCCAAGGAAGTTGTAGACAGGTTTCATGATCTGGATAAAGTTCTGAATTAGATAATTGATGAGCTATCGCCCTCCAACTCTAGGACTCATACATATAACCAGGTCACCTGATGCCAGAGTTTGGGGTTAATGCCAGTATATTTCCAGTTTATGCCAACTCTCCCTTGCTGCCTGGACTCATTCCCTTTCAAGACATCTGATACGCCTTTGGATTTGGGGCCGTGCTGATGTCTTTTGCAGGAAGATTCAAAACCTGCTTCTGATCCTTTGCAGCACTATAACTCTATGCAAGTCATTTCATTTTGATATTCCATCTCAGCCTCCAAGTAGTCACATAAGCCATTCTTCCCTGGAATAAATTTTCTCTCATTTTCTCAGAATGTTGATTTTTCTCTAAATTCAGGTGACATATCCTTGTGAGAAACTTTCTCTTTTCTCCCTGTGATTTGCATTCTCTATTTAAATCTTATTTTTACTTAACTATGTATATGGATTTTATAATCCTAGAATAATGTAAACTAATTAAAAATAGAAAAGATTTCATTTTTGTCTTTGTAGTCACATTGCCTAGCAGAAAGGCTTGCAAGTGTTTGTTGTGTTGAATTGAGTTCAAATTCTTTGGATTTTAGTCTCTCCAAGTGTAAAATGCTAATAATACCTATACTAGCTACTTGACTGGAATGTTGTTATTTCAGTGCCATTTAGTATCTATCATATATAAATAAGTCCAATACATTAGTAGCATGCTATAGTGGAAAATACATATATACAAACACACACACACACAGACACACACACACACACACACAAACACACAGAATGGCTTGGGGTTGGAACACTGCCTTTAATATCATTACCGTACCCCCAATACCTGTAGCACCTTGTTTGATTTGTCTTTTTGCCTCCAATTGTAATTTAAAAGGATTAAATTAGATGATTTATAAAGTTCCTTGCAGCTCTAGATCAATGATGGCCACAGAACAGGTCACTTCTTGCAATAATGCATATAGCTTAGTTTGTGTTTGTCCACCTGAGGGACATTATCATCACCCTGGAACAAACTTATTGGGTTTTTAACTGCATAGCATCAATCAGGGTTCACAGTCTGGGCCATTCATAGGAGCTGAGCCCATAATGTGCATGTGCCTATTTGTTCATGTTTACAAACATAGTAAAACACCCACATTGTGCCTTTTCCCATTAGGAAAATTGGAGATTATAGACCCAGCCTATGCTGTAGTTCTGAACCCATGGAGGTCCTGCAAAGGCTCAGTCATGTTAAAATCTGAATCTGAAACTGCCACTTTGGGGAGGGTCCTGGCTTAGAGGATTATTGGCGACTTGGGGGGTTGTTAAAAGTGGATTTCAAGGGAAGCTTTGAAGGAAATCCCTCTCTCCCATTCAATGAAAAACTGAAGCTGTCCTGTCTCTTTGATGAAGTCTACTGCTGAGAGATTTGACACTGGAGTCCCCATTGTATACTCTACATGCATGATGGATTTTTGATAAAGGTATATGCTTCTGTCTCTCCTGCTTTTGTCTGTGTTTATGTGGAACTGCTTTCTAAAGAATAAAATGGCTCCATCATTTCTATTTACTGGAATTCCAAGGACAATGAATGTTTCTCTAAAAGTTTTTCAGTCTATAAACTGAATTGTGGATAAAGGAGAACCCAAAAACTTAACTGGTCCCCATGAGAAAAATCTCCTTTTAATTGGCAAAGAGGGGAAGGGACGTGCCTCACATACAGTAAGTTTCCATCATATTATTGTCCAACTTTAGGCTTCTCTCTCCTTAAAAACCCAAAGAAGATACATTTAGTGTGGGCCAGTGACGTACAGTGGTTGGACATAAAGGCTTACTAACTGCGATTCTAATAGAATTTGACATGGCACAGTTCAAAGAACAGTATTCCATCCATGAAAGAAAAATGCTCATTGAAAAGATTATCATGAATTTGCACAGCAATATTGTTCAATAAAAAGCACCCCAACTTGAGAATCAGAATACCTGGTTTGTGGTTCCTTTTCTTACTTGGGAGTCTCCCTAGAGCTTGCCATGCCCTTGTAAAATCCTGAGATGACCATTGGTGCCAGAAAGCACCAGGTTAACAGTCTTGTGTTATCTTTGAGAAAGAATGGCATCCAGATAATGGAAGTCATAGATGGTAATGTTAGCATGAAACTCTAGGATGTGATATCATCAGATATTTTACCATTTGTGACCCATATATTTGGTCAACTCTATACAATTCAGATATATGACAACTTGGAATATGAATGTGTGGGATAATTTGTATTTTGTTGCTACATAGAATCCAGGTACTTGATGGCCTGGAGTATGTCATTTTATTATGTGATATGAATATTTGTGATTAATTATATAGTAATATGAGTTAATTATATAATTAACATCATGACTTACCTAATTTTGGAATACTCAAAATCTTATCCTAAATATAAATTATAACATGTATTTTATATCACTTTATATTTAACATGTATATTAAATATATGTGTGCATATGTATTTAAAAGTCATGCTTCTCCCTGAATCCCTAATTCTTTATTTATCAAATAAACATATTGAGGTTTCAGAATCTTTAAGAGTCCATGGACAGATTTCAAGGAGTTCATGAACTTGAATGAAGGAAAAAATACATCTTCATTTTCACTAGCTTTTAAGTGAAATTTATCTCTTCCTTCAGTTATTTAAATTTAATTTATTTTTTATTTTTTATTTATTATATTTATATATGTATTTATTTAATTTATTTATTTAAAATTAATTTATTATAAAATATATAATTTATATTTATATATTTCATATGCTTATATTATGAAGGATATATTATGATTTTATTTATTATTTATACTGAAAATGGGTTCACAAACTTTACAAAAAAGGATCCATGACACAAAAGTTAAGGAATTCCTGGACTAGAGAGTCTTTAAGGTCCCTTAGCCATCATTCTAAGGCAGATAGCATTTTTGATTTAAAAAATACAAATTAATTTAAGAGACCTAGTGAAGCCATGGTAAACTTTATATTTTTATGTAGTTTTTTCAGTCAAAAGATAGTAATTATATTCACATATGAAAATTTTGGGAACTATTGATTCATAATGAGGGTTTTATACTAAATAAATAATGTAATGAGGTGAAAAAAAGGAATCAGGGTTTTACCCTGGGATGCCCCAATGAAGCCATGAGTTGATTTATTTCAAGGATTTCATCAACATGGTTGAGAAAAAAAAATTCATTTTTATTTTCAGTTGCTGAAAACTAGAACTTAGACTTTCCTTTGTTTTTTTTTAAAAAAAGAAACATTATTTTGAGAGCAACTAGGTTGTACAGTGGATAGAGTACCATCCCTGGAGTCAAGAGGACCTGAGTTCAAATCCAACCTCAGACATTTAAAAATTACCTAGCTGTGTAACCTTGGCCAAGTCACCTAGTCCTATTGCCTTGAAAAAACTAAAAAAAGCAAAACAAAACATTATTTTGAGAATATATAGGCATCACCAAATTGCTGAAGGTATATGATAAAAAAAAGGTAGGAACCCTTGAGTTGGAATGAGTCTCATTCTTTACAAAGGAGAATCTGAAGTACCAAGTGGTGATGTGATTTGTCCAATATGAAAGATGGTACTAGAACCCGAATTCCCTAACTTCTGGCTTCTAATTCTTTCCACTGAACAATACGAGCTCAAATCATGCCAAAAGAGGAATACCACCTGGGACTGCTTTCTCACAAACTTTAACTGAAGGGATACAGGGTAGGACAAAGAATTATTTTTGTCTTCAATGCCCCAAGGGAAGCCAAACAAATATGCTATTTCTTTCTGTGTCTACACAAATGTAAAATAGAGAAGGTAAAAAGTAAAATCCCTGTCATAGACCAGATTCCCCACCAAAAAGGAAAGAAATGCATTTTAGTATGTTTGAAGCCTAAAACTTGGATGAAAGGCTTAGTTGTTATATGTCCTTCAACTTTTAATGGAAAAATATGGCAAAATTGCCCAATTTCATGTTCCCTATGCTGCTGGTACACTAAGACTCCATCCCCAAAGGGGACTGGGGAGTCCTGAGAGCAGACACTTCCATCACTCTTCCTCCTATGTTAATCAATCAGTCATCTGTCATAGCCTTTGGCAAATAACTTTCTGTTCATGAATGGTATATCATATCCTTATTTATAAAATGAACGACTGGGATATGTGACACTGAAAGGTTATAAATGCTTAATTTTATTTTCTTCATTTCTGGGAAACCCTTTGTAAGGCAAATGTTAGAAATCATGCCATGAGAGGAATGTTTGAAGAAACAGGGTTATTTAGTTTAAAGGAAAGAAAAGAGGGGTTAGGGGAGGTGGTAATACCACAGGGACATGATAACTGCTTTCAAATTATCTGAAGGTCTGTGATGTGGAAAAGGGATTAGACTAATTCTTTGTGGCTCCAGATGGCAAAGCTAGCTTTAATAGCAGGCAGATTTTGGCCCAACATTAAAAAATGAAAATTCATAATAATTGGAGCTGTCCAACGGTGGAAGAGGCTGCCTTGTTAAGTAGGAAGTTTCCCATTCCTGGAAATAGATCTACAGAACTTCAAAGCTATAAAGAGTCCCATAAATCATGTAGACCAGAGGTTCTTATTCTCTTTTAGGATCCTGAATCCTTTGGACAGTCTAGTGAAACCTATGGTCCCCTTAGAATTCAGATTTTAAATGCATAAAATAAGTTATATAAGATTATAGAAAAAACAGTTACAATAAAACACTATATCAAAAAAAATTAAAATAAAGCATTTTCACAAATCTCAGGTTAAAAAACCCTTCTTTCATCCAACCTCTCTCTCTTCTACAGGGAGGAAACCGAGACCTGGGCAGAAAAAAATAACTTAGTAAAGATATTTAAGCAGAAGGTCCCAGAGCATCTGCCTTTGTTGTTGTAGTATGAAAACTTCGTGCTTTATACCATCTCTGAGGTCCCTTATGATTCAAAAATTCTAATTTTCTAGGTATAGATATGGAAAATCCCCTTGGTTTATTATTTTTTTATTGAATTCCAAAGGAATTAGAATTGTCTTGAAAAGCTTTCTAGTTGCTCATATGCCAATCATGAATAATAAATGCCCATTTCCATCATGTGGATTGTGATAAAAATCAAATCTCTTATCATGCCAAGTACATTCACCTTTTTCTTTCTTCCTTTCTCCCTCCCTAAATATACTTTGGATTTCCTTAATTCAATATAATTATAGAACAGTGGCCTGGCTTGCTGCATCTATTGTGTCTGCTCACACACTATTATGCCATTACCATAATAAATGAACTGATGGTTTAAGCTTTGCATCTCTCATAATTCAGAGGGAAAAAGAGGGAAAAGGAACTTTAGAACATAGAAAATTGAATATTAGGCCTGTGGAGGATCTTGCCCAACCTTCATCTCTATTTCTTATTACAGAAGAGAAAGCTGAGGTCCAGAGAGAAAATGTGATTTACTAAAGGTTCAATTCAATGAACATTTATTAAGTACCTTCTATATACCAGAATCTGTTCTACGCCATGTGGTACAAATCATGTAACAAATAACAAAGCACTGAAGATAGAAATGATAACTAGGTCTAAAGCTTCTCCATTCTATTCTGATGATTTTATATGATTTAAGTGCAAAGAGAAAGATATACTTTGGTAGTGACTTTTTAAAGACATAATTAATGACTTATGGGATCTGATGCTGAGCTGAAAGTGCAGAACCAAGATAACAATGTACAAATCAACAACAACATTGTGAGATGAACAACCTTGATGGAAGCAGCGCCTCTTAGCAGTCCATTGAGCAAGAACAATAGCCATAGACTGGCTATGGACTATATTATCCCCATCCAGAGGAAGAAAAATAAAACAGAATAAAACTCATAAAAAACCAACTGTTCAGAATCTGATGAACACTTTATAAAAATTATCTTATGTGTCTCTTTCCCTTCATTCTAATTCCTCAAACCAAAAATTACTAATCTGTAGATATGTTTATCAAAATATTTATGTACAATACTAACCTGAACATTCGCCACAGTGGGGAGGAGGGTGAGAAGGGAGGGTAGAAGGAAATTTTGTAACTTAAAAACAAACATGTCATATCAATGAAAATAATAAATCTTAAAAAAAGACTTGAGGAAACCTTGCATTTCTAAGAGTTTAGGACAGAAGTCTTTACCCTTTTTAAATGTCTTATATCTTTGGCAGTCTGGCAAAGTTAATAATGCTTTTATATGCATAAAATAAAATACATACAATTGTGAAGGAAATGAATTATATTAAAAAATAATTATTGATTTTTAATTTAAAAAAAATTTTTAAATGATAGGACAACAAGTGAAGAACCTATGACTTAGTGGGTCCTAGAGGCAGCATTCTAAAGATCTCTGGACTTGGAAGCAGAAGACCTACTGGATTCAAAAACTGAGTCCTTAATAAAATTGATTTCCTCATTTATAAAATGATGATGGTCACCCTGATCTCAAATTCTTTTCAGGGTTATAGAAGGCAAACCCGTTATAAGCAGAACATTACCTTAAAAAGTGTCTCTGGCAATTGGAATTTTACAAGTGATTGATTTCCTGAAATTTGTAGTCCAAAAGGGCAACCATTTCCTTTCAACCCTGAAAATGATTTGGGATCAATGCTATTTTTGAATCAAATGGCCCAAGTAAGTTATGTATAACAGTTTTTTTAACATTTCATTAATTTGTTTCTCCAACTATTTGCAACAGTATATTTTACCAATCATTTTTTGCAAGGTTTTGACTTTTACATTTTTTCTCCCTCCTTCTCTTCCTGCTCCCCTCCCCCTGACAGAAAGCAATCTGACATAAGCTCTACATTTATAATCATGCTAAACATAGATCCATATTGATTATGTTGTGAGAGAAGAATCAGATCCAAAAGGAAGAAAGAAAACATTAGAGAGAGCAAAATGACATACTGCATAAGACAACTTTTAAAAATTGAAGATAACAAGCTTTGGTCTTCATTTAAAGTTCATAGTTCCTTCTCTGGATATGGATAGTATTTTCCTTCACAAGTCTTTTTTTTTTTTTGGTTTTTTTAGGTTTTTGCAAAGCAATGGGATTAAGTGGCTTGCCCAAGGTCACACAGCTAGGTATTTATTAAGTGTCTGAGGTCAGACTTGAACTCAGGTACTCCTGTCTCCAGGGCCACTGCACCACCTAGCCGCCCCTTTCACAAGTCTTTTAAAATTGTCCCTGATTATTGTTATACTGAAATGAATGAGTCTATCATGGTTGATCATCACCCCATGTTATTGTTAGTGTGTCTAGTGTTCATCTGGTTCTGTTCACTTCACTTTACATCAGTTTATGCAAGTCTTTCCAGGACTTCCTGAAGTCCCACCCTTATGATTTCTTATAGAGCAAAAGTGTTCCATCACATACATGTACAATAGTTTGTTCAACTGATGAATATTATCATTGTTTACCACTTCAAAAAGAGCTATTATGAATATTTTTGTCCATGTGGGATTTTTATACGTTGTCAGGATCTCTTCAAGATACAGAATTTGTGGCAGTTCTTAAAGGGAAACACACAATCTAAGACACAGATTGAGGGGAAGCGGCCAGGACTGTGAGAGTTAACTGACTACATCAATAGTAGGAAGATGGCATTTCCAGTCCCATTCTACACCAGATCTAACAAGCTGAATTGTAAAGAATCAGAGGCAAAGGGGAAACATTCAGATAGAAACTGAAAAAGAAAAAAGAAAGAAACAAATTGATACAAAGAAAGGAGAGATAGAGGAGTTTCATTCAGCAGTGAAAGTATCTTGCAGAACTGCATACTTGGACTGAAGCTATTGGTTTTTCTCATGTCTTCAAGGATTGAGGAAAATGCCTAAAGATCTATTCTTTCTATAATCTCTTCCCATACCTATCAGGAAAAACCATTATGTTATTCTCTGCTCAATTTTTTTTAACCCAGTGTTCTCTAATGTTCTGTTTGTCTCGAGCATAAAAAAGTCAAAGATAAACAAAATTATAAACTTAAGCAAAGAGCCAAAATTCAAACTGGGGGCTTTGAGCAATTTTGATTATATTAATAAATTTTCATCTGAAATGTCTGCCATGAAATGGAGAAAGAGATCACATGAACATTATAGTTCCCCTAGACTAAAAAGTTTTTATTATTATAATTGTATATAGCTACTTAAGTATCCAGAGAAAAGGAGATAAGGAGGGAGGGGATGTCCATATTAGGAGGAAAAGATTGCATGCTAAACCACCCCTCAGGGAAAGCAACAATTGGAAAGCCCTTTAAAGGATTCAAATCCTAATAAAGCAGGGAAGAAGAAGAAAAAAGACATGAGTACCAGTTCCATAAACAACTCCACTCTAATACCCAATGGCATTACATTATTATTGAAATAAATTCAAAATGTATTCTGTTAATTAAATAAGATGATGAGAAGAATAAATCCAGTTTAATTTATTAAACATCTAATATGTGCCCCATACTATGCTTGAGGTTTTAGAAGATACAGAATTAATTAAAACATGATCCCTGCCCTCATAAGCTCACAATCTAGTAAGGAGATGGACACCTTTAAATCACTACATTAATAATTTATTAAAACAGCAAAAACCATTTTTAAAATGCTTTAATTTTGGCAACACACTTTGCTTGTTATCTAATTACATCAACATAGAAATCCTGCCAGATAGTTGCTCTTATTATCATCCCTGTATTACAAATAAGGAAATTAAACCTTGGAACAGTAACACATCTAATAAGCATATGAGACAAAACTTCAATTCAAATCTTCTGGACTCCAAACCCAACACTATAACCACTGTTTCACAAATTAAACCATTTGTTTAATTCTGATTATTGAGAGTGCCACAATCATGATGAGGAAGATAAAAACTTTAGATAAAAATAGAGTCCCTGCCTTGGGGAAGCCTCTAGTAAAATAGAGTTAGGAAAGCAAACAGATGAAATCAAAATATATAATGATTGATTTAAAGTACAAATCAATAAAAAAATCATTTGCCAGGGACCTACTACGTACTCAGTCCAATGCTAAGGACTCAGGATTTATAGACAATGTTGAAACTTAACCTGCCTTCAAGGACCTTGTTTTTTAGTTGGGGAGACAACAGGTACATATATAACTATAAGTAAAATGAATCCAAAATGAATACAAGCATAGAGATTATGTTCTGCTTTTCTCTCTAGGAAGCAAGCTGACTATGTCTTCCCCTCTCAGAGTTCTAGAAGAATCTTGAGTATGAGAGTTTTTCTTTTGCCATTATCAAAGGCTCTGCCTCACAGATTGTGCTCTCCCCAACCATATGCACGAATAAGAAACAAAAGTAGAAACATCTATCCCCTTGATTTTTCAGGGTACACTCTCTCCTATGCCACCTTAGTCTCTGAGAAAATGGGTTTAGTTTTAGCACAGTTTACATATCACTGAGCTCAACAAGTTCATGTTGATGACTAATATAGAAATGTTTAACAATTATACATATGCAATCTAAATCAGATTGCTCACTGTCAAAAGAAAGGGGGAGGCATGGAAGGAGAGGAAAAAGATGTGAAACTTCAAACCATGCAAAAAAAATTAATGTTGAAAACTCTCTTTGAATGTAGTTGGAATAATAAATTAATTAATTTAAAAATAAAAAAAAACACGTTTATGTTACCTGTGCAGGACTTTGATGAGTCCTTATCTCAGTTATCATTGACTTGAATCCAAAGAGCCCTCAAAGATGATTTTTTGCTCTTCAGCATGTTGATGCCAACCTGCCTACAGAAGCTAGTCCCAACTCCTACATTCCAAGACATTTAGTCTTCTGAGCTTTCAAAACTCATTAAGTTGGAACCTTGAAAAGAACAGTGAGACAAAATAATTAAACCTTGCTTTTATGGGGATATATTTCTATGGGTTCTCAGTGGAGAGGGTCTAAGTTCTCTCTTCTCAACAGCCTTACCTTTCATAACTCCCCATTATCAGAGTTAAACCAAGAACAACAAGAGTCACAAAGATGAAAAATAGCTTGAAACTTATCAAGACCCTCTTGAAGGAACCAGTTCTAGCTCCATAGCCAATAGAAAAAGGCTTCTTGTAACAATATGGTTAGTGAGACTGAAACTTGCTACAGAAAGTCTTTGCAAGCATTGCAGTGTCTCAAAGGCATTTCCTTTGCATGCCATAACAATATTTCTGGTGAGTAGGTTTCCCCAGTTTCCTATATGAGGAGCAGGGCTTGATATACTTTAAATATTAGTTCCTATTATACAAAGTCATTTGGAGATTGAGGATTCTTGGGAAAATCAGAGATAGTTTCATGTAGAAATTTCAAAAAGAAATTGTTTCAAAAAATAAAATTCTATATAAGGCATGAGGAAGAAAAGGTCATTATTGATTAGGGAAACTAGTGAGGATTTTCTGGAAGTTGAGTGTTAAAAAGGCTTATTTAGGTTTAGGGACTGGTTTGCTTCATTGCACTAGATCTCCTGGGTCTTTACTATCAACTGCCAATTGATTTTTTTCCTCAGGCTCAATGTTGGAATGGACAGTGACCCCATAGGTGATTCTGGTTGTTGTACACAGTGGCTGCTCCCCTCCCCCACTTCTGCCTCAGGGTACCATGACTGAATTGTCTTCATGACCAACAATTGGGGTTGCCACAGCAACAGTCATGAGTGAGATGAAAGGTTAATTAGAACCATGTTGATAAATGAAATGCTTCAGGGATCCAGAGTAGAGGAGTGCTTAGCCCTACTCTGTTCACCACCCACTTAAAAAGATGGAGCAATAGATAATTCAATATAATATTAAGATACTGGGGCTACATGGAGCAGCACTTTTTGCTCAATCAGACTCAGTCATAAGTCTTGACTGAGTAATGTTTGTTTCATTGATCAAGCATCTTTTGCTAACTTTGGACAGCAAGGGACCATTCCAATAAGAGATATTGGAGATGAAAGGAACCAAAATTAATACAACTAACTGAAAGAGAACTTAAAACATAGAATGAGAACCAGAAGTAAAAGGGAACTTATATAAAATGTTAAAGCTAAGGTCCTTAGCTTTAGATCCATATAGTTAAGAGGTTTCCTGGAACATAGAGTATCTGAATTTAGAATGTTCCTAGAACATAAAATAGATCCCTGAGCACAAAATAGCAGTTAGGAGAGCCTTTAGAGCATAAAATATTAGGACTGTCATAGATAGAAGGGATTTTAAAGTGTAGAAAACTTGACTGACTCAGAAATTTTAGGTCCCAGGTAGCATGTCTGTGGTGTTGTTTAAGGTCAACCAAAAGAAAATCAATGTAATCTTGTGCAAGATTGTTACAGGTCAAAGAACAGAACAGCAACACAACCTAGAAACAATTTACAAATAATATGACATCAAGGAAAGAGTCAAGAGGTGGCAAAGGACATATTTGCAGTGTGTTGTTGTTGCTTGATCTGAAGAATCCTTAAACCCTGCTTCCTCAAATCTCTATCAATGAACTGCTAGGGCCAAGGAAGTTGGTCATGGCTTCATTTTCAGAATGCCAAGCAAGGAAATTGAGTCTGGTGGAAGACTCTGTCAGAATATGTGTCCATAGCTGTGCCATTACAACATTCCATAATATTAAAGCAGAAAAGGAACTCAGAAGTCATCTAGTACAATACCTTCATTAGAGATGGGAAAAGAAAAACCAGGGCAGGAGAGAAGTGATTCATTCAAACCCACAAAGTGAATAAACTGAAACAGGACTTCATTCTTCCATATGCTTTCCTTTTCTTTATCGAAGGAGGATTCTTAACAATGTTTGTATGTTGGTCCCCTTTGACATTTTGATGAAGCCTATGGACATCTTTTCAGAAAATATTTTTAAATGCATAAAAGAAACATAGAACTACTGAGGAAGCTAATTATGCTAAACCGACATTCTCAATTTTTGTGTAATTATCATGAAATACAGTTATCAAAAAAAATTAAATAACAAGTTCATGGACTCTTGGTAAAAAAAAAGCCATATCAGGACATTATTTATAGCTGATTCCATTCCATGTGTAAGGATTAAAACAAAAACTGTTAGTGAGTCTGCATCAAAATCAGTTGTTGCAACTGCACACATTGAGTCCCAGAGGTACATTTCTTGCCCAAAGACATACAATTAATTGGTGGCAGAATTTAGACTAGAAAAAAGTTCTTTTCCTGAAATTTCAGTGGGTTTTTTTTCAAGAAATTGGCATTATTATTATTATTATTATTATCATCAGCACCAACATAGCTCATCATTTTTAAGGCTTTATAATTTACAAAGAGGATTTCATTTGTATTTTTTATTACTTCCTTGTCATAATCAGTGAAGTAAGCAGGGAAGATATTTTCCTGTTTTACAGATGAGAAAACAAAACTTTCTGCATTTCCAAAAGGATTTAGACTCTCTTAGCTTGACCAGAAGCAGTATTAAAGTTCTTACTGAAAAAGTTTCCTTATTTTTCTTATTTCTCTTCACCTTCAACTCCATTTTCCCCTCTTGAAGAGGGCATCC
Source organism: Macrotis lagotis (assembly GCF_037893015.1). Classification (NCBI taxonomy): domain Eukaryota; kingdom Metazoa; phylum Chordata; class Mammalia; order Peramelemorphia; family Peramelidae; genus Macrotis; species Macrotis lagotis. Next base: position 216,069,489 of record NC_133660.1, read on the forward strand.
AACCTTTTAGCTCTTCTGGGTCACAGTGCCTAAAAAAAAAACCTCAAAGATGTCACACAGAGTTCAATACTCATTCATGAATACAGGACAACCCACACCACAAATGAGCACAACAATAAATGAGACTTGGCCAGCTAGAATGTTCAAGAAGTTTCCAGCATATTCCTTGTATGATTAATTCCTATTGATTTATGATCAATCAATCAGCATTTGTTCCAAGCCCTAAGCAAAAAATAAAGAAATGCTCTTATCTTCAAGTAACTTATCATCTATCTATCCAATGACCTAATGATATGTTATTATTGTCTAGTTGTTTTCAGTTAAATACAACTCTTCAAGCCCCCTTTTGGAATTTTCTTGAAAAAGATAATGGATTGTTTGCCATCTCCTTCTCCAGTACATTTTACAGATGAGGAAACTGGAAAAAATAGGTTTGGGTGTCTTGCCTAAGGTCATATAACTTATAAATTACTGAGGACAGATTTGAACTCAGGTCTTCTTGACTTCATTGCACCACCTACCTGCCTTAGCACATAGTAAATTCACACTGAATTATACTCCAGTAAGCTCTGAGGGCAGGGGCTATTTCATTCCTCTCTTTGTATCATTAGTGTTTGGTACATAATTGATATTTTATAAAGACTGAATTGAATTGAAATGAAATAAATTAATCCTTAGCCCTTACTGATATACCTTGAGGCACCAGGGTTCTGCCTCTTGACCTTTCTATGGAACCTCCCAAAAGAAAACCATCATCATGATGATGAACCATGGGAAAACACATCTGACCCCAGTGGGACTAGGCAACAATGTATCTCAGGAGGGTGATTTGTTGCCTTTTCAGATTTTGACAGTAAATATTTGAGATAGCATTTGCCAATTACTGGATGAGCAATGTTATTTAGCTTTTGTAACTTATTTCTCAGAAATTGATCAATTTTAGATGAATAATATTGTCATTATACCTAAACTAGTTGATTCTGAAAACTCTTCTTTCCCTCTCTGGAGTATCTTAGGAAGAGATGAAGGCAGAGAAGGGGAAGGGAATAAGCTTTTATATCATGTTGGGTTAAGTGCTTTTACATATATCTCATTTGTCCTCATAACATTTGAAGAAACGGAGGTATGTAGCAATTAAGTCACTTGCCCAGGATCATACAGCTAGTATCTAAGACTGGATTTGAACTCAGATTTTCCTGACTCCAGGTCCAGTACCTTATCCACATCCTGAGATTCATCCTCTACAAGTTGAAAGTAGGACATATTCAGATAACAGAATATAGAGATTGAGCAGTCTTATATTTGAAATTATACTAATATGCTCCTACTTAAAGGAAGCTGCTTATTCCCTCTTTCTTCCAGTGAACATTAATTAATCTTGTGCTAGATTCTTTGTTGTTACAGGTTCACAAGAAATGAATGACAGATTCACAGACTAATCACATTAATCTTTTGAATGACCTTGTTCAACATCATCTCTTTCTAAAAAAGTGAAATAATTTGCTATGATCACATAGCTAGTTAGGGACCAGGTTGAGATTTGAACCTAATTTTCAAACCTACTGCTATTGTACTGTACTCTTTTAGGTCAAAACAACTTCTCTGCTCACAGAATGCAGGCCCTTAGGGAAGTGTGTCTAGACAGAGAAAAGAGATCACTTCTCCCTTTTTTGTCAGTAGACTGTTTGTGAAGGAAATAACATTTGACCAAGGTCTTGAAAGATGAGTAGACTGTGGTCTGGTTCAAAAAGCAAAGAACTTAGGGAATCTCGTTCTATAATACTGGCTGTGCCACTGACCAGATGGATGGTTTGGAGTCAGATTTTTCCCTTCCCTGAGCTTCAGTTTCCTTTTGTGTAAAAAGTTAATTTAATGTAAATATCATTTCTAAAATATATCTTATAGGATTTAGATCTTCCAAAAGAAATGAGAAATGGATTGAGAGCTGTGAAGTAGAGAACACTCTGGACTGGGTGGATTTGATTCTCAACTCTACTTAAAACCTCTTATAAACTTAAGCAAATCACTTCATTTTTCTAAACCTTAGTTTCCTCATAGAAAAATACCTATAAGGGCTCTGTCCTATATTATTAGGTGCTTGAATAGCAGATAAAGATGAAAGCCTCCCTTTGCTCAAACAGCTTACATTCTACTAGTTAGGAGTGATAGGGCATAAGATAAATAAGGATACAACATATGATAGATACTGGTCATAAAAAAACAAGAAATATATATATATGCAGGATAGTTTGAAGAGAAAAAAGGTAATAATTGTTGGTATGATCAAGGGAAGCTTTAGGGAAGAGGTATATCTCAGCTGGACTTTGAAGAATAATAAGGATTCTGAGAAACAGAAATAAAGAGGGAGTGCCTTGTAAGCACAGGCATCAGCTTGTTTAGGTGGTGCATGGGTTAGAGTGCCAAGTATAGAGTTAGGTTGACTTCAGATCAAATCCAGTCTCAGACATTTACTAGCTGTGTGACCCTGGTCAACTAGCAAACTGAGGGTTTATCTCAGTTTCCTATTCTGCAAAATGTGAATAATATCAGCATCTATCTCCCAGAGTATTGTGAGCATCAAAGGAAACAATATTTGTTTAAAAAAGCAATATTTATAAAAAAACAAAAAACCCAATAACATTAGCAGTGAGTGGTGCATAATAGTTGCTTTTTCTGTACTAGCTAATATTCAGTGAGGCAGCAACAGAAGACAGTGTCACACTCAAATCTCTCAACTCCTAGTCTAACTCTCTTTGCCACCCCCTTTCCCTTTTTTTATATCATTTGGCTTTCACAGCTGGGTATGTCAGAAGGTAAGACACTATCTCTCTCACCCTGCTGGTGCCCTTGTACATATTACTTCCTCATGCAGTTGAACTGAGGCACTTTGACAGACTATTTTCAACACAGAGTAAAAGGATAGGTAACTTTGAACATGTGTCTTAGCTCAGAGGAAAATGGACTCTGGAGATGGGCATCCCCCCAAGAATTGTGGGAAAGCTTGTTCCATTAAGCTCAGGCTCCAGGTCAACTGTCACATTGGATCTTGTGTGAATACTTCTCTGTGACACTGCAGCAGATCCCAGGAGAAGGCTAGGCTTTCATCTAAGCTCATGGCTACATCAGTTGACAGCTGCTGGAGCATTAATTATAAAACTTTAACAAAAGCATGATTAAAAGAAGGAGTTTGATCTGTAGGCCAAGTCTGTTTTCTGGAAGTCTACAGATTTAAAAAAATTCTTTGAGTAAAGGAGACCTGAATTTTAGTCTCCATTCTATCACTATGTGAGCTAAGATAACTTCCCCTTCCTCTCTGGCCTCACTTTCCCAATTTTATAAGGTGATAGAAATGGACAGAAGTATGGGATAAGACAAGGAAGGAGACTCTATTTTAAGCCTGTCTCAGCTCATTAATATGCGCATTTTGGACTGTATAAATCTCATCATTTTTCTGGATATTTCTGTATTCTTCCCCCATCAATTTAGAAGTGATAGGAGATCTAGCTCTCACACTTATATTCTAAAGTTTCTGCCATTTCTAACATTTAAAGCCTATAAATTCTGGATAATATAATCCTTGTTAATTTTAGGTTTATTTTATTTTATTGCATTTTGGTTGTTGAACTGGATCTCAGTGGGGCAGAGTTTATTACTGAAGATTTTTGGACACTACTGTCTCCATATTTTTTTTCTATCATCCAACATCATCACCATACAGTACAAAGTTATTAATTAATGTTGTAAACTTAAAGACTGAATTTTGATCATCTCTGAGCATCATTAATCTTCCTACTGCTCCTTCAGCTCAGAGACTACAGGTGTAATTGCCCTTTCATTTTTAATTGGAAGGGTAAGTAATGTCCCAGGCCAGGCTAAGTATAAATAAGTGCATCAGGAAAATAATTTAAGCAGTCTGGCCAAATGACAAGGTGTGACTTTAGTGCATGGTCCAATAAGGAAGTAGGCTTGTGACAATTCCAGGGAGATACATAATAGTTGTGACCTAGCAGACAGTGAGCTTAATTTTCTCTGAAGCTACCTTTTTGAGAATAAAGTTGGAGACACTGATGAAAGGACACCCAGTGGTCTTTCAGTTCCTGCTGCCTTTTATCTGTCAATTGCTAGACTTGTGTGCCACTTTCCTTATGGCAACCATTTCCCATATGTTGGCATTCTCTGCTTTGGCTCCATCTAAAATGGTCTCATCTGTCTAGGTCCTATGTGCTGCCCAATTATCAGATCAATGGGGCATGAAAAACTTTTTGTTCTATGTATCTTTTGTCTTATTAAGAAACTACTGTAAATCTTGGTTGAAATTTCATAGAAATTGTCCCCTTTTTAAAGTTCTTTTTCTTGTAAAAACTTGTTCTTTTTAATGTGTCCAGATCCACCAAACAACAGGTTGATGTGCTGATCATATGAGCACTATTTCCATATCCTTCTCCATTTGATGGATCTCTGATTCTAGTCAGTCAATAAGCATTGTTTAGGCTCTTATTGTAACCAAATCTATGCTAAGCAATAGAAACACATGCATGCACACACACACACACACACACACAAAGACACAGAGGGAAACATTACTTGCTATCATGGAGCTCATATTTTATCACATTCTAATTGGTAAAATGATTTATAACACAAAATGAAACCTAGGTAAATGTAAGATATACATATATGTGTGTATTATATAGGTATGAATGTGCATATAATGGTTGAAAGGTCATCAGAGAGAGGAAGACACCAGCAGCTATGATTTTGGTAAAGAAAAAAAAGACATTCTGTATAAGGTGGATTAAATAATATGAATCAAGTGAATGTAAAGTAGGTATTCATTTCAATCATATCCATCACAGCCCTTCCCTGACTCTGGGCCATTTTTTCCTATAAACCATCTGCCAAAATGCCACTCAGTTTGCTGAGGGCCTTCCCCTTCATTTCTTGACTTTGCATGGATGTCAAGTGGAGCTTGTGAACTATCCATTCATTCGTTGATGTTATTACATGAAATGCCTACTTCCTTTTCTAGTCTTACCTCTCTGATAGAGATCACAGACACGGGACTGGAAAGAGCCCCAGATCTAGTATAAGACATCTTTTATGCCTTTTCTCTTGTGCCAAAGTCCTTCAAACCTCATGCTGAGGGGGTGAGTGTGTGTGTGTGTGTATGACCTTGGATTCTTAAAGTCTATTTTTTGCTGGCTCTAACTGCAGTTTCTTTGAATATGAGTTTGCCTAGTTAAGAGACTTACTAACTGTATTACCCTGGCAAGTTACTTAGTCCTACTTGTCTCAGTTTCCTCATCTGTAAAATAAGCTGGAGAAGGAAATGGCAAACCATTCTAGCATCTTTGCCAAGAAAACCTGAAATGGAGTCACAGAGAGTAAGGTACAACAGAAAAGATTGAACACATATATAGTTAAGTGTACAGAGACTCGTCCCCAGTAAATTGTCCCTTGAATTCTTTGTTCTCAGGAATGAACAAGTCATATTACTTCTATAAGACTCTTTTTCTACATGTGTAAAATGGGGTTAACAATGTTTGCTTTCCTGGCTTGTTGAATTGTTCTAGATTTGCTGTTCTCCATGTAACACTGCAAACCCCTTAGGAACAGGGACTGTTTTCTATTTTCTTTATAGTTTTCCTCTTCATTCAGTCCGTTATCCAGTGAAATACATGCCAGTGTCCAGTAAATTTTTCAGATAAACTATAATTCACAAAAATAGTACTGAACAAAATCTAATAATTGATGCTATGAAAATAGAATTTTTTGACTCTGATGCATAGAGTCAATATGGCTTAATAGAAAACTGACTTTGGAATGAACAAGATCTAAGTTCAGGTCCTGCTTCTGACTTATATGACCCTGTGACCCCAGGAAGAGTTCCTTCTTGGGAAACCCCTACAGCAATGAAATCACAGATTCAGTCTCTAACACCACTTTGAATTCAGTGCAGAAAGCAACCTATAAAGTGGCCCTTTGGTCATTTAGTCAGTGTAGGATGGAGCTCTAGAATTTGTCCTACTCAAGAAAGATATACATCTGACTTACTGAAGGAAGAATTATGAAAGCTAGAAGTAGAATTTGGAAATCTTCTGCTTTGTCCAAACAACTTGTCATTCCATATGTGGGAACTGAGGTGCAAGGATGGCACATTACTTGGTCTGTATCCTATGGACAAAATTATAATTTGAACTCCAAGTTCTCTGATTCCAAACCTAGTACCCTTTTTATTTTACAAGGAAGGAAAGGAGGGAGAAGGAATAAAGGAAAGAAGTACCTCCACTTCCTTTCCTCTAACTCACTTCTCACCCCCTTTGCACTCTTGTTTCTGACCTCAGGACTCAACAGAAGTTTGATCTCTCCAAAATTTCTGAAGATCTCTTAATTGTCAAATCCTATGACTATTTCCTAGTCCTTATGCATCTAACTGAAGCAATTATTGCTAAGGACTATCTCTTTGATTCTCTCTTCTCTTTGAGTTTTTGTTGTTTTATTGTCTCCTGGTCCTTACTAATATCTTCTTCTCCATCTTCTTTGCTTGATCATCAGTCATAGGTCACCACTTATGTCTCTAACCCAGAATAGAAGATAGACCTCTTTTCTTTCTTCTTTCTCTTGTGTACTTCTTGAGTTCTCAAGAGTTTAATTATAACTTCTGTAGAGAAGACTCTCAGATCTATATGTCCCATCCTAGCCTCTACTGAGTTCCAGTTTTACATCATCAACTTTCTATGGGACATTTTCTACCACATATACCATAGATATCTCAAATTCCACTTGTCCAAAGCAGAAATCATTTTCTCTAGTCTTCTGAACATCATTATTTTTTGGTTATATGCTAAGAACAGGAGTTACCATCTTTCTAATCACAGATTCCCAGCACTGACATTGTTCTTGATTCTTTCTGTCCACTCACTTGCCAAAATTTTACTTCTACCATATCTCTTGTATCTGTCCCCAGTTATCCTGAGCTCTCTCATTAACTGGTTGTATGACTTGGAGTAATTAATCTTCCTTCTCTGTCTTCAAAGTTCTCATCTCTAAAATGAGCGGATTGGGTTAAATGACTTCCAATGACCCTTCTCACTTTAATATTTATACTTGGAATCTTCAATTTTGAACTGAAAAAAGATTTTTAAAGTCTTTTAATCAAATACCCTCATTTATATAGAAAGAAAATGAGTCCATGGATATGAAGCGACATACCTAAGGTTACAAATATGAATAACACCTCAGCAGAGATTTGTGCTTATTTTTTTAACTGTTAAGTCATTCTTTTATTCCCAGAAAACCAGGCCATAGAGATTCTTTATTTAGCTATATTGCTTTTTGCTAGGATTTTATTTAATTGTTTGAATAGGTTTTCATATTGGTCTATAGTTCAGGATAGGAATTTGTACCAAGGTATTCTGACTCCAAACTCATCACCCTTTCCATTATACCATTCCACTCTGATGATCCTATCTGGAATCATACAAAGTTTAATCTCTCTTCTGCTCCACAGCACATTGCTAACATTATACCTGTCCCAATTCTTCTCTTTCCCAGTCTCAACATCTTTACTCTCAATAAATCCTGCCTTCTCTGTATGGTTTCTTGTTTTTTTTTTTTCCACTATCTTACTCACCCTCCTATGGCCACATTTCCTCTTGCAGATCCCCTCCTGTTTTTCATAAGATAGAGGTCAGAGGGACTCTCATTTCTCATTGTTCTCCTAGTTTGGTGCCAAAGGGAAGGATCTCAAGCATGGGTGGAAGTTGTAGAAAGGTAAATTTCTGACGAATATAAAAAACATCTCCCTAATAATTTATACCCAAATATTATGGGTCCCAAAATAAAATGGGTCACTTCCCAAGGTAGAGAATTTCCTACCATTTGGAGCATTCCAAGTGGCATCTAAATGATCATTTTTCAGGAAGATTGTAGAAAGGACTTCTGATCAGGTTTAGGTTGAACTTGGTAATCTCTGGATACATTTAAACTGTGAGCTTCTGTGTTTCCTTAAGTGATTGAATGAAGTTCTCAATAAAGGGTTTGGAAAACTAGAATCACCAGTAAATTTCAACTTACTATATTTTCTTGCACTTCAGTTGTTTTTCAATCTTGTTCAACTCTTCATGACCCCATTTGGGGTTTTCTTGGCCATTTTCTTGGCATAATGGAATAGTTTGCCATTTTCTTCTCTATTTCATTTTTTAGGGTTTTTTTTTTTGCAATGCAAATAGGGCTAAGTGGCTTGCCCAAGGCCACACAGCTAGGTAATTATTAAGTGACTGTGGCTGGATTTGAACTCAGGTACTCCTGACTCCAGGGCTGGTGCTCTATCCACTCCACCACCTAGCAGCCCCTTCTGTATTTCATTTTACAGATGAGAAAAGTAGGTCAAATAGGGTTTCCCAGGGTCACACAACTAGTGAGTATCTGAGGCCAGATTTGCACTCTGGAAGATGAGTCTGATACACACACATATCCATCCATACATTCAAATAAATATATTTGTGTATATACACTTCTATATAGGATACATAAGTACACATAATATATACACATGTTCATATGTGTGTATATAATTATCTATTATTTTCTGTTTCTTTCATATACATGTGCACACATGTAAGTTTTATATGATGGTCTTTAGCCTATAGGTATGAACATATATATGTGTGTACATGTATTTCCCTGAATTTCACTCATCACTTTGCTCACTATGATGTTTATTTTTATTTTCTGGCAGTTATCCATTTGCAGTTAGGTGACAAAGTGAATAGGATTCTGAACTTAAGGGTAGAAAGATCAAAGCTCAAATCCAACCTTAGATACAGTTTAGCTGTATGACTCTGGATAAGTTAATTTCTATCAAGTATAAAATAGGAAGAAGAATAGCATCTACTTCCCATGGAAGTAATAAATGGAATAACATTCGTAAAATGCATCATTCATCTAAAAGTACTAGATAAAAACTAACTGTATCTTTATTGTTATTAATATTTTTTTCCACAAAGTGACTTAGATCTTTTAATTATAAATTTTATGCAATTTTGAATGTTTCTTCTTTCTCTGTTCTTTTACTGTAGCCCTGACCTCCCCCTGCATGTGCCAACACCTTCATTAATCAATGACTGAGCTGTAGATTTTACAGAGCAAGGTGTGCTCTGTGTAAAATCTCAGTTTGACAGATTTCACATAATGTGGATTAATGCCCAATTCAGTAGCTGACTGATAGCCACAAAGATGTTCTCTCATGTGTGGAGAATGTGCAAAAGGAAGAAAGAAACTTTGACTTCATATTTCCAATCTAGGCACCAGCAGTTGATGGGTCATATTGAGGCAGATGAATGTGGCAGGATTGAAACCAGGATCCTTGAAACAAATGAAGGCAATTGAGATAAGACTTTTTTTTTTAAAAGAGGTGCTCCAGATAGTAAATGCATTTTAGTTCACAGAGAATATAAAGCCCTCTTGCAAGAGATTAAAAACTGGAAATTCTAGAATCCTAGAATGACAAAGCTAGAAAAGACCTTAGAACATAGAGGGTCAAGGCAGGAAAGGACTTCAGAAGTTCAATTTTAGAGCTGCAAAATATCTGAGAACAAAGGTAAGAGCTAAAAAGACTTAGATTAGGAAGGATCTTTGCCTCACTGAACTTGCAGTCCAATTCCTTCATGTTACAGATAAGGAAATGGAGACTTTCAGAAGGTGGAGTAACTTGCCAAAGATCACATAGTGCTGGCATTAGAACAAGATCTTCTGATTCTCATGCTAATGTTCTTTCCACTATGCCATGCTTCAACTGGGTCTTCAATCCCAGGATATATAATATGGGTTGGTCAGGAATATAAAGGGAGAAAATAATTCATTTGGTAGAGGAATTACATTTGACTTCCAGTTGTCACTCCCTGTATGACCTTGATCAAGTTAGATAAATGACTTATGCCTCAGTTTCCTCATCTATAAAATAAGGAAATTGAACCCTATGGTTTCTAAAGACCCTTCCAACTCTGCTCCTATAACCTAACCCATTTACTCCCAAATGTTTGTTTCATTTTCTTTTCTGAATATATCCTCCTGAAATCATTTGAAAGTTTGTGTGACTAATGTGTGAGTCAAAGCTTACTGCCCAAAAAGAATGAGACCCATCAGGTTGAAGTTCCAAAACATTTTCTTGACCTTAGTTTCCTTCATGGTAGAGATAATATCTAAAAATGCTCCTGCTTCAGGCCTTTTTGCCTTCTCAATTAACAGATTTTTCTCTAACAAGTCTTTCTCAGGGAGGGTCTCTTTTACAAGAGATTAGATTATAGGATCATTGACTCCTCTATTGGATAGCCCAGTTCTTGATAGAGTGCCACAACTGAAAAAAATAAAATAAAATTTCAGAAGTGCTTGTCAGGAGGTTTCCCTCATCAATGATTGTCCAGTTGTTTCAGTCATGCCTGGCTCTTTGTGACCTCATTTGGGGTTCCTTGGCAAAAATAATAGAGTAGTTTGCCATTTCCTTCTTCATTTTAGTTTATAGATGAGAAAATAGAGGCAGGCAGGGTTGAAGTGACTTGCCCAGGGTGACACAGGTAGGCAGTGTCTGAACTTGGAAAGCTGAGTCTTCTCGTCTCTAGAATAGACACTTAGTCCACTACACCACCTGCCTTTATTAATAGTTATTTTCCTACTTTAAAATGTCTCCCCACTCCTAACTTGTTAAATTGCAGCTGAATTCCTTTGTAGTATGATGCACCCAACATCAAAGATACGTAGGTATATGTATGTATGATGGATTTCTCCCTTTCAGGTATTTGGTGTCTTTATCTCATCCTACTGTGTGTCTTTGTGACCTGAGGGCACATACCCTGGTTACCAGATTAATTATTAAAGTATTTTTCCCCTCAGTGAATGAACGAAGCAGTGCAAAGCACTTCCCCTAAGTTATGAGTGGACAAAAATAAAAGTAAGAGATCAGGGCAACTTCATGTACTTTAAAGATATCATTGTCACTCTACTAGAAAGTAGAGCAAATCTACCTGGAAAAAATCAAAAATAGGATCCCGAATAAAACAAGTCAAGAAAGTCATGTGGCATCCAGGTAAGCCATATACAAGAGAAGAGAAACTGTCCTTGTGAGTAAGGAGTGTGCAGATATCAGGAAATGCACATCTGCACTCTGGAATTATGTAGTTGGGAGTAAAAACTTAGCAAAAGTTCATTGTCCACAATGATTTTGAAAGCAGCCCTATTGTTTCGTGAAGATTTAGATCAGTTTGATCATTGTTGGAACATATTTTCTGGGTATCAAGTTGACCCTTGGTTGCCAATTAATGGTAGTTTCAGTACTTGCAATAATAGTGGGTTCCATTTTATCTTTTACCTCATATAAGTTTTATGCATTTTCCTTCTGTGAAAATCAACTACAAGGGTAAAGTTGCATTTCTTTGTTCTTTAAGCAAGTGAAAATCTCTAAAGGAGACTTTACTTGCTTTGTAGATCAGTTATACTATGGTGACAAGCTGCAATCTCAGTCAGGTCAGATAAAGTATTGTGAGAATTTGCCAATAAGGACAATCAGCCCCAGGTTTTTCTGACATGTGTGTCCCAAGTGCTCAGCTTCAAGAAGCAAAGGAGAGAACACAGTAGCTGAAATAGCAAAGGCTTTGATAAGGTTGATAAGTGTGTATCTACTTTGCTTTGCCTGCTACCCATACTAAGTCAAAGAAAGGGCTCCTTTGCACCTGAGGTAGACTATGACAAACCAAAGTTGCTAAGGATTATCCTAAATGCAAATAACCCAGTTATGGAGACTTTTTCTTTGTTAAAAAAAAAAAAAGATAAGTAGGGATGGTTAGGTGGCACAGTGGATAGAGCACTGGCCCTGGAGTCAGGAGTACCTGGGTTCAAATCTGCCTCAGATATTTAATAATTACCTAGCCATGTGGACTTGGGCAAGCCACTTTTAACCCATTACCCAGCAAAAACTAAAAAAAAAAAAAAAAAAAAAAAAAGTATTTATGATCTTTCCTTCTATCTATCCCATTTAACACTTTTAAAAATAAAATAAAGTAAAATAAAACCCTCAGCAAATATACAGTAAAGCTAAACAATTTCCCTAACTAACCATATTTTTTTAAAAAGCAAAAAAAAAAAACTTGTACATAATCCTGTATTTTGAGTCTATCATCTCTCTGACAAGGAGTGGTTGGTATTTTTCATCTTCAGTCCTCTGGAATCATCATTTTTCATTGCACTGATCAGCCTTAGTCTTTCAAAATTGTTTTTCTTTATAATGTTGCCATTGTATAAATTGTTCTGGCTTTGCTGACTTTATATCACTTCATGAAGGTTTCTTACTTTCTTCCAAAACTATTTCACCATTTCTTAGAGTATGTTAAGAGCCCATTACATTAATACAGGACAATTTGTGAAGTCATTCTCAACTTTTGGGACCCCCCTTAGATTTCAGTTCTTTGCCACAAAAAATTCACCCTAAATATTTTTGTTCATACAAGCTGGTGCGCCCCCCCCCTTATCTCTTTCTCCTTCCCTCCCTTCTCCCATTGTCTTCCGCTCCCTCTCCCCTTCCTCTTCCCCTTTTCTCCTCTTTCTTTCCCTCTTCCAATATCCCACCTTCTTTGAAAAGAGGGATTCTATTTTTATGGGTGATGGACTCCTTTGGCAGTTTCATGTAATATATGAACCCTTTCTCAAAATAATGTCTTTAAATGGATAAAAATAATTCACAATTTCTAAAGAAGCCAATTATCTTAAAATGATTGTAATATAGTAGTATATATCATATTTATATATTGATTATGTTTAATATGTATATTATGTACTTACATAATTTATTTAATGGATTTTATATATAAATATTTACTTAAATATGTATATTTGAAAAGTTCATCAACCCTATGTTGAGATCTTTTGTTCTAAAATGAGCTGAGATGGTCTGGCACTAAAAATAAATGAGAAAATGTGCCTTTCATTGGAAATGCAAGAAATCATAAGGATGGAATATTACCTTTTCATTCACATTTATTTGAGATGTAAGTTAGTTTTATAGAACTTTTTTTAACTTTTCTCTCTTTTTTTTGTTCTTTGTGATAAGAAATGACTTTGTCTAATGAAGAATGAGGGTATCTATGTGGAAATGAAAGTGATTATAAAAACAAAGGATACCAGAGGAAAATATAATTTTATAATGCAAAATGAAATATAATGACCTGAAGTGTCTCATAAGATTGAGCTACAGCAAGGAGCCATAATCAATTCTTATTTCTAGGAGAGTGGGTTAGTTTCATTGGATTTTGCATTTATATTGCAAGCCATGTTGGAGTGGTGGTGGTGGTGGTGGTAGTATAGATATATAAGCCATATTTCCAACTCTGGGCAGGTAGGAAAGAGAGTATGTATTCTCTGCTAGAAAGCATCTGCCAGCATATCAGATCCAGCCATAGTTGACATCATGAATGGATTAGTTCCTGGGAGTCAGAGGTAAGCAAACCTACTAAATAAATATTCTCCATAACCCTTTTGAGGCAACACAAATCATGCCTTATATCCAGAAGGTCTGTGTTCCTATGAAGAGGTACTGGGAAAGAAGGTCATATAAACAGATATATCTGAGAATTAGTGCCTAAGGCCAGCCAAGGGAAGCAAGGCCAGCCAACCTATTCTAAAGACGAAAACCAATTAGCAACACTCCAGGGTCCCTGACTATCTCTGTGGACATGTTAAGAGAGTAAAAGTGACACATTAATTTTCACTTACTATTGAACAGCTTTAAAGGGACACAGTTTCTCATGTTCTGTTATGTCTGCGTTGCTTCCATGTCAAGATTTCTTTTAGAAGCTGAACATGGCAGAAGGTTTTAGCTGTTTAAATATGTTTTGTCCTGAAAATTTACACAGATTTTCAAAACAGAATGATCTTTGAAGAAGAGTAAATCTGACTGAATGTATAATGAACATATAATGATAGTTATTATTTTATTCATATGCCTCTTTCCTAAAATCTAATATTTCATCACTATGGATATCTTTTATACTAATGTATGACTTGATAGAAAGTCTTAGAAATTTGCTATGGACAATAGAGTGACTTGCTTCTCCATATTTGGAAAGTCTGCAAGTCTTAGATAAGAAATGTACTATCTCCTGGCCATTACTTGAAGCCTTTCCAGATTGGTAGAACTGGATGCTAATTCTGTCTCCTGATGCCAATATCACCATGAGAGATGAAGAAACCTTCCCTTTAACTCCCCTTCTAGAGAAAGGAGGGTCTAGAGTCTCTAAATTCCAGGTGAAGAGGTGGTTATCCTTCATTCAGTCACAGAAGGTTTGTGAGCAGAAGCCTGTAGATGAAACTCTCCTTGTTTTGTCTTCTCCTTCTCAGATGAGTAGACAGCAATACCTGAATGACCTTGGCACTACATTCTCCACAGAAGTGCTCCCTCATTTCCGCCCCTACCTCAGATGAACAAAAACCTCTTTTCCTATATCTTCTCTTAGTACTTTATCCTTCACTATTCCAATGCTGTTAGGCATTACAGTTATCCACTTCACATTACGGGGGTAGGGGCATGACAGTTCTGTAATGTGGAAAACATGTAAAATCTTTTAGCCTTCCCTCTGTATCAGAGAAGAAGTTTGAATTGTTTTGACATTAAAAGATAAAATATATTCCTTTATATAATACCATATTTTATATATAATATATATGTTTTATGCATTTCTGAGATTCTGAACTTTTTTCCTGTGACATGTGCTAACCTTAATATGTTGTCTGTGGTTTCCACAAAACTTCCCTCAAACTCTCATTTAATTTCTTATGCTGACCTACAATATATCAAAAACTGTGATGAGGAAAGTTGGGATATAGAATGGATAGATATATTATGGTATGTATAACATACCATATATATATAATATGTATAACATATACATATATACGTTTATATGTTGTTACAATAAATACATGTGTGTGTAATGTATGTAGCTATACATATATGATGTTCTTTTATCAAATTATAAGTTTGGTGAGGGCAAGGACTATATCTAACATAAACTTTGTCTGTATTCCAGGTTCTAACAGTGTTTTATACACATTAAATACTTAAAACGCTTAGTAATTTAAATTACATGAATCTACCAATACTTCAAATTTAATTTGTTCAAAACTGAACTCATCACCCACTGTCTAATGCTGACTCCTCCTCTGACTAGATTGTCTCTGTTTATAGTATTTACATTTCCTTAGCCACACTCAGATTCAAATTTTTGGGATAGTCCTTAACTTTGACCCCCTTTTCACCCCACGTATCTGCGGGGGGGGAAAAACCTAGAATGACTAGAATAAAGAACTTAGAACAATGAAATACACTAGATTAGTAATAGAAAAATTCTTAAAAAATAAAAACTGGGGACAGTTAGGTGCTGCAGTGGGTAAAGCACTGGCCCTGAAGTCAGGAGTAACTGAGTTCAAATGTGGCCTCAGACACTTAATAATTATCTAGCTGTATGATCTTGGGCAAGTCAGTTAACCCCATTGCCTTGCAAAGCAAACAAACAAAAAAAAAACAAAGAATAAAAACTTTATTTAACAAATATACTTAGAAAACAGCAGTTTGGTAAGAAATTAACTTATATTTCCAAATGAAGGAGAGGAGAACTGTTTTTGAAAGACTGTCTTGTAGAAAGGGATTGAGCCCTATCAGATTGCCCCAGAGGTCAGAGCTAGAAGCAATTGGAGGATTGTACCAAGAGCAAAAGTTAAATTTTAAGTAAAGACTAACTTCTTAATTAGGTTTATTCATATGTGGAATTGTATGCCTCCATAGATAGTATGTTCTTCTCTGAGGCCTTCAGGTAAAGATCTTAATCTTGGGGATGTTTTTAAAAAGGATTCCTGCTCAAATCATGTTTGATCATGGCCTCTGGCTTTCCTCTCAACTCTGATATATTCTCAGAACTCTTTGAACATTGCTTTTCATGTTTCCTAGCTATATGCTTGAATAGGACTCTTTATTTTTCTGAGATACTCAGTTTCCCACTCTATAAAATGGGGGTGATAAAAATAATATTAGCCTATTCATCATATTTCTACCTCTTTTCCTTCTCTTCTAGAAACCTGAAATATCCTTCAAACTGACCTTCTTGTCTTTCTAGTTTATTTCTTTCTAATCTATTCTCCATATTGTAGCTTAGTATTATTTCTGTTTGGGCTAAAAACACTGAGGATCTTTTCCCAGATTGATTTTTTGAGTAGGTAAAAGAGGCCATTCTTGGACTCATTTATTACCTAGCTTTAATCATTGAATGGGCATTGCCTAAGATAAACTGGGACCTCCAAGACCTTAGTTTAAAAAGACCAGGATTTCCCATTGCATCCAGGGCCATCTCCAGTTCTTCCTGATCTTTATCTTGCCACTGGACCTAGATGGTCCTGGAAGTTGCTGACTTTGCATCACTTAAATTCTGAATCAATTAAATCCAATTCACTTGTAAGTCAAGACATCACCTTCCTGATACAGTTGATCCTCTTCTAATAACAATAATGTTTGTCCTTCATTGTTGAAAAAGCCCAAGACATCAGGAAGATTATGCCAATGCAAACACATGAATTGGATGTGAGTGAGGGGGTGCTGTGCTAATTCGTCAGCCTCACTTTCTCCTCCAGAGTCATCTAGGTCAGAGGACAAACAATATTTCATAATGATCCATTATGATCGCATCACTCTTTTACTATAAAAGCTTTTATCCAGAAAAGTCCTCCTTTTCTGCTAAATCAGGTATTAAGCCCTAATCATGTTCTTCAAGATCCCCAGTAATCTAGTTACTGTCTCTCCAGCCTCATCCCCAGCAATACCCTCTCATGTATTCTCTTTTAGACCCCTTTATAACTTGTTTTTGGTTTGGATCGTCTTCTTTGCTTATGGCTTATATCACACCATTCTTCATACCTGAAATGATACCCTTACACACCTCCATCACTCAGTCTTTGCCTGTTGTAATTGTTCCCTTCTTTCAAAGATTAGATGGCTGCCATTTCCTCCATGAAACCTGTTCTGATGTTCCTTCTACACCAAAGCAGATGAAAACTGCTCTTCCTCCTTACATTTTCCATAGCTGTTTGTCCTTGCTTCTCTTTTGAAATTATCTTACTCTCCATAGCACCCTGGCTATTTGTGTTTTTTTTTTCCTTCCCTGACTAGAGAACAAGATCTGTATGATTGCCCTCTAGATAAGTCTTGTATATATTGAAGATTCATTAGAATGAATTTAATTGAGGAAAGCATTTTTAAAGCAAGTAATCAGTCAGTTACCAAACATTTATTAAGTGCCTACTATTTGTCAGACCATGAGGTAGAGGTTTAGCATAATTACCAATGTTATTTTAACCTTTTCTCCCAACATTTTTGGTGCAATCTTTTTTTGTGCTCTGTATTAAAATCTACATTGCCAGTACTGCAGCTTGAACTTAAAACTTGTTATTCAAATAAATATTTAATTGTTATAAGGAAAGCCATAATGACAGTCTCTTTGTTCTAGGAGCTTAATATATTCATTCACGAAAGAAAACATGCATATGAAAGCATATCCAAGATATAGTTAAATAAGTACAAAATAACTTTGAGATAAAACACCAATAGATGGAGTTATCTGATGTGATAATGGAGGATTGAAGATGTGAATAGGAGGAAGAGGTATATTGCAGGTTTGGGTTTACCATTGCAAAATTGTACACTGTAAAGAAATGGCAGGCCATAAATTACTTAGAAATGTGCTTGGCTCAGAAGGGTCAACTTGAATGGAAGCATTAACTGTAGTACTAGGAGAGATGGGGCACTTCTCAGACAGGCCCATCTCAGGTCCTGGGTCAGAACAATGGGAGCCAAACTGAATCTAATGGCTATCCTAACTTCTCTGCCAGTGGAACACAGGTACCAGCTGTTCACATCAACTTCCCTCTGGAAAGGTCACTTGAGGGCCTTCTTGGCTATGACCTTCACAGCAGAGTAGAAAGGAAACAGATGCTCTGTCCTGAGGATGCAAAGGAAGATGGTGAGCCAGCACTGTGACTGAGTGAGCATTCCCAGCTGTGCCCCAAGCTGGGCAGGCTTGGTTAGGCAAAGAAAACAATAATCTGTCAGCCTTGCATGACAGTGGCATGGGGCAGCCTCTATTCTGAGCTATATGTTGTACAGATCTACTCTCAGATGCCTTCCTACTTGTGGAGAGATAGTGAATGATATTAGTTGAATAGCTAGAGGCTAGGATGAAAAAGGAGAGGATAGTAGGGCGAAAGGATGGGATTGGGAGGTAACAGCCCAGAATTTAAGTCCTTACCCTGACATGGACTTCCTATCTGATCTTAGACAAATAATGCACCTGCTTCCAGGCCTCAGTTTCCTAACTTGTGTAATGGCAAAGGAGTGGTGGTGATAGTCATAGATGAGCTCTAAATTCCCTTCAAATTAGAGTGCTGGACCTGAAGTCAGGAAGACTCATATTCCTTAGTTCAAGTCTGGGTTCAGCGATTAACTAGCTGTGTGAGCCTGGGCAAGTCATTTAACTTTGTCTGCCTCAATTTCCTCAACTAAAAAGTGAACTGGGAGAAAAATGGCAAACTACTCCAGTATATTTGCTGAGAAAATCCAAATGGGGTCATGAAGACTCAGAAACAATTGAAAATGATTGAAATAGCAAATAGCTCAATTCAACCAACATTGATTAAACATCTACCATATACAGAGCATTGTGCAAGATGTTGAAAGTGATATGAAATCTAGAAAAGGCACAGCCCCTTCTCTAATGGAGCTGGCAACCTAATTGTAGGTGTTCACTGAATTTACACAAATAGCCAAAGCAAAGTATTGCATGAACCCTGAGAGAAAAAAAGCTTATTACTTAGTGAAATAAATAAAGTAAATCTTCCTAGAGGAGACAGAATGAGAGTGAAAAAGAAAAGTACACCAAATGTACAGGAGGACTTAAAATAGTAGTATTGATTTGTATTAAACTTTTATTTACTTTTCCCAAACCACTGTTTGGATCGTTTTTCTGTATTTGAACTTAACTTCTGTTATTTCCTTCTGACTCAGTTTCCTTCTCTATAAAATGAGATGCTTTTACTGAATGCTATTTCTGTAATCCAGATCTAATATTCCATGATCTAAATTCTGACATTCCTTTTCATTCCTTCCAGATTTTATGATCTAAGTCTATGATCTCCTCTCTTCTTTGTGTGATCTTTGATATAAACTTATAGGAACTTCACCCATGGCTGCTATTAGGGTCCAAAGGAGGTAGTCAGAGGGACTGTGGGATATCACCTGGCCTATAAAATTATTTAAATTTCCATTCTACAAGATGAAGGTCATTTTTCATTTCCTCCATGAAGTCATCCCTGATCTTACAGTCAGAAATATTTTGTCTGGCCTATGAGTTCTTATAGCCCTTCATTCCCAAATTTTTCTTATAAGTATAGGTAATATATTCTTTGTTTTATAGTTATTTCTTTGTTGTCATCATTCTTGTATTGGAGGATATGATACTTTTATGTATTTCCCATAATTCTTCTGGTGTAGATTTTTCATCTATCATTGGAACAACTTCAGTGAATGATAGGAAACATTAACAAGGCAATTCGCTCCATTGTGAGACAGTTTTGATTGTGAGGAAGTGTTTTCCTTAAACTTGTCTGTTAAAAGATAATAAGTAATGCAACTACTCTGTCTTCAGGCATCAGTGGCTTCTACGGATGACATGTACAACACTCATTTATGATACCATATTATTATTATTAATTATTATTATTATTATTATTATTATTTGTTATAAGGATTCTCCCACCATCCCCATGGAAAAGAGGTGTGAAAGAAAACATAATTTTGTTAATTAAAAAAAGAAACTAATTACTGTCTGACTATTAAGTGGAAGAGAGTGTAAAATTTGGACATCATCCACAGATAGTTGGGTTCCATTGTTTCTGAGATGATGCTACAAGGCAGGACAAATGTTGTGTTTATTTTTTTCATTACACAACATGATACAAAAGTAAACATTCTCTGTCTCTATCTCTTTGTCTCTGTCTTTGTCTCTCCCTGTCTCTCTCTCTCTCTCTCTCTCTCTCTCTCTCTCTCTCTCTCTCTCTCTGTGTGTGTGTGTGTGTCTCTCTCTGTCTCTGTCTTTCTGTCTCTCTGTCTCTCTCTGTCCCTCTGTCTCTTTCTCTCTCTCTCTCTCTCTCTCTCTCTCTCTCTCTCTCTCTCTCTCTCTGTATGCATATATATATATATATATGCATACAGAGAAATGACTGAAAATGACTAAACAAGAAATATATATATATATATATAGAATAAATATACTATACAAATATTGAATATATGTATGGAGAGGTATACACACATACATATATACATATATTTTTAAAATGTCATTATAAAAAGACACCAGCTGTTGTGCCCATGTCCTGCTTTAGGTCAATGATTTCCTCAGTTGGAATGTTCCTTTCACTAATCTCCCTTAGATAAGAGTCTTTGTTCATTTCCATAGCAAAAAAAAAAAATGCCATTACTTAGGTGCCATCCTGGTGGTAAAAGTCTCTACCTAACTAGATTGGGCCTGAAGATAGATAGACTTTAAGTCTGATCCCAGTTCCATACTCCTGAATCCTATTCTGTCTGTGATGTGGTGCCAGTCACTTAATCTCTATGGGCCTTAGTTTCCTTGCCTGGAAAATGAAATAATGAGTCCAGATGACCTCTAAAGTCCCTTCCATCTCTAGTTCTATGGTTTTGCCCGAATTGATCCTGTTTGATAGAAACTGTTCCAGTTTCTTCTCCAGTCATAGTCTATAAGAACCCAGTGTTACTTCCCAGATGTAAGGTAGCATAGGAGGCTTCCCATTCTGACTAATAAAATTATGGACTTTTGGTTTTGAGTGTTGAAAAAAATCCCAATGGTTCAGTGCTAAAACCCCAAAGAAGAAAACAGTTAATTTAAGGAAAATTTTGTATTTGTATATTTGGATGTATTAATAGTTTCATCTGCATGGATACACTCTGATATACTCTGATCTTGTACAACTCATTCTAATATTTTTCTATCAATTCTCTAAGGAATATTTAAGTATTACATAGACTTTATTCTCTTTTAATAACTTGAAAATGCAAATGCATCCTGGGGCTACCTTTCACTTTTTCCTTCATTCCTATCCCAAAATTTGCTAACCTCCTTTGATAATTGTATCTATCCTCAATGATGTCATTTATGCCATTCTTACTTGCAAATCAACATTAGTAATAAGCTGCACTCTAGTGATATTTACTTTTCCCTTTCCTTTTGAGTTATTTAAATTTTTCATTCTTTTGAGATTGTGGCATTCCATGGCTCCAAACTTTAATAGTATCACCAAGGTACAATGATATTGAAGAAAAGTTCTTTGGTAGTGAGCAACATGTATTATTAAAAATGCTACATAAATTCTCAGATGCATTATCACTTATCTCATTTTCAATTCTCACCCAATCTATTGTCCATCTGTAGGGGCTTTCTAAAAAAAGAGAATATTGATAGTGTAATGCAATAGGCTTTCTCCTGAACCATGGAGCTTAATTTGGTTATTATGAATTTTTCATCTTTTTCTTTCTAGTGTGGACAGTTAGACTCTTTTAACAGCACCAAGTTATATGACACAGAATTTTCCTCCTGATTGCCAACAATATTATGAAGGAGGGGTAAAAAGTCCGTAAATCTAAACCTGAGAAGTGAATGCATTTTGATTGGTTGGGTAACTTTTATGTATGTTTGAAATGGGATAAGCATGAAATGTAATAGAGTTCAGGCAGCAGAGGGGAAAAAAGAATTGCCATTTCATTGAGAGGAAACTTGACAAACCAACTTTCTTAAAGGGTTTATCTGAATCTCTTTCCTTTTAATGGTTCCCTTCACAATGAATGAGCCCCTGATGAGAGATAGCATAGCCCATTTAGCTAAAGCAAACTCTTAAACTGTCACTTAAAATGATGTCCAAAGATCATGCTTATTCTTTATGAAACTATGACCTAACAACCCTCTTTGCTGAGTGAATGATGACATTTTAAAATATACCTCTTCATCATTACCATTATTAAAAATTTCTTAAGATCTCAGTGAATGTTTGAAACTTCATCTTCATTGAAGGTTTATGAAGTAAGCAGGGGAGACATTATTTAACTCTATAAATGAGGACATGTAGACTCAGAGAAGACAACTCATTCTAATATTGGGACAAGCAGTGTTTTCTATCTTGAAGACTCCTTGAATTATCCTGTCCTTCCTACATCTGACCTTGTAGAATGACAGTTTACCAATTTCAGGTAGGGTCAGATTCACAAGTTACCTTTAGAATGCCTTTTTGGATTGGACTCATAGGTTTAAAGCTAAATGAAACCTTAGAACTTATCTAGTGCAATGGCATTTCATGAGTGTGGAAACAAGCAAATTTTGCCCAGAGTCACAGTGGTGATGTTTGTCCTTCTTTCTCAAAGACCATGGCATCAAGGAGGTAATACTCTGACATACAAGTGAATTGGATTGAAGTTTAGTAACACCAGCCTCAGATTCTCCTTCAGAGCCATCTGAATCCAGTGGTCAGATAAAGATTGGGATGACTGGAGATGGTCCTGAATACAAGGCAGTCAAGATTAACTGATTTGTCCAAGGTCACACAACTAGTAAGCATCAAGTGTCTTGAGACCACATTTGAACTCAGCTCCAACTCCAGGGGTAGTGCTCTATCCATTGCATCATCTAGCTGCCCTCCTCATTCCAAAACTAACTGTGACTACCATAGTTTCTTCTAAGACATTTTGGCATATTACTGCTATCAGACAGATAGTGTGAATATTATTAGCTCTATTTTCAAATGAGGAAATTAAGGTTCAGAGGAATTAGACCACTTGCATAATTCAAATTGGCATAGAACTGGAACCCAAATATCTTTTGAAATTTAATATTTCCTCCCAATTACATGCAAAAACAATTTTAACTTTTTTTCTTCACATTTTGAGTTTCAAATTCTTCTCACTCCCTTCACTGAGGAGGCAAGCAATTTGGCATAGAACCCAACTATCTTGACTGAAAATACTGTTGTTCTATTTCTACCACAATTCTTTTATGACTGCCTAATATGGATATTGAAGGGGAGGTATTTGGACAAGAAAATCCAACATCAATTACTCAACATCCAATCATCAATTACTCAAGATGAATTTTTAAATACCTGTAGCAGACATTTTGTTGAAACTGAGTGGGGGTGGAAGAGGGTACAAAGCTAACACAATGAAATGGTTTCTATCCCTCAAGGAGCTCACATTCTATGATGCTATGGTTTGTTAAAAGGAAATATGTTGAGTTCCTTGAGTTTGGGAAAATGTCTTATTACGTGATCCCTGTTGTGCTTCTTACATTTCTTGTTACATAAGACAACAAAATGAATAATTGTATGGGTCTGTATGTATGTTGGAAGACAATAGCTTGGGGTAAGGCTAAATCTAGTGCTGATCCAAATTCTTTAAATCTTAGTATCCCACAAAGTATAGGGTAGCATCAACCATCATCTTTTATTGAGGACTTTCTAAAATATTTACCTTAGTGATTTGTACAAACAATTTATCAGTTCCCATATTTTCACACCAGCACAGAATGATAAAAGAAATTTATGAAAAAAAAGCACTATATAGCAGTTCTGATGGATGTTGCATGTGGAGGATTTCTTTGTGATTGTCATTATTGTTGCTTGTTACTGTTTATGTTTTATCCCAGTTGTCATTTGGGGCTGAGATTTTCAAAAAAAGTAGTGGGGAATTTCAATGAGATTTTTAATAAAAATTATGCTGTAATTCCCAATGCACAACTCTACAAAGTCATTCTTCTACTCAAAAAAAAAAATTAAACTTCTTCTCTTAGCCTGGCATTAATGTTCCAGTCTAATCTGGTTCACGGATCCCTTCAGGATTCTTTCATGTTCTCTACATTCCAGACAATCTGGGCTTTTCCTGCATCTTGTCCTGTCTTTTCCAGTCTTTCCCATTGCTGATATGGATTCTCTCCACATTCTCATGTAACCCAATTTTCATACTTAGGTATTGGATAATACTCTCCTCAACTATGGATGGAAGGAATAATTGCTTCACATTCTGTGTGTATGTAAGGGACAGACTTTGTAAGAATTTGGGAGAACCCTTCCAATTTCTGACTTTGAGAAAGGACATGCAAAGTTCCAGGCTCTCTTCAGGGAGAGGCCACTGAAAGGAGAGAAAAACTTGGGAAGAAGTCAACAGAGGAGCCTAAACTTCAAGAATGTTCTTGATTTTCTTCTTAATATTATACTAAAATCCCAGGGATTCTTGTCTTGTTTGAATTTGGGGGCTCTCAATTGAGGTGAGATATCTCAGACCTAGTGGAAGAGCTCTCTTTCATTCCACTCATTCTATGTATAATCTAAATTATGTAACTTTTCTTTTTTTAATTAATTAGTTTATTTACTTATTTTTTCATTGATATGCACATTGTCTAACATTTCTAATTTCTATATTCTACCATTTTGGATTCTTAGTCTATAGATATTTTTCAGTCCTGTTTAACTCTTTATGGCAGTTTTCATGACAAAGCTCCTGGGGTGGTTTTTATTTCTTTCTTCAGTTCATTTTACAGGTGAAGAAACTGAGGTAAACAAGGTCAAGGGACTTGCC
Source organism: Macrotis lagotis (assembly GCF_037893015.1). Taxonomy (NCBI): domain Eukaryota; kingdom Metazoa; phylum Chordata; class Mammalia; order Peramelemorphia; family Peramelidae; genus Macrotis; species Macrotis lagotis. The sequence continues at coordinate 216,094,216 of NC_133660.1, forward strand.
AAGGTCAAGCAACTACTAAGTATCTAAGGTCAAATTTAAACTTGGGTCTTCCCAATACCAGACACAAAACTCTAACCACTGTGACATCAGCTTGAATAAATGGATTTATTTGCTGCTCACTATTTTCATAGTATAACTAACAATTTGGTTATAATCAAGCCTATTTGGGGTCAGTCCTTTCCTTTTAATGTATAACAACCAGGAGATTGGCTAGAATCTAAAAATCATTTCCCTTAGACTAGCTATAGTTAGTGAGGCAGACAGATATAATTATGTACATGAATTGGATTTAAGAAAGGGAAGTACTATGTAAACCATACATGGTATGTTTTCTGAGTAGATCAGAGTGGGCTAGTTTAGTGACCTTAGTTTCCTGGCTCTTTCAGGTCTCCTTTAGAGAACTGTAAGTGAGATCCCAAAGATTCTGTTCTCACCTCTTTGTGAATTACTTATGGATATATGTATAACCTACATGTGGGACATAGATTCCTTACACTTCTCTCGGAAATCTCCTTCATCAAGGATCCAGCTCAGATACCCCTTCCTCCATGAGACCTTTCCTTATGCCCATAGTTGAAAGTGATCTTTCCCTTTATAGGTTTTCCAAGAACACTGTTTAGAGCTCTTTTTTTGCCATTATTGGAATGTACCTTGGACAGTACTTACATGCATATATTTTGTATCTCCACCTTGAATTGCAGACATCTTGAGGGCTCCAGTGTTGTCACTGTCTTCTTTATATCTTTGAGTAACAAAGTGAGAGACAACTAAAAATTTAATTGAATGTTTTTTTCAATCAGGAGAAGTGATATGGACTGTGTAATTATCCAGTTGTAAGAATTACTATCTAGTTGAACAGTGTATCCAAAGTCTGTACATTATTGTATAAATGGGAAGCTGGAGAAAGATTTCTAGTGGAGTATCCTAGAATTCCATCCCTGGTCCTGTACTTTTTGTTTTTAGCCATTTTTATTAGTAGCTTAATGCAGGCTTCAGTAGCATTCCTGTGATATATTTAAACATCATGGAGCTGATAGAGATACTTAAAATAATGTACATCAGAAAAAATTCTCAGAGGTGGGAATTCTCAGAGGTGATGACCTAGGTCTAACCAAATGAAATCTGATTGACATAAATGCCAAGTCAGCTCTGAGATTGAAAACTACATAAACCATTAATTAGATCACATACCTCAGAGCTGGACAGCAGGAAGGGACCAGAGAAGTCATCTAGTTTCACCCTTTCATTATATAGATGGGGAAACTGAGACCAGAAAAGTGATATGCCTTGCCTGAGATCTCACAAGTAAAACATGGGAGAACCTCTAAGGACACCAGTTTGAGTTTACTGTTGAAGATCTTTGTGTCTAGCAGCAAAGTAGTCTACTTTAAAAGAAAGTGCTTTCTTTAGTTGTGGAGGTATTGGAGCAGGGGGTGTAGTATCACATGTAAGTGTTCATTAACAGAGGAAATTCATTCCTTTAGGCAAGTGGCTGAACTGCAGTTTGATTTCTTTGCCAGTGACAATGGGATTCAATCTATTTTCTCTATGAGAGAAAATGAGCGTAGTATACATTTAAAATTAATTTCTGAGGGGGAAAATCAGTTAAAATGAAATCACCTTTGTAAAGTTTCCTCCCAATAAATATTTTACAGGATTAAGAGAATTTTGCTTTATGTGCCCCCTTTGTTTTTGAACCATAACTAACGTGGAAGAATTGGAACAATGCACCAAGATATCACAAGTTAGAAGGTTCTATTTGGCAATGCCTCTTCCTTTTAGCATCACAGAAACCGAGTTAAAAGGTTTTTTTCATATAGGAAACAATTTCATATAGGAAACAATAATTCTATACTTCCTCCCTACATCCAGTATCTGCTCCTCAGCAACATTAACTCCTACATTCAGCTTTTCCTGTGTGCCTCTGCTTTTTCCTAGTGCCTCTGCCATCCTTGTACAATCTGTGGATATGTAAGTTCATCTTGTCTCCCATAATAGAATATAAGCTCCTTGAAGGCAGGAACTATTTCATTCTTCCAGCTCCTTGAGCAACCAGGTAGTATAGGAGATAGACTATCAGCTCTGGAGTCAAGATAACTTAAGTTCAAGTCCAAGCTCAGACACTTGACACTTAGTAGCTAGGCAAGTCACTTAACCCTAAGTGCCTCACATGTGGGGCCATCTCCAGTCATCCTGATTTTATTCATATCTGACCACTGGAGCCAGATGACTCTGGAAAAGAAAGTAAGGTTGATGACTTTACACAGCATCCCCTTACTCGAATCCAATTCATATGCATGTCATGGCATCATCTCCCTGATATTATGGTCTTGTTCAAGAATAAAGGTCCTAGTACAGGCTTTTGTACACAATGGGTGCTTAATACGTATTGATTAAATGATTGAATGTTTTCCTCTCTGCTAGCATCCCTTGCTCCTAAGAGAATTCTCACTATATTCTGGGATTTCTAGTTCTTGGAATGGGGAGACTTCCAGATATCTCTTCTTCAGTGAACCTTGTTCCCTAGAGTTTCCCAACAAAATGCCCCAACCACTGAATTTTTCATGAAATGTTGAATTAAGGGTCTCTTCCATACTTCCACTTTATTTGTTCAGTATGCATTTTGATAGGTTTGTGTCAAGTACCAAAGTTAATCAGTTATAGTTTTAAAAGCAAGGATCCTTTCCTTGGAGGATCTGCCCATACCTAAGGAATCAGAATTTCAGGGGCAGCTAGGTGGCACAGTGGATAGAGAGCCGGCCCTGGAGTCAGGAGGACCTGAGTTCAAATTTGACCTCAGACACTTAATAATTACCTAGCTCTGTGGCTTTGGGCAAGCCACTTAACTCCATTGCCTTGCAAAAAACCTTAATAAAAAAGAAAAGAAAAGGAATCAGAATTGCAATGTTATATCTATTCTCTTTCAGAGGTAGTGTAGAAGGGAGTCAAAATACTTATGGCCTACTGACTGGGATAAGTTTTCTAGCATGGGCATCATGGGGATGGGGAGTCTTTGGATATATCCCATAAGACAAAGTTATGGGATTTAATTTGTGGGCCCTCAAGGTTCTTATCCTCTTTCTCAATGCAACAAAACAAACCACTTACAGACTCCCAATAGAGAGCAACTTGGCTTAATAAACCACATTTTGCCTACCAACTAAACTAAAACTGGCATTTAGACCATGTGGTATATATTTCAGAAATGCTATTATGATATGATTACAGCTGTTCAACTTCTTAAAATGAAATCAAGTTGATGATAGCCAAAGATATCACCTTTTAAAGAACAGTATGAACTTAGAGGAAGAAATGACAAAGCATTCTAGTGTCTTTGCCAAGAAAACCCCATGGAAGTATAGCTCAAGGAGTCATAAGGAGTCAGGCATGACTGAACAACAATGACTGCTTTAGGAAATTAACAGTAGTTATTCCTTTAGAACACAGATATTAGAGCATATAAGATGCTTTAGAGCAAAGCATATAGATTAATAAATCTGGGAGGGACTTTAGAATAAAGAACATGGAATGCTGGAGTTGGAAGGGGCATTTGCTAATGAATATTATAGCTGTATGGAAGCTTAGAATAAAGACTGTAAAATGTAGGTGCTGGAAGGAAAATTTAAACACAGGGCATATCTTCCTTCAGACTTGATTGCCTATATCTCTCTTCATTTCTGTACTCATGCTAATTCCCTTAAGAATATCCCTTCTTATCCCCTTTCCTTTCAAACATTATACATTCTTCAAAGTCTGGCTTCCCTGCAACCTTTGAAGCACATTTCATCCTTATCTATGAAGACTTCCCTGGCTCCTTGGAAGCACACTGATGCTGCCCTTATCTGGGCTTCAGTTGCATCATTGTGTAGATCATCAAGTTTAGCATCTGGTTTTTTTTCAAAATTCCATGTGTTTTTGTCTTTATGAGCACCACAGCAGAGACAATAAGTTCCTTCAGGGTAGGTAGTCTATCTTGTGCTTCTATGTGCCTCAGATTCCTGACTGACTTTCATTATGTATTGATTAATTCATTCTTAATACATTAATTCATTGTTGTTGTTGTTGTTGTTGTTTGCAAGGCAAATGGGCTTAAGTGACTTGCCCAAGGCCACACAGCTGGGTCATTATTAAGTGTCTGAGGCCCTACTTGAACTCAGGTACTCCTGACTCCAAGGCCGGTGCTCTGTCCACTGCACCACCTAGCAGCCTACATTAATTCATTCTTAAAAGGGCTTCAATCCTTAATCAGTATAAACTAGACTCTAGCTAATAATGCTTGCTCATTTTTGTGGTTTACAAAGTACTACCTTCAAAACACCCCAGGATATGATCAGTATAGAAATTATTGATGCCCATTCCATGAAAAAGAACACTCAGGCTAACAAAAGTAATTGTAGGATAGTACATAACATCGACTAGCACTGGAATCAGGAAGACTCAGTTTTAATTCTGCTTTGATGATGATGATGATGATGATGACGATGATGATGATGATGATGATGATGTTTGTCCTTCTTTCTGGGAAAAAATCATGACATTAGGAAGGTGAGTTGGATTTGAGTGGAGGGGAGACTGTGCTAAGGCGCCAATCTTACCTCCTCAGAATCTTCTGGATCCAATAGCTGAATATGAGTCAGGATGACTGGAGATGGTGCTGGATATGAGGCAGTCAAGGTTAAGTGACTAGCCCAAGGTCACACAACTAGTAAGAGTCAAGTGTCTGAGGCTGGATTGGAACTCATCTTGACTCCAAAGCCAGTTGTTTTTTTATCAACTTTCCCACCTAGCTGCCCTTTAAGCACTTGCTAGCTGAGTGGAACAATGGTAATCCAAAGACTTAAGTGAGTTCACATCTCACTCCCCACAATCTGATGCTTTTTATCTGTGTATATTTTAAATAAATCACTTCATTTCCTTGTTTTTAGTTTTCTGATCTGAAAAAGGAAAGAGTTGAAATATGATCTCTCTGGTCCTGTCTAGTTCTAAGTATATAATCCTTTAAATTAAATTAAACCCTATTTTGTCATCTGTAAAGTGAATATAGTAATAGCACTTACCTTACAGAGTTACTGTGAGGATCAAATAATATAATTTATATAAACTTTTAAATAGTTTACAAATGCAGTTGATGATGAAAATGAATACTACTATCTACTTCTAGTAATAGTAGTAATTGTAGTAGTATTGGTAGTAGTAGTAGAAGTAGCAGCGGTAGTGGTAGAGATAATAATAATAATAATAATAATGTTAGATTAGAGGTAATAATAGTGGTAGTGGTAGTGGTAGTAGCAGTAGCAGTAAGTAGTAAGTAGTAGTAATAGTAATAAGTAGTAGTAGTAGTAGTAATAGAAGGAAGAGGAGGGGGAGGAAAGGCAGGTGTCAAACCTTGGGAACGGGGTACTACTACTACTACTACTACTATTACTACTGCTACTACTATTACTATTACTATTACTATTACTATTACTATTACGATTACGATTACGATTACGATTACGATTACGATTACGATTACGATTACGATTACGATTACGATTACGATTACGATTACGATTACGATTACTACCACTTCTACTACAACCACCACCACCACTGCCGCAACCATCACCACAACCATTACCACTATTACCAGTACCACTGTACAACCACTACCATTACTAATATACCTGATTCATCTTTATCTGTGAGACCTTGGTCATCTTTCAAATACTAGAGTTTTCTCCTCTGTAAAATGAGGAGTAGCACTGATCAATGATTTGTCCCCTAGTTTTAAGGGAGAAGGGAAAAGAATAATATATAGTGCCTATTATATACTAGGTACTGTGCTAAGCACTTTAAAAACATTACTCATTTTCTCCTCATAGCAACCCTGTGAGTTATTTGCCTTATCTTCCCCATTTTGCAGATAAGAAAATGAAGACAAACAAGTTAAGTGAATTACCTGGGGTTACACAACTAACATGTAAGTGTGGGAGGGCAGATTTGAATTCAGATCTTTCTGACTCCAAACCTAGTATTGTATCCACTGTGCTACTAGCTACTCAGCATTTTACCTGAGTTCAAATGTGGACGTGGCTTCTTACAATCTTTGGGACCTCAGAAATGTCACTTTGCATCTCCTTGGTTTCTTGATCTAGATGATCACTAAGGTCCCTTCCCATTCTAAATGGGAACTCCATTTAGAGTTCCAATGACTTGCTTATGAACACAATATAAGTCTTTTATCTGAACCTGGGTCCTCTGACTCCCTGCCCACTCTCTTTCCCACTGCACCACACTACTCTCCAAGGCAACTTCAAACAGCTGAATGAATGCTAATTGTGCTGCCAAGTCTTCCAATATTTCATTCATCCTTGTAGCTGATAATGTGGAAGTTGACAGTAGGGGGAAAAAAATCACACTGAATCAAAAAAAAGGAGCGAATGTGGTCCCATTTCAGGACAGATGTTCTTCTGTCTAATTATAAAACCCATTTAAACAAAATTCACAAAACATAACTTTATTATTACTGAGATATGTTTTGCACTCATAACTTAAAGAGCTTGTATTTGGAAGGGGAGCTATAAAACTGTTTAATGACTTGATTTTAAAATCATTCAAGCAAAAATGATGTGTCTTGGTGTATATTCTCTAAGTAACTGCCCAACTGTCTTGGAGAATTTCATTATGTTTGATATAGAATAAGATTCTCCCCATATGAGCTACTCACAGAGACATGGTGAACTTTAATCAGGTTCCTTCCACCATTTCTATCACTGTCCAAATCTCCATTATCTCATCTTAATCACTAGTGATTATTGAGAATCTATTTTTTATAAGATTCTCTATTTTTTTTACTTAGATATAAAAGAAATAATTCTTTTTCTCAATTGCAGGTAAACAAAAACTTTTATCATTCATTTTAAAAAAGATCTTGAGTTCTAAATTCTCTCCCTCCCTCCATCTCCTCTATAAGACAAGCAATTTGAGATAAATTTTACATATACCATCTTGTAAAATGTTTCCATATTAGCCATATTATGAAAGAAAATGCAAACCAAAAAAAAAAACCCACAAAGGAATTAAAGAGAGTTACAAAAGTATGCTTCAATCTGCATTCAGATTCCATCAGTTCTTTCTCTGGAGGTAAATTTTTTTCCATCATTAAGTCCTTTGGAATTTTTTTAAGTTTTTTTGCAAGGCAAATGGGGTTAAAGTGGCTTGCCCAAGGCCACACAGCTGGGTAATTGTTAAGCTGTCTGAGGCCAGAGTTGAACTCAGGTACTCCTGACTCGAGGGGCATTGCTCTATCCACTGCACCACCTAGCTGCCCCACCTTTGCAATTTTTGTTGGATCCCTGTTTCAAAGAGATATAAGGAGAGGCCTTGTTCTCTAGATACTTACCTTCTTATTCCTGAGCAAGGACAGTAGCAGTAGTAATGATAGAATCAGACTTTAACATTGTACTTTGCAGTTTACATAACACTTAATAAAAACTATTCTTCTTGTAATGATGAACATGTAAAATAGGGAAAGCAGACACCACCCCCATTTTATAGATGAAGAAGTGGAAGTTCACAGAGATTACCTAATTTACCCAATATCACATGGCTAATTGAGTTTAGATTCAAATCCAGGTTTTCTGACTACAAATTTTCAAGTGGTAGGTCTATCTCAAATCCCTCCCAATTCATGTGGTCCAATCCTTTAAAAAATGCATAGAAACATTTATTTATATGTGTGTCTATATCTTCCTACATGTGAACATGCATAGATATAAGTGCATATATCTTAGCTAACATTTTCACAGCACTTTGTGGTTTACAAAGTATTTACATGTACAAAGCACTGTACATGTATTACTACATGTAAGGCATGTAAGACCTCTCCTCCTGTTATTACTACTACATGTGGTTTACAAAGCACTTTACATGTATGTATTTACATATATTACATAATACATGCAATCTTCACTAAAACCTTGTAAGGCACAGGAGATCCTATTATATGGACAAAGATAATGAAACTGAGATCAAGGGACTTTTCCAATTCTAGGAAATTTCTGAAGTTATATTTGAACATCAATATTTCTGACTTTAGGGTCAATAATTCACATCTTCTACCTCTTGAATGCTATGTCATACAATTCATTTATATGTGAATTTATATACATATATGTATATATGTGCATGTCTATACATATGAATAGAGAGCTAGAAGGGTGCCTTTGGCATCAGGAAGACCTGGTCTTGAGCCATGTCTCTGGCACATACTGCCCATGTGGCCATGAATTAATCACTAAAACTCTCAGTTCTCTGGCCACTTTATAACAACCATAAATTATAGAGAAGTTGCTGACCTGTGTCTTGGGAAGAAATTTCTATACAGAAGTTACTGCAAGTCAACTAGATGGTGCTGCTATTGTATATAAAAAGATGCCTTCTTATACTAATGATGGGTAGATGAGTGGGCTGCAGTCAGAAGCAGCAAAAAATCATCAGCATTCCTTGTTGGTCAGAAAGAGAAAGGATATAATTAGGTATTGAGAATAAGGGATACCAGGTTGACAAGATATATATTGCACTGGCTTTACTTATATACTCTTCGGAAGATTTACTTGAAGGTTTGAGCAGATCACCTGGGATAGGAACTTTGATGGGTGCTGCTCTGCCCTTGTAGTTACAGTGCTCACATGAAGAAAATCATGTAGCTGTTGACAGACAGATGTACGTCTATATGTACATCTTCCCTTGCTGCCTTTTCTATCTGTCCTTGTCTTTCTGTCTCTCTCTATTTCTGCCTCTCTTCCTTCACCCCTTTGAGTTTTTTTCTTGTGTCAATTTTTATGCTCCTGTTGACTTCTCTGTATTGTTTCCCTATCAGAAAAAAATCAGTGGCAGCTCTGACAAAGTGTTGAGTCTCTCACCTGCCTCTGCAACAGCCTAGGATTAAGCAGGATGTTGTGACCAATGTTTCAGCACTGGAGCTGTCCACCTTCCCTCTCAGAATAACTGGAGAAAACAAGCATTTAAGTATACATCCTCCTCCTCATTGCTATTAATTTTATTCTTTGTTCTCCGAAAAATATATAAGAATTGCTAGGGTCTTGACTGAGAGGGAATTGGATTTTTTGGTAAGATTTTTCTTCTAATCAGTGATATTCTCTTATCCTGAAGTGAATTTATTTTGTTGGCATTTCGTTTAGCAATACTGCTAGGTGGTATAGTGCATAGAATGCTGAAGCTGAAGTCAGAAAGAACTATATTGATGTCAGATACTGTGTGACTCTGGGCAAGTCAGGCAACCTCTGTTTGGTCAGTTTCTTCATTTCTAAAAAGGGGACAAAAATTTGCTCCTATCTCCCTGTGTTATTAAAAAGAAAGATAATATTTACAAAATGCCACAAAAATATTTTAGCCCTTGTCCTAGTAGAGGATGGATACTCTTGCTTCCAACTAGTCTGGAGAGCAAGGGAAATTTTTCAATGGCCTGCAGAAGTATGCTTGTGTTCTGACAATCTCAAGCAAATGTAATGTCATGGTCTCCCTTAATTATGAAGGACAACAAAAATAACATATGGGTGAAGTACTGATTATTCTCCCTGAAAGCAGAGAGGCTTTGAATATGTCTTTTTATTCTCTAAGCCTTGAAAGAATGAGAAAGGAATATCAAGGTAAAAATCAAAGAAAAGGAATGCTAAGAACCTGATGGGTATCCTAACATGTTAAGATTTGATGGTAGAAGTATCCCTTCAAGTACTGATGTTCTAAAGCCCCTTTCAGTTTTAACATCATATAATCACATAGTTTAAAAAAAGAAAGCTTTTTTTTACAGTGATCAAATTATATCCTAGATATGGCTGCTTATTCTTCCTCTCTGTAGGGCCAGCCCAAATTGGAAAGTTTACATCCATGTTGGCTGAGTTAGAGTTCCTAATGGCAGACACTGAAGGAAATTCAAACAGTTATAATTTACCATCAAGCTCTAAAGAATGCAGAAGGATTTTACTCAAGCAAACAAATTATTTGAGTATCCCATACAAATGTAAACAAGTCCTAATTCAGTGAGTGAGTTCATTGTTCATCCATGAGACAAAACCTTTAAATAATGCAGAATCTCTAATGTTGGGCATCCACATCAAAGAGAAGTGTTGATATTTACAATGGGAGACTGAAAGGAAATTGGTGATTAAATGGAATAATAAAAAAGCAAATATTTCTTTGGCACCCTTTACAAACATTTGGAAAAGAAGGAATCTGCAGTTATTTCAGAAAACTTTGTATCCTTAATTCCTGAAATTGCCAAAACTGGAAAAAAAGAAGAAGAGGAAGGGGAGGAAGAGTGAGAAGAAGAAAGAAAAGAAAAGAGAAAGAAGAAGTAAAAGAGGAGAAAGGGAATAAGGAGAAAGAAGAAGAAAAGAAGAGGAGGAGAAGAAACAGTGATCTAAAACAATGGTTGTCCATTTTATTGACTATGCATTTTAAAATGCACAGAAGAATGTGAAGAGGGAAGTACAAACAAGATAGTTTTAAAATTGCCATGGATTTAGCATATTCTTTTTAAAAAACAAGCAGAGGGAAATGAAGAATATGGGTTTCATATAGAATTATATTTTGTGTTCTATGTTTTCTTAAATGATTTTAGCTTAATTTAAATTCTGAATAAAAAGTAAAATAAAACACTATTTTATTTAATAAAATCAGAAATATGCGGGTAGTATTCTGGACAGATGCCTCAATTTGGATCTGGAAGACATAAATTCAATGGGCTCTTCTGTGGACTAGCTGTGTAATGTGTCACTTAACCTCTCTCATCCTCAGTTCTCTTACATAGAAACCCTTGGAAATAATATTTATACTATCAATCTTGGTGGGGGGTGGAGAAAGGCAAGAAAAGTAGGAGGAGTTTTGCAAATCTTTTTTTTTTATTTCATGTTATTTAAGACAATGGGGTTAAGTGACTTGACCAAAGTCACGCAATTAGGTAATTATTAAGTGTCTGAGGTCACATTTGAACTCAAATCCTCCTGACTCCAGGTCTGGTGTTCTATCTACTGCACCATCTAACTACCCCAGAAGGAGGAGTTTTAACCATTTTTTTTGTAAAACAAAAAAAGGTTATGAAATGTAAATTGTTGTTATATTTATATTACCTACTTTAACAATTTGTTATGTGGATCAAATGAAATAATCTATAGAAGTACTCAGTAATCATAAAACAAAAAGTAAGTTGTAGCTATTACTCAATTTAATAAATATTCAGTGCTGATAAATTCTAGGCCTTGTCCTTGGTGCTAGACATAAAAAGGAAAAATCACAGTGAATGCAGTCTAAAAGTTTATAAACTATTAGAAGGGGCAGATATTAGACCAATGATAAATTTCACAATTACATAGCATTTCAAAATTTACAAAGTGATTTCTTTACAATAATCCAATAAGGTAAGCTGTGAAGGCACACACTTCCCTGTCATAAAGACGAAAAAGCTGAGACTCAGAGAGAGTAAACTGACTTTTATGTATCAAAAAGGATGTGTGGAAGTCTTATAATGAGACAAAGGAGAGATTCAGCTAAAACATTCAGGGAATTTGATGAGGAAGTGACACCATTACTATAAACCTGCATGCCTGCTCTTCATCTAGTTAAGAGATAAATAATTCCATAAACTATTGCCGAATGTAATCATACTTTTCTTAGTTTTAATATGATATCCTGGTCATATATAGCACTTTTTAAAAAAGCATGAGGAAGTGGGAAAAGTACCAGATTTGGAATTAAAGTAATCCTTCCAATGGGCTCTTCTTCTTATGAACTGAGTGACCTTGAATAAGTAAGCTTACCCCTCTCTATCTTTATTTACTCATCTCTGTAATGTGGGGGCTTAGACCAGATGTTATTCTAAGAACCATTCTAGTTCTAAATTTATGATTGTATATTCACTGGTCCAAAGCAGCTGTCCCTGGGAGAACACAGCTTCAACATCATCTGCTATTTGGTACTGAACAAAAATACTATCAAAGCCTCTTCCCTGTAAAGTCAGAGAGAAATGCATCTACAGAGAACCAAGGTCATCAGTAATCACTGGTGAGCCCTTGGTTTGTAAAGCAATCTCATATCCTCATTAATAAATCAAATCTGTTTTATAACAAGGAAGGTTTGTTTTTATAGGTTGTGAAAAGCATTTGACTTATTTAGTTATTATTGATCAAACAAGAGTTTTACAAGTCAGCCTTTTGACTGTAGGGAAGAAGTGTGACTCTCCATTCAATTTACAAACAGCTTCCAGAATGTTTAATGATATTTCTGCAACTTTCAGAGCAATAATTAAAACCATGTGGAATATTTCCACATTTTGACAGTAAATTCTATAATTCAGTTTGGGGAATGCTATGTGAAATGATTTACAGTTGGCTTCTTTTCTATAATAATATAAGGAAAAGGGGGGGTCTACATGGTGCAGTGGATACAGCACCAGCCCTGGAGTCAGGAGGACCTAAGTTCAAATTCAGCCTCAGACACTTAATAACTACCTAACTGTGTGACCTTGGTCAAGTCACTTAACTCCATTGACTTAAATTTAAAAAATCAGTAAGAATATAATTTGAGTGTCTTTTGGGGAACTCTCAAAGAAGATGAAGAAGTTGTAGGTTTGTATGCTTAAAAGCCAGAAGGAACCTTAAATGCCATCTTGTCCAAGCCTCTTCTTTAGCCAGATGAGGATTTATAGTCCAAGAGAGATAAAGTGAGTTGTCCAACAAAAATCACACTGGTAGAAATAGACAGTACTGAGATACAAATTCATTTCTCTGATGCCAAATCACTTTCTGTTTTGATTAAATCATATTACCTGTCTTCCAAACTGAACTCTGACTGAATATATTAAGAGAAATGTGGGATCAGTTATCTATGATTACTACCCAGAGCCAGTTTAGAAAATCATTTGTCTATTGCCTTCCATAGACTGCCACAACCAAGCAGGTTCAAATTAGAGGGCTCTGTCCTGCCTATAACATAGAAGGCAACCCTTCTTTGCCATGGGAACTAATTCATAAGTAAACATACATGCTAGGTGATGGACATGACAAGAATGATGTTTTTGCTCTTAACATCCTTTCAGGAGAAAGAAACCTTTTTTGATGGTTTGAAAGATGTTTTGTCTTTCTCACTTCTGCTTGTAGCACAATGTCTTCCTGGGAGTAAAAGTTTAATGAATTTTGTTGAATTGAGTTGTTGAAAAGTATCCAATGGTCTCATGTCACTCTTCCTTTTTCATCTGCCATTATCTTGTTGACTTTCACCAGGAATTGTATTAGTATTCTCTTGAATTAGACCAGTATCCACTATCATTAGGATGAATTAACTTTCTAAAATATATGCCAATCAACTCTCACTTATTAGGGTCAGAGAAAATCACTTGCTCAAGGTCTTGAGTCCACATCTTCAGACTAGCCAGCGCCTTTTGCATCCCATAGCCCATTTCTCTAATAATCTTTTTCTAAGGCAATGTATCATTTTTAAGCATTAGCCTATTTTTTTCTTGTAGAATAAATTATTGAAATGAATACTTATTTAGTGCATACTATATGGCAGACACACTGTAAGCTGTGGGAGTTCAAAGATTTAAAAATGCCTATTCCCTCACCTTGAAGAGTTTAAATCATAAAAAGGGAAGGCAAAACATGTGGGGGAAAGGTGACCAGGAAAGGTATTCCTTTTTTCCCAGAAAAGTGAGAGTGGAGACAATTCAGGTCTGGTGTGAAGAAGACTGTTCCAAATGGAGAAAAGTAGGTCAGTGATTGCAAGCAGATGATAGGAGGGAGGGAAGGAGGGAAGGAAGGAAGGAAGGAAGGAAGGAAGGAAGGAAGGAAGGAAGGAAGGAAGGAAGGAAGGAAGGAAAGGAAGGAAGGAAGGAAGGAAGGAAGGAAGGAAGGAAGGAAGGAAGGAAGGAAGGAAGGAAGAGAGGAAGAGAGGAAGAGAGGAAGAGAGGAAGAGAGGAAGAGAGGAAGAGAGGAAGGGAGGAAGGAAGGGAGGGAGGGGGAGAGAGGGAGGGAAGGAAGGAAGAAGGGAAAAAATAGATCTTTATTTGACTCTCACAACTACCGTTGGAATTAGGGTGTCTTCTAATACTTTACATTTTGTAGTTGGAGGAATTGAAGTGAATAGAAATTAAGTGATTTGTCCAAGGTCACACAAATAGTGAGTGTCTGAGATAAGATTTGAACTCAGATCATTCTGACTCCAAGTGCAGCACTATCAATTGTACCACTTAGCAGCCTCTCTTGGCATTAGATGGGATGGAATGGGATGGGATGAAATGGAATGTAAAACTTCTGTATGTTGGTTTTATTCATTGTGAATTTGTTAATTCTCTAAATGTAAGCCTATGGACTAGTTAGAAATGAATGGGGGACATCATTTCAAAAGCAACATCATTTGTCCACAAGCAACAGAGTGTAAAAACAAATGAAGTCTTTTTTTCTCTCTTACACTTCTTACACCGTCATTAGTCTCTAGGTTGCAATAAATTAGTGAGAATTGTTAGTAAATTAGCATGTCACCCTTGATAGCCTTTGTCATTAAACCATGATTTCTATGCCTATTTCCATTCAAGAATAGTCTCCATTCCCCTTTGAAAACATCTATTTGAATAAATAAAAAAAGTCTTTTTCCAAGTTTTTTTTAGCTTAGATGATCCCTTAAATTTTTAATTAATTTTTAATTACAGGAATGAGACTTTAGCTTTCTCTTGATACCTGAGCATAATAGTGATAATTTCTGGATAGAATCTTGGTTCCCTTGGTCTGTATTGCTGCCCTGAAGTTTTTCCTCAAGATTTCCTAAGACTTGTCCTCCATCTTCTTGGTGTGATTTTGTAATTGAAGACATCCATGCCTTAGTACCTTAGATTGCAGTATAGTGTCATTTACAAAAAACCAACTTGGGACAGAATAATCTGGGAGTTTACCCATCTCTGTCAGTAACTCATGATATTAGTCTATGTTCTAAGATGTCTATGTTCTAATTCTTTTTAAAAATAAAATTTATAAATATATTTTGTTTTTACCTCAGCTAAATTTTCCCTAGCATCTCTCTCCAAGGTTCTAACATCTTCTGTATCAAAATTCCGTCCATTTCTAATGCCTTGCATTCTTTCCTGATTCTTTGAGATAATTGCCCCTCCCTGTTTAGTTAATCTTCCATAGTATTTGGACTTTTGCCTGAATCAATGGTATCTGCCTTCTCCTTCCTGCCTTCACCACTGTCTCTGAACTTGACCTCTCTCCAGCCAGTCCTGATTTTATTGAATTTAACTTCCAATTCACCGTGCTGTCTATTCTTCTCTAGGACTTGCCATAAATGGCAACTGAATCAGACAGGACAGGAAATTGCTATTGCCTTTTTAATGGAAGTCATAGAACAAGTAGGATTCAGTTTACAGAAATTCATTTGGGGGGAGGCTAGGTGGTGCAGTGGAGTCAGGAGTACCTGGGTTCAAATCCAGTCTCAGATACTTAATAATTACTTAGCTGTGTGGCCTTGGGCAAGCCACTTAACCCCATTTGCCTTGCAAAATCCTAAAAAAAATTCATTTTGTGCGTATTTTTCCAGACATATTTCTGTTTGTTTTTCAAGTGGAGAATGACTGACCTGGTAATCAAAGGCCATTTAAAAAGGTGCAATTACAAACTGAAAGTCTGCATATTTCTGAGTCATTTCTGAATATCTCTACATGATGTATGTACAAGCAACAGTGAGAGGTTGGGTGAGAAAGCTATTTTTATCATTCATGACTAATACCAGCTCCTACAAGACTCTCAGGGCTAGATTCTAAATTGGGATGTGGAGTTGGGGGGCGGGGGGAGAGGGTAAGCTTCTGTATTTATCTTTTCCTAATTCTTTTCCAAGCTCTTCACATCTCTATGGATGATAATAAAGAATGAGATAGAGTTTTAATTAAAGAAGTAAATCTAGAGAACATTAATACTACCCCCC
Source organism: Macrotis lagotis (assembly GCF_037893015.1). Taxonomy (NCBI): domain Eukaryota; kingdom Metazoa; phylum Chordata; class Mammalia; order Peramelemorphia; family Peramelidae; genus Macrotis; species Macrotis lagotis. The sequence goes on from NC_133660.1 coordinate 216,110,188, forward strand.
TACCAAAATACTCATACAAAAATTAACCTTTTTAGTTCTAATTTCACTTTTTTTCTGGAGTATCATTGAATGAAACCCAAGAGCCATTAAACATTTAATTACAGTCTTCTTGGTATTATCTGGAAATAGTCTCTGAAAGTGTGTGTGTGTGTGTGTGTGTGTGTGTGTGTGTGTGTGTGTGTTTATATTAGCCCCTCATCATATCATGGAGCTGGCCCTGAGTTCTTGATATCAGATAATATACTCTGATGGATTCTATCAGACAAGAAAGGATTTAACTAGGGAAGCAATAAGAAAATATATTTACTGCCTTTGGAAACATTTTCTCATTTTTATAATGTCCTCGATTGCTAAAGGTTCTATTGTAAGCATTATGAAGAAAAATCCAAAAATCTATATATCTAGTCTTAGTCTCTCTCCTGAAAGCCAGACTTATTGAATGGCAACTGCTATTAGCCATTTTGAACTGGATATCTAGTAGACATTTCAAATTCAATGCATCTAAAACAATCTAAAATTCAATACCTTCCTTTACAAAATCCATTTTTTCCAAATTTTTCTATTGTCATCAACTCAACTTAATACCTACTATGAGTTAAATTAAATTAAAAAACAATTCCAACCCTCGAGAAATCATAATCAAAGGCAAAGAGATAGTATATAAAAACGAGATGTATGCAGGGTAAGTTGGTGATAATCTCAGAGGAAAGACTGACATTAAGATGAAATAGGAAAGGTAAGATTTTAACTGAGATCTGAAGGAGATTAGGGAAGCTAGGAGATGAAGGTGAGAAGATGAAGTATTCTCTAGATGGTGGGCAGTGAGAATTCATAAAGTTGGAATATGCATGAGAGATAGAGTAGCTTGTGTCATGACCATCAAAGAAGTTATGACTGTCAAAAGAATCACCCTTCAGGGCAATGTCTGGCCTAAATCTTTCTGTTTCTCCCTCACATTTTATTTGTATCATACATTTGGGAATATATGTCATACCCCTTTATTAGATTGTAAGGCTGAGCCTTGCATATATCATACTCATTTGTTTGACCTTCATGCTTAGTCCAGTGTCTGGCACATTGCTGTTATTGGTCATTTTTAGCTTTATCAGACTCTTTGTGACTCCATTTGGACTTTTCTTGGCAAAGATACTGGAGTGGTTTGCTATTTCCTTCTCCAACTCATTCCACAGATGAGGAAGCTGAGCAAGCAGGGTTAAGTGATTTCCTCAGGGCCACACCACGTGTGTCTAAGATGAGATTTGAACTCAGTTATCTGACTACAAGCTCATCATGCTGGCTTCTGTACCTGGTAAAGTAATTACTTAATAAACCTATGTTGACTGCCTCATCCAAAGCAACCATTCATTCAGTGGGAAAGCTTAGTCAATCAGGACAATATTCTTTTGACTTTGCTGAGATGCCTGCCATCTTGCCAGAGGCCATCTCTGCTGTGGCCTGTGAAGTCCTTCTGTGGGGCATGGCAGTAGGGATGTCAGGACATAGAGGGATTGACTAAAATTATGAAATAAACAAGACAGCCTAACCTCAGGTGTGCAGATAATTGGATCCCATTTTAAAACTGGATCTCCAAATTATCATCAGCGAGGGGGTGGTGCCTATGAATGTTTTTTTGTATACGGAACAGAGGAGAAAGTTTAGCTCTCATTAGCCTCACACTCTGCAGGCAGTTGTATTAATAACTTAATTTGAGTGGGTGAAAAGGAAAATATGTGCACTGCAGGCACACCTAAGAGGCATTTCATTCTGTTCTTCCAGGAATCTTCTCAGGCTGTATGTCTCATAATGGTACTTCCTACAGGCAGTGGAAAGAGGACCTGGCATTCAGTACAAAGCTGTCACTCATGACTTGCCGGGACTTTGAGCTCATTTAAAAATGGTAGACTCCTGTAGTTTTGTTCTGGACTTAATGAATATCCTCTGAAAAGCAGTTCCCATTTACTCTGGGCCCTGTAACTGGAATCACTGCTGTATCAACAACAATAACAACAAATCCTCTAATACATGAGCAATGCAGTTAACAGCATAAAGAAGAGGAAGACATCATTAACATGGTCATATAGTGCTGCATATATAATAGGTTAAATCTGAGTTAAAAATAAATCATATGAACTAATAATAAAAGCTGGTATTTATATAGAACTTTACAATTTTCAAAGCACAGTAAACATACTTTTAATGTAATCTTTTTTAATGTAATCTTTATAACAACTCTGTGAAGGAAAAATTATTATCTCCATTTGCAGATGAGGAAATCAAGGCTGATAGGGTACAAGTAATTTTCTCAGGTTCATAGAGCTAAGTAGCATAGGTAAGATTGCAACTCAGGTTTTCTTTATTCTCTTTCCAAAGCTTTTTGAACCGGATCACCTGACTTCCTCTATTAACTTACAAAATCCTGAAACTGCAAGGGACCTCATTGGCCATTGATTCCAACCTGTATTTGAATTCCATCTTTAGTTCTTTGGGGAAGAGATCCTGAAGACTCTGGAAGACCTTCAGACATGAAAAATCCCAGTCCCATGATGACTCATTTTGACAACTTTCACTGTAAAAATTCTCACCCTCCCCTCCTTGCCCTATCTTACACAAAACAAAAATCTGACTTTTTTGCATCTTCCAATCATTGTTTCCTAGTTCCAAATAAATAAATAAATTTTGTTTCTAGAACCAAATAAATCTTCCACATATCACCTTTTGTACATTGAAAGCACACCCTTTCAGATAGGCAATCTACAGATATTTATTAATTGCTAACTATATATTAGGTATGAAAAGAATTTCTGATAATAAAGTGAAATTTTTACAATAATGTCATTGGCAGCTAGGTGGAGAATGAATTTTTGTAAGGAAAGACTTAAGTCAGGGGCACCATCATGGTGGCTATTGCAATGACTTAGGAGAAAGTAATGAAAACTTGTACTAGGATTGTAGAAGTAGGAGAAGAGAGAAGAGATGTTCATGAAAGATATTTTGAAGGCGTAAATGATAATATTTGAAAATGGATATGATATATAAGGCGATTGAAGTAAAAATTAAGGGTGATACAGAGCTTAAAAACAGACTACCTGGGAGGATGGTGATATTCTCAAAAATAATGGGAAATGAAGGTTTTTGAGTAATAGGGGAAAAGATGAAGAGTTCTGTTTTGAACATTTTGAGTTTAAGATGCTAATGATACATCTCATTCAAGATGTGCAAAAGGTGATGCAGAATTGGAGCCAAAGATGGATTATGGTTTAATTTATAGATTCATAGAATATACCAAGATGGTATTTGAAGTTATGGAAGCTGAAGAGAGATCACTCAAAAAAAGCATAGGGATTCTTAAGTTGTGTGTGTTTCTATGTGTGAGAGACTGAGACAGAGAAAGAAAGATAGATGGGTACATCTCAGATTTTTTTTAATATTTTTTATTTATTTAGGGCAATGGAGTTAAGTGACTTGCCCAAGGTCACACAGCTAGGCAATTATTATGTCTGAGGTCAAATTCGAACTGAGGCCCTCCTGACTCCAAGACCAGTGCTCTATCCACTGTACCACCTAGCTGCTCCCTCAGAATATTTTTTAAATGCATAAAATAAGATATTCATCAAATTTCAAAAAAAATTATATTGAAATGAAGCTATCCAAAATAATTTTAATTACACATACCTCCAGGAAAAGAACATCCAATATAAAAGTTAAAGGAGAAGAGGATTCAAGACAGTCTTAGAGCATGGCCATGATTAGTAAAGAAAAAATCTGACAAAAGATACACAGAGCAAGGAAAGATAAAGTAGTGCTATAAAATCCAGGAGAGGTGAGAGAGCCTCCATAGTAGAGAATTCTCAACAGTGTCAGAGTTTAGAGGTCAAGAAGGGTGATGATTGAGTAGGAAAAAAAGCAAAAATCCAAAAAAAAATCCAAAAATCACCCAAACTGACACATAAGAGATTGTTACTAAATTCAGTCAGAATATTTAAGATGGATGATGAAGTCTGACAGATTTTTTTCCTTTTCCTAGCCAGATATTCAAAGTCTCTTCAAATAATTTATAGACACCATAATTTCAGTTCCCTCATTACTCTGTTCTTGCCTCTCTAGAGGTACTCCAATTTATGAATAACATTGCTAAAATCCTGACCCCCTACAAATGGAAACGGTAGTGATGTGTATGACATTTATGGGTCATATTACAGTTTTCAAAGTACTTCCTCATCTATTACATCCTTTGATCCTCACAGGAATCATTGTTTATACCTCTTAGGCACTTATCTATAATTTTCTAATACAGTTATTGTTTGTGTGAAGAATGCATACTGCAAAACAGTTTTGTTTCCCAGTCACAAAATCAAATGTAATTTTCAATTGCATTAAGAGAAGTATTATGTCTATAATGAGTAAGGTGATAGGGCAGCTGTATTCTGGTCAGACCATATTTGAAATATTGTGCTACCACATTTTGGAAAAGAAATTAACAAATTGGAAACTGTTTAGGAAAGAATAACCAGGAAATAAAAGGAATTGAAGATCATACTGTCCATTAATTGATTTCAAATACTGGGGGTGTTTAGGAAAAAAGAAAACTTTGGAATATGAAGAAAGCTCTCTTAAAGTGTTTGAAGACTATTATGTTTGTTTTCAACCCAACTGTATTATTTTCAGTGCCCTCAGAGGCAGAACAAAGATTGATAGTGGGTAGTTGTAAAAAAAATAAAAGCAGATACTAGGTCAACTAAAGAAAAACAAAGGTAGAGTTATCCAAAAAGCAGAATGGGCTAGAGTAAGCAGGCCATCATTGGAGGATATTACTGTTTATCCTTCATTCTCTAAAAGGACCAATGATAGCACAATCAAGCAGAAAGAGGGCCCACATGCTAGGGAAGAACAAAATAAGAAAAAGAGAAATAGCAGCATTCTCCCACTCAAACTAAGCTATTGGATTCTCAGAGAGCAGCTACTACTTCTCACACATTGTTTGTCCTTCATTTTTGAAGAGGACAAATGCTATCACAAGGGTGATGCCTTGACTGGTGAGTGAACTGAGTTTAAGTGAAGCAGAACTGTCAGTCATTAGCTTCACTCACCCCTACAAAGTCATTGCAGTTCAGTGGCAAAACAGGAGTCAAGACAAGAGTCTGGTGATGGCCCAGGCCATTGGAGGCATTCAAGAAAAGGCTGACTTACTTTGGTCAAATGTGCTTTAAAGGGAATTCCTGTTCAATTCCTGTTCAAGTATTTCTCAGATTACAGGAATTCAGGTCCTTTGCAACATTGGAATTCCATAATCCTAAAATAACCCCATCTAAGATGGCAAGTTGGATGAAAGCAGGAATCAAATTTTCTCTAAAACTTTTATTTGTCTCAGCATAAGTACACAGATCATAGACCATCTCTGTTCTACCTTAGTGAGACCTCTGAGAGAACATTACATTTTGTTCTGGGAACTACAGCTTAGAAAAGATGTTGATAAAATGGAGAATCTTCCATGTGATTGGGGCAAAATAATTCAAGATCATCATCAAGCTCCAGATAATATCACTCTGTTTTTTTCCTCTCTCTCTCTCTCTCTCTCTCTCTCTCTCTCTCTATATATATATATATATATATATATATATATATATATATGTATATATAGATATAGATATATATATGTATATATAGATATAGATATAGATATAGATAGATAGATAGATAGATATAGATAGATAGATAGATATAGATAGATATAGATATCCCCCACCCTCCCTCTCCCTCTCCCTCTCCCAAAGGTCAAGAAAAATCTAAGCAATTCTACAGGCAATGTACTTACCATCTTCAACCTTCATTTTATTCATCTATAAATTGGGAATCATCTTGTTTGTTTGTTCTTTGCTAATTTATGCTATTTTCGTAGCACTAAAGTAAAGAAAATGTATGCACAGAATTCTGAAAATCAGAAAATGCTGCAGTGTAATCACTAGAGCTAAAGGCTTGAATTCAGACCTCTTTGTTCCAGAATCAATTGCTATACCTATCTACTACATTGCTGCTGTCTAAGGAATTTCAAGACCAGTATGTCACACTGATACATATCCCAAGTATCATCTGTTCATCTTGGAATAGGGGCCAATATAACACTAAAAAATTACTTTAGTCCAAATTTCAAAAAAAAATCCTTAAGTCATTCATGTGATTTGCAATCCCTAATTGAAGCTTTGTCATTGTTTGAATATTTGTTCTGGTTGACATTCTTTATTTCCTTTTCTTTCTCTCACTGACAATGATAAGGAGGGAAAATAGCCCAAGAATGTAATTTCAAAGACTTGATCCAGAAAATTGTCTTTCAGATCTTTTTTGTGTAATGGAAAGAGAACTGAACTTGGAGTCAGGAAAGAACCCGATATCTGAAGTCAGAAAATGGCACGTTGAAACTTGATCCTTCAACTTGTTGTGTGACCATGGTTAATTCGCTCCTCTTTTCTGTTTCAGTTCAGTAAAACAAACATAGTTAGGTGAGACCAGATGATTTCTAAGGGTCCTTCTAGCTTTAAATGAAAAGTCATGAATGATTGCTAAAGTCCACTCCAGTTCAATATTTTGATGATTCTAAGAAGAACTTGGGAGATGGGGCAGGGGAAGGGAGAATTGTGTTTCCCAGTTTATTTAGAAAATAACCAGTTCCAAACTTCATTTTAAATAACTGCATTTCCAATGGGGCACAAATACTCAACTTTAAGGTCTATTTGATAATTAAATCCAAGAGGTAGTCTCTATGCTGCTGTGATCAGGGAGACTGATTGAATGTGTAGTATGTAGGCAATATTTCCAAGCTGGGAAAAAAGGTGTGTAAGAAAGTGGGGGGGGGGGGTGTTATGGAAGAGCTTGCCCGAAAGGGTCTCATTTTGCTGGGTTCACTGAGAGATGACTCACTGAACAACAGAACCCAGATTCCCATTCTTCAAGTAGAGGAAGAGAGGTACCATGGCCAGCTCTCCTGGCAGTGGCTTAAAACAGGGAGATAAATAATCTTTAGTCCTGGACAGCCAAAATTATCTGAGGAGTCAGTCTGGATGGGCAATCTCATTTATCCAGATGCTCAGTATCTTTTCTAAGATGGTTTGGCTTTAGACAATGGCTTTATGTTACTTGCAGGCTAATTAAAGGAAGAAGGGAAAGCTCATTAAGGTATTCATTAGGGTTAAATAATATATATTGGATTCCCATTTGTTCATTTAAATTCAGTGAATTCACATCACCCACTGAATGATACCCTCACACATTCAGTTTCCTTTCAAAGAATTTCACTTTTTCAGGTAAGGCTCCAAGAGAGTACCATGGTTTGTAAAAAGAGAACAAAGGAGGACATATCAACTTGATTAACTTTAAAATAATGCCCTTCTGCTCTATTCCACATTTGTAATTTTGAATTTTTGTGTCTAGCTATTTGACCTTTCATCCTCACATAAAATGAAAGCCATACTTTACTCAGTGATACCCACATCTGCCTGAGGTCAGCAACTCAACCTTTTTACCAAGTACTACTCTTGCCTCTTATTTGTTGTGTGACCATGAGCAAGTCACTTAACCTTGATTGCCTCAGTTTCCTCATCTGTAAAATGAGATGGAGAAGGAAATTACAAATCACTAGCAGCTCTGACAAGAAAACCCCAAATGAAGTCATGAAGAGTCAGACAAATCCTCTTGTCTAGCTCCATTAAATGTCTGTTGCTATAGGACTGAAAGATCGGAACACATTTCATTAGACACCAGTGTTTTGCTTCCCTCTACAAAACAATCTTATATTTATTAATAATTTCTTTTGTATATATACATACATGCAATACATATGCACAAATATAGACATGCATTGTATATTATATATAGATATATACAGATACACATACATACAAATATATAAATACACACACACACACACACATACTCAGAATCAAGCTCTTTGAGGGTAGGGATAATTTTGAGAGATCTATGCCTAATAGGTGGGGGTAGACAGGTGTATCGGTGGATAGCACGTTACCTCAGGATTCAGGAGGAACTGAGTTCAAATCCAGGCTCAGACTTTTGATACTTACTAGCCATGTGACCTTAGACAAATCACTTAACCACTTTGCCTTACAAAAAAAAAGTACTTAATCAATACTTAATAGATACATTGCTATAGATTGCTAAGATCATAGAGTTAGAGCTGGAAGGGTCTTTAGTGGTGATCTGGTCCTATACTTTCATTTCAGAGAGGCTGATACAGAATCCCAACCAAAAAAAAAATGATTTGTCCAAGGTCATGTTGATATTAAATGGTGGAGCTAAAATTTGGACCCAGGTTCTTTCCATTGTACTACACTGGGAATAACTTCCTACCCTGCTTGAAACCTTTGCTCTTCAACTTGGAAATCTTGGCAATTGATCTAATGCCTGTCCACTCTGTGCCTTAGATCAAACAGCAAGTGATGGTAGGAACTTGGATCTATTCATTTTGATCTAGGCATCTTAATGCTGAAAGCAGCCCCCAAACCATATGAGGAGAGCTCACATTTCACTGTAGTTTGAATATAAGTGAAGTTTTCTTCATAACAATGTGGTAAAAAAAGGTTAGTGTGTATGTATACATTTATATACTTTTCCACTTTAATTTTAATATGTATGTGTGTCTATTTCTAATATTGATATATATTTCAAATATATATATATATATATATATATATATATATATATGGATATGTGGATATTTCAATCTACCTCTCATTTTAAGGCAGCAAGGTGGCACACTAGAGAGAGAAATGGGCCTAAAGTCAGGGACACTCATTTTCCTGAGGTCAAATCTGGCTTCAGATACTTATTAGTTAAATGGCTCTTCCAAGACATTTACTTCAGTTTCCTCATCTGTAAAATGAGAAGAAAATAGCAAACTGCTCCAGTATTTTTGCTAAGAAAATCCCAAATGGTATTACAAAGAGTTGTCCCAACCAAAATAAATGAGCAAAACCAAAAATATCCCATTTTATATGTGAACAAACTGAGTCTCAAAGTAGGGAAATGACTTGTTCAGAACACACAGCTAGTATACAACAGAACTGGGACTTGAAACTAAGACCTTTTGATTCTTTTACTGTACCTTTTTTTAACCCCATGGTCCCTTAGTAGGAAGCAGATAAGAGCCTGAGACAGTTGCAGAGGTTTTGAATGGAGTAGTCATGAGTTCTTAATTGTCAGAAGAGGACTTTGAACAGTAGTCAGAAAACTCCTGATCTGGAATTATCTCCAGTATGCACTATACTGTATTCATCTGATAACTTCACTCAAATGTGATCTCTAGACAGTAGGCTAATGTCCCTGCTGCAAAGTTGTCTTCATTGGTGTCTATTGGGAATAAATTTATGGAGATCTAGAAGATCAAGGTGAGGGCAGAAACATAATGTGAAATGAGTTTAAATTGACCCTTTATTCTTGTTCAGGGGTATGTATATAGCTGCTTCAATGAGGAGCTGAAAACATGAGACTAGTTCAGTAGTTTCTTGTAAAATAAAGTACCACATATAAGCTTTAAACTGAGGCTATGGGTTGTAGAGCAGACTAGAATATTCACATCCTATCTAATATATGTGGAGAGACAAAGAAGTGGCAAGGGTAGAGTACTGGAAGAGACACAGTCAGGGCAAGGAAGTTTCATTGTGGAACAAATACTACAAACCATACCCAGAATATGTATGTTTTAGGTGCCTAAACTGAGACAATAATAAATATGGCCCATGACTTCATAGCTTTCTATTTTATCAAATTATTCTGAAAACTAAGTGCTATTCTCAGTTGTTTATCTTAATGAAGATTGTAAATGCTTTGAGATCCCTTTAAATTCAACAACATGATACAAAAGCCCTAGTTAAAGCCCTAAGAAGGTGCTATATTATGCCAAATCAACATTCTATTCCATCATATCTAAAACAGAATTTCTTAACTTAGGGTCCAGAGACCCTTTTTATTAGTACATTTCAGAAGGCAAATGGATCTGAATTAGGGGGAAATGCATTTTTACTTTTGTTGCCCTCCTTAGAATTTCCTTCAATGATGATTTTTTAAAAAAGTTATTTTGAGAAGGAGTTCAATAGGCTCCAATAGACTGATAAAAGATTCCATAACACAAAAAGCAACCTCAATGATCTTGAACCCCATAGATTTACCAAGTGCCAGATGGCTAATGGTCAGTTCATTCAATCCTATTATAGGTAAATTTTAAGTAGTTGGATGCAAAGCAGAAAATAGGATCAGATCTGAGAATGAGCATGACAGAATCTAAAATAGAGAGGGCAATTGATCCCATGTAAATATACTAATGAAGTAAAATCAAATTGGCAATTAGAGAGTCTCAAGCTACAAAGGAAATTAAGAGAAATAGCACTGTATTTGGGAGTCAGGTTATACCAACTCACATGATGCCTCTTATTTCTTCTTTCTATGCCCCAGTTTCCTCTTCTAAAAGAAAAGAAAGGCTTAAATTAAATACTATCAAAGATTCATTCCCTAACATTCTGCATTCAATGTTAGAAAGTCCCTCACAGCTCTGACATTCTGTGATTCATCTTCTGAGGTTGCTTCTAGTTCTGATATTCTGTGTTTTATATTAGACCATTTTGTGTAGGGTCACAGGTAAGGTAGATGAAAAGAGAAAAGGTGCAACATGGTCAGAGGCAATTAGAACTGACCTATAACCATCGATTTTTGAAGCCCTTTTCTGATTTATCCCCCAAAAAGAGGCACCTCCCAGGCACCCAGCCAGGATCTGAATTTTCCCCTCTTATAAGTAATATTTTAAGTGGAAGAACCAGATCACAAATCATTTATTTTTTTCTTTTTCCTTTTACTTCTTTTTTATCATAATCATCAAACTCTGTCCAAGTTCATAAATTTCCTTTCATGGAATTCCCTTACCTCACCCTACTCCTTTTTATTTTTAATTCCTTCTTCTCTAATCTCATTTAAAGCTAATTCCTTCTCTCAGGTCTACTTTTAGGTTTCAGATGCTTGCCTTTATAGGGGAGATGATAAATCTTTTATTTTTTTCCTCCCTCACTCATTACCCAGAGTTGATTTTGGGTAGGACAGAGGGAAAGCCAGTGAGGCATGGCAGAAAATACAGGAAGAACTGTAGAGAAAGAACAGGGGACTTGGGTCAGGAATTCTGACTCTGAGTTTAGTACTTGTGATGGTGGGTTAAAAAATAATCTTACTGCTCCTCCATTTCTTCATCTCTAAAACTGAAATAATAATTCTTGGATTATTTGCTTCTGTAGACTGTTTTGAACCAAGTGATTTGTCTTATCTTTTTGAAATGTTTCTCGTAATTATAGGATTTAAAGTCGGAAGGAACAACAGCAATACCTATTCTATATCACTTTAAAATTAGCATTGAGCTTTCCAAATTCATTTGATTCCATGCAACAATTCTGGAAGACAGATGTTATTTTTAATCTTCATTTTACAGATGAAAAAAAAAATAAACCCAGAGAGGATCTGTAATGTGCACAGCTAGTATGTATAGCATATTACGTAGCACTTGAACTCAAAACTATTGATTCCTATCCACTGAAACACATAGTTGCCTCCAGAAGTTATCATCAAGCTCCCTCTTTTTCATGATGAGAAAGATGAGGTCTAAAGTGGTAACATCCTTTTTTTCCAAGGTCATATAGATAGTAAATAGCAGATTCCAAGTGCATTCTTTTCACTCCTAAGTGACAATCATGTTGATTTTGGTGACTGGTTTCTTACACAAACCTTGTGATTTAAGCTCCTGAAGGGATATGTTTCTTCTCAGTCTTCTAGTCCAGGTCATTGTGCCCTGAATTCTTCTTTATTTTCTAGTCTCTGTGAAAGAAAAAGAACTTTAGAAAAGCTCATAAAGATCATGAAAAAGAGCAAAAATCCCACATGTACAAAAATATTCATAACAGAATTTTTTGTTGTGGCAAAGAATTAGAAATCGAGGAGATGTCCATCCATTGAAGAATGGCTGTACAAGCTATAGTAAATTATTGCTTTATAAGGAAACATGAGGGGAAAGGATTTCAGAAAAGCCTGGAAAGACTTGCATGGATTGATGCTGAGGGAAGTGAGCAGAAGCAGAAGAACATTATACGCAATGACAACATGGGATGATGATCAACCATGATGGACTTGTTCTTTTCAGCAGTACAATAATCAAAAACAATTTTAAGGGACTAGTGTTGGAAAAATATCATCTATTTTCAGAGGAGGAACTGTGGAGTTTAAATAAAGACCAAACCATATTATCTTCAATTTTTAAAGGTTGTCTTATATATTCAATCATTTTGTCCTCTATTTTTTCTTTCTTCCTTTTGGATCTGCTTCTTCTCTCACAACACATTCATTATTATAAATGTAAGACAATGTCAGATTGCTTTCTGTCAGGGGGAATGGGGAGGGAAGGGATGGAGGGAGGGAGAAAAATTGTAAAACTCAAAAACCTTGCAAAAAGAATGATTGGTAAAAAACTACCATTGTATGTAGTTGGAAAAAATGAAGAATTCAAAATCTTACCAAAAAAAAATGTTAAAACTATCTTTAAATGTAGTAGAAAAAAATAAATTTATTTTAAAAAAATTAAAAAAGAAAAACTCTTGACAATCCATAGCTACATAACTTGAGACTGATATAGCCTTTATAGTAGTAGTATGATTAAAAAAGACTAGTGCCAACCCTGGACTCAGAAAGTCCTGGGTATAATTTATAGCCATGTGACCATTTTTAATCAGTAATTTCACATGTGAGGAACTTCAGTGAAGAACATGGATCAATGCTAATCTGTCCCTCCTCTGTAAAGCAGGGTTAAGAGCTGACTGAGGCAATGGGGTTAAATGGTTTGTCCAGGATCACACAGGCAATGGGCTTCAGGTACAGCTTACACCCAGAAAGTTTTGGCTCTGAATCCAGCTTACTATCCAATACACCACACTTCCTTTCTCCATGTGAACATTGTCAAGATGGCTAAATATAACATTCATAGAGCATTGTACCTAGAGCCAGGAAGCTATTAGTTCAAATCCAGCCTCAGATGTATGAGTTGTGTGAACCTTGTCAAGTCATTAGCCTCACTTTGCCTCAGTTTCCTCAGTCATTAAAATGGGAGGAATGATAGCATCTCTCTTGGGAGATTTTGAGAGTTAAATGAAATGTTTTATAGCATTTAGGATAGAGACTGGAATAGGGTGGATGCTTAATAAATATTTCTTTCTTCTCCTCTCTTTTCTTTTCTCTCCACTTTCTCCTCCTCTTCCTCCAACTGTACTCAAAAGGAATCTCACTTTCCCCAGTTGTAAAATATTGAGATGATGATGTCTATGATAATTACCTCATAGGGCTTTTATTAGGCACAAATATCCTATTATAGCAATTTGCCGATTTGAATGTGTTCTCTGACCACCACTGTTACAGCTTCTATTAACTTGCATCAATAGATCAATAGATTTGTGATTTCTCTGCTGTTGGTGCTCCTTCTCCATCCTGAATTTCAAACCTCCTCAAACTACTCTTTAAGACTTAGTATAGGATCTTAGTAGAGAATAGAGCACTGACCCTGGACTCAGGAGGATCTGAATTCAAATCAGACCTCCAAGACTTGATAATTGCCTAGCTGTGTGACCTTGGACAAATCACTTAACACCATTGCATTAAAAAGAAAGACTTGGTATAGTTGAAAGAAATAATCATTATTCATCTCCTAATGGTTGTTAATCTTCCTAACTATAGTTAAGGGGTCCTTGGGTGACAGAAACAAAATTGTCCATTGCCCCTGAGATGGAAACCTTACCAGTTCTGCAGGAAGTGCCAGGCATTGGCAAGGACTTTGAAGATATCCAGGCCAAGGGGAGACATTGAGAACATTTTAGGAAAGGGTACTCAGTTACCCTTCAATACAAAAAGTCTTCAAAAGAAATAAGTAATTTTGATAAAGTTTTGTTAGTGGTGGGTTCATGCCTGAAAACCCCACAATCAGGGGAGTTGAGCTGGGCAGGTCTCTTGAACTCTGAGGCAAAGAAAGACTAAAGCTAATTGTCAGTCCAAAGTTCAGCAGCTCTATCTTTGGCCCCTTAGAATGGGAAGTCAAAGGCTGCCTAAGAAGGGACAAATTAACTTAGATTGGGAACTGAATAAGCCAAAGTTACAATGATGAGCATTAGGTGGATTATCTAGGTGGTACAGTGGTTAGAGTGCAGGGCCTGAAGTCAGGAAGACCTGAGTTCAAACGTGGCTTCGGGCATAAACTGTGAAACCTAATGCAAGTCACATAACTTCTGTCTGCCTCACTTTCCTCTGTTGTAAAATGGGGATAAGGTAGAACTATCTGCTAGTATTTTTGTGAGGATCAAGTGGAATAATAATTATATAGTTCTTCACACAGTTCCCAAAATATTGTAAGTCCTATATAAATGCCTCTATACTGCCAACCTGGGCAAGATAGAGAGACCCAGTCACCAAAAAACCCATAAAATTTTTTCAGTATGAATATCATATTAAAACCTGTTATAGGCATTGTTGAGTTACTTTTACAAGGGTGCCACAAGTAAGGGAGATTTCTGTTTCAACTCAATAGATTTGAATTTTGTGTTGTTCTAATCATTTTCCTATTAAATAGTCTCCTTTAAAATAACTTTTCAAAGAGTTAGTTATCTGGTATATGAGTGGTGCTAAACTTCACAAACTTACAGCTTAAATCTGTCTTATATTTCTCTACCATCTTGAAACAAAATGGTAGCCATCATAAGGTTTCAATATACACTGTAATTTTCAACAGATTTCAGTGAAACTTTGAATGTGGGCAGAGGTTATAGAAAGAAGTAATCACATTGAAAAAGACTGACAGATCATTGAATTACAAGTGACAATTTGTCAACTCAATGTCCCTATAATTTGTCTTTCTGTTTCAGATAATTCTTGTAAGCTCATCTCTTAATGACCGGGACCAGAGTCTTTTCCTGAGCACTGATGAGGGGGCCACCTTTCAGAAACAACTCATCACATTCTTTGTTGAAACTCTGATTTTCCATCCCAAAGAGGAGGATAAAGTGGTTGCCTACACTAAGGAGAGCAAGGTAAAATTGAATGACCCCCATGTGGTTCTAATCTGCAGGGACTTTAATAGAAGTATTCCCTACTGGCACTGATGTGACTTACTCAGTCTAATTAGCTTTCAACATATTTGATATCCTAGCTCCTGGGCAGAGAGATGGAGGCTTAATCCAGCTGAGGCTATTGTCTCAGCAAACTGGAGAAAAGAGATGCAGAGACAGGGCGGGGAGAGGTAATGGAAACAAATATATTAAACTTATTTTGTTTTACCTCTACTATCATGCCCAAGGAATTAAAGCAGTCATTGGCATTTTCCAGAAGTAGCCACAGGGTACATCTACCACTAACTGACTAAATGATCCAAGACAAGTCCAATAAAAGATGGGCTACATTGTTTGGTAGTGAGTTCTCTGTCAATTATTCAAGCAGTGTAATGAGGTCAAACAAATATTGGACATGGACAAAACTGCATGAGTTCTGTTCCCACGTCTGTCCATTGATTTATCACATGATTTTGGACAAGTCACTTTCTGACTCCAGGCCTGAGAATTTTTATCTATGACAAGGGGGAAAATAGATTAGATAGCCTTTAGGGTCCTTTCTAGACTTAAGTGATAAAACTTTCAACAAAGACATGTTTAAAAATATGAATTTTTGTTAATGATATTTCTAGAAGTTTTCATGACTCTGAACTTACATTCTCTCCCCTTGTTCTCTTATGTGAATCTCACATAAATATTCAATAGTTAATAAACATGTATTAAATGTGAGCTATGGGATTCCTATTTTTGCATCCTGCACTGAGCTTTTACCTTATCCTGATTTATTCTTATATGTAAAACAAGGATAACCAGATTTGTACTCTACATCTCACATTATTAGGAGTAAAATGTTTATAAAATAAAATCTGCCACAGAATTCACTTCTCTTTGAGCCACCATTCCCTCATTTGTATAAGAGGAGAATTGCTCAAAAAAAGTACATTGAGATCTATTATGAGAAGACTTGGGTTCAACTACAATTTCTGCTACTTACCATCTTCTTGACCTAGAAGAAATACAAGACAGTGAAAAAAGGACTGGATTGAGTCAAAGACTTGGATTTGAGTCTTGATTCTGTTACTGGCTACCTTTGTGACTTTGGGCAAGTCATTTAACATCAATCATATATAGGCATATTAAAAGTGTGTTTGTATATGTGTGTGCATGAGGAAATAGTGGATATTATTAAAATAACAATGACAATGACCCTTTCTATACTTCTGAGACCTTTATACTATTCTCATACTCAAGTCAGTGTCCATATTAATTTGACTTTCTGTTTCAGATTATTCTTGTAAGCTCATCTCTTAATGACTATGTCTCATTTATTGATATATAGTTGATGTTATAGTTGAATAAAGAGAGACATAAAGATGATATATGACTTGCTCAAGATTTTAACATTTGCTAATAATAAAACAATGTTTATATGTTTTCTGGTTATCCTGTGTCCTGGAATATCTATTTTAGCTGGTTCATTCATGTAAACTTGAATATGTAAGACTTAGAAAACTGGCACAATATATCAAAGGACAGTTAAATGGGGCAGTGAATACAATGGCAGGTCTGGAGCCAAAAAAACTTCCTGAGTTCAAATCTGACTTCAGGCACTCCTATTTATATTACCCATGGTTTCCCTGTTTATAGGGAATGTTCCCTGTTACACTATTTCCCTCAGTTTCCTCATGTGTAAAATAAACTGGAAAAAGAAATGGCAAATCATTTTAATGTCTTTATGAAGAATATCCCAAGTGGAATCATGAAGAATCTGACATGACTGAAATGGCTGAGCAAAAACTGACTGAAATGATGTACCAGAGACTATTATGGTCTTGGCTATAAGATGGGCTTGGCTATGATGCCTACTAACAGTGTTACCCTGGTCAAGTTATTCAGTGTCTCTTGAATCTCAGCTTTCTCATCTACCAAAAAATAGAATTAATAAAACTTGTGAGTTGTTACTATGAAATAATTCTGTGTACTTTTCATGATCTGCTAAAATAAAAACAGAAATAGCACTGGAAACAATAAAGACAAAAAGACCTGAAGTAGACCCAATATAGAGAAGAAATCTAGGAAAGTGATGATACAACTTTGAGAGTGCTGAGGGTGTTTGATTCTCAAGCTATCTGAAAGCAGGGAAGTTACTAAATGGTTAGGGAGAAAATGGCAGATAATATGTCTAGAGATAAATGAAAAGGACAACAATAGCTGCTCACCTATTTGTCAATATTATTACATTTCCTAAATCTTTATGACATTGATTCTCACACTTAACCATAATATCATTGATCGAAATTTGAGAACAGAAAAGACAGAATTTGCAAATGTCATTCTACAACACTCTTCTTCACAGTCACTCAATTGACTGAGGGATGCAGAGCTTCCTGTCTTACTGTACTGATTTACTGACTGTAGAAAAAATTATTTGATTCAATAAGAGTA
Source organism: Macrotis lagotis (assembly GCF_037893015.1). Classification (NCBI taxonomy): domain Eukaryota; kingdom Metazoa; phylum Chordata; class Mammalia; order Peramelemorphia; family Peramelidae; genus Macrotis; species Macrotis lagotis. Next base: position 216,127,755 of record NC_133660.1, read on the forward strand.
AAAAGTCTGATGGGCTTTCATCCAGGAAGATATCTCTTCTATGTAATTCAAAATCATAAAATGTACCTTAGTCAATGAGCCATCTTATTATAGATTATGGTTTCTTTCATTGATCCTTTGATTATCAGTATCAAGTGAGGCTTAATTAAGACTGAGAGTTATATGCTCCTTACTCAGAGGTCTTCTCTAAAGGTGATGAGGTCCTCCACATCCTCCTGTTCTTGAATGAATAGGATGGTGATTACTTCAAACCCTAGAATGTTACAGAGGTTCATAATGGAGAACCACCATCATTCAAAATTCAACCTAGTACTCTACCCAGAAAAAAAACAAGTGGATAAATTTGCCTATTGTCCAGAGCAAAGGCTGTCAAATTATACCCCATAAGTCAAATCTGATCCACTATAGATCTTTGCATGACTCATGAACTAAGAATGATGTTTTTGCATTTTAAAATAAAGTTTATTATATTTTTTGTTCAAAAACAAGCAATGTGCTGGTTTGGGGATCTAGGCCATGGTTTGCTGAATCCTGGTCCAGACTAGCCAAACCAGTAATCTGGTCCAACACACTCTCCTCTCTCTCTCTCTCTCTTTATATATATATATATATATATATATATATATATATAGATATATATATAGATATAGATATAGATATAGATATAGATATAGATATAGATATAGATATAGATATAGATATAGATATAGATATAGATATAGATATAGATATAGATATCTTTCTCTCTCTGTCTCTCTGACTTGTCTATCTGTCTCTCTCTCCTCATATGTATGTGTGTAAATATGTGTAGATAGATAGCTATATAGATGTGTGTGTATTTGTCTATATGTGTGCTTGTTTATGTATATGTTTATATGTGTGTATGTGCATGTATACTCATATATTTACATAAATGATATGTGCATATTATACAGATTATATTTTACATATATATTATTTATACATATTTGATAGTAAGAGGGTTCAGAATTAAATAGGAAGAGAAAAGGAAGCTTTGCATTTTGGAAAATTCAAGTTAAACTGTAAAAAATCTTTTTAATAAAGTTATTCCTCTGGTGATTTTATATGGCTACAAATCACACACTTACTGGAACATGGTCTAAAACTGAGCTACAATGTTTACTACCAAAATTCTGTCTTAGGGCTTAAAAACTGCTTCTTGCTACATCTCCCAATGCCACTTGTTTCCTCATCTTCTAGTATTGATTGATTTTCCTTCTTTCCTTTTTTTTTCTTTCTTTGTGGCTGCCATTTGCTGTCACACAGTCTTCTTTAGGCTGAGCCTTCTCCAATACAGAATGAGTTCACCACAATCCAGTTGGGGCTGGGAAGTAGTAACATAGATGCCAATATCCCATCTTAGCAATATTTCATATTAAGAATGAAATCTTCCCATGTCACATAGTGAAGATAATATTGAGTTCTAATTAAAACCATCAGAAATTCTGTGGCAGATGAAACAATAGAGATAACTTGTTTCAGTGATCATCTAAATGTGAGTATCAATGAGACAGAAACCAGGGTGCTGTATGCTTGCCAAGATGTTGGCCATTAAAAAAAATTATATTGGCCATTGTCATGAAAGAGGTCTAGCCCACAGGGCTTCAGGCACTGAACAGAATGCTAAATTATGCTACACATTCTGGTCTGAATCAATACCCTTCAACCGTGAAGAAATGATAATTTATCTAGGAATGGATTGCAAGAATGGAAAAAGAGGACACTCAAATGTTATCAGTCCTATGCTCACTCATAGAGGGAATTCTATTTCATCACTGCCTCTTTAGGTGACCATAGAGAGCTCTAAATGACCTCAAGGTTTTCTTGCTTTCTGAAATTGGAACATAAATTTGAAGAACATCAGCCAGAGGAATTCTGGTTTCCTTGGTTAGTAGGTGGACATGTCAAATACCCATCAATAAAGAGGCAATAAAAAGAACTACTGGATTGGTGTAGGTTCTAAGGATTCCCTAGGGATGCAAAGTCATCCTACTCTTTTTGCAGCCAAATACACACCAATCCTGCTGCAAACAGCTCCCCTGGCATAGAAGTAGGAATAGTTATTCTAATCATGTGACCAAATAGTTGGCTTTTCTTTCAGTCTCCATACCCTTGATGATAACTGGGTATATCAAATGATTTTAATAGCATCTACAGAGAACTCATATTCCCACGTGGCAGTTATTCTTCCATTTTTTTCCAAATGCCCATCATCATATAATAAGAATACATTCATGGGGTTTATTCCCTATTAAAGACTGGAAATTCACCAGAAGTTTTAGCTTTGATATCTCTTAGTAACTCTCAGCAGCAGTTTATTCTCATAAATTAAGTACCCTAGGCAAAGGTGCAAGAGTGTGGCCACTTAGAATCATTCTGACATACAATGCATGTTGGACAATGGTCCCCAGCAGATACTGATTCTTCTTAGAAACAATTAAATTGGATATGGTTTAAGCAAAATCAGAGAAGGGTCTGAAGCTGGTTTCCTGTTTTATTCTTTTCTTCAAACTGGAAAAAAATATTGAAGATTGCTTTTCTATAGTTAGGAGGCTTACATAGCTTAAGTCCTAGAGAATTCTTTTATTCCTAAAAGCAAAAATTGTCAAGGCTAGACCCATCAACTGAAACATCTCAAGCCAAGGAGGAAGAAGTAGCAACCAAAATTACTGTGGCCAGGTAGGATCAGTTATTGGTTTAGTAGTACAAATTCAGACTAGTTACTGAAAATATGGAGTAGCATGTTAAAAAAATATGAACCTAGAAGATAGGACCTTGAAATGAGTTCGTAGAGAGCATCAAGAATGTGAAAAACAGATATAGAAACTTGATTAACAGTTAAGTTAGCTTCCCAAATATCAGGAGGAAAAAGAGGATCCAAATTTAACCAATATTTTTTCACATACATGACTTAGATGCTTGTTCAGGGTTTTTTGGTTTTGGTTTTGGTTTATTCATCTGGTTTTTTCCTTAATGCCTATATGTGAGGTAGCTCTTCCCTTTAGCTTCTCCTGAATGATTTTAAGCTGAATAACTCCCTGCCGCGACATGGGAGAAACAGCTAAATCTAGTTGTTCACTCTAGCAGTAAGCAACAGACTTTTTCCTCAACTTCTACTCAACAGTGTGTTGGGGTAATATTATTTATCACATCCTTTCTCATCAACTTCAACAATATATTGGACAAAGGAGGAATTTAATATTTGTTAAATTTCCATATTGAAATGGTCCTTTAGGAAAGTTTATGCATCTCCATCTGGCTCAGAACCTCAGACAGTGGCATAATTTCAGGTGCTTTTTAAGAGAATAGAGAACCCTGGAGAGAGGATACTGTTACCACAGCTCTGAAGAGATGTGTATATGTGTATATAGACATATATATATATATATATATATATATATATATATATATATATATACCTGGATTTCATGGAGGTCATAGAAATGTAGAGAAGGAGTAAGTTTCTCTGGATTATGATACTTTCCCACTAGCAGAGAGATTTACAGATGGAAGAGACTTTGGAGATCAAATTGTTCATTTTTCTCCTTTTATAGATGAGAAAACTGAGGCTTAAAGGAGGGAAATGACTTACTCCAAATCTCCTAGACATTTAGTGATGTAAACAAGTAATATTCTGATATCTTTTTGCATCATACTAATACTAGGCTGACTTCTGAGCAGGGAGAGGAAGAACTGGGGAAGAGTTCAGGAGCTCCATTTTAAGTTATGAAAAAGATTGCCCAAAGGATGTTCTTGGGGAATAGTAAATCCCAAGAAACTAAAGGCATTCTTGAACTCTTCATAGCCACCAATGCTTTGACCTAAGATCTTTGACCTGAAATCCAGAAAGATTTACATTAACTCTAATAAATTACATTACATTACATAATAAATTACATTACATTACATTACAAATTACATTAACTCAATAATTGTTTAAGTCCCTTCTTATCTCAAAATGATGACTTGTATTCCTCTGTCCTGTAAACTCTGTCAGACTTCTCACATCTCATTGCTCAAAATAGCACAAAATATAGAATCAGAAAATATGGAATTGAATCTCAGCTTATCTACTTAGTAACTTTTATTACTTTAAGCAGGATACTCAGAACCCAGAACACTGGGTTGAGAGGTAGGAAGAACTGGGTTTGAATCTTGTAGAAAATACTCATTAACTTTTAATAAGTCACTAAATCTTTTCTTCACTGATAAAAAAAGCAAATAGTAGCACCTACCTCAGCGAGTTCTTATGTCAAATGAGATAAATTATAAAGTACCTTGCACATTGTGAACTGGAATTATCATTATTGTCTTTTTGTCCCTTTGGATTTTGGTTTATCCTTCCATAAAATGAAATGTTGATATAAATCATTATTATTTCTGTGTATTACCAACAGAATTCAGCAGAAAGAATTAGAAAAAGAAATTAAATTAAAAATAGAGAATGTTGCATAAATGCAAAATTTATAAAATACAGAAATTGTAACATATTCAGGAGTATGTCTACAAAGACACATAAACTTTTAAAAATAAAACTCCAGAAAAGTCTTTACAGAAAAAAACATGTATACAAAAAACATAGAGCACCAACCCTGGAGTCAGGAGTACATGAGTTCAAATCCGGCCTCAGACACTTAATAATCACCTAGCTGTGTGGCCTTGGGCAAGCCACTTAAACCCCTTTGCCTTGCAAAAAAACAAAAAAATTCTAGATAATTTAAAAAATTATAGATAATATTAATTGTTTATGATTAAGTCATGCCAATAAAATAAAAAGTATAACACCACCCAAATTACTTTTATTTAGTATTGTATCAAGCAGACTATCGAATAATTTTGTCTAGAAAAAATAACAAAATACATTTAAAGGATCCAAAATGTCAAAAGTTTTGAAAAAAAATAAATGGGGAAAAAAAAGAAAAAAAGGAAACTTAACTATACCAGATCTTACATTATAAAATGAAGCAGTAATCATCAAAACTATTTGGCAATGTTTAGTAAAAAGAGAGATTAAACACATTTCAAAATAACACAATAGCAATGTGTTTATAAATCAAAGGCTTCAAATGAGTTTAAAAAAACTACTATTGTAAAAATAAATAAATATATGAAAACTAGCAAATTCTAGACTAATACCTCCCATAAGGGTACTAAAATACAGTGCTAAAATAAACTTCATAGATATATATATATATATATATATATATGTTATATAATGCAATCATAAACATCATAAAGTGGCAAAGCAAGAATGAATATGCATTTTGTAATTTTGGAAAGATGAATGAGGAAAGAAGTCATCAACAATAATAAGTGGGATCACAGAAGATTAAAAAGTACAATTTTTTACATAAAATTAAAAGAATGTTACACAAACAAAATCAATGCAACTAAAATTAGAAGGGAAAAAAATCCATTTGATCATTTCTCATGGCACAATAGCTGTCCATTACATTCATTTAGTTCTTTGCAGTGGCAAAGAACTACTGTGAATTTTTATATCCATGGCATACTTTTTCTTCTTTCTTTGATCCCTTTAGAAGTATAGGCCCAGTAGTGGTATTTTAGGTTCAGATTTACATGAATCGATATACAATGAAGTGAGTTTAAAAGAACAATTTATGCTAAAAATAGTATTATAAAATCAAATTACTTTGAAAGATTTAAGAACTCTGATAAACACAGTGACTAACCATACCTCCAGAGGTCCAATCCAGAAAAATATTACCCACCTCCTAACAAAGGTGAGGGGGGCGGCTAGGTGGTGTAGTGGATAAAGCACTGGCCCTGGAGTCAGGAGTACCTGGGTTCAAATCTGGTTCAAATCTGGTCTCAGACACTTAATAATTACCTAGCTGTGTGGCCTTGGACACACCACTTAACCCCATTTGCCTTGCAAAAATCCTAAAAACAAAAAAACAAAAAAACAAAGGTGAGGAATTAAATATGTAAAATGACACATATAAGTATTTGGGGGACTGACCAAAGTGGAAATTTTTTGATAGTCTATGAATATTTATTACAAAGATTTTAATTTATTTTTTCTTCTCTGGAAAAGGAAGAGGAAAAGGTAGGAGGTAGAGACAGAATACAAATGAGATTAAAACATCAAAAGAATAAAGAGAAAAAGACCAAAAAATGCTTAGTAAAAGACAGATAAATCAACAGAGAAGATCCTAAAACTAGAAAGAATAGTTAATAAAATCTCAAAGACAGTACAAAATTCTCTTAGCCAGTTCAAGTAAGTAAGTCCCTGATGAAGGACAAAGTTCTGTGGATTTTGCAAAGAAGATAGAATGAAAAGAATTCCAGAATGGTTTGAAAGAGAAATTAAATTCACAAATGCAAAAATTAAGAATAAATACAGATCAGAAACTCAAACTCAATAAAAAGATTTGAAGTTCCATTATTTGGGAAAGGGATTTTTCTTGTTCAATGTAATTCCAGCTATTCAAAAGGTCAGAACTAGAAATAATGAACAGAAATCATTGTGCTGCATCATTAGCCTTAAAGTATGAAAAACTTCTTGATAGATAGAATTATACACAAATGAAAATGGTTGTTGTGGAATGTCTTCAGATTTTCTCTCACTTGAGACTTTAAAATAAATGGTAAATTTGTCACTTTGTAGAGTAGATCCTTGGCTAGATAAAGGTCTCTACAATTCCCTTCAGCTCTAAGACTCTCTGAATAGTAATAGGGATTTAACATTTTATGTTCTAATATCTTTTTCATCTTTGACATTCCATAACTCAAAGTTTCTTCTAGCCAAGGCATTCTTTGATTCTGAGAGAAGTTATATGAGACTGTACCTTCAATGTTGCTTTTAAGTGAATCTCTGATATGAACAGATTTTGTCTCTTTCAATAAACAGCAGATTTCAGACTCTCTGTCCTCTATTTTCAATGGAAATAAAAGACTTAGGGGCAGCTAGATGGCACAATGGATAGAGCTCTGGCCCTGGAGTCAGGAGGACCTGAATGCAAATCTGGCCTCAGACACTTAATATTTGCCTAGCTATGTGACTTTGAGCAAGTAGCTTAACCCTATTACCTTAAATAAATAAAATTGTTAAAATAACTAAATAAATAATAAAAGACTTAGTTATGTGTGTATTCTGTTTAGTTGTATCTTGCTATATATACTGTATGAGGCACAGCTGAGATAATAAAAGGTTTCTTCCTCCAAGGAGTGTTCTCTCAAAAATGTTTTCAAGGGATGTGAATAGGAATATATAAATCTCAGAGGCAAATAGAAAACACTGAGGAACATAATTTTTAATTATATCAATTATAAGATTAACTTTTTTTCTTCTCTCATATGAGACTTTTTTTCTCCTCTTCAAGGTCTACTTATCAACTGATCTGGGAAAGAAATGGACTCTTCTTCAAGAACGAGTGACCAAAGACCATGTTTTCTGGTAAAATTATTTTTTTGTACAAAACTGAAATTCAAACCTCAAGTCATTAATATTTTTCTTCAGCATATTCCATTTCCCCAGTAAGGGTTCTGAAAACACTGTCAAGATTCCCTGATCTCTCATATGAACCACCTAAGAGAATAAGATGTATTTTGAAAAGTTTGGTAAAGGCTATAAAACAATTTTAAAAGATAGCTATGAGTTTTGGTTTTGGCATAATGTTATTACTTGTTTAAAATTATTTCTTGAAAAGAGGGTTTTGGTCAAGTGATGAATGAAGAGAACCCTTAGGCAATAAGGTTAGGAGTGCTAGTGATAGGAGCTAGTAATATATAAGGATTCTGAAATTCCAGATTTTCCAATTAACTCCCTTCTATCTTTTTGGAAAAAGCAATGTCAAAGCAACCAACTACAGCTATTCATGGCCTGTTGTCTTTTGGATCTATGTAATTAATGAATTTTTCTCTTGGAAGCATGTTAATTGTAAATCAGCCTTTTGGTCCTGGAAATACTCAGATACTTCAGATTTAGTGGAAAGGATATTTTTAGGGAGGATAATTAGCTGGGGTGAGGTCCCTTGGGACTGAGAGCCTCCATCTTTAGAAGCTTCTCATAGCAGAAGAGTTAGTAAGGGAGGCAGAAGTGACTAAGAACCAAAGATGGACAGTATAAGGTCAAGTCTTGCCAAAAAGGTCTCTTTATGAGATATTTATATTTATTTCTAGACTCACAAATTTGCAACTTTACAAAAAGTGATTCTGTCACCTACCTCATCATTGTAATACCCTTTGTTGTCCTCTGTGCCCAAGATCTCAGACAGGTTTCTGAATGTCCCAATTCATGAGCCTTCCATATAGACATACAAGGGAAAATAAATAGAAGCATGCAGGAGCATCCATCCAATAATACCAGACCCTTTCAGCTATGCTGGTCTGCCACAAAAAAAAAAAAAGAACCCTCTGGTCTGCTTTCTTCTTTCAAAAGATTCAACTCGGATGGCTAGATGGCTCAGTGGATAGAGCACCAGCCCTGGAGTCAGGAGTACCTGAGTTCAAATCCAGTCTCAGACACTTAATAATTATCTAGCTGTGTGGCCTTGGGCAAGTCACTTAACCCCATTGCTCTATAACTATAGTACAAGGACAAGTTTAGGGAGCATGGAACCAAAGGTCTGGATTCTCCTATTTTTTTTTACTGCCTAAAGAAACCATCAGTGTTGGAGAGATACTGATTCCCTAGTGAGAGGTTCTAGTAAAATAAAAATAAAATAAAATAAAAAAGGTACTGCCCTTTTTACTCACTTAGTTCAGCCATTCTGCCTTCCTGTGTCTCTCTCCATTCTTTGGTCTCTCTCTTTCCTTTCCCTGATTAAAATCTTTTGTCAGCAAAGTATTTGATCCATTGATTAAGACTCCTATGCCAACTACTGTTAATAGCTATAATTTTAAATTCTAAGGGGGATTCGAACTTTAATTGAAATGAAAGCTTAAAGAAGAAAGCCTCAGTGGTAGAATTTCAAGCATGAACAGGCCGGCTAAATAGATATACTGTAGAAGAACTTAAGGGCTTTCCTGGTGTTGGTGAGATCAAACTGAATGTTGTCATCTGCCTCTGTGCACGTGCCATCTTATTGGTAATTTTACTGTCTGGCTAGATTAAATTGGGCAATGTTTTCACGTGAAAGATTTTGGAGAATGCTTTCTAAAACAAATAATAGAAATATTGGTCAGATCATTACTGCACATCTCAAATTCCCATTTCATCCTTTCTCATATTCAGAATGTCAGAGCTAGAAAGGAACATGGGTATCTTCGAGAGCAATTCCCTCATTTTTCCAAGAAGTCCAGGAGAATGATATGCCCTGTCCAGGGTCATGCAGAAAATCAGTAGCAGAGCAAGAATTGAAACTTCCCATCTTTTGATTCACAACCCAATTATCTTGCTATTGTAACTCATTGCCTTTCAAAAAAGAAAGAGGATAAGACATTTCACCTGTAGGTAGGAAGACTTGGGTTCTAATATGGGCTCAGATACTTAACACTATGGAATGCTGGGCAAGTCATGTAATCTCTGTCTTAGGTTGCTCCTATGTGAATTGGAGATAATAATAGTGCCTAACTGCCATGATTATTGTGAGGAGAAAATGAGAATATTCTAAAGTACTTTCTGGACTTTAAAGTGCCATATAAATGCTTTAATTGGTTTTTGAAATTGTTATCATCATTTTAGCATGTCCCTGCTGTCCCAAGGACCTTACCATGATTACTGTCAAGAAAGACTTAGGTAATGTCCTCCATATTAAGGTTTCAACAAGACATAGTGGGGCATCATGAAAAGAACGTTGCATGATCTCTTTGCATTTCCCTTTCTACTACAGTCTGAGTTGATTTTAGGAAAGTCCCAACCTCTCTGGATCTATGTTCACCTCAACAAAATAAAAGGATTTGAATAAGATTCCTTTCAGTTCTAGTAAGTTATATTTCTGTAACTGGGCACTATGATACATAATCCGAGAGTGGAAATGGAGTCATCCCTTTTCCCAAATGCTCCAACAGTTCATCATAGACATTACTTAGCTTTTTTTAGACCTCAGATTGATGAGATTAGAGGAGAGGGTTTCTAAGTTTCATTCAAGCTATAATTCTTATAATCAGTAAGAAGAATTCTAGATTTGTATTCAGAAAAACCTTAATTTTTGAATTTCATCTCTGAACCCCACAACTTGTGTACCACAAGGAAATTCACTTGTCCTCTCTAAGTCTCAGTTACCTTATCTGTAAAATGAGAGATTTGAATTAAATAACGAGTTCTAAAGATCCTTCTAGATGTAAATGAATAGTCCTATGTCTGATAATCTAAAATGTTCCCCTTTCCAGGTATTATTTGAATTGTAGCAGGAATCAGTAAAATGTAACTTTCTTGTGGATATGACATTTTCCATTTTTAGTCTTTGCATTCCCAGGACCTAGAATAATATCCTTAATAAATATTGTCAAGTTGATCTCAGAATCAGAGCAGCCAGATAAAGGAATGAAGTGGTAATCTATAGAATTTTGGGTCAGATGAGAGACATTCAATGTCTCTCCTGCTAAGAAAGCAGGAGCTGAAATTGTGAATTTGTCTCAACAAATTGTCCCTATTAAACATAAAAACAGATTTCATAGTTGTCTAAGTTAAGATAAAATTATGACTTTCCTTAGGGAGTAACCATAAAGTCAAACACAAAATGAACTTTGGGAAACTTAGAAAATACTTTTAATTAATGTTTACTATTTCTAGTTAAATATTATCTCCTCTTAATCACATCAAATTGAGTTATTTTCTATATGGTTTATTTTTTTAGTTTCAAACAGATTTCAATAGTACAGTGAATTTCCAATTTCCACTGAGGCAATACTTTAATTCTCCTGACATCTTATAGTCTTAAAGCTATCCCTGTGGATATTAAGAAATTTAAAAAAAACTTGATTACAGATAATATAAGGCAATTGCAGAATTTGTCCTTCTTACTTAAAGTCAACCCTTTAGCCACAACCCTGGCTCACCTAATAAGCATCTTGTATTGTGACATGGAAATTGAGATGAATGTAGGAATGTCTTGCTAAAATTTTGTCTTTTATAAATTGTGACCAATTCTTAACATTCTTAAAACTTAGTATAGTGGCAGGACTTGAAAATATCATCATCATCATCATTATTATTATTTTTATTTTTATTTTTATTCTCAACCCTGTCGCATAATATCTGAGACTCTGGGCAAGACACCCAAACTCTAAGCCTCTGTTTTCTCATCTTTAGAATGCGTACTAAGAAATCTCGCAGGACCTATTGCATAGTCTGTTTGAAAATAAAGAATTTATAAACCATAATTTTTTACATAAGCATTCAATTAGTCAGCAATATATATTATATAAACCTTGAATTATTTTATGGAAATAGAAATTAGGCTATATAACAAATCTAGTAGAATATTCCTCCTTTACTTCACCGTGATGGGAGTGTGCCTCTGGGTTCTCAAATTCTGTTCCCCATGACCAAGGCAGTTTTACTAAGGTGGAAAGGTTTTGAATATGTTTGTTAGTCATTGATTATATGTCTTTGATCCAAGGACCAGTCAAATTTGCCATTGCTGAAGACATGGAAGACTCTTTTGCTTTAGCACAGAGAATGGATCATGGATCATTTGAAGTCTTATGTAAATTTAAAAATGCCTTTGATTTTAGAAGGTACTTTTCCTATCTTTTCCTCTAAGAATCTCTAGTTTCTTTTTTTTAAGGTTTTTGCAAGGCAAACAGGGTTAAGTGGCTTGCCCAAGGCCACACAGCTAGGTAATTATTAAGTGTCTGAGGCTGGATTTGAACTCAGGTACTCCTGACTCCAGGGCCAATGCTCTATTCACTAAGCCACCTAGCCACCCTGCTAGTTTATTTTAAGACTTAATTCAAAGATCTTCCACAGGAAGCTTTTCCTGGTGCCCCTCTTCCCCTCACCCAAGTTGTTAGACCTTTCTTCCCTTATGGGGTAACTATACAATGCAGACTCCTTCAGAATAGGAGCTACTTTTGTTTTTTTATTAATATTGCCAACGTTTAACATAGAGACTCACACTGACTCAGGAAATACTTAATAAATGCTGACTGGTTATTGATTGCTCTCTATAGTTACATCTACTGGTAATACTTGATATCATCATCATCAATGAATTTATATATTTTTTCTTTTTTTCACATCTTTCACCATCATTTTTATTTTAGTCCTTCTTACTAACTTTGTCTTTTGTGGCCATAAAGAAAACAAGATTTTCTGTGTCTGAGGAGCAAATATTGCTTTGATTCTGGAAGAGGTCTATAATTTCCTCAGCATCTATAGAAAGGCAAGGCAAGGGTCTAGCAGAAAGAGGGCAAAGATCCTTTTGCCTCCACAGCACTGTCACTCCCAGCCATGAGCAGCCGGGCTATCAGATTTTTTCAGCACTAGATTGATTAGCTCCCAAGAAACAGGGGTCAATGATCTCTGATTCAGACATCCCCAAGGGATTAGGGAAAAGTTTGAATATTTTGAAAGTTCCCAAAATAAGGACTAGGGTTCTGACATGAAATTGTATGAGTAAATACTCCAGGGCTTTTGATTTCATGGAAACTATGGACAAATCTTACATTTTCATGTATATTTTACATGTTTCAGAGTCAGATGTTAGGCTAGGATGATAAGTGTAGGGAGTAAGCCTGAAAACTTTTGCAATAAAAATGGAAAATAGGAAAATAGGCTTCAGACTGAGAAAAGTAATAGATCATGGGACTGTTGTCCACTGAGACTGACTACATCAGAAGTATATGTTCAGTTATGGCCACTATGCTATTGGGTTTTTTAATCTTTTTTTTTAATTTTTAAAAGCTAAATGTTTTATTAGAAATGACATTGAAATACTGTAAGTATTTTTATGTTTTTATTTTAAATAATTATTTTTTAATTTTAAATTATTATTTTTATTGTTGAATTTGGCTTTTACTTTACATTCATTTCCACATATAACCTTCCAGTTCAGTCCTTCAAGTAATAACTAGTTAGCCTCTCATTAGAGGCATTCTAGAAAATATTATGAATAAGAGAAAAGGCAAATGAGATAAACTTTGAGTTCTCTTTGATTCCATGAGGCAACTGGGATTTGAAATTATATGATGGATAATCTGCTACTGTGAGAACTGGAGAGGTTATTTATAGCAAAGTTCCAAACCGATAGATCTTATTCTTTGCAAAGGTGTTGGGGAAAGTTGCTTTTCATATGTCTTCTTATGGACCAAGCTCATTCTTCAAAATTTTGCAACTTTCAGTTTTGATTATTGAGTGGTTATCCTTTCTATTAACATCATTGTGATCATTGAGTATATTATTTTTGGGGTTTTACTCGCTATACTTTGCATCTGTCCATGGAAATATTTCCACATGCTCTGAGAGACTCCCAAAGCCTACTCACACTAACAAGACAAATCATCCCCAAAGAATAGCTGACTTCTTTTACCCCACAATTCTAATAGATCTTTAGTGAGTAAGAGATAGTAATCTAAGACTATAAATCATAAGCCCACACCAGTTTACTTAACCCCAGTGATTATCTATTCATATCAATGAACATACTGACTTAGCCCTAACCATATATTTGCTAAGGTGTTGAAGTGAAAACATTTCATATAAAATTCATTTTCCCAAAAGTCTGGGACAGACACTCCCACAAGTACATATGAAGTCCAAGGAAAAACAAGATCAAAATGAGATCACTTTGTGACAAAGAAGTCAAAGTTCCTGAAAGTACTCTGGTAGAATCCTTTTCCTCCTCCTTTTATGGGACTCTCATGAAGTTCATTGTAGAAATGATGTTGCTTCTGCGGACAACTTGCTCAGTCCTGAAATTTTATTTCTTTACTATGACTAATTTGTCCTTTGTTCCCCATGAAAACCACAGCTAGTTATTGATGTCCCAAGGGACATTGCTTGGATCAATATCAAAAATCCAAGATTCCCGGACCTTTTCGGAACTCATAAGCTTTTCCTCTGGTTAATGGTGGGAGTGAGGGGGTAGAGAAGGAGACATAGGTTTCTCTATTCCTTCTTCTCCGAAATAATTCTGTCTCTTGGATTGGAAATTCTGGTCGGACATTTAAAAGCTAAAAACTAATCTGACTTTCTCTGTTATAAAAGTTCCAGAGGAAAAGACTGAGTCTCTTCAAGAAATCCAACACATTTCTGGTGTCATGATATTTTATTATATATTATATGTATACACATATATAATATATTTTATTTATAATTAGTTTAATTAAATTTAGTTCAATATCCTTTTTTGACTGATTCAATAGATATGTTAAGTATTAGACAAGCATGTCATTTTATTAGTTACCATTTTAATGAGTGAAAATGACTTATTCCAATCTCACCCTTCTATGCTTATCTTTCTGTCTTTCTTAGTTGTTACCAATTTATTGGATATAAAGTGAAACTCCAAGGTTATTTTAACTCTCATTTCTCTTTCTCTTATTATTACTGATTTAGAATATCTTATTCATTAATCTTTAAATCTTCTTTCAGACACTTACAACCTCTGTATGATCCTGGGCAAGTCACTTTTAATCTCTGTCTGACTCAGTATCTTCAATTATAAAATAGGGAAATAAATAGCATCTACCTCCTACAGTTATGAGGATCAAATAAGCTAATGTTTGTAAAATGCTGAACACAATTCCTGACCATAGTTGACATTTGGCAAATACTTATTATGTTCCTTGTTTTGACTACTGAGAAGAGAAAATTTAATGTGAGCATGACTGTTATCCTTAATTACCTGAAGAGCTAAAGCAAGGGTTCTTGAAATGGAGTCATGAACTATTTAAAATTGTATTTTGATAGCTATATTTCAATATAATTGGTTTCTTTTGTAACATTATGTAACTTAGATTATATACTTAAAAGGATTATTCTAAAAATGAGTCTATATTGACAATCCAGATTGACAAATAGTTACATGATCAAAAAAAAGAAATTAAGAACCCTTATATGTGTGCTATCGCTCACAAATGGAATAAACTTTGTTTAGCCCTGAAAGGAAAAACTAGGAATAAAAGATAGAAATTATAAAAAAAATAGATTTTAGTTCTTTGAAGTAGAGTATTTCCTCATTCTTAGAGCTATTTAACAATGAGATAAATATAAATCAATCAATTGTTGTAATTTTTTATAGGGGTGGTTTGTGTTTATGGTAGGAGTTGAACCATAAATTACTTTTGAGAATATGTCTAGCTTAGAGAACCTAAGGTATCTTCTCTAGCTTTACCTTCTTTGTTCTATGAGGATATCACACTGAGCTTTCATCCCTGAGAACCTCAGAATTCTCTTGATGGGACAAGGAAAAGAATAGCAGGGAAGCAGCCTTTACTATACCTAACTGGAAAATAAAAATAAATTTTAACCCTCAGGAGTTCTTTTTCTGGCTTCAATGTGAATCTAAAGCCTACAAGTCTTCTTAACTTGATGTTTAATAACAAAATAAGAAAAAAATATTGTTGGAGTTGCATACACATACACACCATACACATGCACACACACACACACACACACAAACAGGAGAATGGAGACTTGGTTTTTCTGGGATTTGTTATTCTCCCTTTGACGGTCCTTTGAGTGCAGACTGCAGGATGGAGATGGGAGATGGGGGAAATTCATTAAAGTTCCCATGTCAGCCTGTCTTGAACTTCCATACATTCAACTAGGCCCCAAGCAAAAAAAAAAAAAAAAAAAAAGAGGCATTTCTCGGGCTGATGTTCCCTGTGGGGATTTTATTGTGGATGGAGCTTTCATTTAGACGTTATTAATCAAATCACATCAATAAGTATTTCATAAGCACCTTGCCCTTCGAAAGGGCCATCTCAGGGATGAAGGGAAAGCTTCATGTTTTTGTACTGGATTCCCCACCAAACTGAAAAATACCAAAAAGAAGAAAAGAAAAAGAATCAACCAAAAAAACAAAATCTCTTTCTACACAGGAAAAAAAAAGAATTCTAATACATCCTTCTTGGTCCCTCTTCACTTGCCTTCCTCTCCCTGTCCTCCTCCTTTGCCCTCCCTCTATCCCTCTCCATCTATCTCTATTTTTAACCTCTTTTTCTGTGTTTTTCTCTGTCTCTGTTTCTGTCCCTTTGCAAGATACACATAATAATGCTGGCACTTCTTACCTCTCAGGTTTCTTGTGAAGTAGGTGCCTTCCAACACAAAAAGCAACATAAAAGTCTGAACTGTTGTTATCTTTTTCTGCTTCTCTGTCTCTGCCTCTATTTCCTTTCTGCTTTTATTCTCTTATCTCTAAGCCATTCATATACATATATACATACAAATATATGGACTTCATATAGAACATACTTTCAGAATTAGATATGGATTAGATATACTCTACTGTCTTGGTGCACTTTCAGATCAATTTTGTTCTAAAACATTTCCTGGGTTTGCTGGGGAACCCCCAAATCCTATTTTTCCCAAGGAAAACATTTCATAGTACATGTATTCTGTTTCCTCTTTTCTTCATCTCATGTAGATTTCCATACTAATCATAACAAGAAAATAGTTTCTTTACCTATTATCTTCAAAGTCTAGAAGGATGACTTTCTCTGCCTCTGGAATAATATTCTTAGTCCTCCATTCTCCTTGATATGTCCCCTCCCCAGCATGTGTCTTTGTTTCAATGGAAAAATAATGGCTTTATCATTGTGGATGGAAAGCCAGGGCCAAGGAACACTGGAGCGCCTCACTGCCTTACTTGAAAGCCCATGTGGGTTATCAATCACAGGGCCTAGTCATTAATGTCGACTGTCCTGAGATTTGAGATGTCCAAGTGCCAAGTGAATTGGGGGAAGGAGGTTAGAAAGGCAGAGATATTGTGCTTTGGGATGTGAGGGGGGTGGGAGGGATAAAAAAACAGATATTTTTTCATAGAGTTGGTATCACTGAATTCTCTGTGTTACGCTATGTTGGATTCAACTGAAAGCAACAGACTGGAGCAGTGGACATTGTAATTTTTTTATATCAGAAGAGAACGGCTTATGGGATAGTTTTCCAGCCAGAAAAAAATAAAGCAACCTGCTCCCAGATGCTGATCAGGAAATTGGTGATAACTCAAACATATTATTATCTTGAGTAAATCAAATTATTTTTCCACAAGTATCTCAAATTGCCAGGAGCCATTATCCTTTAAAGCTAATCAGACTAGACTGCTTGGCAATATAATGTTAAGAAACAGAAAATCTCCCCTGTTCCAGAATGACAGTAGTAGTAGTTTTGCTATGGCCCCAGTATTGTAAGCAATAAATTAAACCATTTTTGACTGCACTTCCAAAGAGAACTTTGTCCTTGAACTGACACTACAAATTACTGAAAATCAATTTTCTGTCCAAAGCTCAGACTCATTAAAGTTTTGATAAGCTTAACACTAAGTGACTGCATTATGGGTAAGAAAGAATTTTCTCATCCTGAGGTGCCTTTGTTTGCTATTAGAGATAGAGGAGCTTTAGAGACAGTCTCAGACACAAGTCTCTCCAAATGAGTCAGGGCAAACTCTGACTGATATCCCTGGCAACCTGACCATCCCTGAATAGCCCCTCAGACACTTCCCACCCCTGAAGATATACATGCCAAGAGACACTCATGCTCATTGAAATATAACTTTCTACATAGCCTTCCTTTGCTGTAGGGGGTGTATTGTTATCTTTATTTTATAAGTGGAAAAATGGGGGTTCTGAGACAACATTTTCCCAGAGTCATAAAACTCATGTATCTGGAATATAAAACTTTGTCTTCTTATTCCAAGAATACCTTTACCCCATAAGATATTGCCTCCAGAACCCATCTCACTACTAACCTACAAGTATTATTTCTATTGTAATGTGCTACTCCACTTCAAAACTTATACACACAAAATTCACTGATTGATTCTTCAATAAGGCCAGTAGAAGCAAATCAGATCATCTTCTTCAAAAGATTCTGTTTGTCTAATTCCTTTGAGGATGGCAACTAATTTAGAACATAACTTTGACTATAATAACTCTAGTTATCATGTATTTTCTGCCTAAGGGCCTTTTCAACTGAGAAATGATAAATAACTTTTACCTTGTTTAAAATTGAATAGGATCTGGAAGATATAGAAATTATTAGTATTTAAGAGGTTTTCTGCATGGTGGTGGAAAAATACTACTCTAAAAAGACTGGAATACAAATTCTTATCTCAATAGATGGGCAACCTTATCAAATCTCCATTTCCCTGTACCTCATTTTACTGCTTAGTTAAAAAGGGCCAATAATATTTGTAACATCTTCTACTTCACCAAGGAAAATGCTTCACAATCCTTAATTCTTAATGCTTAATTAATATTAATAATCATTAATCCATAATCTAGATATACTGAGCTATTGCTATGATAAATGATTCCTATCAATCTGGTCCTGGAGTAGTTTTTCATCAGTTTGTTTATTTATAGATCTATAATTTAATTTGCTTCCATACACTTCATGTTTTTGCAAAATTTCCTCCAAAAAAACAACTTTGTAAAATTGACAGTAAACAGTGTAAAACTGTTAACCCCATTTTTACAGATTCAGAAACTGATGCTCAGAGGATTTGATGGAAAGCCTTGTGAGATAATGTAAAGCTGAGAATTATATCTTTGTAAATCTAACTTGTAAGATCATACCTCATTTATGTTAATATACTTTTCCCTTAATTATCTATTAAAGTATTATTCTTTACCCTGGGTTTCATTTAGGCTAATAACCAATTGAACATGGTCAAGTCATTCACTTTCCTTGGACCCAAATCTTCTCATCTGTATAAGGAGGATTTTTGAACTAGCTGATCTTAAATGTCCTAAAATGCTGAGTTCTATGTGTTGAGAGTTTTATCACCTCTATCTACCCATATTTTGTGTTGAAGAATCTCTTCCAACGCTAAAATTGTGTGCTTAATGTTCTCTTTTAGTTCTGACATTCAGTGAGACCATTTCTACTTATCTACACTTCTGTGTTCTAAAGCCCAGTATCCCTGATTGGGTGCTAGAAGCTTTTTAAAAAAAAAAAGAAATGAAATGCTCTTCCAGAGTGCCCTGAACCATTCATTAGAGAATTGGGGAAGGAAGGAAATATCTCAGTGTGATGACTGGTGATCAGTTTGCAGATATCCTGCTTGGAGTTTTTTACAGAGAATAAATTTCACCTTGAAATTTGAAGCTATTTGCCTATTGGTCAAAATAATTGATGTTTCTGTTCCATATTTTGAAATCTAAATTAATTACAGGGGATTTTTTATCCTCCTCTCAATATGTATCATGTCTTCTCTTTTAGAGGAAATTGTGCTGGAATTACAATTTGCTAATTCTCACTCACATTAGTTCATTCTTGTTAAGGAAAGAAACCAATGCTTGGTAGAGCAGCTCCTGGAAAAACTAGATAGCAGTGATATTGTGCTTAAGGATTGGTCTAAAACAAAGATTTCCTGAGGAAATGGCAGCATCTCAGTTTTAGATGGATGTGTCAGAAGATGTTTTCGTGTCTCACTGAAAAGCAGGGTGATGTCATGGAAAAGGCAGTGAACATAACATCAGAAGGTATCTCTGGTTCTGTTACCATTCACCCAGGCTTTCCATAAGATTACCCAACTCAATCTCCCCACACCTTCACTCCCCACTATCCATAATAAGAACTATGACATTCAATTTTCCTCCAACTTTCCATCTCATCTTAAACAAATACTTTGTCAAAATTCTCTTTAATTACTCTATAAAAACTTATCTGGGGGGTAGAGCCAAGATGGCAACAAGAAGGGTTCGAGTCTTAGGAGCTCTCTGATAAAACTCATAAACTAAAGACTCTAACTAAACTTTCGAGAGACAGAACCCACAAAGGGACCCAGGGAGGCAGTTCTCCTACTCAAGGTAACCTGGAAAACAGCAGAAAGGCTCTGCTCCCCGGGGTCGGGGTCGGAGGGGCGGCCTGCCAGAGGGGTGGCCCTCCATAGCGAAAGAACTTCAGCCTCCCTGAGGCAGCCCCAGGGCGCTGGGAGCCGGGGCTCACAGCAGCGGGGGAGTCCCCTGAGCTGCACATGCACCCCAGGGAGCACCGAGCACAAAGTGGGGAAACAGCAGGGGACCTCTGCCAGAGCAAGCACGTGGAGCCCAGCCATCAGGGCACACAGCAAGCAGCTTGGTCTTTCCCCAGCCCAGACCCTGAAACAGAAGCAGGTGGAGCCAGTAAGCAGGAGCCCCCAGGGCATGAGCCCATTGAGCTGAGGGAGGGGAGTGAAGAGAGAGAGACTGCCCAGCTCTGTCCTCTGCCCCTGGAACAGGACTCTGGGGCTCTGACCACATTCAGATCCTGATCCCAGTCTAGGCCCCTCCATAGAACAACAGGGCCCCCCCCCACCTCGGCCCCATGGCAGGGGGGGGGGCACTTATGGTCATTCACAGACCAGGAGGGAGGACAGAGCCTCACACACTGAGACCCTTGTGGGAGTGCCCCAAAAGCTCAGGAAGTACCCCAAAACCAGGACCAGGCTGGGAAAATGAGCAAGCAGAGAAATAAGAGGAAGACTATTGAGAAATACTTTGCAAATGAGCCCAAGAAGGATCAAAATACTCAGTCTCAAGATGAGGAAGCACAAGCTCCTGCATCTAAAGACACCAAGAAAAACAGAAATTGGGCTCAGGCTATGACAGAGCTCAAAAAAGACTTTGAAAATCAAATGAGGGAGTTGGAAGAAAAACTGGGAAAAGAAATGAGAGAGATGCAGGAAAAACATGAAAATGAAGTCAGCAGCTTAGTCAAGGAAATCCAAAAAAATGCTGAAGAAAACAGCATGCTAAAAACCAGCTTAGGTCAAATGGATAAAACAGTTCAAAAAAGTTATTGAGGAGAAAAATGCTTTAAAAAGCAAAATTGGCCAGATGGAAAAAGAGATAAGAAAACTCTCTGAGGAAAACAAATCCTTCAGACAAAGAATAGAATTCAGGGAGATTGATGAATTTACCAGAAATCAGGACTCAATACTTCAAAACCAAAAAAATGAAAAATTAGAAGAAAATGTGAAATATCTCATTGAAAAAACAACTGATATGGAAAACAGACTTAAGAAAGATAATTTAAAAATTATTGGAATACATGAAAGTCATGATCAGGAAAAGAGCCTTGACATCATTTTCAAAGAATTACTACCACCGATCCCCCAGAGAAAGAGATCCCAAAAAATCAACCCCTAGGAATATTATAGCCGAGTTCCAGAACTCCCAAGTCAAAGAGAAAATATTACAAGCAGCCAGAAGGACACAGTTCAAATATCATGGAGCTGCAGTCAGGATCACACAGGACTAAGCAGCAACTACATTGGAAGCTCGTAGGACTTGGAATACAATATACCAGAAGGCAAAAGAGCCTAGAATGCAGCCAAGAATGAACTACCCAGTAAGGCTGAATGTCCTCTTCCAGGGAAAAAGATGGACTTTCAATGAAGCAGGGGAATTTCAAATGTTCCTTTTGGAATGGCCAGAACTAAACAGAAGGTTTGATCTTCAGATACAGGACTCAGGTGAAGCATGGAGATTGGAGGAGAGGGGGGGAAATATGAGGGACTTAATGAGGATGAACTGCATGTGTTCCTGCATAGAAAAATGACACTGATAATACTCATATGAACCTTCTCAGTTAATAGAGCAGGTAGAGGGAGCTTTTATAGTTGAAGCACAGGAGAAAGCTGAATTCGAAGATAAAATATGGTGTAAAAATGGAGTCAATAGAAAAAAGGGAAATGGAATGGGAGAAAGAAAAAGGAGAGGGGGAATAGTCCAAGATATTTCACATAATAAGATTTTTTTTATTACAATGAGCTGTTGCAATGATATGGAAGGGGGGAGGCAAGGGGGAATGAGGGAACCTTTGCTCTCATCAGAGATGGCTAGGAGAGAAAACAGCAAATATACTCAATGGGGCATAGACATCTGGAGTAAGAAGGAGGGGGGAGCAGGGGGAAGGGGTGGGGATGTGAGTAAAGGAGGAGAGGATGGACCATGGGGGGAAAGTGGTCAGATATAACACATTTTCTTTCTTACTTCTTGCAAGGGGCTGGGATTGGATGGCCTACCCAGGACCATAGGGCCAGGTGGATTCTGGGCCTAAGGGGTGGTATGGGTGCTCAGGGCTTCTTGGCCCCAGGACCAGGGATCTATCTGCTGTGCCACTCAGTGACCCTACAGCAGAGTCAGAGTGAAGGAGAGAGAAAATACAGTACATGGTAGTGGAGAAATAAGAAAGGAGGGAGTTGCGATCCGCAATGGCAATGTTGGAAAAATATGGAAGTAACTTTTATGATGGACTTATCATAAAGAGTGTGATCCACCCCTGACAGAGTTGGTGGTGTTGGAACAAAGACTGAAGCACATTTTTTGTTATTATTATTTGGGGGAGGGTGCAAGGCAAGTGGGGCTGGGTGGCCTGCCTGGGGCTACATAGCAGTGTGATCTTTGGGTGTCTGGGGCCGGATTTGGACCCAGGTGCTCCTGGCTCAAGGGCCAATGCTCTGTCTGCCACCCAGCCACCCCTACTATTATTACTATTTTATTTTATTTGGGGTCTTTTTTTTTCTTCTTTTTGTTTTTTGCAGCACAGTGGGGATTGGGTGGCTTGCATGTCACACGGCTGGGTGATTGTTGGGTTTACGAGGCTGGATATGGGCTCTTTTGGGCTCCGGTGCTCGTGGCTCCAGGACTGGTGCTTCGTCCATTGCGCCACCTGGCCATACCTACAATTATTACTATCATTTTTTTTATTTTAATTTTTTCTCTCTCCTTTACTTTTTTCGCCCAAGCAAGTCTATCTATATTCATGGGGGGGTGGGGTATTTTGTAAACAAGAATATTTTATTAATGTAAAAAAAAACATTTGTACAAAATGAGAATAAAAAATAAATTAAAAAAAAGACTTATTTGATATCCCCAGGCAAAAGTCATCTTAATCACTTTACATCCTTTATATGAGATCAAACAAGACTCAGAGAGATAAAGTGATTTATCCATGATCACAAAACTAATGAGTCTCAGAGTCAGGATTTGAACCTGATTCTCTTGCTGGCATTTTTTTTAACACTTTCCACCCTGATTTCTCTTGTAATAATGATCACTCAAATTTTTATTGCATTGAATTTCTAAGATTGGCAGTGAAATTCCATAAGCAAGAATCAAGATCTTCATTTTTAGATAAAGAAACAGACATATTAGTGATTTTCTCAGGATTACAAAGTGACATAGCAGGCTTGAAATTCTGGACTCTTCTATTACTCTAACCAAAGTGAACTACGCGACTTACCCAGTGCTTTCTATGTTCACTCTAGAGGAACTAGAATGACTTTTATCACCCCAGGCTTTTCTAGTCAAAATTCCAACCAACTTTAAAGACCTAGATCAAGCATCTCAGGAAATATTCTGTGATTGCCCCAGCTTTAGAACTCAAATAGCAGCTATGTATGATAATTATTTAATATATTTTATTTTCCTTATCTGATTTAAAGCTATCCATGGACAAGGACCATGATAGTATTATATTTTATTTTAAATTTATGGAATAAAACAAGCATTTTCATACCATAGTAATAAAAAAATGATTACACATGAAACTACAAATCTACTATGCTCAATTTCCTATTCTTTTCAAATTCACAGAAAATTATCATGCATATATATTTTTTTCTTCCCTCCCCCCCAGCTTTCGAGATGATTACTATTAGACATGTGCCCAAATATACACATATATACATATAGAGAGAGACATAATATTTATATGTAAACAATTCTAAACATAATTCTATTTATCACTTTCTCTGGATATAATTAGAATATTTCTTCATATATATATATCTTTCATAGTAAATTTAGGTATTTATATTAGTCAGAATAACTTATTTGTTCAAAGTCTTTCTTAAAGTAATTTTGCTTTTTTTCTTGGATTTGGCTTTTTATTCTTTCTCATTTTTGTGGAAGTCTTTCCGTGTTTTTTTTTCAAAAATCATTGAACTTATCATTTCTTATACCACAGTAATATTCCATTGCAATCATACAGCACCAATTGCAATTTCTAGTTCTTTGCCAACACAAAAAAGAGCTTTTATAAACATTTTAGAACTTATGGATGGATTCTTTTCCTTGTTCCCTAATTATCTTCAGAAATAAACCAACTAGTGGTATTGCTTGGTCAAAGGACATAGAAAATTTAACAACTCTTTGTACAAAATTCCAGATTGCCATCCAAAATGGTTGGATCAGTTAGTAATTCCACCAACAATGAATTAGTGTCTCAATTTTTCCACATCCCCTCCAACATTTATCAGTCTCACCTTCTATCATTTTAACCAATCTTAAGTTAAATTTGTAGCTTCTCTAGTGTCCAGCACTCAATCAACAAGATTTCATTAAGCACCTACTGTGTGCTTGGTAGAGTGCTTTGCACTTTGCAAATCTTAATACCCTACATTAATACATCAAAGGTCTATAATTTGTTTGGTTGCTAATCCTCTCCATCTTTGCAGATCACAGTTTATAATCTTATAAATAAATATGTGTCCGAGATTTGGAAGGGTTGTTACTTAACCATGGTTTCACAACTGAGCATCATAGCCAATGACTCAGAAGGATCTTTTCTCATCATTGTGAGCATTCTGTCCAATTCTGATCCATCTTTGTCTTCTCAAAAAATTTTCACTGTAATTCTCTAATTGCTCATTTTCTTTTGATATTGATAGATTATTGATCCAAATGTAGATCAAATTTTTCCTTAAATCTGCCTTACATAAGAACTAAGATGTATCTGTATTTACATGTCATGGTCACAAAGGTAAGTACGTTGTATTCACATCATTTTCATTTTACAGATTCAGTCTATAGCACAGGTGGGATGATGGATTTGTTTGTATGAATATGGCAAATGTTGATTTGACTTTGGACAAATTGATTTATTACTTCATGTCTCAGTTTCCTCATTTGCAAAATTGGGAATAATAATACTTGAAAGATATATCTAATAAGGTAATTGTTAGAATCAATATGACAATGTTTTAAAAATGTGAATTGAACTTCAAGTACTAAATAAATTTGAGTTATTTCTATGACTATTCCTAACATTATTATTATGCAAATTCTAAAAGATTGATCCCAGAAAACATAAGTCTTATTATAAGAAACCCTAGCATTGAACATCACCCTTCCTTCTGTCATTTTGTGTTTCTGAGCTTGTTGGAGGAAAGGCACTGCATAAATCCAAGGCAGGATTATTATCATTATGATGATATTATTATAGCCAGATGAAAATGTCAGCTCAAATAATATAGGGTTTTCACCTCCAAGCCAACCCTATTGCAGAGTTATATGACTCATTGTGGACATGTTCACAAACACTATCTCATTAACACCCTTGGGGTTTGAAAGTGTCTTTGCATCTCTCTTTGCTAACTGGTGTATAAAATTCTCCACTTCTATCCCCAGTTTGACTAGGGAATAAAGTTTTGTTCTGACCAGAATATTATGACAGCTAAGACTCAACTCCTCAGCAGTCATGCATGAATTCATATGGAAATTCATCAATTTGTACAGCTTTGGGCTGTGTTCTGTAGTGGATGCAGATGTTGTCAGTCTAAATATTTCCAATTTCTTTAGTATCCTGTGATAGCTTAAAATCTCCTCACCATTCTGGTCACCTGTGCTCTTTGAATACTTTACTTCTGGTCTTCTCTTATCTAGAAAAAACAAACTCAATTCCTCCCACCAATCATCTTAGAATATAGCTTTGAGTCCCTATCCCATCCTAATCTAGTTTGTCCAGGCCTTCTGGAATTGAAACACCATTCTGAAAAAACAAACAAATAGGGCAGCTAGGTGGCACAGTAGATAGAGCATAGATCCAGGAGTCAGGAATACCTAAGTTCAAATCCAGCCTCAGATACTTAATAATTGCCTATGTGATCTTGGGCAAGTCACTTAATCCCATTGCCTTAAATAAAAATTAAAAACAAAAAAGCATATAATTTCTAATTTTTCCAAAAAAGTCTTACATGAATCACTAATGTGTTTCCCCTACAAATCTGCTTCTGAGCATATACCTCAAAGTGGTTTAAAAAAACACAGAGAAATCCTGTATTTATCAAAATTGTAGTATATGAATGTGATGAAAAACTGTTATTCTATAAGAAATCATGTGGGATAGAACTTCAGAACAACCTGAAATGATTTTTATGAACTGATGATGGGTGAAATGAGCAGAATCAGAACATTATACACATTAATAACATTGGGTGATGATCAACTATGATGGACTTGTTCATTTCTGCAGTACAGCAATCAAAGACAATACTAAAAGACTTGTGATAAAGACCATCCATATCCAGAGAAGGAACTGTGGAGTTCAAAGGCAGATCAAAGTTTGTTATCTTCAATTTAAAAAATTTCTTATGAATTATGTCATTTTTTCTCTTCCATTTGGATGTCATTCTTCCTTCATAACATGAATAATATGGAGCTATGTTTAGCATGACTGTTGTTGTTGAGTCTCTATTAAATTGCTTTCTGCCAGGGGAAGAAGGAAGGGAAGAGAGGAAAGAGAAAAATGTCAAAAAATTGTTGAGAACTACAATTACATGTAGTTGGAAAAATAAAGAAATGTGAAAAAAAATTGATTAAAAAAGTGATTATGGAAGTTCAGTAGTAGGTTATCACCAGTACTGGGAAAGAGCCATGATATAAAAAGCAAAAGGGATAGGGG
Source organism: Macrotis lagotis (assembly GCF_037893015.1). Taxonomy (NCBI): domain Eukaryota; kingdom Metazoa; phylum Chordata; class Mammalia; order Peramelemorphia; family Peramelidae; genus Macrotis; species Macrotis lagotis. The sequence continues at coordinate 216,154,519 of NC_133660.1, forward strand.
TCTAGACATGTGATGTCCTTGTTATAAGGGAACTCCCAGTTAAAGAAACTCTCTCTACCATTGCAAATTTCCTTCTCTGCATTTATAGTCTGAGAGATGCCAAAAAGCTAGAGGTTAAATTGTTCAGGGTCACATAATTAGTGATTTTAGGATTGGCTTTTTATCCACTATGTTTGCGTGTGTGTGTGTGTGTGTGTGTGTGTGTGTGTGTGTGTGTGTGTTTTGTTGGCACCCAGAACTGGGTATAATAATCCAAATCTCCCCATGCAGTAGCAAACATAATTCATTGTATATGCCTCAAATCCTTATATTCTTATTTGCAATAGGACAATGAATAAATCCCTTAAATTCTCTAAATTTCATTTTCTTCCCCTTTCACAAAGGAAAGTATACTGATGAATCTTTAAGGAATTTTCTTTCTCTACATTCTATGAATCTATGTAATCTAACTTAGTGATCTAGAAAACACACATAGCCATCTACTCATCTTAATGTAGATGGCAATATGTGACAACAAAATCTTATATTTGACAAAGTAGTAATGTATTTAAGGTAGTGAGTGCCATAGGGCCATAGTGAGTGCCATAGGGCCACCTCCCATGCCATGGCCTTCATGCTGAGGATATAAAGTAATATAAAGTCTCTAAGTTGCCTAAAAACAACCTTAAGTTATCCTGGTCTTGGAGTCAGGAGACCTAGCAGTCACAACCCAGATGTGGAAAAAAGAACTTTGCCTTCAGGAACAAAAATGTAGAGGGATGCTGATAGTATTTAAACTGCCAGAGACTAAAGTATCTGAGTGTAGCACCAAGTTGGCAAGAATATGATGTTAAAATGGGAATTTCTAGATGTTTTATATTTTTTCCCTCTGTTTCCAAGATCAACTCCTTCCCAATCCTGTGCTGTATTGGTCTCCCCAATAGTATCCTACTCTTTATGGATGGTCTCCCCCAACTCCCAACTGAATATATCTTGTAATAGAATGGATTTAAAGGGATATGGCATTCTATTTTTTCCAAGGCATGTTTTATGGATTTTCTGGCAACCAAAATTTCAAATTAGAACTCTATGGAAACTTACTGGCAATGTCATTGAGTAATCAATTCTTACCTCACAGGGTTTTAGATTTTTCTTCTATATCACTCTCTTCAACAGCTCATGTACTATCTATAATGCTTAAAATTTTAACAATTTATGTTTGGAAGGAAAATGTTACAGAATGGATAGAGAGATCTAACTTCATATTCAGGAAGATTTGGGTGTATGGAACATTAGTCTAGATTGGAGAGTATAAGATGGGGAAGTACAAAAGAGACCAGGTTGGGAAGGGTATTAATTGACGAATGAAAGAGTTCAGTTTTGATCCTCCAGTACACTTTGAGTTTGTGAGTAAAAATTTGTCATCATCAGAACTTCATCCTGGGAAAATGACTCTAGTAGATGTGCAGATCATTGATTAGAGTGGAAAGAGGCAAGGAAACTATTGCAGGAGTCTAGGTGAAAGCTGATGAGGGCCTATACTGGTGTAGTGGCTAAGTGAGAAGAGAGGGAGGGATTTTTGCAAGAGTTGTTGGAGAGATGGAAGCTGCAAATTTTGGCAACTGGTTGGCTATGTAGGATGAGTGAATAAGGAATTGGGTTGTCACCAAGATGGTACCCTTGAGAAGGGAAAAGTTCAGAGGAAGGGCAAGCTAGGCAAAAAGGCAACTATCTAAAATTGAACACAAGGTATCCTTTTTAATATGATTTCTAATAATATTTTATATCTATCACATAAAAGAATTTGAATCTCTGTGGTACATAAGTTATGATAAGCCAAGTATATATTATCTTGAAGGCACAAAGTCTTCAGCAAATAGTACCATACAGAGGGTAAAATTTGTCCTTTCCTAGAAAAATAAACTCTTCTTCCTAGATCTGATTCCCATTTGGGAGTGAAAGATGAAGTGGTGAAAAATGAAATAACTGAGGAAATAAAGTTCAAGCTTTTAAGAACACCAATTTATTAAGCAATATATAACAATATATAATTAAGCAATCTATAATTTAGAACCAATTCTTTTTAGCTTAGAACTGGACCTTAAATACAAGGTGAGACAGATTTTTATCCATTATCAAATAAGACTAATTAACTGAAAGAAAATAATTAAGCAGGATATAAAATTCAGTAATATGATTTCTAATTGGAGTGAAGATTAGGGACTTTCTAATTTGGGAGGGGAGAGATAAGGGTAATTCTCTGAAATCAGAAAAAGAGGTGTCTTATTCCCCTCCAAGAGTACATTCAATCAAGGGAACATGAAAAAAATAATTGATTCACTAATAAGAGGCCAATTTTCAGATAAGGTTTACAGGTTATTTGTAATATAGAGTTGTGAAAAAACTCCGTGCATCAGTCTTTTAGATCTGACTGAGTTTCTGATCAGATAACTTAGGTCCTTAGTTAAGGTTCTTTAAGCTATAGGTAAAGGTAGTGGCAGCTAGGTGGTGCATTGGATAGATCACTGACTCTGGAATCAAGAGGATGGGAGTTCAAATTCACCCTCAAACACTTGGCAGTTACTTAGCTAGGTGACCTTAGACAAGTCACTTTGCCCTGATTGCTTCCATCCCAGGCCATCTCCAGTCATCCTGACTCTTATCTGGTCACTGGACTCAGATGTCTCTGGAGGAGAAAGTGAGACTAGCGACTTAGCACACCCTCATTCAAATCCAATTCATGTGCTTGTCATGGCATCACCTCCTTGATATCTTAGTCTTCTTTGAGTATGAAGGACAAAGCAACAGTCAACAACAACAACAGAGGTAGTCCAGCTTCTCGGGCACACAGGGCTAGACTAAAATAATGCAATAAGGTTTTTCTCATAATTCCCACAATTGAACAATGTTTCCTCACAAGACAAAAATTGGGCTAGACCTATAATTGATTAGAAAGAAAACTGAGTCCAGATTTTTCTGAAAGTATCATGATGATAGCATAATTTCTTACAAGTATAATAATTATATATTTATATAATAATAATTATTATAATATAATTACAGGGTTACAAGAAATGATAAGCAAGGATGCTTTCAGAAACCTTGGAAGGACTTATATGAATTGATACAAAGTAAAGTGAGCAGAATCAGGTGAATATTGTACAGAATAGCAGCAATATTTTATGATGATCAGTTGATGATCTTCACTAATGTTATTTAATCAGTGAATGATTTAACTAATCTCAACAATATAATGATCCAAAAAAATTCTGAAGGACTTATGATGAAAAATACTTCAACTTCAGAGAAAGAAATAATAAAGTCTGTATACAGATTGAAGGATACTTTTTTTAACTTTATTTTTCTTGGGTTTTATGGTTTTTAGTCTGAGTTTTCTTTCACATGACTAATAAGGAAATGTGTTTTACATGACTGACCATGTACAAACCATATCAAATTTCTTGCCTTCTCTTTGAGGGAGGAGAGGAGAGTGAAGAGAATTTAAAATTCAACATTTTAAAAATGAATGTTAAAAAAATATTTTTACATGTAATTAAGAAAAAATAAAATATTTGGAAAAAAAGAAAAGGAACTGATCTGATTGAGTCACAAGATAGGGAATCAGTGTGGTTCACTCAATCACCACTACCACTTGCTGTTCTGATTCCTTCATACCCTCAAAGGAAAGGAATCAGGGAAGGCTTCATGAAGGAGGTAGTATTTATTATTCTGGAACTTGATGGTGTCTTAGCTGTCTGAGATCAGAAGGAGAGTATTTCAGGTATCTAGAAGGATGAAAGAAAAGATCAAGAAGCAGGACAGAGAAGAGATTATTCAAATTTTGATGAATAGTCTAGTAAAAGCTCAGAATTAAGACCTAAAAAGAATCTTGGAAATATTTTTTTCCTGAGCTCTTTGTTTTAAATTTGAGAACAAGGTCAAAACAGGAAAAGTGCCTTGCCCAAGATCATACATATTGCAATAGAATTGGGATCCAAACTTAAGTTCTCTGGCTACAAATCCAAAGTTCCTACAATTTTGGTTTCAATGCCTATTTTGTCTGATTGGGTTGATCCAGGAGGAGGAGTAGACAGAAAGTTGAGAAAGTATATAGGAACCAAATTTTGAAGAGCTTAGAAGGCCAGTCTAAGGAGTTTCCACATTATTTGAAAGAAATAAGGACTTAATAAGGGATTTGTAGTCTGTATGATTCAGGTTTTGTCTTATGTTTTTATTTATTTGTTTGTTTGTTTGTTTGTTTATTGTTTTTGTTCCCTCTTAGGGCTGTGGCTGGAGTAGATGGGGAGCCAGATTTGGTTCATATGGAAATCCAGGATCTCAGTGGAGGTAAGTTATTTGAGAAACCAGTGATCAAACCACAATTTTTCATAGAATTATTGTAATAGTAGTAGTAGAAATAATAATTCACATTTTACAGTTTTACAATGTGCTTTCCAAATAATACAAGGTAAGTGGTCAACATCTGTATAGCTTGTAATAATTTTCAAAGCACCTTCAAAATCTCATTTCAAAGCTGGGAGGGCTAGCTAATGCGTTAGTTGTCAGAACTAAGATCCAAAAACATTTTCACAAGATAGAATGTTTTGGTTTCCCCCCCACAAGATGGAATGTTAGGCCAAGACTAATAAGACAGAATTTATTATGAATGAGTATAAAATCTTACACTTTGGTTCCAAGAATCAATTTCACACATGTCTATGGAAAGAATATAGTTAGACAGCAGTTCATCTTTAAAAAAGATTTCAATAAGAGTCCACAATCTGTTATGCAATCCTCCAAAACTAACACACCTAATATTAGGTACATTAAGAGAAGGATAGTAACGGGGACTAATGATGACCCTTCTGTATTCTGTCTTGATCAACTCACCTTTAGGGTATTATGATAAATTCTGGTTGGCACATTTTAGAAATGATATTGATGATTTTGATCCTGTCCAAAAGAGTGCAATCAAGATCATATCATATATAGTCTTTAAAGGAACTGGGGAATATTTAGTCTGCAGACATGAAGATTTAAGGTAGTCATGAGAATGGTCAACAAATAGTCGAGGAGCTATAACCTAGATTAGGGCTATCCAAAATGCAGTCCATAGGCCACATGCTGCCTAGAAGATGATTTGACTGATGGTCCTTTCAGGCTCTGTAGGAGAGAAGTAAATGCAAAAGGTGGAAATTTCAGAAGAAAATTTTGCCTTGATGGAAGACAAAACTTCTTAACAATTATAGTAGGGCCTCAGACATTTAATAATTACCTAGCTGTGTGGCCTTGAGCAAGCCACTTAACCCCATTACCTTATAAAAACTAAAAAAACAAACAACAAAAACAACAACAAAAAACAATTATAGTAGGATAATCTTCTTTGGGAGAGGTGGGTTCTCCTTCACCCAGAATCTTGAAGACTTCTTCATTAATGATTAGAGCCAAAGGCTTTTGAGGTTACTTTCAATGCTAAGAATCTTTCAAACAAGTTTATAGAACCTCTTCTAAGACTGTGAAAGAGGCAGTACTGATCTAATTATCCCTACTATATAGATGAATCTATACCATAGTTTCTTAGAAATTTCATAGGATTTCATTGAAATCATAGAATATGGTATTTGGACTTGGCCTTAGATATCATTGAACTAAAGCCCTCAATTTAAGTATATAGAAATGGGGAGGGGGGGCATAGAAGGGAAACAGATTTCCCATGTCACCCAGACAGTAAAGGACAATGCTTAGATTTGATTCCCAGGTTCTCAGACTCCCAGTCCAGTATTTTCCACTGAATCATGTTTCTTTGCATGATGAGCTTCACATTTATACCTTCTGCCCACAGCCGGAAAATGCTATGACAGATTCCTTGAAGTTAGCCTATGCATATAGCTAAAATGACTGGGTTATGTAGAAATGTGATAGAATTTAAAGTTTACTTGTTTTCCAACAAGAGATAAATTGAAGTCAAGAAGCTACAGTCCAATGGAAAAGGCTATTAATAGTACAATTTGTTCTGGCACTTAAACATTGGACGTTTTTCCTGCTCTAAGTGTACAGCTGCCAGTTTATCTGTGGTGTGGGAAGAGAATCTGTTAGAATGAATATCCACATATGTCAATTGTTCTGAGCTCTGAGAAACCCTGCTCCAAATTCAGCACAGTTCCCTTCATACTATTTGAAGATTAAAAAACAAGATCAGAGCATATGAACCTGGAATTATAATGAGAATTGTCCTCTGAGATTCCTTCTCTATTCCTGGATATATGGTAATACAAACCATTGCTCACATTTCTATAGGGCTTCGCAATTTAAAAAGTGTTTTCCACATAGTATGTATAGTAGATACAGTATTATCACCCCCCATTTCACAAATAGGGAAACTGAGCTTGGATCATGATCAGACAAAAAGTACTGGTAGTAATGTGAGGTCTTGAAGGGAAATCTCTTGACCCAATACCTCTGTTTAAGGGGTATGTTTGGTCCTTGGAAGAATCACACTTTTCATTGCAAACCTGATGACCTCACAGCATTGAATTAATACCAGATAATACTTATATAGCTCTTTACAATATGCAAAGTGATATATTGTTATTCCCCCATCAGATCCTTAACAATGATCTTAGGTAGAAGAAATTATTATCCCCATTTTAGAGATAAGGAAACTGAGTCTGTGAATGGTTAAGTACTGAGTATGGGACTATAAATCAAATCAATACCTGAATAGGGAATTGAACTTAAATCTTCCTGATTCTTTCTTAACTAAGGCCTCTAGAAGGAGGGGTTTAATTCATGAAGGCTATCTCCTAAAGGACTGTTTGAGGCAACACTCACTCCAATGAAATTTTTGTTTTTGTTCAATTATTCTGTCCAACTCTTTGAGACCCTGTATGGGGTTTTCTTGGTATAAATACTACATTGGTTTGTCAACTCCTTATCCAGCTCATTTTGCAGATGAGGAAACTGAGGAAACAGGGTTAAGTGACTTGCTCAGAGTCACACAACTAGTAAGTATTTGAGGTTAGATTTGAACTCAAATCTTCCTGACCTAACAGTCTATCCACTGAGTCATCTAGTTTCATTCAATGAAATTTCAAACTTAAAAAAAATTAAATTTTAAAAATTGTGGTTACTTTATCGCTCTGTTGCCTTAACCAGTACAAATCACAGCTCCCTCCAATATCCTAAGAGATGGTCTTCTTGAGTTGTACCACCCCTCACTAGAACTAGCTAGCACAGAATATAAAACACTAAGCCTAGAGTCAGGAAGAGCTGAATTAAAATTTAACCTCAGACACTAAATAGCTTATCACTAAATTTCTATCTGCCTCAGTTTTCTTGACTTTAAATGGGGACTTTCTTGATTTAAATATGACCCACAGTTGTGAAGATCAAATGCTATATTTGTAAAGTGCTTAGTACAGTACCTGGCTCATGGTAAGAGTTTATTAAAGGTTTGTTTCCTTCTTTCCTTCTTCCTCTCCCTTTTTCCCCATCTCCACATCTTCTCACATTAACCTTTCTCTCATGATCAGCTTCTCATTTTTTAATTTACAGATAATCTATTCTTGTGCCTTTCTTTCCTCTATCCTTGTTTTTTATGACTTGGTAATAGCTTCCAGAACTTGTGTATAGCTTTTGAGATGATACTATTGCTTCCATGCCACAATGAGAACTTGTGGAAGGACTTGGGAATGGAAGGAGAAGTAGTCAAAATAAATTGGATCAAAGAGAGAAGTCCTCAAATGTACCCCAAAATGATTTTAGATCCAAACCTGAATCTTTGAGAATTTCTATTTTGTTTAGTTCTTTTGAGTTGCAACTTCTCAAATAATACATGGAGAAAAAAGGCTCATTAGTACTTCTGATTTACCAGCAATCCCTTGCCAAAGAATTCAGTTGATGAGTCAAAAACCTAAGGATTCAATTTCCCTTGGGAAACAGAATGGTTTAAATATAAAAAGAACAGATGTCTGGCAAAATATGTTTGGGGTTTTGCTCAACCATAAATATTTGAAAAATAGTTCAAGTATTTTCCCTAAAGCAAAACACCAATAGTTTCTCTCATGCTCATATATGTTCATTTTTACAATAGCTAGTATTATTTGCTAGTATGCAGCAAGCAACTATCAACTGGAAGAGCCATCCACTTTCTTGAGTCTTAATTTCACTTAAATCACACTTAGGAAGCCAGCCTAGATCTTAGTTTGAATAACACTTTCTCTAAAACATTTGTTCAATCATTCATTCAAACACTATTTAAGGTTCTGACTATGAACAGTTTAACTAATTATGGGAGTTTGAGAGGGCCAGAACATGAAAATAAAGAGGATAAATTCCTCTACTCAAAAAACTTAACAAGAAATATATAAATATATGTACAGTTACTAAATATTTTCAATATTTTATAAATATGATGCTTGGATATTTTAAATCCTGGACTAAATGACTTTCTATAGAATTCTATAGATAATATCTATAGAACCTATAGATAAATCGCATAATTTAGTATAATCAACATAACTAATTTATTATACCTTTCCTTTACAATTTACAATTTTTTTTTGATTTTTCATTTTGATTCCATAAAATGTCCCAGTACTCTTTCTCCAGGTAAAACTCTACTTTCCTTTTGATTATGGTTCTCTGACTTCCCATCATTTAAGTACATAAAACCAGAATGGATTATCAGAATGGTATTGCTTCTCTGATGAAATGTCTTCTATGAATGAGAAGAGAAGTTTCTGCTAGACACAACCTTGGTCATTAGCATCTGTTGTCAAACAGCACTGGGGCTATGCCCATTTGCAATCTGAAGAGCCCAGGTTGGTCCCTGTGTTTGTTCATGGTGACTATAGACTAGTAGAGTTCAAAAAACTCTCCCTTCTCTGATGCCCTAGAAACAAAAAGTTATTAAATTACTTGAGAGCTTCTGCAGTATATATCTAAGGAGATGCATTAACTCATAAAAAAAAGATGGGAAGACTGGAAACCATTTCCTGTGCAAAATTTTCCTGAAATTCAATGTCTTAATAGGAATCCTGCCTGTCACCTATGTTTCCTAAATAAGTAGCTAGTTAGGATCATAGAACTATAGTACTAGAACTAAATAAGTAGCTAGTTAGGCTCATAGAAATATAGTATAGAAGTCAGAGAACTAATACTCTTCATTTTACATATGAAGAAACTGAGGCCTAGTTTCCTTGACTTCAGGAAAAGTTAAAAAAGGAAAAAAGTCAGCTATTCTCTTCCTAGTTTCTTCTGACCTTTCCACCAGCATTAATGAAGTCACCCTCTGAAGGTCTTTGAGGAACTTAAATGACTTTTCCAAGGTCACACAGGTAGTAAGTTTCAGAGGGTGAATTCAAACTTAAGACATTGACTTCCAAACCAGCCCTCTTTCCACTCTCCCATGCTACCAGTATCATAAGATCCTGTCTACTTTTTATGTTTTAAGCTTCTTTAATAATTTTCAGTGCTAACAACTGTATACTCCACTGACCTCTGCTACGCTACTTGAATGCCCCCATGCTGCCTGACTGTTTGTTTACTTTATATTGAGAATTCCCTCTGATAATGACCTCACAGAATTTGGGGTATTTGGAGATACCAGTCCTGGTTTCATTGCCTGTGAGTGCCTTTGTTTCCTTAAGCTGTTCACCCAAAATCAATTATTTTTTTCCTAAGGATTTCCCCAGGTAAAATGAATAAATGAACAATTTTAAAATAGGAATTGAAATAGAGACTGGACATTTGTTTAAAAGATATAGGAAATTCTAAGATGAGGAAATTCCCTCTACTTTCTACCAATTCATATAATTCTCTGAACTTTAGAGCTACTTAGAGAAAGGGCCATACATTCATCCTCTGAAACCAACAGCACTAGATCTCCTGAATCTTTAATCTTTATTCACTAGGACACTCTGTCTCTCTCTATCTCTCAGTCTCTGTCTCTGATTTCTGTCTCTGTCTCTCTCTATATATATGAATATATATATATGTGTGTATATATATATATCACTATATATGTGTATGTATATATATATATATATATCACATTCCTTTTTATGTCTCCTTTTTAATTTAACAATTGAAGATCTTCTGAGATACAAATGTGTTCCTTGAAAAAAAGAATCATTGAAACGATTTTCTCTTTAGAAGAAAGTATACCAAGTATACCAAGATGTGATTTTTATTGCATATGTGTGTGAATGCTGTGGCTCAGAGAAAGAGCCAGTGATCTTGCAGGACCAGCCCTATAAAAGAGAAGATTCTCCTTTGTCATATGACTCTGGTGGTAAATTGAAATATTTTTTAAAAGTTCATTTGGGGGACAGCTAGGTGGCACAGTGGCACTGGCCCTGGAGTCAGGAGTACCTGGGTTCAAATCCAGCCCCAGACACATAATAATTACCTAGCAGTTTGCCTTGGGCAAGCCACTTAACCCCATTGCCTTGAAAAATCTAAAAGAACAAAAAAGTTTATTTGCTAAGGAAAGCAAATAATTGGCATATTCTTCACTGCTCTATTTATGTAGGCAGCTGGTAAATAGAGCACTGGGCTTGGAATCAGGAAAACTTAGTAGTTCTCTTACATATAAAGAACTCACATAGGGCAAGAGCTCACATGGGAGTCAGAAAAAAATGATATAAGGATATTCTCAAGTTCTCTTTCAGGAACTTTCATTGATTGTGCAACATGACACTGGCACAGGATGGCCCAGCATGGCATACTCTCTTCAGAGATGATGCTATCCTCTATGAGCCAAACAGAATTAAAGTAGCTCAAAAGAAACATGAATTAATTTAGACATCTTTTTGCTTTAATTTTTTTTATTTTTTTAAAACAATGGTGTTAAGAGTGACTTGCCCAAGATCACTCAGATAGGTAATCATTAAGTGTCTGAGGCCGGATTTGAATTAAGGTCCTCCTGACTCCAGGGTTGGTACTATATCCACTATGCCGTCTAGCTGCCCCTGAAACATGAGCTAATTTAGAAAATCCATCCCAAATGATCATATGAACTATTTGTGCCTGACTGGAGGTAGAGCGTGCCAAGCTCCTAGCTGTCTGATCAGCCCCAGTCTGATCACTATAACTTGACTCTAACATAATGATATCATTTTGGTCCATTTTGAGAAAGACAACAACCAGCCAACCATTCACCATGGAACATTATTACCATCTCTCTATGTCTCATTCCCACTGCAGATTTTAAGAACCTTAAAGTCAGGGACTGTGTGTCATAAGTACTTTGTATCTTGTACATTACTTTGTACACAGTGTCACCTAATAAATATGTCTCAATTTTGTTGCCATGGTTACCACTTTCCTGATGGAGATCACTTCCTTCCTAGCCTTTTGCAGACAATTTTCATGAACTCTTGTGACCAAAAATATTTCATACTAATCCTTGCAGTCAATGAAACTCTACAAACTTCTTTAAGCTGACTTTGGGGTAACAATGGTTGTTGGTCCCATACTCAATGCAGCAAAATTAATTAAGCTCTACACCCAGGAAACTGTTCTTTGACATGGAAATACATTTAAAATGGCAGGTCCCTTCATACATGAGGGTCTCTTACCTATTTAACTGGTAGAGAAAAATAATTTGAGCTTAAGAGGGTCTTCTTGAGCTTATACTCTAAAATCATATGCTGTAAGAACTCAGGGTCCATCACACACCATGATGAAAAATCAAAAGAAGATTTTCATTTAAAAACTGGAAGTTAAGACCATAAACACTAAATGCCACTATGTGCTAGGCTCTGTGAAAAATGTTAGGAATAAAAAAATTTTATAAAACCAACAACTATCCCTACCTTCAAGTAGCTTCCAATCTAATGGGAGAAGACCAGACACACACACACACACACACACACACACACACACACACACACACACACAACACAGAGAGAGAGAGAGAGAGAGAGAGAGAGAGCTGAAAGGAGGGCAAGTGGGAGATAGAGAGGGGAAAATATGCATTAGTGGTAGAGTACAATCCAAATAGGAGGCAGTTAAATAAATAGAGCTCTGGAATTGGAATCAGGAAGATATCTTCATGGGTTCAAATCCAGTTATTTGTATGACCCAGGACAAGTCACTTAACCCTATTTGCCTCAGTATCTGGTCTATAAAATGGACTGCAGAAGGAATGGCAAATCATTCCAGTATCTTTGCCAAGAAAACCCCAAATAGGGTCACAAATGGGATTGGACATAAATAAATGACTCAATAACAACAGCAAATAACTCAAAAATCAGTTGATTCAAAATGAAGTACTTTTAATGGGAAGATTTGGGGAAGAATTCTTTACTCATCCTTCCAAATATACAATAAGAGGGACAGAAAATCCTGAAAGTACTAATGAGGTAGGAATAATTGCCCTCACAGGATGACAAGTTTCTTGGCAACAAAATTTCCTGAGAGTATGATTTTATGGTGGAGCTTAGTCTAAAGAGTGCAATCGATGGGAAATGAAGTTGTCTAGCTTACGATCCCTATTTAACTGGAGGTTTGGGGAGGAGTTCTTTGCTCAACCTTATAGTTCTCCAATCAAAGGGGCAGAGAGTATGAATATCAAGTTGATAAATCACATTGAGGTTCATAAATGGTAGAAGCTTAAAATGTGGTATAACTTGACAGACTGCTATTGAACATAGCTGTTTCCTTCAACAGTAAGAGCACTAAATTGTTGGTTTTCCTTTGAATTTATTTTATAAGAATAGATTTTGGTAATTTTTCTCCCCAGGTTTCCGATATGTTACCTGTCAGTCTCAGAACTGCTCTGATAGAACACCCACAATTCCATTTGCCAGCAGCATTGACCACAATTCCCTGACTGTGCAGGATGACTACATATTCTTTAAGGTAAATGCAAATGAATTCCCTTATGTGTTCAGTTGAAAGAATATGATATTCTTGACCAATAGAAGCATGGCTGATGACCCTATGAAATGCTATTTTTTTCTTTGAGAAAATACTGAAAAAAAAAAAAAACTTTACAATTCAATTCAGAAGGAAATCACACCAACCTTTATAGAGAGTTTTAGGGTTCCAAAAGTACTTTATGGAGAAGGGAAAGAAATAAGCATCTATATAATGCCTACTATGTTCCAGGTACTATGCTACAAATACTGTTTCATTTAATGAGTCAAACCAAGATTAAATAACTTATTAAATGACTTATTCAGGATATTACAGGTAGATAAGTGTCTGAGGTCAAATTTGAACTCAGGTCCTTCTGACTCCAAGTCTAATTCTATACCTAGATGCCTTGGTAAAGGAAATAAAATTGTTCCCATTTTCTAGATTAGGAGAACAGAAGTGCCCATCTTGTATGTGAGGCTTTTCTTGATGCCCCCAACTCTCTTCTAGGATCTACCTTGAATTATTTTGTATATGTTTATCTGTGTGCATATTTTATCTCTCTTTACATTATATAAGTTTCTTGAGGGCATAGACTTTTTGTCTTTGTGTAACCTATGCAATGTAAGCATGCTAAAAAAAGTTTATTTAATTGAATTGAAATTTGTATAGCTCCTAGACAGTCTGAATTTGAACCTTGGGTTTCTTAAGTCACATCCCCAGGGTCTCCTTGGAAGGAATCTTGAAAGGGATCCATAGTCCCAACCATAGATGAATAGAAATCCTCTTCATGACAGAATTTACCATATTGATAGAAAGCAATGGTGCCCGTAAGTCATCTCTTCTATAAGGTCAACGTGGCAAGGTATTCAATCCATCTATATATGGCATATTCCCTGGGACTTTCATCATCATTCTATTTACCTCCTTCTGGAAGAGGAATTCTCAACCTTTTTTTAACAAATCATGAATCTCTTGACTGTCCGATGAAGTATATGAGCCCTTCTCAGACTAATATTAGTTAAATGTAAAAATTAAAATACTTGGGATTATAGTGAGAAAATACATTGAAATAAATCTATCAAAATGTTTTTTTAAAGTTCACAGACCCAAATAAAGTCAGATCTAAATAACTGGAAAAATGTCAAATAATCATGGTTAAGTTGAGCTAAAATCAAAATGACAATTCTACCCAAATTAAATTACTTACCAAATTAAATCACAAGCAAACTACCAAATGACTACTTTACTGAACTAGAAAAAAAAATAGTAACAAAATTCATCTGGAGCAACAAAAGGTCAAGAATAAGAAGGAAAATGATGGAAAAAATGTAAAGGAATTTGCTTAGCTCTACCAGATCTAAAACTGTAGCTATAAAGTGGCAGTCATCAAAACTAGAGCAATGAATCAGTGGATTAGGATAGGTTCAAAAGAAACCACAGTAAATGACCACAGCAATGTACTATTTGACAAATTCGAAGACATTAACTTCTGGGATAAGAGCTCACTATTTGACAAAAATTGTTGGGAAAACGGAAAATAGTATGTAAAAACAAGGCATTGAACCACATCTCACACCCTATACCAAAATAAAGTCAAAATGGGTACAGGATTTAGAAATAAAGGGTGATACCATGGATGAATTAATAGATCAAAAAATACTCTATCAGATCTATGGAAAGGGGATAAATTTATGACCAAACCAGAATTAGAGTGCAATATAAACTACAAAATGAATGATTTTGACTATATTAAATATAAAAATTTTAGCACTAATAAAATCAATGCTGCCAAAATTAGAAGGAAAGAAGAAAGCTGGGAAACAATCTTCACAGTTAGGAGTTCTGATATAGGTCTCATTTCTAAAATATAGAGAGAATTGCATCAAATTTTTAAGGTTACCAAGTCATTTCCCAATTGATAAGTGGTCAAAGGATATGAACACACAGTTTTCAAATGAAGAAATTAAAGTTATACAGAATCATATAAAAAATGCTCCAAATCACTATTGATTAGAGAAATGCAAATTAAAACAATGAGTTATGACCTCTCACCATTCAAATTGGCCAAGATGAGAAAAAGGGGAAATGATCAATGTTGGAGAGGTCATGGGAGGATTATGACATTGATGCATTGCTGGTGGAGTTATGAACAGATCTAACCATTTTGGAGAGCAATATGGAACTATGCCCATAGAGTAATAAAACCATTCATACCCTTGAACCCAGCAATTCCAATCCTAGGCCTATATCCAAAAGAAATAAAAAAGCTGAGAAAAGTTCTACATGTTCCAAAATATTCCTAGGAGCTCTTTTTGTAGTGGCAAGGAATTGGAAGTTGAAAGGATGCCCATCAATTGGGTAATGGCTAAACAAGTTATGGAACATGAATACTATGGAATGCTATTGTTCTATAAGAAACCATAAATGGTCGGATTCTAGAGAAGCATGGAATGACTTATGGGATCTGATGCTGAGTGAAGGGAGCAAAACCAAAAGAACAATGTGCACATTAACAATAACATTGTAGGTTGAACAACTTTATGGAAGCAGCTCCTCTGAGCAGTTCAGTGAGCCAGGACAACAGTTTTAGACCAACTATGGACAGTGTTATCCCAATCCAGAGGAAGAAAAACAAAATAATACAACAAAAAAAAACCCTTCAAAATCTGATTATCACTTTATAAAAATTATCTCATATAGCTCTTTCTCTTAATTCTAATTAATTCCTCATACCAAAAATGGCTAATCTGTAAATATGTTTATCAAAAACATATATGTGTATAATACTAACCTTATTTTTTCACCACTGAGGGGAGGAGGGTGGGAAGGGA
The DNA here is from genome assembly GCF_037893015.1 of Macrotis lagotis. Taxonomy (NCBI): domain Eukaryota; kingdom Metazoa; phylum Chordata; class Mammalia; order Peramelemorphia; family Peramelidae; genus Macrotis; species Macrotis lagotis. The sequence continues at coordinate 216,170,196 of NC_133660.1, forward strand.
GGGTAGAAGGAACTTTTGTAATTTAAAAATATACATGAGCATATGGATGAAAGAAAATTTTAAAAATTAAAAAAAAGTTCACAGACCCCAGATGAAAAACTTTTGCAATCTGTGGATACTCTAGTTCATTAATGAACTTTTAAAAATATGGATCCCCAAACTCAAGAAAATATGCCATTTTGCTCCCACCAAATCTCTTGCCCCTTCCATAATGGTTCCTAAAAAAGATCTCCATCACAACAATCCTCTGTTAAGTCAGAACCTGAACATAAAGGAGGAAACAAACCTCTGCAAAGGCAAGACCTGTACCACATAGGCAACATCTTGGCCAACAATGAGCCAGGGATCAGACCCCCAGCCCCAGCAAAATAAAAGCTTAGATCTATACTCCACTTACCTGAGGAACAGAACAAAAATGAACAAATAAGCTAAAAGAGCACTCACTATAGAAAAATACTTCACAGATAAACATGACAGCAATGTCATCTCTGAAGAAGAAAGAGTAAAATATTACTCAGGAGAAGTATCAAAACAGTCTATAAATTGGACACAAATACAAAAGTTCATTGAAGACCTTAAAAAAGAATTTAAAAAACTGTGACATATTGACCAAAGAAATAAACTCCATTAAAAGTAAAAATAACCAAGGGGCAGCTAAGTGGCACAGTGAATAGAGCACTGGCCCTGGAGTCAGGAGGACCTGAGTTCAAATCAGGCCTCAGACACTTAATAATTACCTAGCTGTGTGACCTTGGGCAAGTCACTTAACCCAATTGCTTTGCAAAAAAAAAGTAAAAATAACCAACTGGAAAAGCAAACGCAGTAGATAATTGAAGAAAATAAAATCCTAAAAAATTGGAGTTGGAATTAGAAAATCTGAAACTCAAGGGAGAGATTAATAAAATAGAAAGTAAGAAATCATTGATCTCATAAATAAAACTAAGAGTTGATTTTATGAAAAAGTAAATAACCTCTGGTTAATCTGATTTAAAAAAAAAAGAAAGAAGATAACCAAATTACCAGTATCAAAAATGAAAAGAGTGAACTAACCACCAAGGAAGAAGAAATTAAAGAGATAAATCAGAGCTACTTTGATGAACTATATGCCAATAAATTGGACAACTAGAGTGAACTGGATAAATATTACAAAAATACAAACTGCCCAGATTAACAGAAGAGGAAATAAATAAATAAATAAATAACCCCATTTCAGAAAAAGAAATTGAAGAAGCCATCAATAAACTCCCTAAGAAAAAGTCTCCAGTCCAAATGATGAATTCAACCAAACATTTAGGGAATGATTAATTCCTATTCCACATAAACTATTTTAAAAAGTAGGAGAGGAAGGAACTCTGCCAAATTCCTTTTATGACACCAACATCATGCTGATGCCTAAATCAGGAAGAATCAAAACAGACAAAGAAAATTACAGACCAATCTCCCTAATGAATATTGATGCAAAAATCTTTAATAAAATTTTAGCAATGAGACTACAGCAAGTTATTTCCAGGATAATATACCATGATTAGGTTGGATACCAGAAAGGCAGGGATGGTACAACATTAGGAAAACACTTAACATAATTAGACATATCAATAGTAAAACTAAGAGAAACCATATGATTAACTCAATAGATGCTGACAAAACCTTTAGTAAAATACAACATTCATTCCTATTAAAAACACTAGAAAGTTTAGGAATAAATGGAGTTTTCCTTAAAGTAATTAATAGAATCTATCTAAAAACCATCAACAAATATTATATTTAATGGGAATTAACTCACAGCATTTTCAATAAATTCAGGGGTGAAACAAGGATGCCCATTATCACCATTACTATTCAATATAGTATTGGAAATGTTAGCAGTAGCAATAAGAGGAGAAAAATAAATTGAAGGAATCAAAATTGGCAATGAAGAAGCAAAACTTTCACTCTTTGCAGATATGATGGTATACCTAGAGACCCTGAGAAAATCAACTAAAAACCCCCTTAAAACAATTAACAATTCAGCAAAGTAGTTGGATATAAAATAAACTCACATAAATCATCAGCATTTCTATCTATGAACAACAAAACCCAAGAACAAGAGATAGAAAGAGAAAATCCATTTGAAATAATTGTAGACAAAATTAAATACTTGGGAATCACCCTCCCAAGACAAACCCAGAAACTGAATGAACACAGTTATAAAGCTCTCCTCACCCAAGTAAAGTCTGATCTAAATAATTGAAAAAATGTCAAATGCTCATGGTTAGGTTGAGCTAATATAATAAAGATAACAATTCTACCCAAATTAAATTACTTATTCACTACCATACCAAGCAAACTACCAAATAACTGCTTTACAAGGCTAGGAAAAATAGTAACATAATTCATCTGGAGCAACAAAAGGGCAAGAATAACAAGGGAACTGATGAAGGAAGGTGGCCTAGCTCTACCTGATCTAAAAATTATACTATAAAGTGGCAGTCATCAAAACTGCCTGTTACTGGTTAGAAAATGGAGTAATAGGGATGGCTAGGTGGCACAGTCAATAGAACACCGGGCCGTGGAGTCAGGAATACCTGAGTTCAAATCCAGCCTCAGACACTTCATAATTCCCTAGCTGTGTGGCCTTGGACAAGCCACTTAACCCCATTTGCCTTGTAAAAATCCTAAAAAAAAATAGAGTAATAGATCAGTGGATCAGGATAGGTTCAAAAGAAAACAGTAAACAACTACAACAATGTACTATTTGACAAACCCAAAGACATCAGCCTCTGGAATAAGAGCTCACTATTTGACAAAAATTGTTGGGAAAACTGGAAAATAATATGGCAGAAACTATGCACATATCCATATCTTAGACCCTATTCTAAAATAAGGTCAAAATAGCTATAGGATTTAAACATAAAGAGCGATACCATAGATAAATTAATAGATCAAAAAATATTCTATCAGATCTATGGAAAAGGGATAAATTTATGACCAAGCAAGAATTAGAGCACATTATAAACTACAAAATGAATGATTTTGACTATATTAAATTTAAAAGGGTTTGCATTGATAAAATCAACACAGCCAAAATTAGAAGAATGTGGAAAGCTGGGAAACAATCTTCACAACTAGGAAGCAGTTCTGATAAAGGTCTCATTTCTCAAATATATAGAGAATTGCATTGAACTTAGAAGGTCACAAGTCATTCCCCAATTGATAAATGGTCAAAGGATATGAACAGACAGTTTTTCAAATGATTAAATTAAAGCTATATTTATAAGAATATGAAAAAATGCTCCAAATCACTATTGATTAGAGAAATGCAAATTAAAACAACAATGGGGTACCATCTCACACCTATTAGATTAGCCCAGATGAGAAAAAGGGAAAATGATCAATGTTGGAGAGTTTGTGGGAGGATTGGAACAATGATGCATTGCTGATGAAGTTGTGAACAGATCCAGTCTTTCTAGGGAGCAATATGGAACTATGCCCAAAGAGCAATAAAACTGTTCATGCTCTTTGACCCAGCAATTCCAATTCTAGGACTATATCCAGAAGAAATTGTAAAAAAAAATGGGTAAAGTCCTGCATGTTTCCAAATATTCATAGGAGCTCTTTTTGTAGTGGCAAAGAATTGGAAATTGAGGGGATGCCCATCAGTTGGGTAATGGCTAAACAAGTTATGGTACATGAATACTATCGAATATTATTGTTCTATAAGAACCATAAATGGTAGGACTCTAGAGAAACATAAAATGACTTATGGGATCTGATGCTGAGAGAAGTAGGATCAAGAGAACAATGTACACATCAACAACATTATGAGACAAACAACCTTGATGAACGCAACTCTTCTTGACAGTCCAGAGAGCTTGGACAAATGTATTAGACAAGTTATGAACTATATTATCCCCAACTAGAGGAAGAAAAACAAAACAAAATACAAGAAAACAAAACACCCCTACCATATCTGATGAACACTTTATAAAAAAAGTATCTCTTATGTATCTCTTTCCCTTAATCCTAATTCCTCATGCCAAAAATTACTAATTTGTAAATATGTTTAACAAAATATGTATGTAAAGTGCTAATCTAACTGTTCCCTACTGAGGGGAGGGAGGTGGGAAGGAAGAGTGGAGGGAAATTTTGTAAATATGCATGTACAAATTGATGAAAATTTTTAAAAACTAAAAGATTTCCAAAAAATATCCATTTACTTTGCTATTGTCATCATTCTAACATCTCACTCCTTTTGTTGTTGGTGGCAGTTGATGATTTATTTGTCAATTCATCCAACTATATCTATGTACCTACCTATTTAATTTTTTCTTCCTTTCTTCTTTCCTTCTTCCTTTCTCTGTTTCTTTTCTTCCTACCTTCCTTTCTTTTTCCTATTACCTACCATCTACCCATCCATCCATCCATCTATGTATCTATCTATCTATCTACCTACCTAATCTTATCATGATGGCCAGGTAGAATTCATTCAGAGGCCAGCCAAGAAGAAGCCAGTTCCTTTGATAAGAATTAGGAAATTAGTACCACCTAAAGACACCCACACCCATTTTCTTAGGAACAACATTCTGGGTATCCACATAGCAAGAACCACTTCTCACCATGAAACTGTGCAATGGATTTAAAAATAAATTTTCTAGAGAAAATCATCCCTCCTGAGTTTTGCCTTGTATTGTTTGGAGGTGACATTGTTTATAACTCCCCAACAGCTGCAATTCAGATCTATTTCACAGCTAGTGTATGGTGAGAAGTGCTTCTCCCTGTGTGAACTTCCTGACTGGCAAACTTAGCAGAATGGGTGATGCCTTTGACAGGGCCAAATCCAGAATCTGTTAGCACTTCCTGAAGATCAAGGAGAAGTAATTGAACTGCATTGATTTCAGATTTGAGAAACAAAAATATATAATATTTATTAAAGATGGATGTTGACACAGATAATCACAGACTATGTGTGACTGTAGCCAGAGAAGGGAGCAGTCTTTCTGCCTCAAATGTGTATTTCTGAGCTGTGGGGAAAGGGACATTGAGCTTTCCCTTCTGTAGTCTGATACCTCCATGAATATTTCCCATGATCCTTTCTGAACCTAATATATGTTATTGAGTCTTATTGATGATAATAACAGAAAATGCAATATAAGGAAATAGTTCCTAATTGGAAATAGTTACTAATGATAGGTGTCCATAATTGGAGAATAGGCTGTTCCAGAGGTAGAGCCCCCTCACTTCTAGCGATCTTCACTTAGAGGCAGGATAATCTCTTTTGTTGGGTCACAATCAATCAAATCAATGAGAAAGTATTTATTAAGTGTTTATTCTGTGTTTTGCACTGTGCTAGAAAAATAGTCTCTCCTCCCAAGGAGCTCATTTTCTAAAAGGAGAGTTATGAACAAGGGATTTCAGTAACTAGAAAATTTCAAAATTATCTTTTTTTTAATCAATTGGAACTCAACATTTCTTTGATGTCACTAAGATCCAAAAGAACAAAGGAGGCAAAGATTTTCATCAACTTGCATCTGTGTATGTATGTGTATGTGCATAAGTGTATGTGTGGATACTCTTCCTTAATAATATTAATAATAATGTAATTAATTCATTTTTGTACTTTTTGAGACATAAAACTTCCTTCATAGCCCATAATTTGTTTGAAAGAATGCTAGATTTTAAGGGGGCGGCTAGGTGGAGCAGTGGATAGAGCACTGGCCCTGGAGTCAGGAGTACCTGAGTTCAAATCTGGCTTCAGACACTTAATAATTACCTAGTTGTTTGACTTTGGGCAAGCCACTTAACCCCCATTGCCTTTCAAAAAAATTTTAAAATAAAGAAAGAATGCTAGATTTTGATTTAGGAGACCTTGATTCATACCACAGTTCTGACAATGACTATGTAAACTTGGATTAACCAGTTAATAATGATAACTTTTATTATTAATTTATTTCATGATTAATTACTCTATTATTAATTTTTAAATCATTTTTGTAAATTATTAATTATATAATTAAGAAATAATAATGACAATAATTTCTCTGTGCCTTAGTTTCCTTCAGTGTAAAATGAGGATAAGCAATATTTATACCATCTATCTTAGAGGATTCTGTCCATGTTCATTACATTTGTTATTCTTATTAGAAAACATTATAAGTTATTTTATCAAGCTAGGAAAAATAGTAATAAAATTTATAGCAAAACAAGTTCAAGAATAGCAAAGAAACTGATAGGAAAAAAGTCAAGGAAGGTGGCCTAGCTCTACTAGATCTAAAGCTATACTATAAATCTGCAGTCATAAAAACCTCCTGATGCTGGTTAAGAAATAGAGTGATAGGGGCAGCTAGGTGGCGTAGTAGATAAAACACCGGCCCTGGAGTCAGGAGTACCTGGGTTAAAATCCGGTGTCAGACACTTAATCATTACCCAGTTGTGTGGCCTTGGGCAAGCCACTTAACCCTATTTGCCTTGCAAAAAAAACCCTAAAAAAAAGAAATAGAATAATGGAGGCAGAGCCAAGATGGTGGCGTGAAGGCAGGATTTCCGGAACTCATTCCTCAAAAAATTCCAAAAGCTGTCAAATTATGAATGTAACCAAAATTTAGAGTGGCTGAACCCACAGAAAGACTGAGTGGCATAATTTCCCAGTCCAAGACAACTTGGTACTTCCACAGGAAAAGTCTGTCCCACTGGGATGGAAGGTTGGAAAAACTCACAGCACAGCTGGTCCGGGTGCCCAGGGCCATGGCAGAGGGGAGCGATTTCCAGACCTCTTGGCCCAGGGATCATCAGGGACAGCCAGAAGGGGTGGTGAGAGAACTCTACTGTAACAGAGTGAGTGTGGAGTGGAGCACCAGCCTCAGAGCAGTCCTGTGGTAAGAATCTGCTGCAGGAGTTGGTAGAGTTACCCTGCACCATCCAGAACTCTCAGCACATAGACAGTAAGAGGGCCAGGGGAGACTGCAAAGGTTTCCTCTGCTCTCCCTGGGGCAGAACTCAGCTGTTTGCCCACATCACAGATACAGATTGCAGTCTGGGCCCCCACAGCACCACCATAGCCAAGCATGAACCCTCCTCACAGTCCCAGGGCAGAGGGGAGGGCCCAAACACAAATAAGAGAGAAGTCAGAGCCTCTCAAAAGACCTTGGAGGAAATAAGGTTCCTGTGGGTTGTCCCAATGCCCCCAAAGCCTTGGAAGCCCATAGCCTGAGGAAATGAGCAAAGAACAGAAAAAGAATAATCTGGTCATAGAAAATTATTTGGCCCCATAGAGGATCAAAATACATACTTGGATGATGACAAAATTGAAACTTCTGTATCCAAAACCTCCAAGAAAAATAGAAAATTGGCTCAGGCTATGGATGAGCTCAAAAAAGACTTTGAAAAGCAATTTAAGGAGGTATAGGAAAAATTGGGAGGAGAAAAGAGAACAAGGCAGATAATCCATGAAAACCAAGTCAGCAACTTGGTGAAAGAAACACAAAAGAAATACAAAAAAATTACTGAAGAAAAGAGCATATTGGGGGCAGCTAGATGGCACTGGTCCTGGAATCAGGAGTACCAGAGTTCAAATCCAGCCTCAGAAACATAATAAAAACCTGTGTCATCCTGGGCCTTAACACCATTGCCTTGCGAAAGAAAGAAAGAAAGAAAGAAAGAAAGAAAGAAAGAAAGAAAGAAAGAAAGAAAGAAAGAAAGAAAGAAAGAAAGAAAGAAAGAAAGAAAAGAAAAGAAAAGAAAACAGCATATTATAAATGAGTTTAGGCCAAATGGAAAAAGCAACACAAAAGGCAAATGAGAAAAGAAAGCCTTAAAAAGCAAAATTGGCCAGTTGGAAAAGGAGATAAAAAAGCTCTCTGAAGAAAATAACTCCTTCAAATACAGAATGGAACTAAAGGAAGCTGATGACTTTGAGAGAACTCAGGAAGAAATAAAATTATACCAAAAGAACCAAAAATTAGAAGAAGATGTGAAATATCTCATTGGAAAAACAACTGACCTTGAAAAAAGATCCAGGAGAAATAATTTTAAAATTATTGGGCTACATGAAATTCATGACCAGGAAAACAGCCTAGACTTCATTTTTTAAGAAATAATACAGCAAAATTTCCCTGAAATCCTAGAAGCAGAGGAGAGGATAAAATAAAAATTGAGGGAGTTGATCGATCACCTCCTGAAAGAGATCCCAAAAGAAAAACTTCCCAGAATATTATGACCATATTCCAAAACTCCCAAGTCAAAGAGAAAATACTAAAATCTGCCAAAAACAAACAATTCAGCTACCATAGCTTTATAGTCAGGATTACAGAGGATCTGGCAGCATCTACATTGAGGGCTCATAGGGATTGGAATATGATATTCCAGAAGGCAAAAGATCTTGGTTTACAACTGAGAATCAACTGCCCAGCAAAATTGAACATCTTCTTTCAGAGGAAAAAGATGGACTTTCAATGAAACAGGGGACTTTCATACTTTCCTATGGAAACAACCAGAACTGAACAGAAAGTTTGATCTCTAAGTTCAGGACTCAGGTAAAGCGTAGAGGGGGCGGACGAGAAGGACTATAAGGAACTTAATGATGTTGAACTGTTTGTATTCCTACATGGGAAGAAGACACTGGTAACTCATATGAACTTTCTCATTTATAAGAGCAGTTAGAAGAAATATATATATATATATATATATATATATATATATATATATATATATGTATATGTATATATATATATATATAGGCATAGAAAATAGCTGAGTATAGTATATAATATATAATATATAACATATAACATAGTAAAAAGATGGAGTCAATGGGTGATAAAGGAAAGTACTGGCAGAAAGAGAAAGGAGAGGAAGAAGAGGCTAAGATATTTCACATAAGAGTCAAGAAGAAGCTTCATCAATGGAGTGGAAAGGGGGAAGGCAAGGGGGAATGAGTGAACCTTCATGCTCATCAGAAATGACTCAGAGAGGAAATAACATACACACTTAATACTGCATAGAAAACTATCTTACCCTACAGAAAAACGAGAGGAAAGGGATGGGATAAGGGGAAACAGGAAAAGAGAAGGGGGTGTAGGTGATAGAAGCAAGAAGATCATAGGAGAGGGTACCCAGATATAACACACTTCTGAACAGGGACAGGGTGAAAGAAGAGAGAGAATGGAATAGATGAGAGTGGGAAGGAATAGAGTGAAGGGAAATACAGCTAGTGATAGCAACTGTGGGAAAAATATTGAAGCAACTTCTATGGTGTCTATGGTGGGGAAGGCAACTCATCCCAGGACCAGAGCCATTGGAATCTGAACACTGACTGAAGAGCCCTTTATTTTTTTCTCTCTCACTGTTCTTGAGGTTTCTCATCTATTTTGGGGAAGAGGGGTTTATGATTATTCTCACAATCAGATTATTGTAATAATACAAAAAGAAATAAAAAGAAATATAATAATGGATCAGTGGATTAGGATAAACTCAAAAGAAATAGTAGTATATGACTACAGTAATCTACTGTTTGACAAATCCAAAGATATTAGCTTCTGAGATAAGAATCACTATTTGACAAAAATTGTTGGGAAAACTGGAAAATAGTATGGCAAAAACTACACATAGATCCAATCTCACATGCTATACCAAAATAAGTCAAAATGACTAAAGGATTTAGATATAAAGGGTGACACCATAGATAAATTAATAAACTACAAAATATCTATCATATTTATGACCAAACAAGAAATAGAGTACATTATAAACAACAAAAGGAATGATTTTGGCGATATTAAATTAAAAAAGCTTACCAATTAGGATCTCATGTATTTCTTTCCCTTGATCCTAATTCCTAAAACTGAATATGACTAATCTGTAAACATTTTTAACACAAATGGTCATGCACAATATCATCCTGACTGTTTGCTGCTGAGGGGAGGGGGGGGGTGGGAAGGGAGGATAGGAGGAAATTTTGTAATTTAAAAATATATGTATGCATCTGGATGAATGTTGCAAAACTTTCATAACATCTATTTGGAAAAATAAAATATCAATAAAAAAGAAGAAAGGAAACATTATAGTGTGTCCAGAAAGGGCAATTATACCATACAACCACAAAAGTCACATAAGTACTCAGTAGCAGCAAGAACTTAGTACTATGTCTTCAAGACCTCATGGATTTCTATCTGCTTATGCTGCTTCTCTTTAAGGGAAAGATAAATGAATTTCCTTTTAACGTTTAGGCTAAAGAAACTGATTTCCTTAGAAAGGCAGTATTTTTTGACAGCTTGATATGACAAATCAAGATGATATTTTAAAATGAAATAAATAAAAATAACTGTCTAGTTTTCTTCTTATCTGTCAGTTAATAAATAAGAATTTTAAAGGCTTCCAATTTATTATTCAGTGAAAAAAAGGAGTTGTAATGAAAAAGTGACTTAAAGCAATTCACATGTTACATTTTTCGATGTGTATTAAATATTCAGGCAGGTAGATTTTCTGTCATACTTCATCTATTTCAACAGACAAAGGTCAAATTTGCATCTTTCAACAAGAGCTGAGGTTTTATTTTTTGCGTGGTATTGTTTTGTTTTTTTCTTTTAGCATTCATCTCTTTAAGAGGAAATATGGTTCAATTGTAGGATCACTGACCTAAGTATCGGGAGACCTGGAATTTTGTTTCTGTTCTCCCAGGATACTTTAGCAAGACTTTTCACAATTCAAAGTCTCTGTGCTTTCATCTCCATTGTAAAAATTTTGCAATAAGTCATCTCTGAATTCCTTTATAGGTCCAATATAAGGTTCAAGGGTCCTTGCCTGCTTTAATATTGCAGGTTATATCCTTTTGTCTTTGCCATTTTGTTCTGTGTTCTCATTGTTATAATTTATATTCTGTAATCTAATCTTCCTGCTGGCTCTAACATCCTTTGTTCTTCCCAGGTACTTATATTTGGGTTTCACTCATTTCTAAATATCCTGACTTGATTTGGACAACCTTTTGCATATTTATCTAATCTAAGATTCATTAAGTAATGGAATGGTGTGTTTGTGTGTGTATATATATACATATATATATATATATATGTATATATATACACACACACGGGACAGTTAGGTGGCCCAGTGGATAGAGCACTGACTTTGGGGTCAGGAGGACAGGAGTTTGAATCTGACCTCAGACATTTGTCACTTACTAGCTATGTGACCTTGGGCAAGTCACTTAACCCTGATGCTTTGCATCCAGGGCCATCTCCAGTTGTCCTGATTCTTATCTGGCCACTGGATCCAGATGACTTTGGAGGAGAAAGTAAGAATGGTGACTTAGCACAGCATCCCCTCACTCAAATCCAATTTATGTGATTGTTATAGCATTACCTCCCTGATGTCATGGGTCCTCTTCTAGAATGAAGGACAAACATCATCACAAATACATATATACATTTCATATATATATATATATATATATATATATATATATATATATACATATACATATATTTATATGTGTGTAAGTATATATATATATATAAATTTAATAATCTTATTGAAATATAATTGCTTTCCTTCATGATCATTTCTATTTTATTTTGTGCCTTTTAAAATATGGCTCTGAGAAGTGGCCCATATGACAAAAAAAAAGCATTAAGACCCTCCTGAGATAATCAATGTATCTTTTTGTTTTTTCCTTCATTTAATTATACAAAAATTGAATGCATCTTTTCATGATCTTTAAAAAAAATAAAAATAAAACAAAAAAAGTTTTTCTCTATCGATACTTCTTATATTGCTGTATTTAAGATCTTCCTTCTTCTCAGTAGACATCCTGAATGGTTCCTCTCTGAACTGTTTATTAACCAATCCATGAGCAAATAAATTATTTGTTTTAATGTTCATTTCCTTATGAGCAATAAATAAGTAACCTTGGCTTCTTACTCCAAGCAGAGCATTTTTTTCACTAAATAGACCAAGCAATCTCTGAACTATCCTAATTAGCCATCCTAAAACCATTCCAACATTTTTGGTGATTAATGGGTTGTGATTTTTGAACTTCCATATGTAAATGTGTATGTATTTGTTTGTATCCCCTAAGCAGCAGAGAAAAATAACAGCTTAGGCATTCAGAACTTAATAAAAGACAACTTTTTTTTGCAAGGCAATGGGGTTAAGTGGCTTGCCCAAGGTCACACAGCTAGGTAATTATTAAGTGTCTGAGGTTGGATTTCAACTCAGGTACTCCTGACTCCAAGGCCAGTGCTCTATCCATGTGCCACCTAGCTGCCCCAACAATTTTTTTTAAGAAAAGTAGCCAGTAATAAAATGCATAACCTCAAATCTCCATGCAAATACACCTAACATTTAAGTAACAAAGAAGAGAAAAAGTAAGTCTCACCTCAAAGCTACCAAAGTAGACCCCAAAGTATCATTGAAACTTAATAGAAAGAAATCAAACAACTATAGATTTAGATAAGTATTCATTATTCAAAAGAAACATGGTGGAGGATTACATATTAAGAAAGCATGTGAGGGCGGAGCCAAGATCATGACAAGGAAGGATTGCATCTTAGGCGCTCTCTGATAAATCTTCAAAACTAAGGACTCTAACTAAAATTTCGAGAGACAGAATGCACAGAGGGACGCAGTGAGGAAGTTCTCCTACTCAAGGTAACCTGGAAAAGAGCAGAAAGGCTCTGCTCCCCGGGATTGGAGGGGCAGAATGCCAGAGGGGTGGCCCCCCCAAAGCGAAAGAACTTCAGCCTTCCAGAGGCAGCCCCAGGGTGCTGGGAGCTGGGGCCCACAGCAGCGGGGAAGTCTCCTGAGCTACGCATCAGGGAGCAGCAAGCACAAATTGGGAGAACGGCAAGCACAAATTGGGGGAACAGCGGGGGACCTCTACCAGGAGAGCACCTGGAGCCAAGCCCTCAGGGCACACAGCAAGCAATGTGATCTTGCAAACCAGATCCAGGAACAGACTCAGGTGGAGCCAATAAGCAGGAGCCCCCAGGGCATGAGTCCATTGAGCACAGGGAGGGGAGAAGAGAGAGAGAGAGACTGCAGAGCTCTGTCCTCTGCCCCTGGAACAGGACTCTGGGGCTCTGAACACATTCAGATCCTGATCGCAGTCTAGGCCCCCCCATAGAAGAGCAGGGGCCCCCTCCACCTCAGCCCCATGGCAGGGGGGTACATATGGTCATTCACAGACCAGGAGGGGGGACAGAGCCTCACATACTGAGACCCTTGTGGGAGTGTCCCAAAAGCTCAGGAAGCACCTCAAAACCAGGGCCAGGCTGGGAAAATGAGCAAGCAGAGAAACAAGAGGAAGACCATTGAGAAATATTTTGCAAATGAGCCCAAGAAGGATCAAAATACTCAGTCTGAAGATGAGGAAGCACAAGCTCCTGCATCTAAAGACTCTAAGAAAAACAGAAATTGGGATCAGGCTATGACAGAGCTCAAAAAAGACTTTGAAAATGAAATGAGGGAGTTAGAAGAAAAACTGGGAAAAGAAGTGAGAGAGATGCAGGAAAAACATGAAAATGAAGTCAGCAGCCTAGTCAAGGAAATCCAAAAAAAAAAATGCTGAAAAAAAAATAGCATGCTAAAAAACAGCTTAGGTCAAATGGATAAAACAGTTCAAAAAGTTATAAAGGAAAAGAATGCATTAAAAAGCAAAATTGGCCAGATGGAAAAAGAGATAAGAAAACTCTCTGAGGAGAACAAATCCTCAGACAAAGAATAGAATTCAAGGAGATTGATAAATTTACTAGAAATCAGGAATCAATACTCCAAAACCAAAAAAAAATGAAAAATTAGACGAAAATGTGAAATATCTCATTGAAAAAACAACTGATATGGAAAACAGACTTAGGAAAGATCATTTAAAAATTATTGGAATACATGAAAGTCATGTTCAGGAAAAGAGCCTTGACATCATTTTCAAAGAATTACTACAGGAAAATTGCCCTGATATTCTAGAAGCAGAGGGCAAAATAGAAATGGAGAGAATCCACCAATCCCCCCGAGAAAGAGATCCCAAAAAACCAGCCCCTAGGAATATTATAGCCAAGTTCCAGAACTTCCAAGTCAAAGAGAAAAAATTACAAGCATCCAGAAGGACACAATTCAAATGTCATGGAGCTGCAGTCAGGATCACACAGGACTTAGCAACTACATTGGAAGCTCATAGGACTTGGACTATAATATACCAGAAGGCAAAAGAGCTTAGAATGCAGGCAAGAATGAACTACCCAGCAAGGCTGAATGTCCTCTTCCAGGGAAAAAGATGGACTTTCAATGAACCAGGGGAATTTCAAATGTTCCTGTTGGAATGGCCAGAGCTGAACAGAAGGTTTGATCATCAGATACAGGATTCAGGTGAAGCATAGAAATTGGAGGAGAAGGGGAAAATATGAGGGACTTAATGAGGATGAACTGCATGTATTCCTGTATAGAAAAATGACATTGAAAATACTCATATGAACCTTCTCAGTTAATAGAGCAAGTAGAGGGAGCTTTTATAGTTGAAGCACAGGAGAAAGAGTAATTCGAAGATAAAATATGGTATAAAAATGGAGTCAGTAGCAAAAAAGGGAAATGTAGTGGGAGAAAGAAAAAGGAGAGGGGGAATAGGCCATGATATTTCATATAATAAGATTTTTCTTTATTACAATGAGCTATTGAAATGATATGGAATGGGGGAAGGAAAGGGGGAATGAGGGAAACTTCATTCTCATCAGAGGTGGTTAGGAGAGAAAACAGCATATATACTCAGTGGGGTATAGGCATCTGGAGTAAGAAGGAGAGAGGGGGGACAGGGAGAAGGGGGGGATGTGAGTGATGGAGGAGAGGATGGACCATGGGGGGAGAGTGGTCAGATATAACACATTTTCTTTCTTACTTCTTGCAAGGGTCTGAGATTGGATGGCCTGCCCAGGACCATAGGGCCAGGTGGATTCTGGGCCTAAGGGGTGGTGTGGGGGCTCAGGGCCTCTTGGCCCCAGAGCCAGGGATCTGTCTGCTGTGCCACTCAGCGACCCTACAGCAGAGTCAGAGTGAAAGGAGAGAGAAAATATAGTACATCGTAGTGGAGAAATAAGAAAGGAGGGAGTTGCAATCAGCAATGGCAATGGTGGAAAAATATGGAAGTAACTTTTGCCATGGACTTATCATAAAGAATGTCATCCACCCGTGACAGAGTTGTTGGTGTTGGAACAAAGACTCAAGAACATTTTTTATTATTATTATTTTTGGGGGGGTGCAGGGCAAATGGGGCTGGGTGGCCTGCCTGGGGATGCATAGCAGGGTGATCGTTGGGTGTCTGATGCCAGATTTGGACCCGAGTGTTCCTGGCTCAAGGGCCAATGCTCTGTCTGCCACCCAGCCACCCCTACTATTATTACTATTTTATTTTATTTTGGATCCTTTTTTTCTTTTTTTTGATTTTTGCAGGGCAGTGGGGTTCAGGTGGCTTGCATGTCACACGTCTGGGTGACTGTTGGATGTACAGGGCCAGATGTGGCCTCTGGTGCTCATGGCTCCAGGGCTAGTGCTCTGTCCATTGTACCACCTGGCCATACCTATAATTATTACTATTATTTTTTTATTTCAATTTTTTTCTCTCCCCTTTACTTTATCGCTCAAGCAAGTCTATATTTATGGGGGGTGGGGGTATTTCATTTACTCTTAAACAAGAGTATTTTCTTAATGCAAAAAAAACATTATTTGTACAAAATGAGAATATTAAATAAAATTTAAAAAACTAAAAAAAAAGAAAGCATGTGAACAAATCTAGGAGATATGATGGGGAACATTAAGCAGGAATATCTGAGTAAAGGATAATAGAGAATGAGAAATGATTTTGTAATTGGAATAGACTATAAACCATAGAGAAAGAAAGAGGAAATAGATAAAAAGTTTTGGAAAGAGATAAAAAGTGTGGCATTGGTGCATAATATTTCAGTGATTGGAATTTCAGTGGTTTCTGACTGTCAGTGATAGTTGAAGCATCATGGAAAATGGGTGTGAAAATAGAAGCATAGAGAAATTCAAATGTCCTAATTATCCAAAATGGGGGAGAGCATAGCTTATAGTAAACTATAAACCAGTGGACTTGTAGAAATTCTAGAATGTTTCATTCAAGAGATGATTGTTATATGACTTGAAAGTGAATCTTATTGCCAGTGGCCTGTATTATTTCATCAAGAGTAAATCATGCCAAACTAGATTTATTTCCTTTTATAACAAGATTACTTAAATGAGTAGCTGAAGATAGTCTATCTAAATTAGTATCTCATACTTTACTTATGGATGAGATGAAGCAAAACAAACTATACAATTAGATGAATTCAGAGTACATTAGATAACCAGACCCAAAGAGTAACTGTTAATGGTTTAATGACATCATGTTAGGAGGTCTCCAGTGGAATGCCTTTAGGGAATATAGGTTTAACATATTTATCAGTGTTTTAGAAATTAGTACAGATGACTACTGAAATAGGTAGCTGACACAGTGCTAAAAGAATTAGCTAACCCACTGGACAATAAATTTAAATTATCAAAAGATATTGATAGGCTTAATAAGATGAAATTCAGGAGGTATAAAACTTACATGTAGGTATAAAACAACAGCAAGAAGAACAACAAAATTCAGCTTCCCAAATACAAGAGGAGCAAAGCTCGGTTATGTTCAATTATTCTAAAAAGATATATTTGTTTATTAGATTACAAACAATCTGAATTTTTGTGATGTAGAAGGCAAAAGGCTATTGTTATTTTATGTTATATTGAGTGAATTGACTTCTAGAAAAGGTGGGGGATATTCCCACATTTCTCTGCCCTCTGCAGTTTTTTGTGTAGGTCTGCATGCCATAGTTTAAAAAGTAATGAACAGTGTCCTGAATCAGAAAACCAGGAAGGTAAAAGACCTTGAATCTAAATAATATGAGAATTAGTTGAAGGAATTGGAGATGTTTAGCCCAAAGATGAGAAATGTCAAGAGACATGAGAGTTGTCTTCAAATATTTGATGAACTATCTCGAGGTTAAGAGATTGTCTTCATTTTTCTGTCCCCAGAGAGGAGAATCAGTAACAATATATGCAAATTGCAATGAAACAAAATTCAGGGTAAATGAAATTAAAAAAAAAACTTTCTGACCATTAGAACTATCCAAAAGTGATAAGTTTCTCTTCCTTGGAAATTGTTAAGCAGAGATTAATTGACCCCTTTTCTGGTGTATTATGCTGCTGATATATTTCATATATGTAATAGAGTATATCCCCTAAGATTCCTCTCAATTCTCCAAGTCTATGACTCATTCCATTCTGGGTTCATCTATATCCTATGTCCTTGAGTTTCCACAAAAGTCTTCCAGGAATACCATACTTAAAGTGGCCCTAGATTAGTAAAAGTCATGCTATTGAACCAGATTTGCCAGATTCTACAAAACTAGAAAAACATTGTGTTGACCCAGTATTAGAAACAATGGCTATTTTCACCATCCTGGGTCAGATATCAAAGGACCATTACTTATTTGGTCACCTTCTTACCATCTGCTAAACCATATTTGATCTTTACCAGTGAAGACAGGAATCTCATTAATAAAATTACAGATTCTTCCAGAATAAAATTATTGAAGTGACTTTATGTTAAAATTAGTTAACATAAAGAAAACAAGTTTCAAATTATGTTGCTTCGGGAAGTCTGTTTCTTCAGCTGTCAGAAAAGATTATGATTTTCACCATACTTGTCTCATTGAACTATTGTGAGATTCAAGAAATAGCTCAGTTTAAGATATGTTGTGACCATGCTACTCTATTTAAATGTTAGCTATTATTATTTTTATTTTTATTATTAGTATCACATAATGACTCTTATGCATGGTGTCCCAAAAGTTTTAGTGCATTTTTCTATTAAATATTAAGTTGAATTTCTTTTGGGATAGCCTGTTGGGTTATAATTAGCCCCTTTATTGTCATATGGTTACATAATATTTGAAAATTGATATTTGAATATTTATTCTGTGTATTGTTTTACCCCCATAAATTTGTCTAGAGTAAGCAAATTTAACATATATCTGTTCTTTCTATTAGGCGACAACAGCAAATCGGACTAAATACTATGTATCTTATCGTCGCAACGAATTCGTACTGATGAAGCTACCAAAGTATGCATTGCCCAAGGTAAATATGGCACTATGCTCATTCTTCCTGATTTTCTGACTGGTTGGTGGAATGACTTTTGGATAATTATAAATCCTAAAGCCATTGTATATGAAAAGGTCTTAAGTACAAGTGATGATTTTTGTTGTTTTTATGAGGCTCCTTTTGTGGAGGATGGTGAACTTTGCAACTATTTTGCCAAGATGAAAAAAATAAACTTGACACCAATATTAGGAAGCAGTAGTAAAATCTTCTTTCACCCAATGGAAGGTGTTGGGTTAGCTGAGCTAGGGCAATTACAAAAAGCAGATGTTGACTTATTCTATATAAGAGCTTCCCAAAAGTCAGAGTGGCCTCTTGTATAGGTTGTTATAAAGGGGAAGAATACTTGAAACAAAGATTGAATGATGAGATCCCTTCCATCTCTAAGATTCTATGATTCTCATTTTTAGAATAACCCCACCAACTATATTTAAGACTTGTTACTTTTCAATTCAACAAACCATTAATTAAATGCCTACTGTATGTTGAGTCTTGTGCTAAGTGTTGGGGAAGAAAACAGTTTAGAGAAGACAAAGTCTCTAAAATGAAAGGTAAATTATTTAAGGATTTTAAAAATAAATTAAATTGTACAATTATTATATTTTAATATAATAATGCTTTATTTACTAAGCAGGTTTGATACATCCTATTAGTTTGAAAGGTCTGCAAGATCAGAAACTCCCATGTTATAAGAGTTATGGAGATAGGTTTTAGTACATAAATATATCTCAAATGGATGACACATTAGAGAAGTAATATTTCTTCACCCAGTTCCTACTTATTTTATTCTTTTTGGATTCCCTAGTGATCTTTCTTCTTCTATGTCCTTAGTTCAATTCTACACAGTTTTTTTGAAGTCTAGAGCACAATTCTTCATCTCAGTATAGGATTCCCAATCTAATCCAAAACATATTAATTTTCTTTTATGTATCCTATTGTATGGATATGTAAATATTCAAACTTGACCATAACAACCTAAACATTCATATATATATATATGTATATATATATGTATATATATATATACATATATATATATATGTATGTTTGAATATATGTGTGTGTACTGCATTTAAATGTGTATATATCATCTATATACTTTTTGTGTGTGTTTGGAGGTAAGAAGGTATTACTTGTGACCTCTCTGTTAACATTTCATTTAATTTTTGCATCAATATTAATGTGACCTTTTGAGCAAGAGTTTTTAAAATCTTTATTTATCTTTTTGTTTTGAGAATCACACATTTATTTCATAAAGGTTAATGACTTTTTTTCCTATTGTACTTCAAGTGTTGAATAGAGTTCACTCATAAATTCAGATGAATCAGGTTTTGTTTATTTGGGGTTTTTTTTCCTCTTTGGAATCTCATTTATATTTTTTCTTGATTTCTCTTTCTGAAAGTTCTTGGTCATTATTCTTGGTTTCCTGATATGGATATTTTATATTCTTAAAAATTCATCCATTTTATTCTACTTATCAGTATAAAGTTAATCAAATTCATCTATGGAATTTTTCTTTATTTCTTTTCCATCAACTATGAATTGTACCTTAACATTTTTAAATTTGATAAATTTAACGTAAAAAATTTTTCTGTCTTTCCTCTAAGAAAAATAAACAGATGAGATAATGATTTATCAACCAACTGATCTCTAAATAAATGAGTCTTGAGTTTTATTTATTAATTATATTTTTAAAGCTTTTATTTTCCATTTCATTGACCTCTTATTGATTTTCAAATTATCTAACTGTGCTTCTTTGGGTTTTATTAATATATTGATTTCTATGGTTTAAAAAAATTTTAATGATCAATGTATTGACAATTTTTCTTCTTATAAATATCAATATTCATATGTATATGAATATGTATGCATCTAATTTTACATCTATATTTCCTCTAAAGATTTCTGTAGTTATAACCCACAAGTATTGGTATGTTGCATTTTATACAAGTAAGATGTACTTTTGTTAAATGAACTCTATGGCTTCTTTAAAGAAATTTCATATAGGGGAAATCTTATTTAGTCTCTAGTTATGTCTTTTGTTCATATTTCCCTTATTGATTAAAATTTTATTATTTTATGTCTTTGAATGGATGAACACATTGTTTCTGATTTTCTGAGTTTACTTCTGAGTTTGTTTTGCCCTCATACATGTGGTGATATTTGTAATTATATCTGGCAACATAGAAAATAAGTATATATCTTAATATTTTCATTCAATAATCATTTGTAGAACTTATGTGATTTTTTCTTGACATTCTTTTTCAGAACTTTAGTTTCCTTCCTGTTTGACTTTTAAATTTGCCAAAAATCTGAAAAATACACACTGAAGTCAGAAACAATTATTATCTTACTCTCAAGATTTTTCATAGAAGTCAGTTAACTTTATCCTTCTGCTCTTAGATTCTATGACACTCATTGCAGTCATTTTCAATAATGATATGATTTCATTTTGCTACCTTTGTGTAAGATATAACTTCTATTTTTCTCACATGTCTACTTTTATTGCCACCTTCCATGAGATAACTGTTATAATCCCTGGTTTTTTTGAGTCAGTTTAGACAGAATATATTCCGCTATAGACCTCATTTTAACTTTATAAGAATCTTTATATTTTAACTTGGTAAAATATTTTATTTTATTATTATTATAGTCTCAGTTCTTTCCTTTTTTTGTTGCTCAAGCATAATCTAATGTGATTCTTAGTGATATTCTGTTTTTATGTTATCCTTCTCTTCCTGAATACTTGCTGGTGAGCCCAGGTTTTAAATAGGGCACCAGATATAGGTAGTCTTCATCCAACCTTTAAGATCTTGCCCTTTGCAATGCAATCAAGGAAACCTCTTTTACCCTTAATGAAGAAATAAAAGTATGTCAATATTTATTTTCAATTGATTACCATAATACCTCTTTTTTTAAGCCCCCTGATTTCTATGATTATATTAACTTGGGGAGGAGAGAATCAATACTAACTGTTC
The DNA here is from genome assembly GCF_037893015.1 of Macrotis lagotis. NCBI lineage: Eukaryota > Metazoa > Chordata > Mammalia > Peramelemorphia > Peramelidae > Macrotis > Macrotis lagotis. The sequence continues at coordinate 216,191,327 of NC_133660.1, forward strand.
CCCATACATTACTAGCAGCATAATTTCATAAGCACCTTCCTGAAAAAAAAGTCTATTATTCAGTTTTATTTCTTTGCCTTTCATTCATTTTGCTTTTATTTTTCTTTTCTTTATAGCTATTTCTTATTGTAAATTCCATTTAACATCATTAATTCATCCAGCCTTTGATATAAACATTGTGTGAAATAACATTAGGAGCATTTAATACTACAAAATAATATTTATTCACACATATATCACTATTAATCTTATACTCAGGGAAATCAAAACCACCCTGGATCACAAATTGACATCATTACTGGATTATCAGGAACCATTTCAATCATGTCTTTGTCCATATGGAAAATGATGTTAGAACATGATGTTTAAAATTATTTTGACTGAAGCCTGGGATTCAAATATTGGCTCTGCAAATGTACTAGCTGTGAGGCTGTAGAATAGCCTTAACTCCTTAAGCCTCAGTTTCCTCCACTGTAAAATAAAAACAAGGACACTTGCATTCCCTACCTCAGATGATTATCTTATTACAACAGAGTAACTGGGATTGTTACTATATTTTATAGACATCCTTTTTATAGCCTTAGCAGAACTGAACCAGGATTAGAATCCCGGTTTTCTAACCCTAAATCCTCTATTCCATGCTTTTTTTTTTTCAGATTCTCTGCCAGGAACAGTGGGGAGGGGAAATGACTGTTTCTGAGTCAAGGTTTTGTCTATTGTTTTGCTTTACATGACTCAGAATCTTTCATTTTATTGGACATTTGACAATATACATAAGGGACATGGAGATGAAAATAGATAACTTGGAATTCTATTCATTGTTGTTATTCACCTATATAATTCTCCACAGGTGCTGCCAATATAATTTTCTCTTCGAGCCAACCATTTTGTCTTATAAACTGTCAAAGAATAACAGAGAATGCATCGATTACAATAAGCAACTTTTAGCCTTGTTTGGGTTACAAAAACCAATTCTTCAGTTTTGTCTAGTTTACTAGACATAGTTTACAAGATGCTTAGCTCATTTGACCTTCAAAACTTCTGTGACATGTGTAATATCTTGTTCTATTTGATTCTGTGATCTCATGGACTGTAATGTCCATAGGGTTTTCTGGGCAAAGATACTGAGGGGTTAGCCATTTCCTTTACTGATGGATTAAAATAAACAGAGGGTCAGTAATTTTGCCAGGGTTTCATAGCTAGTGAATATCTGAGACTGGATTTGAATTCAGTTCTTAACTCCAGATCCGGTGTTCTATCTGCTGAGCCACCCAGCTTTTTCTATATAAGTAATATATATTATCCTCATTTGACAGAGTAAGAAACTGAAACTCAGAGATGGAATTTGACTTGTCCATGCTCACATAGCTAGAAAGGGGCATTAATGATATTTGAACCTAGGTCTTCCCACTTCTAGGCTAGTTCCTTTTTCTACTCTACCAAAAGCCTTACATCCAATAAGGAAATGAGGAAAATATACAGGAGAAGATTTTGCATAGAGACAAAAATATAGGTCAACAACAGTAATCAAAGATCATCAGAAATTTAAAATAACATTAAATAACTAATAATTGTTTCAGTTCCACACACTGTATTAAGCTCATCAATATACCTTATCCTACCCATTTAATTTTTTATCCATACTAGTTAAGGAAATAGCTTTTTAGTCTGGAAGATACAGGGAATAAGAAATTATTTTTCTTGTGAAACTTGGAATCTTTATAGGAAGAGAAGGCAGGAGTACAATAGTGGACTCTGTCAGGAGACCTAGTATCTATTTTCAGTTTTTCCATTAGCAAAGCAGGCCATGTGATTTTGGAAAAGCTACCTCTCAAGACCTCAGTTTCTTTCTTCATTCATTTAAGGACTTGGATGAGATGATTGCTAAGGTTCTTTCCACCTTGACAATTTCTAAGCATAATAATAATTAAAATAATAGTAAAATGCAATAAATAATTAGATAGAAAATTAGCCCTTAGTAGCATTATAGGAGACCAGAGGAGTAAGAGGTATGGAGGAAATTGGCCCTAGACTGTATGTACCTCAATGAAAAGGCAGAAACTGAATTAGAAACAGGCAAAAGGTGATAGTCCCAACCAGGGATACATAACAACTTGATAACAGTGGGGACAACCCAACAATAACAATGCTGTACATTGGGATAGCATTTATAGTTTATAAAATATGTTGCTTTAACCTTTTTTTTATTTTTTATTTACCATAGCACTCTAAGGTAAAGCAGACTACCACCTTTTAGAGATCAGGAATCTGAGGCTCAGAAATATAAAATTATTTGCTGTAGTCCACACAACTATTAAGTGACAGAGCTGGAATTTGAAAAGAGGTCTAACTAAAAGTCCAATGTGCTTTCCACTGTATTTCAGAATAGAGCATCTAGGATGGGCAGCTTATTTTAGCTACAGCAAGAAGACCAGTCTAATTGGAGTAGAGAGCAAAATTTTAAACTCATAGAATCAAAGAGATGGAACGAACTTTAGATGTCATCTTCCTAACTGTTGGTGTTTTTTGAAACGCAAAAGGAACTTACCTTGAATATGAATTGCTCCATTTTCTGGAAGGTCTTAGAACCAAATCAAGCAGTTTAATTCATTTAATATTAGTTTAAGCAAGCTTATTAGGCCTTTATGAGAAATGAAAAAGACATGAGAGGATATTTCAAAGTAGACAGTAAGTTTTAGGGAGCCACAAATTAGATTCCAAGTCTCCAGACTTTGAGGTGAGTCTCTAAGCCTTGCATTTTCCAGAGAGAGTTTTGGATCATGACCATCACAAAGGTATACTGCTTTAAAGAACTCATAGGGAGGGATAGTCATCCTTCCCAGGGATCAATTATTGTTCCAAGTTAGTAAAACCATGGGGAGAGGGAAACTCATCTTTAATCTTTCTGTTTCACAAAAGAAAAATCCTGAGACAGATGAGACAGTCAAAGAAGAAAAAGTCAGAGATTCAGCCATTTCTCCCCCTCCCCCCATTATTAAAAGCAAACCTTTAAAAAATTCCCAATTCACATTTTAAAAAAAAGTCAAAAGGTTGTGAAATTAAATTTCTCAGTTACAAAATTGCTTTATGGGAAGCATTATATATTGGCTAGCCCTTCACAGGAGTACCAAATTGGATGAATAAGAAACAATCTCTAACAAGGCCAAAAGAGGTTCTCAGAACAATATGAATATTTAATGCAGTTATTCCTGCCCTCAACTTTGGACTTTACCATAGAGTCTTTGAATTAGGAGAGACCTAGCACTGAGGTGAGCTGAAGTATGATTCTGTGGCATCCTTGACTACTCTCTCTCTATTTGAAGACTCCCTTGTGAAAAAGAATTCCCTACACCCCCAAAGTTTAAGACTCCCACTTCTTCTAGCTGATCTTCCTATGGCATGCTATTAAGACTCTTCACTGTCTTAGCCATTTTTCTTTTACTAATCTTCATTGATTCATCAATTTTCCATCTAAAATATAGGGCTTAGGGGCACCTAGGTGGCACAATGGATAAAACTCAGGAGGACCCAAGTTCAAATTCAGCCTCATACATTTAAAAATTACCTAGTTGTGTGATCTTGGGCAAGTCACCTAACCCCATTGCCTTGCAAAACCCAAACCAAACCAAAATAAAAAAAAACAAATAAAATGAAATATAGGACTTAGATCTGAATATGATGCCTAAGAGAGGATAGGAGAATTAGCATCTTCTCATCTTTCAACATTAGACTCTTCCTTCAATACAGCTAGGTTGCACAGTGGATAGAATCCTTGCCCTAGAATCAAAAGAACCTAAGTTCAAATACAGTCTCAAATACAAATTCAGGCCTTTGATTTTCTTTTATAGATCCCTAGGTGGACAAGGGAAAGTAGAGACTCCTACAATATCTTTCTTATAATTGAAGCTATGGATCCCTTACTCAGACACTTTTACCTATCTGAGTGACAAGTTGCATTACCTTGCTAGGCTTCTCTTTCCTCAGCTCAAAAATGAGAGGCTTAGACTTCTGAAGTCTCTTCCAGCTGTAAATCTCTACTCCTGTAATCCTATAATCATATAATTTTATCAGGCAATAAAGAAGTGTTGAAACTGGAAAAAAGTTCCCAGAAATAATCTGTTCCTATCTCAGAACTGTAGAAACAAGATTTTTTTGTCCTTACTCTGGTGCCCAGTCTCAGCTGTCTCTCAGTCCTGTGCCACTGGAATGTTCCTCACACCTCTACTCCTGTCTTCCTCGATCAAAATACATTTTGGTACATTTTCTAGAACTCTGTAAAGGAGATGTGGTTGAAAATGAGACTGTGCTACTTTCTTTTACTTCATAGTCTTTTTTTCTTTGTTTTGTTTTTTGCAAGGCAATGGAATAAAGTGACTTGCCCAAGGTCACACAGCTAAGTCAGTATTAAGTGTCTGAGGCCAGACTTGAACTCAGGTTCTCCTGACTTCAGAGCTGATGTTCTATCCACTGTGCCACCTAGCTGTCCCTTACTCCATTATCTTTAAAGCTCCCCCCCCCATTCTAGTTTGGATGAAGAAAAAAAACACCAAAAGATTTCTGGAAAGGGGATATTCCTCATTGCCACAATTCAATTCAAATCAACAAACACCTTTTGAGGCACCATCCTTGGACAATATACTTCTGTACATGACCTATTTCTCAAATCTCTTAGTCAATTCTTTCTTCAATTCAGAAATCAATAACAAAATATATCTCCTATTTTTGACTCTGTAGAGTCTTTCACCCCAGATATGTACATTTTTCTCATAAAGGATATATTCTTAATTTGTAATGCCCTTGAAGAGATCTAACTTTCCAGGGTCAAATATCAGTAATTAATCTCACTCCACCATATAACACTTATGGAGACAAATTTGTCTTGTTCTAATAGAATCTCTTGTTCAACCTGATTATATCATTTCACATTGTACATATGTATATTAAAATTTGGTGAAATGGATTTTACTGTTGGTTCCCTTCTTCTGTCTTGTCTCTGATGAACTTTCAATTATCAGAATTGGAAATATTAAGATTTTGTTCAAAATTTTACTCTTTGTCATGGGTGGGCTCTCTGTAATACTTAAATGCCAATTCCAGATTGCATATTCTATTATTTGATTTTTGAAGGAGTCATGACCTCCTGAAACAAACATGTTCTGAAATAGCATTGCAACTCATATCCTAAGTTGTGCCAATTATACTCCCCTTTAATGAAGCCATTAGCTTTTAATTTACTTACTCAGCCGAGCCTAGAGTTAATCTATTAAGACATTTAAAAAAAAAAGAAAGAAAATATGTATTTTCTGAGGCAGAACTAGATGCACTATCTGACAGGATATAGAAGCATGTCAAAGATTCTCAGCAACTAGTAAGACAAAAAAAGACCACATAAAAAATAAAACACTCCCAGGATATCTTGGGAAGGCAAGAAATGTTCAAGAATATCAAATCATTATATCCTCTTCATCTACTTCCTCGTCATCTACAAAGCTGCATACACAATATTTTCTTCATCTCAATTCTTAGTAAACATGAATTGCTTTGTACAAGGTCACATAATCTGTAAACAAAGTTGAAGGTTAGTCCCAAGTTTCTAAGGTCATTGTACTCACTAGAGTTGCATCCTCTCTCCCTCAATAGTTGTTTCTAGCTATCAAGTCATACATAATTAAAAACTTAAAGCCTTTGCTAAGTTTTGTCAGTTCTGCCTCTACAAATTTCTTATATATCCCCTTCTCTCCACTCACTCAGATGTGATTCTAGGTTGTGTTCTCATTAACTATAGCCTGGATTTTTATATAACCCCTCATTTGGTCTCCCTGCCTCAACACTCTTCCCCCTTCAATTCATCCTCCACACAGCTCCCAAAATGATTGTCCTATGATTGCTCATGTTTAACCTATATCATATTATTTTCTGTCAAAATCTTACAAAAGTGAATGTTGAAAACTATCTTGGCTTGTGATTAGGAAAAAAAAAAAGGAATATCATTAAGGCCAAGAAAAAATATTGTCTTAAAGCAGAAATCTGACTTTGTTGCTTTCTATTTAATGAGCTATGTTGTATCCCTCCATATTATATCTGGGATCCAATACAAATTATTTGTTGAGTAGTTAAAACCCTTCATAATTCATCCCCAACCTAGATATCTCTGAGGATCTGGGGATCTAGATAAATTAGTTTTCTTACCATTCTTCTCTCATGGCATTCCATCTCCCGTTGTTTTGGACCTCTGCATGGGTTATCCTCCATGAGGACTAGAATACATGGCCTGCTCCCCTCTGCTTCCTCAAACTCCTACCTTCTTTCAAAATTTAGTTAAAATGCCACCTCCTATGTAATTCTATTTCCCTCAGTCTCTAGTGTCACCTTACCAACCATTCTAATGTCCATGTATTCATATATATACATGATATATAAATATATATAGTACATACATACTGTATATGTATGAAGATCATTTTGGTTTTGGGGTTTTTTTTGTTTTTTTAGATTTTTCAAGGCAGTGGGGTTAAGTGGCTTGCCCAAGGCCACACAGCTAGGTAATTATTAAGTGTCTGAGACCAGATTTGAACCCAGGTACTCCTGACTCTAGGGCCAGTGCTTTATCCACTCTGCCACCTAGCCGCCCCCTATGTAGATCATTTTTAAGAAGAATTTAAGGCCCCTCTCCCACCTTGAGAGAGGTGTTCCATTTATTGGGACATCTTATTAAAAACCATTTTAATCACAAAAAAAAGAAAAATTTAAGTTCTAAGAGGGTAGCTGCTCTATCATTTGTGTCTTTTTATTACCTGCCAAGCAAGTAAAAATCCACTGGTAAATCAATTCATTGTTTTCATGAAGAAAAGGAATTCATTTTATTCTAATTAACCCCAGAATACAGAACTGAGTGGAAGTGGTGGCTCCTATTCTTCTAAGTCTTCTCCAATTACACAAACCAACCTCATGAATAGTCTCTCTTTCCTCTCAACTCTTGCATCAGACTTGGAGTTAAGACTGAGTTCAAGCCCAACTTTGCTACACACTAAATGTGTGACTTTGGTTGATTTATTTAACCTCCTGAGACCTCAGTTTCCTTCCCTGTAGGATGAGGGGATTGGATCAGATAATCTCTAATGTTCCTTCTAGTCTATGGATACTTCTTATGTATCATTGACTTTAAACTCAAATGTAACATTTAGACTTTAAAAAATCACAAATTAACATTGTTATATTGTATTTTTATTTATTTTGTTAAACATTTCCAGGTTACATTTTATTTTATTTTTCCTTTGGTTACCTGAATTCCAAATTCTCTCACTTTCTCCCACCCCAATCCACCTCATTGAGGAAAGCAAGTTATTTGATATAAGTTAAAAATGTGTAGTCATGAGAAACATTACCACAATAGTCATGTTGTAAAAGTAAACATAACACCCCCCCAAAAAAGAGAAACCTCAAGAAAAAGAAAACGAAAGGTTTTTTCCCTGCATTCAGACATCATCAGCTCTGTCTTTGGGATAGAAACTATTCTTGGGTAATAGCATTGCTGAGAAAAAGGTAAATCATTCACAATTGATAATCCTACAATATTATTACTTTGTATATAGTACATTTTTCACTGCATCTGTTCATATAAATTTTTTACTGAGAGCATCCTGTTCATCATTTCTTATAACAGATTACTTTTACATCTTAATCATTTACCACAATTTATTCAGTCATTGTCTAACCTATAGGCCTCCCCTCAATCTCCAGCTCCACACATCAGAAAAAAAGCTACTATAAATATCCTTATACATATACATATACATCTTTTTTCCATCTTATTTTTTATCTCTTCTAGAATATAGACCTAGTAGTGGCATTGCTAGGTCAAAGTGTTGGCATGGTTTTATAGTGCTTTGGGCATAGTTACAGATTGTTCTATAGAATTAATGAATCCTTTCTCAACTCCTCCAATAGTGCATTTATGTCTCATTTTCCCTACATCCCTTCAAACATTTGTCATGTTCTTTTTCTATGCTATTAGCAAATCCAATTGGTAAAGGTAGTAGCTCAGAATTGTTCCAACTCACATTTCTCCTATCAATAGTGAGTTAGGATTTTTTCAAATTATTTAAACAGAAAGTATTGATAATCTCATCTGAAAACTGTGCTTATATTTTGATCATGTATCAATTGGTAATGGCTCTTATTTTTTATAAAATTGATTCACTTCTTTATGTTTGAGAAATGAGGTCTTAATCAGAGAAATTTGTTTCAATATTTTTCCCACAGTTACTATTGCTAACTTATTTCCCTCTATCCTATTCCCACAATCCCTATTTATTCTATTCCCATTCTCCTTTCACCTTGTCTCTCCTCAAAACTGTTTTGTATCTGCCTGCTCCCTCCCACAATCTTCCCTCCATCCTATCCCCTATTCTACCACCCCCTCTCTCCTATTCCTTTTCCCTTCTACTTTACTAAGGTAAGATAAATTTTATACCCAGTTGAGTGTGTTATACCCCCTCTGAGTCAATTCCAATGAAAGTAAAGTTCATTCACTCCCCCTCACCTTCCCCCCCCTTTTCCACTTCATTTGCAAAGACTTTTTCTTGCCTCTTTTATGTGAAGTGATTGAACCCATTCTATCTCCACCTTTCCCTTTTTCTCAGTACATTCCTCTCTCACTCATTAATTCTATCTTTTAAATATATTATCCCTTCAAATTCAACTTGTTCTTGTAACCTTTTCTATATATGTTCCTTCTAACTGCCCTAATAAATGAGAAAATGCATGAGTTATTAATTTCATCTTCTCATGCATAAATATAATCACTACAACATCAATAACTCCCTTATGATTTGCCTTTCCCATTTACCTTTCACTTGAAGCTTATATTTGAAGATCAGATTTTCTGTTCAGATCTGGTTGTTTCATCAGGAAAATTTGAAAGTCCCCTATTTCATTATGTATCCATCCTTTCCCCGAAAGAGAATGTTCAACTTTGCTGGGTAGTTGATTCTTGGTTGTAATCCTAGCTCTTTTGCCTTTGAGAATATCACATTATAAGCCCTATGATCCTATGTTGTAGAAACTGCTAAATCTTATCCTACATAATTGAATTGTTTCTTTCTGGCAATAATTTCTCCTTGACTTGGAAGCTCTGAAATTGGCTATAATATTCCTGGCAGTCTTCATTTTGGAATCTCTTTCAGGAGGTGACTGGTGGATTCTTTCAATTTCTATTTAACCTCTGCTTCTAGTATATCAGAGCAATTTTCTGTAATATTTTTTGAAAGATAGTTTGTAGACTCTCCTGGATTTGTTTTGCAGGTCAGTTGCTTTACCAGTGAGATATTTCACATTTTCTAAAAGTGTTTCATTCTTTTACTTTTGTTTTATTGTTTCTTGATTTCGCACAAAGTCATCAGCTCCCATTTGCTCCATTTTTACATTTTAAGGAATTATTTTCTTCATTGAATTTTTGTATCTCCTTTTCCAATTAGCAAATTCTGCTTTTTTAAGACATTCTTCTCCTCATTGTCTTTTTGGACCTCTTTTTCCATTTGGCCCAGTCTGGTTTTTAAGATATTTTGGGGGGGGGGGGTGAAGCCAAGATGGCAGCAGGAGATGAAGCTCTCCTAGGTGCTCTCTCCAAAATATTTCAAAAATCTTAAAATTATGACTCTAACTAAATTTTTGAGAGACAGAACCCACAGAAAGATACAGTGAGGCAATTCTACAGCCCAAGGTAACCTGGAAAATAGTGGAAAAACTGTTGCACAGGGTTAGAGGGGCTGCCCTGCCAGGTGCCTAGGAGCTGCAACTCCCAGCAACAGAAGCAGTTTCCTGACCTGCACCCTGGGGAGCACCAGACACAACTTGGAGTATCAGCAGGGAGACCTCTGCCAGAGTGATTGTAAAGCCCAGCCCTCAGGGTAGTTGCAGCAGTAAGTATGATGGAGGCAGTCAGCATGTTCAGATCCAGGAAACCAAAGTAGGAGTCAGCAAGCAGGAGCCTCCAGGCTTAGCCCACTGAAGGTAGGGGATGGAGACTTCCAAGATCTGTCCTCTGTCCATGGACCAGGACTCTGGGACTCTGACCACATTCAGATCCTGATCACAGTCTAGCCCTACCCCCAAAGAATAGGGACCCCGCCCCTCAGGAGAGCAGTCAGAGCCTCACACACACTGAGGTTTTTGTAGGGGGGGGATGTCCCAATAATACTCAAAAATTCAGGAAGCATCCCAAAACCAGGCATAGGCTGGGGAAATGAGTAAACAGAGGAAAAAAGAGGAATTAGACCATTGACAAATATTTTGTCTATGATTCCAAGGAGGGTCAAAATACTCAATCTGAAGATGAGGAAGTACAAGCTTCTACATCTAAAGACTCCAAGAAAAATGGAAATTGGACTCAGGCTATGACAGAGTTCAGAAAATATTTTGAAAATTAAATAAGGAAGATAGAAGAAAAATTGGGAAAAGAGATGAGAGATATGCAGGAAAAACATGAAAATGAAGTCAGCAGCTTAGTCAAAGAGATCCAAAACAATGCTGAAGAAAACTTAGGTCAAAAGGATAAAACAGTTCAAAAAGTTATTGAGGAGAAGACTGCTTTAAAAAGCAGAATTGGCCAGGTGGAAAAGGAGATAAGAAAGGTCTCTGAGAAAAACAAATCCTTCAGATGTAGAATGGAACTAAAGGAAGCTGATAACTTTACAAGAAGTCAAGACACGATACTTCAACACCAAAAGAATGAAAAATTAGAAGAAAATGTGAAACATCTTATTAAAAAACAACTGATCTGGGAAACAGATTCAGGAAAGCTAATTTAAAAATTATTAGGATATCTGAAAGTCATGATCAGGAAAAGAGCCTTGACCTCATTTTAAAAGAATTCCTACAAGAAAAATTGTCCTGATATCCTAGAAGCAGAGGGAAAAATAGAAATTGAGAGACTCCACTGATCTCCCCCATAAAGAGATCCAAAAAAAGGAATATTATAACCAAGTTCCAGAATTCCCAAGTAAAACTGAAAATATTACTAGCAGCCAGAAGGACACAATTCAAATATTGTGTCACTGCAGTCAGGATCACACAGGACTTAGCAGCAACTACATTAAGGGCTCATAAGGCTTGGAATATAATATTCCAGAAGGCAAAAGAGCTTGGGATGCAACCAATAATCAACTACCCAGCAAAACTGAAGATCCTCTTCCAGGGGAAAAGATGGACTTTCACTGAAACAGGGGAATTTGAAATGTTCCTGTTGAAATGACCAGAGCTGAACAGAAAGTTTGACCTTCAAGTACAGGACTCAGGTGGAGCATAGAGAGAAAATGAGAAGGGTAAATTATGAGATACTTAATGATGACAAACTGCATGTATTCCTGCTTAGAAAAAATGATATTGATAATACTCATATGAACCTTCTCATTTAATAGAGCAGGTAGATGGAGCTTTTATAGATGAAGCACAGGAGAACTGAAGATATAATATATTGTAAAAATGAAGTCAGTGACTTAAAGGGAAATGTACTGGGATTAAGAGAAAGAAGAGGTGTAATAGGCTAAGATACTTAAAATAAAAGATTTTATTTTGTTGCAATGAGCTTTTGCAATGATATGGAAGGGGGAAAGGCAAGGGGGAATGAGGGAAACTTCACTCTCATCAGAAATGACTCAGAGGGGTGGCTAGGTGGTGCGGTCGATAGAACACAGGGCAGTGGAGTCAGGAGTACCTGAGTTCAAATCCGGCCTCAGACACTTAATAATTACTTAGCTGTGTAGCCTTGGGCAAGCCACTTAACCCCATTTGCCTTGCAAAAACATAAAAGTCTCAGAAATGACTCAGAGAGGAAACAGCATACACACTCAATAGGGTAGAGGCATCTAGAGTAAAAAAGAGAAGGGGGACAGGGGGAAGGGGTGATGTGGGTGATAGAGAGGGTAGATCATAGGAGAGAATAAGCAGATATAATACATCTTTTTTTACTTTTTGCAAGGTGCTGGAATTGGGTGGCCTGTCCAGGACCACAGGGCCAGGTGCTTGCTGGGTCTCTGGGGTGGTATATGGTCTTGGGGGCCTCTTGGCCCCAGGGCCAGTACTCTGTCTGCTTGCTACCCTACAGCACATTTTAGAAGAAGAACAGAATGAAAGGAGAGAGAGAATATAATATATGGTAGTGGGGAGGAATGGATGGAGGGAATTACAATCAGCAACAGCAACTGTGGAAAAATATGGAAGCAACTTTTTTGATGGACTTGATCATAAAGAATGTGATCCACCCAAGACAGATGGTATCAGAACACAGACTGAAACACTTTTTCTTCTTTCTTTTACTTTATTTCTGATGAGGTTCTATATTTTTGTGGGGAGGGGGTATTATGTTAACTTTTAAAGAAGAATATTTTAGTAATGTATAAAGAATTGTAGAGTTCGAACAAAGACCAAAGGCTATTACCTTTAATTTTGTAAAAATTCAAGGGGCAGCTAGGTGGCATAGTGGATAAAGCACTGGCCTTGGAGTCAGGAGTACCTGGGTTCAAATCCGGTCCCAGACACTTAATAATTACCAAGCTGTGTGACCTTGGGCAAGCCACTTTAACCCCATCTGCCTTGCAAAAAAAACCTAAAAAAATTTTTTTAAATTTTGTTATTATATAGTTTTCCTATCTCTTATACTTTATTTTTCTTCCTTATGGATATGATTTCTCTCTCATCACATTCAACTTAGATCAATGTATAGCATGGAAACAATGTAAAGACTAAGACTGCCTTTTGGGGGGGTGAAGGGAGGGAAGCAAGATTAGGGGAAAAATTATAAAATTCAAAATAAATAAACAAAAAAGATATTTTCTTCAGTATTTTTTTTGTATCCCTTTCACTAAGCTGTTTACTCAGTTTTCATGATTTTCTCACATCACCCTCAGTTTTCTTCCCAGTTTTTCCTCTACTTTCCTTTGGATTTTCAAAATCCTTTTTGAGCTCTTCCATGGCCTGAGATTAATTCAGATTTTTCTTGGGAACTTTGTATGTAGAAACTTTGGCTTTATCTTCTTCTGAGTGTATATTTTGACCTTCCTTATGACCTCAGTAACTAAGATGGGATTTTTTTTCTTCTGTTGTTTGTTCATTTCCCCAATCTGTGACTTGATTTTAGCTTTTTGTTAAGGTGGGACTCTGTTTCCAAAGTGGATGACACACTATCAAAGCTTTTAAGGATTTCTGTAGATGTTTTCAAAGATACTTGTAGGATCCTACAAATTTTCAGTTCTCCCAAAGTCTTATGAGAGGCTTTGGCTTCTCTCCTGGCCTGGCTCTGGTCTGTGAATGACCACAAGCATTGCCCTCTGCCCTTGAACTGTGAGGAGGTTCCCTGCTCTGGTGTGGCAATAAATTCTGTTTTTGAGGACTGGGTCCCCAGACATCAACCTGAATGAATATGGGTAAAGCAACAGAGATAGCAAAGAGACCTCTGTAATCTCCCTCAACCCCCTTACCATCTGCGGACTGAGGAGTGCTATGGAAGTAGCCTCCCTGTGGCTCCCATGGCCTGCTTCTGGAGTCTGCTGGGTTCGGGTCTGTACTCCTAAGGCTGGTACTGTGAAGACTGCAGTCCACTCTTACCATGGGAGGTTAGAGGTTTCCACTGACCTTTCAAGTTGTACTTGCCATTCCCTGGAATGAGAGATCTGAAAACTGCCACCACTGCCGCTGTCCAGGTGCCCTGCTATCTGTTCCTGTATGACTGGGGTTGGTTCCCTCTGTACTATTCCACAGGTCCTTTCTAACCCAGATGCAATAGACACTTCCTGCCAATCTTCCAAGTTGTCCTGGGTTGTAAAACTGTTTCACTCTCACTTTTGGGGGGTTCTGCCACTCTACAATCTATTTAGAGTCATTATTTAATGGTATTTAGAGTGGTTTGAGGGAGAGGTCAAATAACTCTCTGACTTTACTCAGATATCTTCATTCTGATCCCCCTCCCCCCAGGTTACATTTTAATCTGATCTGGGTCTTTCTGGGGAGTTCTACTCCTTTGAACCAGCAAGCAGCCACAAGTTTGACACTTATGATCTATATCATTCATTTCTTTATTGTTTCCATATATGTCTCCAGGTGGATCATCTTTCTTGGAGTATAAACTTAGTTTGATTCATGACAGCATCTCATAGATCTTTTTGAATAACTCTAAGTTTCTAAGACAGATATGTATTGAACCTGGTTAGTGATCAATTAACATTTGACAATTGATTGAAACTAGACAAAAGAAAACTGTAACCTAATGATTATAGGCCCCACCCTTACTGCAGAAGACTGGTCCTTCAGGGATCATCACCTGTCAGGTACCTACCCTTTCACAAAAGGCTGTAAATTCTGTCTTGTTCCTGGTTTATGTTTTGTTTATTTGGATCAGATACTTCCTGTTTTCATAAACAGCATAGAATTTTGGTACTTTTGTAATTTCATTGGTATGAGATATTCGCAGGAAAGCATCTTTCATTACTAATACAGGTAAGAATTTGCACCATAGTTTATAGACAGAGATCCCTAGTTAAGTGATTTACTCAGGGTCACACAATAGTCTTCAGAAGGAAAACTTGAATTTCCAGCTTTCAGACTCTGATGAGGACTCATTTTATTTTCCCCATAATTCAAGATGCTAAGCAACTTGAAGGTAGGAACTATGTCTTATTGAGCCCTGAAACTTTAGTGAACTGCACATCCTAGACACTCATAAAAATTTTCTGAATGTTGAATAATGGAAATAAAATTGTCTCTCCAGATGAATGTGTTTCCTTCCTTTAATCAGACAATGTACCTAACTCGATGTATTTCCTTTTTTGCCTCAGCTGCCAGAAAGCTCTGGGCTAAATTTCCATGCTCAGCTGTAGTAGCTAACTCAGCCCAGGTGCCTGCTAACATCTACTTCCCTGCTCCTTTTAATTAGATTTGTTCCGTTTATATTGTCCTGTTTTATATTGTGTTAGATTTTACAGGCTGTTTGCAAGCTTTTTGGAAGGAGGTGGGTTAAAAATCCTCTATAAATAAATAAAAGAATGCATCTGAAACATATCAACTCATTTTCCATTTCTTTTCTGGCAGGACTTGCAGATTATCAGCACTGATGAAAATGAGGTATTTGTGGCTGTCCAAGAATGGTACCAAACAGACACGTACAACCTTTACCAGTCAGACCCACAGGGTGTGTACTATTCAATTGTGCTTGAGAATGTGAGGAGCACAAAACAACCAGAAGAGAATGTCCTGATCGATATCCTGGAGGTATAACAGCATATACTTGTCAATGTTTGTGTTTTCTGTCTGGGACCTGTGTGATCTTGGGCTAATCACAACCCCTTTTTATCCCAGTTTTGTCAAATGTAAAGGCTAGGGGTAGCTAGGTGGCCCAATGAATACAGCACTGCCCCTGGAGTCAGGAGGACTTGAGTTCAAATCCAGCCTCAGACACTAATTACCTAGCTGTATAACCCTATTGCCTTGCAAAAAAAAATGTAAAGGGAATTATAAGGTCCCTTCAAGTGCTAAATTGATATTCCATGACCCTGAGTTTAAAGAGATGAAAAATAACACAGTGTATGCTCTCAAGGAACTTCCAATCTATTAAGGGTAGTCAACATGCCTACCAATCAGGGTTATGCAAGGGAGAGGGATGGGGGCAAAAGAAAAGTTTGGACAGAGTAGTCTTGGGAAATTTGAAGAGGAGGATATCATTTTTTGCTGAAAGGAAAATGGCAGACTTCAGGAGAAAGTGGCACTGAATTGATCCTTGAAGGGGGAAAAAAAAAGAATAGCCAGATATAAGAAAGGTGATGGTCTGAATGAATGCACAAAGCCGAGAGAATAGGACAAGCTTGGAGCATAGCTAATATATCAATTTGACTGTTATGTAGAAAGTACAGAGAGGAAAATGGAAAGAAAGGTTGGAGTCAAATGATGAAAGGTCTGGAATGCCAGTGTAAGGAATTAGTATTTGATCCAAAAAACAATGGAGAATCACTAAAGGACTTTCAAATGGGGAATGACATGGTCAAATTTGTACATTTGGAGGGTTATTTTGGCCCTTTGGTGAAAGATAGACTAAAAAAGGAGAGGTATGGAGCCAGGAAAACAAGAGAAAGAAGGCTACTACCAACTCAGCCAAAAGACTATAAGGTCCTAATTGCGTCATGAATTAAATTCATTTTGTTTTAACGATGATCAATGTATTTTCATTATGAGAGGATATCTATTCTTCTCTACAATACCAGCCTAAAAGGAAGTAGTTATGTGAATCTCTGCAAGTATAGGCTAAGATTTTTGTGCTGTGGGATAGGAAACTCCTTGGAATAGGATGCTTATGCAGACCCCCCCCCCCAGCCCAATTGCAGAGTTTTGATGAAAATGATGAAATTTTTTGATATTTGTACCTTGTTCTGGAAGAAGACTATGACATCAGGGAGGTGATGCCAAGACAAACACATGAATTGGATTTGAGTGAGAGGGTGCTGTGCTAAGTCACCAGCCTCACTTTCTCCTCCAGTACCATCTGGCTCCAGTGGCCTGATAAGGATCAGAATGCCTGGAGATGGCCCTGGATGTGAGGTAATCAGCCTTAAGTGACCAACCTAAGATCACATGGCTAGGCAAAGTCAAGTGTTTGAGATTGGATTCAAATTCCTCTCCTTCTGACTTTAAGGCTGGTGCTCTATCCACTGCACCACACCATTTAGCAGGGGAGGATTAAAGTCTGAGAAATAGATATGGCTCTCATGGGATAATAAGACCTGCCTGAAGGTTATTCTATTCCTGAGCTTGTCATAAATAGTTTCTTAACAGCATGCTCTCTCTGTGTCTAACCTGTACTGCTAGTTACAAAATAACATTTCCTAAATCTCTTTTTAAAAAAAACCCAATGGGGCAGCTAAATGGCACAGTAGATAGAGTACGGGCCCTGTGGTCAGAAGGACCTGAGTTCAAATTTGACCTCAGACACTTAATTATTTAACTGTGTAACCTTGGGCAAATCACTTAACCCCACTGCCTTGTGAAAACAAATCAAAAATTAAAAAAAAGAAAGAAAACTCAAATTTGGTTCATCTCTAGATCAGTAACTCTTAACTATTTTTACTTCATGAACCCCTTTGACAATCTGGTAACATTTTTAGGTTGATTGTTCAGTCATTCTCAGTCATATATGACTCTTCATGATCCCTTTATGGAGTTTTCTTGGTGACTTATCTTGTTTGCCTCAGTTTCTTCATCTATAAAATGAGCTGGAGACATAAATGATAAACTTCTCCAGTATTTTTGCCAACTCACACAGCTAGTGTCTGGGACTAGATTTGAAATTCTGACCCCAGGCTCTGTGCTCTATCCAATGCATCATCTAACTGAGGCTTATGAGCTTTTTCTCAATTCAGTTCAGCAATAGTTTATCAAGTATCTACCAAGGGTCAGGCCCTCTGCTAAGTACTATACAAATAAGAAAAAAATAAAGACAATGTTTGCCCTCAAGGAGCTTACATTTCTACTCATCTCCATTTAATGTTTTCAAATGCATAAAATGAAATATACAAGATTACAAAAAAGCCAGTTTTGCTGAAACATAGTTATTGTGCATTTTTAAATGTCAAATTCATAAATACTAGGATAAGAACTTCTGCCTTACATTTTTCTTTATAATGAAGTCTATCTAAGATACCAAACATCAGAAAAACCATAACATTGATCTGACATGATTTTTGTCCCTTGAGGAAGTGAGTTGTTCCCAAGTTAAGAGGAGGCCCTTACTTTGTTGGTTAAGCCAAAGGACCTGGGTTAAAAAAGAAACTCTGTTACTACATATCAGGCAAGAAACTTCTTCCTGGGTCTCATTTTTATAAATAAGAAGAGATCTCAAAACCTTTTCAACTATAAATCTTCTGGTTCCATGCATTTCCTCGGTAATATAGGTAGCTCAGTCAGCAATTGGTATCACCTCATTTACTCTCTGGAGAACACATTCACACATTTATGTTCAATCTCTCATATATTTCAGCTATAACTGCTTTCCCTCAGAAACTTAATGAATGTAACAATTTGTTTATGTTGAGGACATTCAGAACTGTTATGACATATTTATGGTGCTTAGGAAGGATTTAAAAATTGTACCCCTATAATCTGAAAATGATGCCCTTGTCTGTCCCCATTCCCCCAAGGGTTTTAAGTCATATGTGACACTTCTCTCTTTTTTTTTTAAGATATTTTGTTGATGCTTCTTTTTGTACATTGGTACAACTAACCAAGGGCAGCTAGATAATATAGTGGATAGAATGACAGATTGGGAGCCAGGAAGATTCATCACATTCATAAGTTCGAATGTGACCTCAGACACTTGTGAGCTGTGTGACCCTGGACAAGTCATTTAATCCGGTTTTCCCCAGTTTCCCTCATCTGCAAAAATTAGCTAGAGGAGGAAATGGCAAACTACTCCAGTTTCTGCTCTCAAGAAAACCCCAAATGGTATCATGAAGAGTTGGACATGACTGAAAAAATAACTGAACAATAACTCTCCAATACTTTCCTCAAAAAGAATAATCCTTTACAACAATAATTAAAACTAACTAAAACAAATCATCCCACTGAATATGTATGACACTGGAGACCTCTTTGGAAGGAGTACTGACTTTGGAATCAGAGGCTGGAGGTTCAAGTGTTGCCATTGTCATAAAGAATTCTCTATGAGTCTCTGTTTTATCTGTGAAATGAGAGGATTGTACTGGGTGGTCTCTAAGCTCCCTTTCAATTCTAAATACAGGATCCTTTTATCCTTTCTTACAGTCTACTGAAAAGAGATCCCTTGTTTAAACAATTATCTCTTCAAATCATAACTGAGTTTCTTTATTAGGAAGAATTCTGGTGTTATTTTCCTTAATATTATTGTAGTCATTGTATAAATTTCCCTTTTTGTTCTTCTCTCTTCACCCTATTTCAGTTCATATAATTTCATCTGAATTTCTTTGGATCCTTCATTTTCATCATTTCTCAAGACTCAGCAATAATTCATTAAATATTCATACATCTCAATTTGTTCAGATATATCCCAATCAGTAGGCACCTATTTTATTTTCAGTACTTGCTACCATAAAAGAACTACTATAAATATTTAATTTTCACATATATGGAAACTTTCCAACTATCTGTGAACTCCATGTAATAGTGCTTATTGAAAACAAAAGTAGCTTGGGCAGCATTTTATCTGGTGAGAGACAGGAACAGTCTGAAGGGAAAGTCTGGCTAAAAACATGCATCAGGTTTTGACATACTGAACCAATGTTCTTTGTCTGCTCACTCATTTGCCCAATAAAATTTGACTATTGAATCAAATGGGATCAATAGCTTAGGAATTTTTTAGTAAAATGCCAAAATATTTTCCTGAGGGGTTGAATTAATTCACAGTTATAGCATGAAATACATTCAGATGTTTGTCCTTCCCCTGCCTCTTCAACATTTGCCTTTTCTCCCTTTTGTCACCTTTATTAATTTGAGATTTATTTTACCTATTATTAGTGATCTCAGGCATTCTCTCAAATATTTGTTGATACCTTACATTTCCTCTTTGAAAACTGTCTCTCTTGTTTGATCACTTCACTGTTTGACCATTGGTTTTTATTCTTATATAAATTTAAATCACTTTTCTACATATCTTTACCTCCAATACACACACACAAGCATACCGCTACAATGTCATACTTCACCATATTACCCCACATATACTGTAGTCCAGGTTCTCTAGAGTGTGACATTTCAAAATCAATCTACACATGTAAGAGTTCAGAAGTATCTGGCTGACAATATACTGGGGAAAAATTATCTTAAAATACTCTGCTATTCTTGTATCTTTTGCTTCTCCCTTATGTGGTATACCAAAGACACAATTGGCCATCCTACCCTAAGTGCTGCCTCTAAGTAAGGGATTAAATGACTTTCCTGGTTATTACACTTAGGATGTTCACCATTTGGAGATAATAGGGCAATCAGAGCAAAAATAAGTTTATTCTTGCTCAGGAAACTTTTATCTTGGTTTGAGATTTCTCATATAAGCATCATTCTTGAGGAGGAAAAAAAAACACAAAAAAATTGGCACCATGACTCAAGTCACTTATCACAATGATGCTAATGTTACATTGCTCCTATGAGCTTTTTTTTTGCACTGCCTCTGTTCAATTCAGATGTCTCTGTAATACTGATCAATAGATTTTTCGCCAAATATCCCAGCCTCATTTATCATTCTATTCTTTACTTAAAAAACTTGACTTCTATAGGCCAGTCAGAAGTACTAACATTATCAACTAGACACTTTCTCAGTCACCTACCAAATACACACACATACACACACACACACACACACACACACACACACACACACACGTATACTTCTTCAGCATCACACTTCATCATAGTCCAAAAATTATTGGGAACCTTCTCTTAGACACAGTCCCAGTATCCACAGTATTGAAAATAAAGATAGCTTGGTTAACTTTCTATCTAGTGGGGATAGGGAAAGTCTGGAAGAAAAGATTGGCTAAAAATTATGCATCAAGTTTTGACACCTTGAACCACTGTTCTTTGTCTGCTAAACTATTCATTCAACACTAAACCATTTAAGTTTAAAACTTTATCTTTTTTTCAACATATCTCATCCCTACATATAGGAATGTTGTGAATTCCTTATTATGATGCTTCTTTTGCCTCTAGATGGTGGATGCAGTTACAAAAAAGAAATTATTTTAATAATCCACACAGTAAAAACCAAATGACTGAAGAATCCAAATAGTTCAGATTGTGCCATACAGTCAGATGAATAGCCCACTGACTTTTTCATGAATAAGAATTAAAAAAAATAAGTGAACTAGGCCTAAAGGTGAGCAAGAAGAGGTGAAAGGACTGAACTTCATTTGGAAAACTGAAAAGTATTTCCCATGATCCCAATCTGCAAAAGTCTACATCTTTGACATTCTTCCTGTGATTCATTTTGTCTAATGATGATAATGATAGTGACAATAATAATAATACTAATACTAGCTAGCATTTATATAGTGCCTACTGTGTGCTAGCATTTAAGTGCTTTAAAGTTATTATTTTATCTAATCCTCACATTAGATAGGTTGTTGTGAGGATTAGATAAAACAACCTAGGTACCATAAATATTCCCATTTTACAGTTGAGGAAAATGACACCAACAGACGTCAAGTGGTCTGACCAGAGCCACATGGCTGGTAAATGTCTGAAAGCAGATTTAAACTCATCTTTCTAATTCCAACCTCAGAATGATACCCTTTTGTGCCACTCAGTTGCTCCAGGGGGTCAGGGAACACAAAATCTCAAAAGAATCCAAATGACAGGGACCCAAAGAATGATTTTTAAAATGTATAGTAGATGTACATAGGTGTAAATATATTACAGAAGATGACTTATGAACAAGAATCCAGACAATATCTAATCAGAACAGAAGGTGAGTTAATAATGAAGCAAAAATGAGCTATGACAATGAAATGTATTTCCATCTCAATAATCATTTCACTGATATTCTTGAAATATTATAAAGTGTTTAGTAGCCATTCCCTGAAGTCAGATCACTTGATCATTAGAGGTGATTCTCTTGATTACTGGCCTGGTTAATTACATCATTAGATGCATTATCTTATAATATCATTGATTAGCTTCATATTAGTAGAAATGTCTTTTCTATTTGTACCCTTACCTTGAAAGCAAGGAGAGCTTGGCCTCTGCGCCAGCACCATAATATTCCTCAGACCCTATCCTTGGCATAGGACCAGTATAGCCACATGAACTACTCCACCATAAATTAGCCATGACTCTTTTTCACACCATACTAACCTATATCCTTTAGGCATTTAGAAAGAGAAGTCCTTTGTAACCATAAAGTTATGCAAATTTTAAAAGCTACAACTATCAATAAGATCCAGGAAAAATGACCAAAAAGTGATCATATTCCACTTAGGATTTACTTAGGATATTATTCTACCAATGATTGTTATTTCTGAAGGGATTCACATACTCCTGGTCGATTTTTGATTTTATCACACTAAAAGCAAGGAGGTCTCCCACAAGGAATATTGGCACTTTAAAAGGAATCATGAAGAAACTGATATTCCCATGTGTCAACTGCTTTCAACTAGGTTTGGAGCCACTTCCACCATGACAGTTCCCTTCTGCTTCCTAAAGCAGTGATGTCTCTTTTGAAGGCAATAGCAGCAGGTTTCTAATTCAAGGTTCAGTAGCTTGCAAAGATGGTGCCTCTCCAGAGGGTTCCTCCAGAAAGCAAATGCTTTGCTAAAACAACAGGAGTGGTGGCCCAGCTCCCATCTGACACTGCTGGCTCATCATTTGTCAGGGATGACAAGTGGAACAAAGTTAGGCACTCCAAATTATGATCATCTCTTTCAAACTGATGGCTAAATTTTTAATGGTGTTTTTCTTTGACTGAGATATTCACTGTCAAGATAATTCCTATTTTTATGAGTATATATATATATATATATATATATATATATATATATATGTATATAGCTCTTGATTTGGAGTTTGACAGCATGGATTCCTAGACTTTTAGGAGATTCCCTGAGAAGTTTCTACTATTCCTTAGTGAAATGACTTAGAAAGTTGGTCATGAAGCTGAATGATTCTCTCCCCAGTTCTGCCCAGGTCTACTGAGGCCAGGATTCTTAAGAGAAGCCCACAATGCAAATGGTGCTGAAATATCCTTGGGCAAATTAGTATTGTGAATCATGATAGTCTAGGAAAGCTAGGATAAAAGACAGAATAAAGAAGGAACCAGGTAAGGATCTTTTATTGAAGCAGTAAAAAAAAAATGTGAAGCAACTACTATGAGAGTGCTAGGTGCTGCAGTGAATAGAATGCTGGACTTGGAGGCAAGAAGCTAAAAGTTCAAAACCAGAATCAGGCACTTACTAGCTATGTGACTTTGGGAAAATCATTTCAATTCTGTGTATTTTAGTTTCTTCAGTTGCAAAATAGGAATAATAACAAAAGGGTTTTTGAGGATCAAAGGAGAAAATAGCTGTACAATCACTTTGTATAATGGCTGGTACATAATAAGCACCATATAAATATTTGCTATCAACATCATTGTTGTCATTGTCATCAGCAGCAGCATCAACATAATTATTATAATTTATTTTTATTTTATTATTATCATAATCATCATCATCATTATTATTATTATTCCTCACTATGTTTAATGCTAGAAAGGAACAAAGAAAAGATCTACATTGTCTATGAACCAAAGTTTAATCAGATATTAAGAACTAGCAACCCATAAGTAAGCATTAGGGATAACACTGTTACAAGTGGTATACACAATACTACAAAGAGGGGAACTACAATGGGCTGGTCATGTTGTTAGAATGCCAGACGTACACTTACCAAAAAAAACCAAAAAACATTTTATGGAGAACTCACACAGGGTAAGTGCTCATGAGGGGGTCAGAAGAAGCAATACCAAGACACCATGAAGGACTCATTAAAGAAGTTTGGAATTGATTGTACAACATGGGAGACACTGACATAGGATGCCCTCTTCAGTGAGGGTGCTACACTCTATGAGGAAGGCAGAGTTGAAGCAGCTCAAAGGAAAAGTGATATCCCTAAGTTTGGATTACCCACCCCGAATGTTCATATGAACTATTTGTGCCTGACCCGTGGTAGAGCATGCCGAGCTTTTATTGGTCTGATCAGCCACAGTAGTGTAATTTGTCTCAAACACAGTGATGTCATCTTGGTCTTTTTCAATAACAAAGGGCAAGAATCAAACCAACACAACCAACACACACACACACACACACACACACACATACACACCAATCAATCAACCAACAAACACAATAAGTGCTTCAAAGACATGAAGAAGAAACTTCTATATGAGATCAAAGAGGAAAAATCATATAATATTGAATGATCAGAAGATTCCTCGAAGGAAGTTTGTTTTGAGCTGGGTTTTAAAGGATAAATGCAGGTACCCACACAGTATCAACAGGTTATCAGCAGGTGGAAGCAACTCTTAGTCAGCTCCATGCTGGCAACACTAGATGTCAGAGCTGCACTCTATTAGGTATAATTGGCATCTAAATAAAAGACCAGAATTTGGGGAATGGGGCTTTATCTCTGCAGTAGTCCTTAAAGTTTGATTCCTTATTTTGACTCTGCCTAAACAGTTCTGAAACTCAACACTGACAGTCAATTTCCCATCAGATACTGGAATTCGATTTGACAAAAGAGTCATGTCCCCATGTAGAAAAAGGTCAACTATTTTATAGAAAGGCAGACCAAATTTTATGTCACCACAAGTGATCAGTCTCTGCCTTCTCTGTCTGGTAAGCATCGGTCAAGCAGAACGTTGGCCCTATCTGAGAAGGAATGCTATATGTTTGGAGAGTTCTAGAAGAGGAGTAAAGCAGAAAAACCAGGAAGATTAAATCGGAAGTGTTTCCAGAGTGTGAGGATCAACTTAGATAATATTTATAAATATTTAGAAAAGCTTATTCCCTCCTCCCCCATCTTACAGTGTATAGCAAATGTTTATTGAATGAATGGAGGAATGAAGGCATGAATATGTTAATAAATGGATAAATGGCCTACTGGTGTACATGTATTTTTTTAGCTGTGCTTGAGTAATGACTTGCATATACTGTGAAAGAGAAGCCTAGAATCTAATTGACTTTATTGCCTGTCCTTGAACCTTGGGGACTTGGAGGAGAACAAAAAAGAACCTTTGGAGCTATAAATCACAGTGGGCAGTGGGGCAGGAACATTGGAACTAGCTCAAGTATTGAATGGTTAATTCTAAAAGCTTATTCTTTATTTTTGTTATGTTTCTGTCATAGGTCAGAGGTGTAAAAGGAGTCTTCTTGGCCAACCAAAAGATTGATGGAAAGGTCACAACACTTATAACTTACAACAAAGGCCGAGACTGGGATTATCTGACTCCTCCTGCAACTGATATGAATGGCAGACCCACCAATTGCAAACCTGTAAGTGTCCCTGGGTCATTACTTGTCTGTTGTGTCAGCCATATTACCATGGGTGATCTGAGATTTCCTCAGTATGGATTCCTTTCTCCAACTCAGATCTTCAGTCCTCTGGGCTTTCCAATCCTAGGTCATTCTTATCCATGATTTTCCAAAAATCTATCCAATACATTGGAGACTGTCCTCTGGTTTTCATAGAACCTCTTCATCTATTAAATGCCTAGCCATATTTTAAGATTACAAAATCACCTCCCCTTCCTTGATTTATTGTACAGATACCTTGAGACCTTTCATAGTGATTTGTTTTTGCAACTCTTTTTTTTTTAGGTTTTTTTTTTGCAAGGCAAATGGGGTTAAGTGGCTTGCCCAAGGCCACACAGCTAGGTAATTATTAAGTGTCTGAGACCGGATTCCTAACTCCCAGGCCAGTGCTTTATCCACTATGCCACCTAGCCACCCCAAAGAATTGCAACTCTTTAAAGTATTTGAAATAATGGGTTCATAAAAAGGATTTCTAGCTCAACCTCTTTACTCTTCAGATATGGAAACAGCCCTCAAAGACTATGTTCTAGGCAATGTGATAAAGACCTATCCCTTGGGTTATCAATCATTCTCTCATTTTCATGGGCATTTTTCCTTCTGGCCATGTATCTGAGTTAGGACTTGAACCCAGGACTCTTAGACTGACTGTCTACTATACCATGTAACAAAAATTAGTAACATACAATGAATAGGAGAAGCCAACATAATGCAATGGAAAACATTTGGAAAACAGATAGGTTTGGTAGTGGTAAATGCCATTTTCCTTCCCAATTTTCACCTGTGTCACAGATTGACTGTATGATCTTGACAAGTTATTTCCTCTCTCAGCCTCACTTTACACTTCTGCAAAATGATAGGGAGGAGTAGCCACGCTCTAAGAGCATTACTAGCCCTAGATCTATAACCCTCATTTTAACCAAGTCATTTCTCTTCTATATGCTTCAGTTATGAAATATTATGAAATATGAGCTACAATTTCACTTCAAGTTTTAAAAGGTAAGGACTCTGTGTCAAATGAGAGATAGACACCAAAGGAATATACTAGTTTTGCTAATTACCTTTTGAGTCAATTTTCCCATAAAGAACCATAGAAATTTAGTGCTACAATTATTTGCAAGGGGAAATGCTCATTTACAGGGAGTCAGGTGACATAGTGAATAAAGTACTGGAACTAGAGTCAGAAAGACCTCAGGTTATGATGTTGAACGAGATGAGCAGAACCAGAAGAACATTGTACACCATAACAACAACATAGGGTTGATGATCAATCTAAATGGACTCACTCATTCCATCAGTGCAATAATCAGGCACAAATATGGGGTATCTGCAATGAAGAATACCATCTGAATCCAGAGAAAGAATTCTGGAGTTTGAATAAAGACCAAAGACTATTGCCTTTAATTTTTAAAAAAATGTTATCTTATTACATAATTTTGCTATCCCTTATATTTTATTTTTTTCCCTTAAGGATATGATTTTTTTTTTCAACACATTCAACTTAGATCAATGTATAGCATGGAAACAATGTAAAGACTAACAGACTGTCTTCTATGGTGTGGGGGGGGAAGCAAGATTAGGGGGAAAATTGTAAAATTCAAAAATAAATAAATTTTTAAAAAAAAGAAAGACCTCAGTTCAAAAATGGCCTCAGACACTTACTAGCTGTGTGAATCCTTGACAAATCATCTAATCCTATTTGCCTCAGTTTCCTTAACTATAAAATCAGCTGGAAATCATAATGGCAAATCATTGTAGTATCTTTACCGAGAAAATCCCAAATGGGGTAAATTCTCATAGGGGTCAGAGCAGAGGACTTCATGGAAAAATGGAATATTCATGCTAATCTTTGAGTGAATGAAATGCTCTTTTTTCACAGAATCAGTTGAAGTCAGTCTTAAAAATTGCTAAATTCTGTTACTATGTCTTAATGAAGATTTACAAGACTGCATATGGCTTTCTCTGGCTGACATATGCATCTAGAACTGCCGTTTAACCTCTGTGTCAGTTTCCCCATTGAGAACCACAGGGTAGTAACATCTGCCTTCTTACATTGAAAATTAATTATTTGTTCTTTGCTAAGAATCAAAAGGTCCTCCAAGAACAAAGATGCTTCAAAAGGGTTATTATTATTGTTTATTATTTTTATTATTGAGCTAAAACCATATGAGTCTGCCAAAGTAATTTTTTGCTAAGATTGGAATTTGTCTATGCAAAAAATTTGTGTGCAATTATACAGCCCACTGAGGAGAGAATCTTAGGAAGATTTATGTCCTTGCCTGCAGATAAGAAAAATAGGAGAAAATTGGTGAAGTGTGTCGTCCAACTAAGGTATATGGATAGTCAAATTGAGCACAAAAGAAATGTTATAATGTACATGGAAAATAAATTGAGCTCAAAGGATATAAAATTAGAATTAAGCCACAGTCACTGGGCCCCTATTAACATACTGGATGCTTTCACTGAGGGCAGGGACAACATGGTGAAGGAGAATGGTCAGATTTCAATCAAAGAATCTCTTGATTTGAAGGGAGCTCAGAGGTCAGCTAGGACAATTCTCACCAGTACAAAAATCCTCTCATAACATCAATGACAGATAATCAACTGTCCTCAACTTGAGTATCTCTAATAGTGGACATCTTGCTACCCATAACTTCTTTCTTTGATAACTCTTTCAGGGACGAATAAATATAATTTCCATTAGACAGCAAGCATCATGTGAGAAGGGACTATTTGTTTGTTTGTTTATTTATTGACTTTTGTGTTTAGCATAGTGCCTATCTAGCACATAGTACTCTTAATAAATGCTAGCTTACTATATATTGTTTTGAATTGATATGGAAACAGCATGGAATAAAAGAAGTTTAAGGCTAAATAGTAGTTCGAAAATGCATATGTCAGTCGGAGATGGCCATATGCAGTTTTTAAAATCTTCATTAAGACACTCAAATAGAATTTTACAGTTTTTGAAATTACCTTGCAACTAACTGTTAACTTGACTTTATGAAAAAGAGAGCTTCATTCATTCAAAGACCGGCTTGAATGCCCCATTTTCCATGAAGCTGCCTATTCTGACCCACCTAACTTTGTGTCCTGACCCAAGTGTATTTAACTTTGTGACTTAGGACATGTTAATTTATTTTTCTGAGTCTTGGTTTCCCAAAATGTAGGCTGGCAATCACAAATTTGGAACTTGAAAAGACTTTAGAGGTGACCTAGTCCGACCTCATATTTTACTAAAAAAAGAAACGGAGGAAGAGAGTAATTTACTCACCTAAGATCACAAAGGGTGTAATTAATAAAGCCATGATTAAAGCCCAGTCTTCTGATTCAAAATCTAACATTTCCCCTGATATCATAGCACCAAATAATATTTACCAATCCTTCAGGATTATTTTGAAGATCAAAAGTCAAAATAGATGTAAAGTACCTTGTATAATGTCAACTATAGAAATGACAGCTATTATCAATATCTTGACTTCAGAGGGGAAAACCCATTTAATCATTTAAACTAGTGAATTCATCCTCAAAAAACAAAATGTAAAACTTGACCCTCCAAGCCTTTGTGTGTTATTGGTGCTACCAGTTTGGGGAATTAGGCAAATTGAGTTCTAATCTCAGTTTAAAAACCATTAGGTTGCTTGGATGAGTAGTCCTTTTTCTGAACTTCAATTTCCTCCACAAAAGGATCTGTAAAACCTATTCTAGCCTTTCCAGTCTTTGATTTTTGTCACTATAGGGATTACATTATTGGGCTTCAACTTTACTTCCTGAAGAAATTCTAAAATGAATTATTAAAGGGATAGTTAGTGACAATCTAGAAAAGGAAAATTATTTCAGAGTGCCAAAAAGTTTGTCAAGAATAAATGATGTCAGATAATCCCATTCCCTTTTTTGACAAGGCCAATAAATTAAGGAATGTTGTAAATATAGTTTACCTAAACTATAGCAAAGCAGTTCTCTAATGGTATGTTTGTAGACACAAAGAACAGATGTGGGCTAGAAAATGGTTCTCCAAAGGGGATTCAGAACAGGTTTGTTCCAGTTATGCTTATTCTACTAGCTAAGTTCTATTAAGGAATATTTAACCATGATAATAGCAGGCCTCAGCCCAAGCCCCTGAGTATTCTATGTGTATTTAACAAAAAGGAAAGAGAGTCAGAGATCAGTTTTGAAATTAAGACATGTGGATGGTCCAGCTCACTTGAGCTTACATCATTCTATCAATTTTCCCAGTTCTAGTGTCTCCACACCTACCATCAACAGTCTTTTTCTTAGTCAAATGTTCCCTTATTTTCCTTCCTTTTTTCTCTAAATCCTTTAATGAGAATGTAGACACAGTACATTAATATTTAATCAGATTACCTTATCTCCAATACCCCAAGGCAAGAAATGGGAGGAGAGGAGAGCAAGGGCTACTTTGCTTTCCTTTCATTCTATTGGGGGGTGGGGGTAAGGCAGCAGGAGAATTACTTCTCCAAATCTGTCTAATCATTGATTAAAACTGTAAGTAAGCTGCATCTACAGACAGATGTGCCAAATTAATGAGGACAAAGAGATGGAATGTTTTCTAAAATCAGATAGCATCTTAAGTAGGAGAGAGAAGACCTGAGACCTCTTCTGTAATGTCAATCTGTCTTCCCCCTGTATCTTGCCATCTCCATCACTGAACTGGGAATATTAATATTTGTTTTGGATTATCTGTGTGGGGAAAAGAATGTAATTTTCTTATGAAATTCATGATACTAATAATGCCTTCTATTACATGTCTGCCATTTGAAAGCCTTCCTGTCCTTTTAGACATAACTCTTATTACCAAGCCTCCAGAAAGTCTTACCTAATGTTCTCACCTCCAGAATCCCAGACTCCATCCTCAAAGTCCTTTCTTTATCTCTCATGTATACAAATACACTGAAATGATTTAGACAATCAATCAAAAAAATTTAATAAACAGCTCTTATTGCCAGACCTTGTGGCTTTGTGGATACTGTAAACCTTAAAAATATGGGGGGTTAAAATGAAATGACAGAAAAACAGGATAGAGGTGAAGTTTTATCTTCTAGGATTTGCTGTAAACCTATAGGTGGAGGTCATCTATCCATGAGCAGAGGGAGATCAGGATACTTATAAAGCAGCAAGTGGCGGGGATGGGGCTGGGAGGATCAGTGTAAATATGAATAAGAATAGAGGAAAACATTAAACCTCCCTGGAGACCATTCTAGTAGATCCTATAAAATCTCACCAAAGACAATCATCCTTATACAATACTGGATTCTAGTACAGGGAGGGCAGGACAAGTCCAAAGGAAGATACATTCCATTCCTCCTTAATAGCTAAGAAAATCAACTTTTTGTCAGAAATATAATTTTGACAAAATTTTACTTTGACAATACAAAGGAAAAAATTATGCTGTGCTTGTCTTCAAGGAGCTTATATTCTTCCAATAGAATCAACATATAAAATAAATGGATGAAAAAAGGAAAAATAAAATTTATTAAGTACTTAACCATTAGGGAACATTACTCAAAGTGCCAGGGACATGCGAAGAAAAGGAAAACAGGCCAAGCTCTCACAGAGTTCACTTTTTTTTAGGTTTTTGCAAGGCAAATGGAGTTAAGTGGCTTGCCCAAGGCCACACAGCTAGGTAATTATTAAGTGTTTGAGGTCAAATTTGAACTCAGGTAGTCCTGACTCCAGGGCTGGTACTCTATCCATTGTGCCACCTAGCTGCCCCTAGTTCACATTCTTAAAGGGGTGAAACATGTTTCAGCTCCAAGTCAGATGGATGGGTCCCATGATCTTTGGGGATGCAGCAGCAAAGTAGATAGTAATGCATCTCCCATAATCATTTATACTCAAAAATTCATGCCACATCAATAATGAAGCATTTGACTATGCCAACAATTTTGGTGATGAAAATTTTCCTTTCTGAGACCTCAGAAGCTATGACTGTACCTCCCACAGAAGTAGTTGCCAGGCTGCATATCCCCAAGCTTCCCAGGATAATGACTGAGGGCTGCACTAGAAGCAGGAAGAATGATAGAAGGG